>NC_056731.1:1128522317-1129236802 GCF_019279795.1 Protopterus annectens | reverse complement strand
GGGATCTGCCACCAACCTCTACATCTGGACAGCGAGCTCCAAGGTTGTATGACCTACCTGCTAAAGGTATCTCCTTTTCCGAAACCTCTTCAGATCCTCCCACTGAAGAGCCACCTCAGAAGAGATTGTGTAAGAGGAAACACTTTGATTCTCCTGAAGAATCAGTCACAGAGGACACAGATTTTGAAGAGCGAGAGGGTTCCCCCCAGTCACCTGTGGAAGACGTCTAATTTTAGACATTCTAGAGATCCTAAAACAGAGGTATGATTGGAAGCCCAAAGACCTTCTGAGGAATCTGTATACTTGCAGACTTTTGGAGCTCGCCCGTCTACCTCCTGGGTGACCCCTTTCCACTGACGACCTTATTAAGTTAATTGCTCAGCAGGCTTGGAAGGCTCCTGATTCTATAGAGCCAACTTCTCAGAGACCTGACAAGATACTTTCTGCATCTGATGACCATCCACATTGGGCAATAGGTTTAGTACTTAATGCCAGTGGCGGTAGCAGCTGCCACAAAAATATAGCTGAGGAAAGTTCTACTGTACATCCCCCTAACAGAGAGTCCAGGGCGATGGACAGATTTGGGAAGCGGGTCTGTGCTTTTTAGACCTTCTCCATCAGGTCTTTGAATATTTTGGCACACTTCACTACATTTTAGAGGGATCTAGTCAAGGAGCTGTCAGATATCTTGGCGGGAGCTGTGGATGAGGGTTTTCAAGAAAAAGTGACCTCCAGTTAGCTCTCCTGGAGTCTAATTCAAACTTGTCCATGAGGCTCATTGCGTGTGCAGCCTAAGCGGCAACCAGGTCAGCAAGTTCAGGCATTGCATTTCGATGACAGACCTGGATGCATCTGTGCGAGTTTGCAGAACCATTCAAGTCTTCCTTCTTCAATGCTCCCTTTGACAGATCCTCTTTGTTTGGGCCAAAAGTTAAGAAATCTCTATCAAGTGTGAGAAAGATGGAAAGACTCTCTGCTGTGGACATACATTTTTCTGCTCCTCAACGATCCTATTCCAGGAGTCAAAGGAGTGGCAAAATGTGGTTCATGAAGTCCCAGAATTCTTTCCAAGATACATGTGGTACAGACTCCCCTCGGAGCAGAGTGGGGAGTTACAATGGAAGACGCTGCCCCAGAGGCAGGGGTGGTCTGCAAAACCAGGGTTCCAGGGAGTCTTTCTCTGGCCAACCTTATCAGCGCTTCTTAAAGGGGGCCCCAGTTGCTTGCCTCTGGAAGCAGTCGGTGGGGGGAGATTTTCCTTGCACCCAAATGCCTGGTGATGCATAACTACTGATGCCCAGGTGTTAAGGATTATTTCTAGAGGTTACAATATCCCCTTCTCCTTCACCCCTTGAAGTCGAGCAAAACTCCCTGACGTTCCACCCAGTTAGAGATTTCAAGCAGCGTTAGAAATCCAAAGGTTGCTAGAAAAAGAGAATCATCCAAGAAGTTCCACCAGGCCAACTAGGATCCAGATATTACTCAAGATTCTTTTTAGTGCCAAAGAAGATGGGGGACTGGCGACCAATTTTGGATCTCAGCATTCTGAACAAATTTGTCCAACAGTCAAAATTCCGGACGGTCACAGTTCAATCTTTGCTTCCTCTTTTAGAAGAAAACTATTGGATGTGTCTGTAGAGTTTCACACATAAAGCTAGACAAACACTCCAGAAAGTCACTACCAGTTCAGAGCACTGCCCTTTGGTCTCACCACAGCCCTCAGGGTGTTCACCAAATGTATGGCAGCTGTCACAGCTCATCTAAGGCTGTAAGGATTCCAAGTGTTTCCAAACCTGGATGACTGGCTCCTCACTGCCACTACCAGGTGTCTGCTTCTACAAACCAGGAACTTCCTTTTGGATCTATCTCACCAGTTGGGCATCACAGTCAACCTGGCGAAGTCTCCGTTAAACCGTACTCAGGATATAGATTTCATTGGCACTCGTCTCAACAACTTAGTCTTCTGTGGCATCACTTCCCCACCACAGGTTGCAGAAGATACAAGCGCAGGTTCAGCCCCTCCTTCATTCAAACAAGATACCCGCTCATCAAATCCTGCAAGCACTGGGCTCCATGGAAGCAGGAGTCATGTTAGTCCCATTAGCAAGGTTTCCCATGAGACTTCTTCAGTGGGTGCTTGCGAATCAATGGTCAGTTCTAACCCACCCTATGAATCACCTAGTTTTCATATCAAGCCAATGCAAAAATTACCTATCCTGGTGGATGCAGTCCAAGGGGATTCTTCTAGGGCATCCCTTTGTCTCTCCACAGCCCAAGGCCATAGTGACCACGGATGCTTTCCAGATGGGGTGGAGGGGGGCATTATCTGGGGAAGACAGTCAAAGGCACTTTTTCCCTCTCCGTGGCAAACTTGCATATCACTGTTCTAGAGCTGAGGGCAGTGCTTGTAGTGTTGCAAGCATTTTACTCTGCCTTAGCTCAAGAAACAGTAGCTATTCAATCAGGCAACATGTCCATAGGCTGGTACATCAGCAAACAGGGGGGAACCAAGTCCTACCCACTCCATAACTTTCAACCACTTTCTGACAGCAATGCACATTCCCAGGGAGTTCAAATGTGATAGCAGACAAATTGAGCAGACGCATTCTCTCACCTCTGAATTCCAGAGTGGCAAAAATTTTTCATTGCTAGGGCCAGTTTTGCTGTGACCTGTTTAATTCACCCCTGAACAACAAGTGCAGAAGCTACTTTGCTCTAATTCCCCCTCAGGGAGTCCGCAAGAGATGCTCTTCTCCTCGATTGGCCCCCAGGTCTCCTTTATGCCTTTCTTCCATTCCCTGTTCCTCAAAAAAGCAGCTTGGTTGAGAAGCAAAGTAATCCTCGTTGCACCTTACTGGCCTCGACAAGTTTGGTTTCCCTTACTGTGACCTTGTTTACTTCATCACCCATGGATTCTGGATCCAGCTCCAGATCTTCTGTCTCACCCTCAGGGACTGGTACATCCTAATCTACAGACATTCAAGCTGACTGCTTGGTTTCTCCAATTCCATGAGTCGCCAGGCGTAATGACCTTCCGTCTCCTGTATAGAATATTTTGCTAGCATCCCATAAGTCATCCATCAGGAATCTCTACCGTGGTAAATGAAAAAGATTTTCTTTCTGGGCTTTTGACTTTTTTGGTTCCATTAGAAAAGCTGCTAGAGTTTAGCCACTGTTTTTCACAGAGGCATTTGCTTCTATGATTAAGGTTTCTTTAGCAGCCATTTCAAATTTTCATAATGGTTTCTGTGACCAGCCATTAATCTCTCATATACTTGTAAGGTTTTTCTTAAAGGATCCTTTACCACCATGGGACTTAGTGATTGTCTTGCAGTCGCTTACATTACCCCCCTTTGAACCTGCAGCGACCTATGACTTAGCTTCTTTCTTAGAAAACTCTTCTGATAGCTGTCACCTCAGCAAGACAAGTCTCCAAATTACAGGCTTTGTGCTAAAGCCCCCTGTCTAATTTTTCATAAAGACAGTGTGTCACTCAGAACAATCCTGTCATTCCTTCCAAAAATGATCTCAGAAGTCTTTATCAATCAGGCCATAGACTTTCCAGTATTCTTTCCAAATTATGCTAATAAAGGTGAATACTGCTTACATCTTCTTGATGTAAATAGGCAGTTACATTTTTACCTGGACAGAACTAAACAATTCAGACAATCAGAATGATTGAAGTCCTTCTATTCCCATGTTGCAGTATTCTTACTGTGGGATCCTCCGCGACCCAAACATCCAGCTCCTATGCAAAAGCTTAAGCCTGGTTGCTGCCAGGTGCGTGGGACGTCATACACAGGGCCATAAACCATGGGCCTTAAATGTGACATCTGCACACACAGGCCTCGGAACTTATCTGCCACAGTTGATCGTGATCGGTCACTTCGCTCCACGATCCAGAAGATGTCTAAAGATAAGTACCCCATTGGGGAAAATTTTCTTTGCTTGAGATTTGCTTGCTTTGCCCTTGTTATTTAGCTGATGTCCGCTAGAAAGGGGAAATGTAAGTGCAGCCACCAGATTCTGCCCAAGGACTCGCATGAACTGTTTGTTCTGCTTGGGCTAAGACCACGACCATACCACCTGTAACATTTGCCAGTCGTTCGTACCTAAAACCCTTCGCAGTCATCTGGCAGCCCTAAAACTTTATCTCAGAAAACACCAACTGAAGCATTTAGCCCTACGTATGGAATGAGTCGGCTGTCGAGGCAGGGCCTCCTAAAAAGAAGGCCATGGTTGTAAGGCCTACTACATCTGCCCCTCTGACATCAGACCACAACCTTGGGGAAACCTGTTTCTAAGGTTTCTCTATCTAGATGGCTAAGAGTCTGCTTCTCCTTTATTTACACAAAAAAAGAACATAAAACTTCCTATGCCGGTGAAGACTCACTTTGCCAAATCTGTGGTGACTTCAGCTGTGTTCCATTCTAAAGCGTGTATGTCCAAAATTTGCACTGCTGCAACATGGGCTACTCCACATACCTTTATTACTCATTATAAATTGGATATGGTCTCCAGGGGGAGAGCCTATTTTGGCTCTGTGGTTCTCAGAAATATCCTTCCATAAGGCCACCCAAGCTCTAATGTAGCTGGGAACTCTGTCCCAAGAGTCAAGAATGAATGAAGATTGACAACATCAGGTAAAGAATTTATATTTTACGTTCCATCTGTGTTGTTGATCTTCATCCGTTCTTGCATCCCACCTCACCTTCTCCCTCCTTTGGACTCCTGGTGGAGCAACATGCGGTCCTGGGTTTCCCTGTTAGGATACACCTTGAATATGACTTCTGACTTAAGTTAGGAATTTTTTTTTCTGAGAGATTGCAAACTCGATCTTAGTGATGTAGAGAGGGGCATTGTGGGTAGACTAGTAGCTCAAGAGATTTTTTTGGCTGGTGCAAGCTATGTACCGGCCGGACTGGTTCTTAGGATCGGAACCATAGCCAAGAGTCGAGAATGGATGAAGATCGACAACACAGATGGAACGTTATGGTAAGACATAACTTATTTTTATTATTACTGTTATTAATTCATTGCTGTCTTCAGACAACATTTTGTTTGTATTCGTAATAGCTCTTGTTAACTTGCTTCTATGTTGTCATTTATATTTGTCTGGCATGAAAATGAAATATGTCCATTTGGATAGGTATGCCACCCCAATTACCAAATTGAATGAGTAAAAAAATATAATTACCTGCTGAGCAGAAAGACTTTGTGAAAGAGATTGTTTATAAATGTTTCTCAGATGTCTAAACATGCTTTAAATAAGTGCTTTGAAGTGGGCCGATACTGTTTTTAGAAATGCAGCAACATTGATTGTGGTAAGGAGGTATGCTTGGTTGCACAGCCAAAACTTTTCTGATGAGTTAAAAAAATGAGATTATGAATGTGCCTCTTGATTTTGATTGTATGCTTTGTACAGCAGGTAGTGAAATTATAAAACACTGGGATAACAGAGGTAAACTGATGCAAGCTGGTTCTAAAATGTTCCATATTCCCAAGCCACCCCTCCCCACAATAAGCAGGATACTTTTTGGCATCCCAACAAACTGAAGTCCCAGCTCAACAAAAAACAAATGTACCAAACGGAAATGGTAAGATTAGAACTCTGCCAAACCTAGTGAGGAGTACCTCATTCCCAGGTTCCCCCGCCAGGTGCTTTGTCTCAACAGATAGTTCTCATCAAGGCAGGTTGGACGTGAGTGGCTTCTGACAAATGGGGTGCTCACCATCATTTGCAGAGGTTACAGGTGGCAGTGGAAGGAACATCTGCCTCTTTTCAGGTGAATACCCTGTCACCTGCTGGATCAGTCAGTTTTATCCCCTCCTGTATTCCACCACATGCTGGATTCTGATGATATAGCAAGTCCCTTCTTCAGAGAGAAGAAAATGTTTCTACTCCAGAATGTTCTTGGTTCCCAAAATAGAACTGTCATGAAGACTGGTGTTGGACCTATCCTTTCTAAATACTTTTTATCACAATCCCCAAGGTTAAGAAGTTTACCCTGCTAACAGTGCTTCCTCTTTTGCTGGATGACTGCTTCTTGGTGACCCTGGAGTTGAAGGATGAATATCATCATATCTCCATTGCTCAACGCTTCAGAAGATATATGAGATTATTGTCTGGTTTGGATTTTCAGTTCTCTGCATTGCCATCTAGGTTATCCGCTGCAGGTCAAGTGTTGACAAAATATTCTTCTATTCTACTGTTGCAGTATTCTGAACATGAGAGATTCCCTCATCTAGGGTGGCCCAATGTCCGTCCATAATAGCAAAACTTTTTACTACCTGCAGTACACCATACGTCGCACGTATGCTTCTCACATATGTAGGGCATAAAAGTGACATCAGGGCAGGTCTACTTCATAACACTGAAATTTCATAATGTTGAATTTCATAACATTGAGGCCATAACAGTGAAAATTCAAAACACTGAAAATCCAAAACATTGAAAATTCACAACACTGAAAGTGTGCTTCATAACATTGAAAACTGCATTGCACACGGAAATAAGATCCCCTGCACCTACAACACCATCTAACTAACACACTTTCTACTACATTTCGGCAGGGGAGCTTGCCCCCCACACCTCTTGTAAATTAAATGTACCAACTCCAAGATCACACTACAGTGGACAAAAAGTTAATTTCCTAACCTCAGTGTGTGGTGATTGTGAGGACAAGGGAGCAGGGCTCATTCTGATGAAGAGGTTTCCTCAGATGAGAAATCTTTGGCCTATTACACCCAAATTCCATCATTGTTTCTCCTGAAGAGGAATCTATTGGTTCAGAACCCCCTATTGAGATTACTTTTGGGTATACGAATTGCTAAGATGAGGGAGTGCTTCAGATGGGACTGTTCCCAAGTTTCGGATGTGCAAAAGAGATGGTATTAGCTCCTGCAAATGAAGACTCCTTTGCCATCTGCTGTCCCTCCTGTTTTACCTGCTTTTCTGGGTGCCTTCTTCTCAGCATCTCAGGGTCTTGATTCTCACCCCCCTCCTGCCCCTAAGAAACCTGACTTTTTCTACAAAGTGCCTGATGATTGTAGATTTCTTTACAAGTGCCCATCTGCTGACCCTTTGCTGGTTTCTATGGCTTCAGATAAGCCTTCTAAATTACTGCTTGCCACTAAACGTCTTCCCTCTGATAAGGAAAGCAGGACAGTGGAAAGACTGGGAAAGAAGATTTACACTTCTGCCGGCTTGCCTTTTGTGCTAATTACTAGACTCGTATGACCAGATATGTTTTAGCCCTCCTGTCCCAAGCTACTCAAACTATTTCTTGACCTTCCAGATTCAGAGGGGAAAACTTTCAGCCGTGTCTTTGCTAGGGGAATCGTTGCAGGTGGCTCACCATTCTGTTAAGTGCAGCTGTAATGCAGCAGAAGCGTCATCTAGGGTGGCTGCTTCAGGGTCTGTATTGAGGAGGTATTTCTGGCTAAGGCTTCAACCACTGCTAGATGACATAAAAGCTAAGTTGATGGATACTCCTTTAGACAATAATGGTTTGTTTGATACTGCTGCTGACTTGTTCAAGTCTTTACAGGAAAAAGGCAAAGAGTTACAGGACTTGAAACATCTTTTGGTGTCACCTGTGCCTAAGTTTCAAAGGAATTATCTAGCCAAGCCAGCATTTGTTCAGAGACTCATCTATTTTTCCTCCTAAAGGTAAGAAAGGTGGAAGGAGACCTTCGCCACCAAAGACTGCTTATGCTTCTTCTGCGGAGAAGCAGCCCTTTCCAGATGAACCACGTAGTATCTGACTATCACTCTTCTCTCAAGTCTCATTCCTCTCTGCCTCTTCATCTCTCTCTCTCACTCAGTTTGGTCAAACATTACCCAAGACTCATGGGTTCTTTCAATAATTTAAAAAGGATATTTTAAGGTTTGGAAATCCCTACCTACCTTCATCGGTATACCTCAACCACAGGAGCAGTTACATTTTTTCCCAGAGGTACTTCAAGAATTGTTAAATCAGAGAACTATTAAACAGGTTCCACAGGATCAAAGGAGAAAAGGAGTTTATTCAAGAATGTTTCTGGTTCCCAGAAAGGATTGTCTTTGGAGACCCATTCTGGATCTTTCTCATCTAAATACTTTTCTGAAGATTCCTTCCTTTCCCATGCTCTCTCTTCCGATTTTGTTCCCTTTACTTCCTCCTCAGCCTTTCGTGGTCTCTCTGGATATCAAATATATCGCATTCCTATTCATTCCATTTTCAGGAAATTTTTACATTTCTCTCTTGCTTCCTGGCATTTTCAGTTGTTTGTTTGCCCTTTGGCCTCTCAACATCCCCAAGGGTATTCACAAAATGCCTACCTCCTGCGATTGCTTCAAGACATCCAAGTTTTCCCTTACCTTGATATAATCTCTTGTTTTAAGCATCCTCTCCAGACACCTTACTGCAAAACCTCCACTTCACAATTTCTCTTTTGCAAAGTCTAGGGCTCACTATAAACTACAAAAAAGTAATCTCTAACACCTTTTCAAGATTATATCTTCCTAGGATGCAGGATTCAGACATTACCTATGTTGGTATCCTTGCCTCCATCAAAGGCTTTGACTCTCATTGCTTTCTTTCAAAATTTTCCTCTGACCAATGTCACGGGTCTATATCAGAACATCGAAGTATTACAACTTTGAATGTTCTGATATCGAACACTACTCAGCGAACGCTAAGAATAGCAAAGCTGCAGAACAGCAAATTCTTTCGGTTGGCCGTTTCTGTGGCTTCGCTATTCTTAGCGCTGTGGTGGAAAGTTATGGGTTGGGTTCAGGTAAGTGTGCGATTGTTTGTATGTTAGGGGCGGTTTAAGTGAGTTAGGGTTAGGCGCAGGTTAGGAATTTGTGCGATAGTGACAGATTTTAGGGTTGGGGCGGTTTAAGTGAGTGCGGGTTAGGTGAGTGTGCGATAGTGACAGACCTTAGGGTTTGGGTTAAGGTAAGTGGGTAGATAGTAGTGTATGTTTAGTTTAATGTAGCGTTAGATGTAGGAATTTAAGTGTATGTGTGTGGTTGCTGTTTGTTTGATGTGCTTGTGTTGTGTGTATGTGTTTCGGAGCCGCAAATTTTTTCCATGGGAAAAAAATTCGCTGTTCAGACTGTTCGATATTTTCATGTTTAGATGTTTTGGGGCCAATGAAATAGCGTTTGCTATTTTCATCTTTCGATAATGTAATATAAACGCTCTGTCACAGCCAGAGTGTTTCTGAGACTTGTGGGATTCTTTAGCCAAACTCCACATGAGAGCATTTCAGTGGTTCCTGAAATCAGTCAGGCAGCGACATGCATATCCCCTGCAATTTGCAGTTCCTTTTCTTCCCTTTCTAAAGTAGGAGCTTCATTGGTGGATTCAGCATTTGTCTCTGCACTCAGGCCTTTCCCATTCATCCACCTCTTCCATCTCAAGAACTGTTCATAGACACCTCAGATGTAGGGTGGAGAGCAGCCTTTGCACATTGAGAGTGGAGGGACTCTGGACTCCTCTTCAACAAAAGGAGCACATCAACATCAAAGAGATGAGAGCACTCCTGTTGGCTGTTCAGGCCTTCCATCCTCTTTTATCTTCTGGTCCTCTCAAATTGTTTATAGACAACACCACAGTCCCCTGATATGTAAACAAACAAGCGGGAGGGAAATCTTACCTTCTTCTTCAGGCTTGATCTCATGGTATGGGAGTTTGTGGTTTTGCATCATGTGACTCTTCAAGCAGTTTATATTCCCTTAGGTCAAAATTATGTGGCAGACAGTAAGAGCAGGTCCTTGACTCAATCCCACAAATGGATGCTTCACAGGGATGTGTTTCTGGACATTGTGCACAGATGGGTACTTGTCAAACAGATCTTTTTGCCTTCCCTCTGAACAGACAACTTCCACAATTCTGTGCCAGACTCCCAAGTCCACTGGTTTGGAAGGTGGATGGCCTCTTGTTCTCTTGGAAGGGAATGTTTCTATATGCATTCCCCCACCTCTTGTCATTCCAAAAGTTCTGTTTAAGATTCGACAGGACAAATCCAAAATCTTGCTGGTGAGACTCTCTTGGCCAAGACAACATTGGTTCCTTCTTCTGCATTTAGCTAGGGGCAGTCATCACAAGTTACCTCACAGGGTGGACCTACTCACACAAGACAAAGGATCTCCAATCCATCCCCACCTGTCCGCTCCTCAGCTGACTCTGGGGGTGATAGGATTTTGATTCCTGATAGACGCACTTTTTCTGAAGATGTGCTTGGGGTTCTGCAGGAGGCCAGGAAACACAATACTAGGAAATTCTACATAGCCAAATGGAAGAGGTTTTCTTTCTGGTGTCTTTCATGTAACCTGGATCCACTTTCTGTGGATGTTCCTATGGTTCTTTCATATTTATGTGAATTGCTCAATGCTGAGTTGGCTTATTCCTGTGTCAAGTCAGACTTATCAGCGATCTCTTGTTTGTTTGCCTTATCTCCTCCTTTAGCTCCTAGGTTTGAGGCAAGACAGTTTCTAAAAGGCGTCTTTCACATTAGACCTCCTGGAAAGCCTGTTCTTACTCCCTGGGAGCTTAATTTTGTTTTGGAAAAATTTACTCTGGCTCCTTTTGAGTCTGCTGTTTCAGCTTCCTTGCGACATTGCTCTTGGAAGACTGTTTTAGACTGTTTTGTTGTTAGCCCTTACTTCAGCCAGATGAGTGCCTGAGCTTCAAGCCTTTACAGCTTGTCCTCATTTTTTGGATTTTCATAAGGACATGTCCTTGCATACTAATCCTTCTTTTATGTCCAAGGTGGTGAATGATTTTTCACTTAATCTGTTCATTTAACAACTTTTTTCCCTTCTCCACAGTCTCCTAGTGAGAAGGTACTACACACCTTGGATGTGCATGGACAACTCAAATTTTATTTGGATAAGATATTAAGGCTTTCAGGAAATCTGATTAGCTTTTTGTTTCTTTTAATCCCAGGTTTCCAAATAGACTGTTTCTTCTTAGATTTTTAAAGCAATTTTTTTTGTTATGTTTATCATGGTAAAATTCTTCCTTTCTCTGTTAAGGCTCACTCTACTAGGGCTGTGGCTTCTAAGGGGTTGGACACTGTACATCAGAATGCAATTGAAGTGTGCTGTATCTTTAAAAAGCATGTTGAGGCTGTACATGCACGTATAAGTTCCAGACATGTGCAATCCCTAGTGCTGTTTTGTAAGAGCAGCTAGAGTGAAAGCATGCATTGTTAGTTTGTATACAAGTTACTTAAGTTAAAGTCAGTAAACTTCTGCAGTGATGTGTTTGTGTAAAATAAACCTGCTTGAACAGAACCCACAAAGATTCTTCTGTTGTGTCCAAAGTAGGAAAGTGACATGGGGTCAGAACTGGGATAGATGAGAATAAGATCCAGAGACATGAGATGCAGAGACAACAGTGAAGGTAAAACTAAGAGAAATGAGCACAAAAAGAGCCAGAAAAGAATCAAAGGTAATGAGAAGAAGCACAAACTGATTGATAGAAGAGATAAAATGGGGCATTACAAGGGCACAAAACGCATTATTGTGCAAACGGAAGGCACAAAAACTTTGTTGACTAAAAAGAAATGTTGAAAAAATAAAGGTATTTGATGAAACGATTAACAGTAAAGCAAAAGGAGCATGTTTAAAGCAACACGAGTATGTTTAAAGATAAAACTAGCATGCTTGAAGGAAAATGAGTATGTTTAAAGCAAAACTGGGCATGTTTAGAGTAAAACGAACACAAGAAAAGTATGTTGGGCATAAAAAGGGCTTAAACGAGCAAGACAAATATAATAAGGGCAAAAAGGGTACATTAAGCAAAAATAAAGCAAGGTGACTGACTGCATGTGTTTTGGCAAAGTGCTATTTTTTGGCATAACTAAGGCTTCGTATTGCATCAAAGGCATAACTAAAGTTATTCAAAGTATCTTAAAGTGTGTAAAAGTGCTTACAGTGTGTGCTTATTACTGTGCATGTATTTTAAAAAGTTTATTGTGTGCAAATTGCAACTATTTTGTGAGATACAGTCAAAGCATAGCCATTTCGAAAAGTTTCTTGTGCTGGGTGTGTCTATTCACAAAGTGCCGCCATTATAGAGTGTTTCAGTGTGCTATATGCAGTTATTCGCAAAGTGCAACAACTGTGAAATGTTATTGAGTTTTGGGCAAGAGAGGTCCAGTTTATCCACATTGTGCAGTTATTTGATACGTTTCTTACACTAATAAGAGGTGATTTATTGCAAAACAATATTACAAGAGTATTACAGTGACCGAGAGTTATTTCACTCACATCATAAAGTTGTTTGAGATGTTTCCTAAAATGATGATAAATAACTTTAGCATTGTGCCTGAGAAGTGTATTTTGCAAAGTCCTATTACTCAAAGGTACTGTGAGTTTGTTCATTAGCATTATTTCAAAAAGCCCAAAAGGTATAAATTCAGAAGCGCAAAGGTATTTGACAAAGTTACAAATACTGACATAAGTTTCTGGCATATGTGCATGGGGTTGGGAGGGTAGCCTAATGGTTAAGGTGTTTACCTTACAAACACAAGGTGCAGGGTTTGAGTCTCACAAGGGATAATTGGCTAGGCTTAAAATGGCTCGCAAGAGCAGTTAGCTTAGTACTAACCTATGAACCTATGAGTGTATGTTTGTGTTTATTTGCAAAACCCTTCACTGGTATGCATTAATATGGCAGACAGATTCCAAAAGCCTGTACCACTTGTATTTGATTGAAATATTCCAGAGAATTGGAGAATATTTGAGCAAGAGTACAATATTGATATACAAGCAGCAAATAGAGATGCACGAACCAGGGAATTCATTTTGCTAAACCTAGCTGGGTCAGAGGCCATAGAAAGAGACCGTTCATTTTTGTATGCACCTGCAGTATATGAAAGAGAAGGTGAAAAACTGTCATATTGTTGTACAGGCTAAGTCAAGCAAAGTACATGCTCAGATAAATGTGTAACCCCCAGACAAATATTATATTAGAGAGGCATTTATTTTGGGTCTATATCAGAAGATCAGAGTTTCAAAACTTTGAATCTTATGTAGTTGACACCATATGATTGAAGTCTTGAAACTTCAAATCTTTTAACAGAAATCTCCATACAGTGCGGAAAGGGAAGATTTCCCTTTTCTACACTGTAGTGTGATATTTGAGTTGGTATATATAAGTAGCAGGGGGTGTGGGTGGCACCCCACGTGGGGGTGCAGGGGTGCTTGCCCTCCCCTGCTTAGAATGTTTAAATGGTTTGTTTTTGTAGGTTGTTGTGTGTTGTTGTTACATTTTTGATGTTTCAAGACTTTGATTATATGGTGTTGACCATATCAGATTCGAAGTTTTGAAACTTTGATAATGCAATACATACTTTGTTTTACAGGAGAGATCAAAAACCAGGGGAAACATTTGCAGCTTGTATAACTGACCTGAAAAACAAAGCTAAGATGTGTCAGTTTGATAACTTAAAAGATGAGCTGATAAAGGACAGGCTTGTGTATGGTGTTAACAGCGCTGCTGTGAGAAAGATTTTACTTTGTGACAGTGATTTAACTTTGAGCAAAGCCATAGAGATTTGTTAAATTCATGAAGTGACAGAAAAACACACAAGTATGTATGCGAGTGACGAGAGCATGGTTTCAGTTGGTTCCAGGGTAAATGTAGATAATGTTAAGTTGTCAATCTCGCCTTCATTCTTGCTGGATGGGTTCGGAGCCGAGGCTACTCTAAAAGCTCGAGAGCTAGTTTCACCGGCTCGAGGCTCCCCTATATCCCACAATGCTAGGCGGTAACTCCTCAGATCTCGTTTGCCGCTACGCGATCAAGGTGCTTTTTTCAACCTGCTCAGGTTAGTTGAATCTTTTGACAGTTTTAGTCAGTCAGACCCCCCTTTAAGTTAGTCTTTTTTATAACTTTTAAATAGTTAAATACCTTTAATCCCCTTTTAGTTAATTTTTCACTAGTTTCCTATCCTAAATTATCGAACCTTTCCCTTGGGCTTTAGGCCCACTCCCTCCCTCCCTTGGTAGTTGGAGTGTCTGTCTTTTTGTAGGGAATTTTTTGTTTAAAACTTTATAAGTTAAAATTTAAAGTTTTATTTTCAGAAGTGTAATCGGTGTGTGTGTGTGTGTGTGTTTGGGATTACACTCTTACTTCTCTTTGGACATGTCCAAAGAATCAAAGGTCTCAGGCTTCAAGAAGTGTGACTCGTGCTGTCAGAAGATGTCTCTGACAGACAGTCACACTTCTTGTGTTTACTGCCTGGGACCTTTGCACCTGCAGGACTCATGTGCTGTTTGCCATGGCTTCAGCCCTAGTGTCCTGCAGGAGCGAAAAAATAAATTAATTCTAAGAAGCTTATTAAAGCCCGAGGGTCCCTCGACTCAGTCATCGGGGAGACCCTCTAAGTCCTCCAGACCTTCGGCTCCAGCCTCTAAGCCGACTTCTGGGGGCTCTAAGTCCATTCGAACATCGGCTCCGGCCGTAGCCGATGAATCTCGAATTCATGTACCTACGATGTCCTCCGGCCGGAGCCGAGGAAGACATAACTGAGTCGGCTCCGATCAAGTTGTCTGAGCCGACAACTAAGAAGAGGTCCTATTCTCCATCTATCGGCTCTGTTCATTTGGCTCCAGCATCACCTTTGCTGTCTGAACGGAGCCATAGATCCCATTCTTCTAGGTCTTCCAGGTTATCGGACCACGACCTTCAGAGAGTAGTGAGTCGACTTCTTAAGTCTGAGGCACTAGCCCAGATGCTTCAAAGTCCAACTCAACAGTCGAAGACTATCCCCACCACTCAAAATATTCCTCCTCGTACTCTCTTGAGTTCGGAGCCGGGGTGGTTCGGACCCGAGACTGTGGTGGCGTCGGAACCGATACCTTTGTCTTCGGTTCCGTCGTCGGCTCCGATGTCTTCCTTGGAAGAATCTCAGCGCCAGACTTCCCTTGTCGGCTCCGAGGGGGCGAGTGGCATCGGACCCTTGTCTGACTCCGCTCTCCCTCTCGGTGCTTCGGCGCTGGTGAGTACTGCTCCGACATTGGCCTCGGAGCCATCACTGTCGGTGCCGGGGGTGGTTTACAGTTTTTCGGAACGGAGACCTACGGCTCTGCCTGACAGGGGTGCCTTTGAGGTCATGAGGAGCGTGTTAGAACCAGGTTCTAATCCACAATCTGCTCCTTCTGCCCTTCCCTCCATGGTGCCTCCGGTGATTTCTACTCACTCTCTTGTCCCCGACCGTAGAGAGCCAGCTCCTCAAGTTTCCCCTGTGGGGATCTCCTCCTCTTCCGAGGCCTCTCCTGACCCTGTAGGAGAGCCCCCTAGGAAGAGGCAGTGTAAGAGGAAGCACATTGACTCCCCTGAGTCTGTCACCTCTGACACTGATTTAGAGGATTCTGAAGGTTCCCTTGTTCCCCTCTGAAGATGTCTCCTTTGCAGACATCCTTGAAATCTTAAAACAGAGGGGAATTGGCCAGCCCTCAACCCTTCAGAGGATGAATCAGTGTACCTTGAGGCATTTGGCTCTCGCCCTTCCACCTCCTGGGTGTCCCTCCCTTGACCCCTTATGCAAGTGGTGGCAAAGAAGGCTTGGGCGGCTCCTGACTCAGTGGAACCCACCCCCAGGAGACCATCTAAGTTCATCACGGCCCCCAAGGATAAAGAATTTCTGACCAAAGGCATCTCTGTTGATGCTATGGTGGTGGCTGCAGCTACCAAGAAGGAGTTAGCTGATCCTTCGGTGCCTGTTCCTCCTCCTAACAAGGAGTCTAGGTCGATGAACAGGTATGGGAAGCGGATGTTCTCGTCAGCGACCTTTACTATGAGATCGCTGAATTACCTGTGTCATTTTACTCAACTTCAGAGGGACTTACTCAAGGAAGCGAGTGAGATGTTGAAGGACCCAACAGCTGCGGGTTTTCAGGACAGGATGAACTCTCAGCTGGCTACCCTTAATTCTATAACCAACTTCTCCATGCGCCTCCTTTCATATGCGGCTGATGGAGCAAGTAGAGCGGCAGGTACAGGTGTAGCCTTGCGTAGGCATGCCTGGATGCGGCTTTGTAATTTTGCGGACCCCTTTAAGGCGTCCTTCACTAATTCCCCCTTTGATGGATCATCCCTCTTTGGTCCTCAAGTGAAGGAAACCCTGACTAGGTGCAAGACTGATGGCAAAACTCTTTCTGCCGTCGGAGTCCGTTTTTCTACTCCTTCTAGACCTTACCCCAAAGGTCATAAGGGGGGAAAGATGTGGTTCCGTAAACAATCTCAAGGAGACTTGCCTGACGCACAGAATCGATTCCCCTCTAGAGGCAGAGGGGGGAACAACAATGGTAGACACCGTCCCAGAGGCAGCGGGGGCCCAGAGAATCAGGGCAGTCGAGAATCCTTTTCCGACAAGCACTTTCAGCATCCCTGAGGTGTTGCCCAACTGTCCACCTTCGGAGGCAGTCGGGGGAAGGTTGTCACTGTACCCAAAAGCTTGGCTATCCCTAACTCGAGACAAGTGGGTACAGTCTATCATTTCCGAAGGCTACAGAATCCCTTTCCTTTTCATTCCAAAGCTGTCCAAGAAATCCCTTCCAGACGTTCCACCCAGTCAAAGGGAGCAAGCAGCATTAGAAATTTCAAAGCTGCTCGCAAAAAGAGCTATTCAACCAGTACCAGCAGACCAAGTAGGTTCCGGAACTTACTCCAAATTCTTTTTGGTTCCAAAAAAAAAACAGGGGACTGGAGACCCATTTTGGATCTCAGCAACTTGAACAAGTTTATCAAGAAAACAAAGTTCCGGATGGTCACACTGCAGTCCATTCTTCCTTTTTTGGAACGGGATAGCTGGATGTGCTCTATAGATCTCCAGGAAGCGTACTATCACATCAAGATGAATCGACACTCCAGGAGGTTTCTCCGCTTCAGGCTGGGAGCCAGTCATTTTCAATTCAGAGCCCTGCCCTTTGGTCTCACTACAGCCCCCCAAGTGTTTACCAAATGTATGGCAGCGGTAGCCTCTCATCTGAGACGTCAAGGATTCCAGGTGTTTCCATATTTAGACGACTGGCTGCTTACAGCCCCCATCAAGCATCTTTTACTCCTCGCCAGAGACTACACTTTTCGCACATGTCAAACATTAGGCATTTCAATAAACTACGAAAAGTCTGTCTTGTCGCCTTGTCGTGTTATTACTTTCATAGGCGCAAATCTAGACACAGTCAAGATGTCAGCCAGACTCACAGAGCAGAGGATAGCAGACATACACAAACAGGTCTTTCTTCTTTTGCAGAACAACAAAGTCAAAGCCAGACAGATCCTGAAAGTCTTGGGAACTATGGCAGCGGCCATCCCTCTCCTACCATTAGCTCGCTTCCATATGAGGATTTTGCAATGGATGCTCTTCACACAGTGGTCTTACCAAAGCCTTCCAATGTCCCATCCTATTCGGATAACTCAGTTGTGCAAGAGTCATCTCTCTTGGTGGATCACATCTCCTCAGCTCCTCATAGGGAGACCTTTTGTCCCTCCCCCCTCCGGTTGCGACAGTGACAATGGACGCCTCCCTGATCGGGTGGGGGGGGCATTTCCAGGGCAGGACAGTCCAGGGCATGTGGCAACCGTTCGAGTGCCACTTGCACATAAATGTCCTAGAGATGAGAGCAGTGCTTCTAGCGTTGCAAGCCCTTCAAGTCTCTCTTCCCAAGGGAACTATAGCAATACAAACAGACATCATGTCTGTAGTGTGGTACATCAACAAACAAGGCGGGACCAGGTCTTACCCCCTATGTCGAGAGGCACTCGGACTATGGCAATGGGCGATTTCTTCTCAGCGTTTTCTGTTAGCAACGCACATCCCCGGGAAGTCCAATGTGATTGCGGACAAATTGAGCAGAGCTATTCTCATGCCTCACGAGTGGTCTCTGAACAATTCAGTGTTGGAGAAAGTTTTTCGAAAGTGGGGCAAGCCTTGCTGCGACCTTTTTGCTACTCCCCAAAACAGCAAGTGCGACGATTTTTTCACCCTCTTTCCCCAACCAGGCCATCCCAGCAGAGACGCTCTAGTGCACATTTGGCCCCGGGGACTTCTATATGCCTTTCCTCCCTTCCCACTGATATCCCAGCTGATACAGAAAGCCATCGCTCAGGAAGCTTCTATGATCCTCATTGCCCCTTACTGGCCTCGACAAATTTGGTTCCCCTTTCTCCACCGTTATCTGTTGGAACAACCTTGGCATCTGGACCCAGTTCCAGACCTCTTGACCCATCAGTCGGGTCAGTTGCACCACTCCCTTCCCTCTCTGAACCTCACAGCTTGGTTCCTCCAATTCCGACCTTAGCCAGGCTTCCTTTGATATCTCACTCAGTTAGAGATATCTTGATTGCCTCTCATAAATCTTCCACTTGGAAGATTGATCATAGCAAGTGGAAACGTTTCTCCTATTGGGCGCAGTCAAAGAATATAGATCCTTTCACTGATTCTATTCAAACAGTTCTAGACTTTTTAGCCGAACTTTTCCATGCAGGTTCGTCCCCATCTACCATTAGAGTTCAATTGGCTGCAATTTCGAACTTTCATATTGGAATCTCAGAGTCCTCTATTATGTCTCTCAAACTCTGCAAGGCCTTTTTAAAAGGAGTCTTTTTACTCAAACCACCCATCAGAGATCCGCCTCCTCAATGGGATCTCAACTTGGTACTGACATCCTTAATTCTTCCCCCATTTGAACCTGCGGCTTCATGTTCTATAAAATTACTTTCGTGGAAGACACTCTTTTTAGTAGCTATCACCTCAGCTAGAAGAGTCTCTGAACTCCATGCTCTGTGTAGTCGACCCCCTTATCTTGTGTTTCATAAGGATAGGGTGTCCCTGCGTACTAACCCGACCTTTTTGCCCAAGGTAGCTTCACTGGCAAATTTGAATCAAACCATTGAGCTTCCTGTTTTCTTCCCTAATTATTCTAATAGGTCAGAACAAAAGTTACACTGTTTAGATGTTCATCGCCAACTTAGGTACTATTTAGACAGGACCAAACAATTCAGGAAATCTGACCAACTGTTTGTTTCTTATGCAGAAGGTAGAATGGGCCTTCCAGTCTCTAAAGTTTCTCTCTCTAGATGGCTTACTTCATTGATTACCCTAGTGTATGAGACAAGACATCAACGATTGCCATCCAAAGCCAGGGCTCATTCAACTAGAGCTTTAGCCACTTCTGTAGCTTTCCAAGACAGGCTGCCTATTGATTTGATTTGTTCGGCAGCTACTTGGGCTTCTCCCCATACCTTCATTTCTCATTATAAGTTGGACTTGGCCTCTAGAGACCGAGCCAACTTTGGTTCCACTGTACTCAAGAGTCTGTTCCGATAGGCCACCCGGGACAAGGTGCTAGGGACGGCCCCATACAGCAAGAATGAAGGCGAGATTGACAACTTAACATTTGGAAGTTATTTACCTACCATAACGTTCCATGTTAGTTGTCTTCTTCTAGCCTTCTTACTTATCCCCACCCTCCTTCCCTAGCCAGGACAGACCTAGAAGAGTTTTCTTCTTTGTTCCTTATGGAATTTTATTGCTGGCCTTAGCTTTCAAACGAGATCTGAGGAGTTACTGCCTAGCATTGTGGGATATAGGGGAGCCTCGAGCCGGTGAAACTAGCTCTCGAGCTTTTAGAGTGGCCGAGTTGGAGCCAAGGATCGGCTCCGAACCCATCCAGCAAGAAAGAAGGCGAGAAGAAGACAACTAACATGGAACGTTATGGTAGGTACATAACTTCTAATTATGCGGCACGTGGCAAACAAAAGTAGCCGCAAGCACATGGCAGCTACGAAGTTTCCAGGGAAGACGCGTAGCTTTCCAGTAAGTTGTAAGAGAAGAGTTTGCTCCAGTTCAGTGCAGTACAAGCATGAATCAGCAAAACTCAAGTGTAGCTTTATTGTTTACTGTCACAATTGTGGTGCAAATCATGGGTCTAAAAGAGAACCATTTCCAAATGTTTCATAAATTAAGTAAGCCTCACACAGTTGTAAAGAAAGGTCACACAAAGAAGCAAGCTGATCAAGTAGAGCCAAAACAGACGGCTTTCTGTGTAGATGGGGTATCAGTGCTTGATGGAAGAGTCAATGCTGTGAATTTATTAACAAGAAGCGAAGTGTTTTGTGCTGTCCAGATTAATGGAAAATCCACAGAGCTTAAAGTAGACATTGGTTCAGAGTGTAATGTTATATCAGCAGACACATTTTCTAAAATGAAAACTAACGAACAACTAAATGTAGCTAGTAGTGCGAGACTTGTTGCTTATGGAGGTGAAGAAATTCATACCAAAGGTTCAGTGATGTTTTCATGTTATTTGACTGAGAACCGTTGCAACTTGTTATTCTATGTAGTCCGAAGACCAGTTCAATCTTTATTGGGTCTCAAAGATAGTTTAAGAATGAATTTGTTTTCTTTTGCTAAAGAAGTCCATTATGTAAGTGCATTTCGGAGTTCTAATTTTTCTGAAGCCATTTTCTCAAGAGTATGCAGAAGTTTTTGATGACAAGTTAGGCAAACTTCTAGTTGTGTATTCTATGAAGTTAGACCCAGAGGTCACTCCCATAGTCAGACCAGCAGGAGTAGTTCCTATATCTATTCAGGATAAAGTTAAGACTCAGTTGGATAAAGTGGTGCAGCAAGGTGTGAATTGTCCAGTCACATTACCACCTAAATGGGTGTCATCCATGGTAGCAGCTCATAAAAAAGGCTCACATGAAATCCGAATACATATTGATCCAAGACATCTGAACAAAGCATTAAAGAGACCATATCATCCAATGCGCACATTTGAAGAGGTTGCAGCCCTAATACCGAAGGCCACTGTTTTCTTTGTTTTGGATGCAAAGAGTTCAATTTGGCAAGTGATGCTTGATCACAAATCTTCATTTCTAGCTACTTTTGGTACTCCATTTGACAGATGCAGTTTCTTAAGGATGCCAATTGGAATAAATTCTGCAAGTGAAGTCTTTCAGCATGCAATGTAGCAATTTTTTTCGGGTTGTCCTTGTGCCGTAATAGTAGCTGATTTATTGGTTGGAGGCCATGGTGAAGCAGAGCATGACAGAAACCTCAAGAAAGTTCTATTTAGAGCACATGAAGTAAACTTGAAGCTCAATCCTCTGAAGTGCAAATGCAGAAGTTACATATGCAAGTCATTTGTTCACGAGTGCAGGCTTGAGACCAGACCCAACCAAACAAGCAGCTATTTTTGAGATGTCAGCACTAGATAATGTACAAAGCTCTACAATGTTTTTTAGGCATGGTCAACTATTTAGGCAAGTTTATGCCAGACTTCAATGAGTTGACAAGAGCTAATGCCCAAAAATGTTGCATGGTCATGGTTGGAACAGCACCAGAAGGCATTTGAAGACCTTAAGCAGAAAATTGCCACCCCACCAATCTTAAGATAATGTGATGCTTTAAAATGTGGTCTTGGTGCAGCTATACTTCAAGAGGGCAGACCAGTAGCCTGGGCATCTAGAACACTAACCCAAACTGAGATGTAGTACGCTCAGATTGAGAAGGAGCTTTTGGCAGTAGTATTTGCATGTTCTAAGTTTCATGATTATATCTATGGTCAAGCTATTCAGATTGAAACTGACCACCAACCTCTAGTTACTATTCTAAAGAAGCCTATGCATTCCGCTGCAGCGAGATTACAAAGAATGATGCTCACATTGCAAAAGTACAATTTCAAAACGGTCTAGATGGAAGGCAAATTGCTCTGTCTGGCTGATAGCTTATCCAGATCGCCTAGAAATATGACAGAACAGCTTGACATACAATTTTGACTTTGATGTGATATCAGTGCATAATTTTTCTACCACTAAACTTGATGATTTGAGAGATCACACTCAGACTGATCCAATTTTGCAGAAGTTCAATCACTACATTAATGTTGGCTGGCCGTCAAAGCAATCTAGTTTACCACCTGAAGTGCAAACCTATTTTCCTTACAAGGATGAATTGTTGATGAGAGATGGCATTATTTTCAAAGGCCTAAAATTGTTGTTCCTGCTTCCTTACAACAAGAATATATCCAGATTTTGCATTGTGGTCACCCAGGATCCGCATCCAGTAAGAGAAGAGTGTGAGAATTAGTATTTTGGCCTTCATTACCAAAAGACATTAATAACATACTTTCTTCTTGTTCAGTATGCAATAGTACTAGACCACATTTGCAAAGAGAACCACTTCAGCTAAGTCCAGTTCCTGAACTACTTTGGTCAACAGTTGCAGCTGATGTCTGAGTGGAACAATCAACACTACTTGGTTTTATAGACTCTTATTTGAATTGGTTTGAGTTTGATCTACTACCTAACCTAACACCCATTGCTGTTATTACCAAGTTGAAATGTCATTTCTCAGTTCATGGTAGTCCACGCAAAGTTCTTTCTGGCAATGGTACTCAATTTACTAGCCAGTTGTCTCAGAAATTTGCAAAAGAATTGGATTTTGTACGTCACTAAAAATACTGTATACCCTCAGTCCAGTAGTCTAGTTGAACATGCAGTACAGAGTGCAAAGCAGTTACTTGAAAGGTTAAAGCGTGACAATACCAATGTGTTCCTGAATTTACTTAATCTCAGAAACATAGCCTGTGACAGTATTCTTGGCTTAGCCTGCTAAAAGACTAGTTTCCAGTTTCCAGACAAACCAGAACTACGCTTCCCATTACTTCAAGTTTATTGAAGCCTAACCCTAAGAACAATAAAACCATCAAGGCTCAACTGGATAAGAAGCATAAGATCCAGAAATCTAGTTACCACAGATCGAGCAGATTACTTCGTCTGTTGAAGGAAGGAGAGACTGTACGAATTCAGACAACGAAAGTTTTTGATCAAATTGGACAGATTACAGGCATCTGTGCTGAGCCAAGAGCCTACACGGTAGACTCAGAGGGTGTGGAATATAGGATGAACTGTAGTCATTTTCTTCCTGCATCAGAATCACCATCACAACATTGCTTCTGTGATACAGACTTCAAATCTAAGAATGAATCGTACACTGTTCCATGCCAAAATGTGTTCAGAATTCTGATTCCATTCTGGAAAAATGTTCCAGACATTCCACAGATCAAGCATTTTGCAGACAGTTCCAGTTGCTAAATCTAATTCCCAGTTTTCTGTCACATGATATGGACGAATATCAAAGCCTAGTGTGAAATACACAGCAATGTGGACTTAATTGTGTACACACACACACACACACACACACACACACATATATATATATATATATATATATATATATATATATATATATATATATCTGTACTTAGTATTGTGTAATATAAGACAAACAATTATCTGTGATTTCTGCATGCTAAATACACTCCTAGCGTTGTATGATCTATTTCTCAAAGAGATAAGATGTAGATCAGAGTGCAAGTGAAGTTTGCAGTATCTTTAAGACGCATGTCAAGGCTGTACGTGCATGTATAAATTCCAGACACGTGCAATCTCTAGTGTCGTTTTGTAAGAGCAGCCAGAGTGAAAGCATGCATGATTGCAGTTGTTAGTGTGTATAGAAGTTACTTAAGTTAGTCAGTAAACTTCTATATTGATGTTTTGTATAAAATAAAGCTGCTTGAACAAAACCCACAAAGACTCTTCTGTTGTGTCCAAAGTAGGCGAGCTCCTCCATTCTTGAGGCAGCTACCTAGAATCAGTGCATACTTTTACCAAACACTACAATTTGGATGAGATTTCCAGTGCTAGAGCTGGTTTTGCTAGGGGCATCCTTCATGACCTTCCTGAGATTTGGCATTCTCCCTCATGTTAAAAATACTGCAGCAGTAGAATAGAAGAACATAGTATAGTTGTGTGAAATCTTATCATAATGATAGAGTTCTTCTCTTCACTGTTGGGAGTATTCAATGCCTCCCTCCACCCCCTAGTCCTTTCTTTCCTCTGGATGTACTGTTAACCTTTTTTTCTTTTTTCCATGGATTGACGTTCCTACTGGGGCATTCAGTTCTAAGGATGGTAGGTCTGGACATCGCTTTTATGCCCTATGTACGTGAAAAGCATACATACGACACGTCATACCGTACATAGTAAAAGGCTTTGGTATACTGTCTAGATGTCAGGACGCCTTAGGTGGGGAATCCTTCATGTTAAGAATGCTGCAGCAGTGAGGAGGACGACCGCTATTGTTGCAGTAAGATTTTACACAACTATACTATGCCTTGCTCTGGCGGTGGTTCACTGTCAGACTGTTGGCATTCACTTTTTTCCTTGTTTTTTTCCTTGCTGGGATGATTTGCTCATCTGTGTAGAATAAAAGTGTTTGGAATCACTAGAGTTTGTCTCAACCTTACTCTTCCCACTAGAATTCAAGATGAATTTTCAGAAATTGTGTCCGACACCCTCACACATATTTGTCTTCCTTGGGTGCTTAATTGATACTGAAAGAAAAGAATGACCTTTCTTCCCAAAGACAAGAACGTCACCTCAGCAAGAGAATTCCAAAAAAAATTAGGACTGATGGTGTTCATGATTCTCATGATACCACTGGCCTGTTTCCACATGAGGAAAATTCAGTGTTATGTACAAAATGTTTAGCCCCAACACTTATATTCCCTAGAGTCCCAGTTGCTGGTGTTAGACTTCATCAGATGAGAATCACAGTGGTGGAGTATATAGTTGAGTATCAATCCAGCACTTCCCTTTTTCCCCACCTCTTACGACGCAATATGTCCAGACATATTTGTCTGACTTTGCTTGGGGAGCTGTGTATTAAAAGTGTAAGTGCAGGCGTCTTGGAGGCCCAAGGATGCAATGGAAGCGCATCACTGTCAATGAAATGCTGGCTGTGATCCACACCTCGGAAGTCCTTCACCACCTATGGACTCCAGGTCTTCCTTTTGTGGTTATGGACACCACCACAGTGGTGTGATATCTCTAGAAACCAGGAGTATGAGATCATACTCTCTATGCCAGTTGGCAGTAATGTCCTGGGAGCTGGCTTTATAAAATTATCTGATTCTGCAGGTATTATGCATCCCATCAGAGCAAAACATGTTGGCATACAGAAGAAGCAGATCCTGGGCAGACCCGTACAAGTGGTAGCTGAAGTCATTAGTGTTCTACGATCTATTTCAGATATGGCGAATGCTTCAAATAAATCTGTTTACCACCTTTCAAAACATACAGCTAGAGTAATACTGTTCCAGACATTCTTGCAACCATGCTTGGAAAACAGATGTATTTTCTTTCCCTTAAATACATACATACATGCATACTTAAAAATATTTCAACCACAGGCATTTATACCCTTCTAGCTTGCCAATATACCAAAACACTTATTCCCATAATACGTGTCCAGGCTGTTCTTAAAAATATCTAAACTAGTACTTCCATTAATGTTAGGTAGTCTACTCCATGCATCGGCTACTCTGTCAGAGAACCAATAAGTACACTTCTCATACCTATAGAATCTTTGGGTTCGTATTAGAACGCTGAAAGCATAAAAAAGCGAACTACCTAAAGGTCGGAAATGCCGGATCTCGATCTCCATTTTGTGAGATCACAGTGCAGTGAGGATTGGAATATTTGCCCTTTCCTCACTGTACTGCAATCTTGGGAGTTGCTATATGTATTTAGCTGGGGGTGTGCAGCCCCCACAATAGCATGTTTGAGGTCCTGCATTTTCACCCTTTAGGTTGTTTGCATTTTTGGATTTTCGTTTATGTAATATAGACCTGAATCTTCTACATAGGTTGTCTGATGATTCTCTAGTACTTTTTGATAACCCTAAACATTCCCAGAGGTAGCTGTCTCTAAATGCCCTATGTACCTGAATAAAATCTCGTACATATCTGTAAGAGACACTGTACAAGTTCAGATATTTTAGTCTTTCATAATAACTTAAATTTTCACATCCATGGATGCCCTGGTATATTTCCACTGTACTCTTTCCAGTTTACTCATGCGTGTTTTCTTGTAGAGTTTCTATATTGTTATTTCATACTCAAGTTTGGGTCTAATGTAACTAACAATGACTTCATTATTTTTGATTTCCTAGACTTTATAAATCTTTTTATACAATCTATAGTTCTGTAACTAGCATTAACCAATTGATTGATATGATTAGAAAAACTCATAATTGCATCTACCCATATACCCAAGTCCTTAAATGAATCTACAGATGTTATGTGGTCCTATCTCGCCTACATTCTTTACTGATGGGTTCACAGCCGACAGTCGGCTCCGACTCGGCCAACTATTTTCAAGCACAAAGTCTCTAATTGGCTGGGCTAACTGGTATTCCAGGATGCAACTCTCCCAGACCCCCAGATCTCATTTGCCGCTTATTGTGTCAGGATGTGGTCTCGAACTTGGCTGTGGCTAAGTACTCTTTTTTTGACTAAAAAATTCTTTGCAGAATAGTACTTTTCCTGTGAAACAAAAGCTATTTTCATAGCTATGTTGTGTTGTGTCTGTGGTTTGGCCCTGTGGCAGTTTGTGGAAAGTGTGAGTAGTTTTCCTTGTGTTTGGCGGGCTAGGTCTGTTTAAGTTAGAGGGACCTAGCCCTCTCCTTCATTGTCTTGGTAGTGTTTTCCTCGACTTCTTAGGAGCGTTTAACTTAGAGTTCCTCAGTGTACCTTCCTATCTTATTGTGTTGTGTGTGTTATTTCTGCTGGCAATGTCTAAAGAACAAAAAGAACATAAACCCTCTGGGTTTAAGAAATGCTCAAAGTGTGCTTACAAAATGTCCATCACAGATGGGCATGCCATCTGCGTTTATTGCCTTGGCGCTAAACATTTACAGGAGCCCTGCAGTGTCTGCCATTCTTTTAGTTCTAGGGTACTGCAGGAACGAAAAAATAAACTAATCTTGAAGGGCCTGGTCAAGCCCTCTTTTGAAGAGGATTTAGAATCTACTTCCACTACTGGCAAATCCAAATCCTCTAAGTCTAAGAAACGATCTTCGGCTCCGTCTAGTTCCTCGGAGCCGCCGGAGAAGATCTTGAAAGTGGTTACTACTTCCTCGGCTCCATTATCTTTGGAGCCGCAGGAGAAGAGTTCTGTGTTGGATCCAGCTTCCTCGACTCCATTGGCTTCGGGGCCACAGGAAGTCTCGGTAGTGCTGGAGTCGACCTCGGCTCCGATCATTTTGGAACCGATTCTGAGCCAGTCACCCATCGTTACTCATGAGTCAATAGGCAGGAGATCCTCATCTCCTTCAGTTGCCTCCAAATCCTCTCGATTGTCTGATTTGGACGTAGATAGGGTGGTTCAGAGGCTCCTCCAGTCGCCGGTGTTAGCTAAATTATTTTCGGCTCTGACCCAGTCGGCTCCGGAGCCCATTCCTCTACCGGTACCGATGATTCCTCCTCCGAGCATTGTGTCATCGGAGCCGGAGTGTTTGGTACCGAGTGATGTCATTACGCCGGCTCCGATACCCCTGATGGGTCCATCGGAGCCATCGTCGGCTCCAACCATTTAGATTCTTTCATCTGCTTTCGGCACTTTGGTCTCTTCGGTCGGGCCCAAGGGGGACACATTGGGACTTCTGTCGGCTCCGAGTCTCCCTCTCGGCGCTTCGGCTCGGGGGATCCCGACTCCGGTCGTAGCCTCGGAGGTAGGTCAGTCCTCGGATTCGGGGAGACCTGCATTTGAGGCCATGAGGACAGCACTGGCCAGATCATCAGGGACATCACTTGGATCGACCACTCTGTCCCCATACACCCTGGTGAGAGCCTCTGATGCCCCCCTATCAGTGGATAGCAGAGCTTGAAGGCCTGAGGACACCCCCATGAGCGGTCCCCAACTTTCTGAGGGCCCCTCAGTGTCTGTGCCTGAGGAGTCTCCCAGGAAGAAGTTGTGCAAGAGGAAGCACATAGACTCCCAAGACAAGTCCATCACTTTGGATACCGACCTCGACGATGCAGAGGGGTCCCCTAAGTCGTCCTCCGATATCCTGGAGATTTTGAGGCAGAGAATTCCAAATAAATTTAGGACTGAGGAGGAGTTGGTATTCCTCAAGGCCTTCGGAGCTCAACCTACCACCTCCTGGGTGTCTCCACCCTTTGACGAATTATTAGACCTTATCTGTCGAAGGGTGTGGGAACATCCTGACTCCGTGGAACCTGTGCCCAGCCACCCTAACAAGTTCTTGTCTGCTCCCCCTGGGAAAGAGTTTTTGACAAAAGGGGTCCCTGTAGATGCCATGGTGGTGGCATCAGCAGGAAGTTGCAGAGGCTTCTTCCTCAGTCCATCCTCCTAACAAGGAGTCCGGAAGTATGGATCGCTATGGGAAGCGCACCTTGTCTTCGGTGACCTTTACGCTACGGTCCCTGAATTATCTTTGTCACTTTACTCGGCTCCAGCGGGATCTCCTTAAAGAGTTGGGAGACACCTTGACGGGTAACATGCCTTGGGCGCTAGCACAGACTGTTAACGCCCAGTTGTCTACCCTTGGTTCCATAGCTAACTCGTCCATGAGGCTCATATCCTATGCAGCCGAAGGGGCGAGCAGGGCAGCTAGCTCAGGCCTTTCTCTGAGGAGACAAGCCTGGAGGCGCCTATGTCACTTTGCGGAAGCCTTCAAGTCTTCCTTCACGGACGCCCACTTTGATGGGTCCTCTCTTTTTGGATCAAAACTGAGAGACTCTCACTAGATGTGAACAGGAGGGTAAGACTTTATCTGTTGTAGGGGCCCGTTTTACTCTTCCCTCTAGGCCTTATCCCAAGGCTCAGAGAGGAGGGAAGATGTGGTTCAAAAAATCACAAAAGTCTTTCCCAGTCACTCAAGGTGAGTCCCCCTCCAGAGGCAGAGGTGGGGGAAATTATTCTGGAAGACACCGTCCTAGGGGCAGAGGAGGCCCCCGCAACCTGGGAGACCACGACTCCTTTCGCGGATCTTCCTATCAGCATCCCTGAAGGGTTGCCCGGCTGTGCTGCTCCGGAGCCTGTCGGGGGTCGTTTTTTGAAGCATCTTCAAGCCTGGGAGAGCATAACTTAGGATCGATGGGTGCTTCGAATAATCACCGGAGGTTATACCATCCCCTTTATTTCACTTCCTCCCTCAATCAAAAGAATCCCGGACGTTCCACCCAGTCAAAGGGATCAAGTAGCGTTAGAAATATCAAAGCTACTAAGAAAAGGAGTCATCCAACCGGTCCCCCCAGACCAGATCGGATCAGGAACTTACTCAAGACTGTTTTTGGTGCCAAAGAAAACGGAGGACCTGAGGCCCATCTTGGATCTCAGCCGATTAAATCACTACGTCCTGAAATCCAAATTCCGAATGGACACTCTTCAATCCATCTTCCCATTGTTGGAAGAGGGAGTATGGATGTGCTCCATCGACCTCAAGGATACCTATTATCACATCAAGATAAACAAGACATCCAGGATCCATTTATGCTTCTGGCTGGGAGCCAGTCACTTCCAGTTTTGAGCCCTGCCGTTTGGTCTCACCACAGCCCCCAGGGTGTTCACCAAATGCTTGGCAGTGGTGACATCTCACCTGAGACATCTAGGATTCCAGGTGTTTCCTTACCTGGACGACTGGCTCCTTACTGCCCCCACCAGGCATCTTCTCATCCAAGCCAGGGAGGCTACCTTAAATCTCTGTCAAAAGTTGGGGATTACAGTAAACTGGGGAAAATCTGCCTTGCTGCCCTCACAGCGTGTTGTCTTTATAGGCGCAGAATTAAATTTGATTCTAATGTGAGGGCCTTTCTACCTCGGGAAAGAATAACGGTGTTGCAATCTCAGGTCCAGGCTCTCTTGCCCCACAAGAAGGTCCCAGCCAGGTTAGTTCTTCAGTTACTGGGTTCCATGGCGGCAACCATCAT
Organism: Protopterus annectens; assembly: GCF_019279795.1. NCBI lineage: Eukaryota > Metazoa > Chordata > Ceratodontiformes > Protopteridae > Protopterus > Protopterus annectens. Next base: position 1,129,206,993 of record NC_056731.1, on the reverse strand, counting down.
GCTAATACCCTTAGCCAGGCTTCACATGCGAGTCCTTCAGTGGCTCCTTTCAGCCCAATGGTCCTATCAAAAATGACCCCTCTCTCACCGAACATTGCAAGCAGGATCTCCGTTGGTGGCTATGTCATTCCAACCTGAACAAGGGCATGAATCTATTTCCCCTTTCTCCAGCTGCCACATTGACCATGGACGCCTCCCAGATTGGGGGGGGGGGGCATTATCTGGGCAGAACGGTCCAAGGCATTTGGCAGGATTACGAGGTACACCTACACATTAGTGTCCCAAAGATGAGAGGAGTGCTGTTAGCATTGCAAGCACTTCAGAGCTTTCTTCCAAGGGGAACGATTGCTGTTCACTCGGACAGCATGTCAGTTGTTTGGTACCTGAACAAACAAGGGGGAACCAAGTCATATCCACTTTGCATAGAGGCCATAAGAGTGTGGGATTGGGCTGTGTCTTCCCAACAGTTCCTAGTGGCAATGCACATGCCGGGAAAATCCAACATGATAGCAGACAGGCTAAGCAGAGCTATTTTGCTGCCTTACGAGTGGTCCCTGAACAGCTGAGTTGCGACTCGGATCTTCAGCAGGCGGGGTCAGCTTTGCTGCGATCTCTTTGCCAGTCCCCTCAACACCAAATGCAGCAACTACTTCACTCTGATCCCCCACAGGGGGAATCACCCAGGGACGCTCTAGTCCACGATTGGCCTCCCGGTCTGCTCTATGCCTTTCCTCCGTCTCCTGTGTTACCAAGAGTGATTCAGAAAACCATTCGTTTGGGAAGCAAGATGATTCTTATTTCTCCACACTGGCCTCGCCAAGTTTGGTTCCCCTTCCTTCAGCGGTATGCAGTGGACGGTCCTTGGATCCTGGATCTATTACCAGACCTTTTGACTCGTATGCCAGGACAGTTACACCCCTCCCTACAATCCTTCAGGTTGACAGCCCGGCTGCTCCACTTCCATCAATAATTAGACTTCATTCCTTATCACCTGAGGTGGTCCATATCCTTTCTTCATCACATAAGTCTTCCACCAGAAAAATTTACTATAGCAAGTGGAAGAGGTTCTCCATCTGGGCTCAGTCACAAGGCCTAGATCTATTCACATCCCCGATATCAGCGGTCCTAGACTTTTTAGCTTTGCTTTTCCGACAAGGCTCTGCTCCTTCCACCATTAAGGTACAGCTGGCGGCCATTTCTAACTTCCACGTATTCCATGAGCCTGCTCTTGAGTCATAGACTTTGCAAAGCATTTCTAAAAGGGGCCTGGTTATTACATCCTCCTGTGTCAGCATCCGTTATGCCATGGGATTTAAATCTAGTATTGCAAGCCATCACTTCTCCCCCCTTTGAGCCAGCTGCCACTTGCAAATTAAAATTTTTATCCTGGAAAACAGACTTTTTGGTAGCCATTACGTCGGCTAAAAGAGTATCTGAACTCCAAGCTTTGTCCATTAGACCCCCATATTTAATATTCCATAAGGACAGAGTTTCATTGAGACCTAACCCATCCTTTCTCCCCAAGGTGTCATCCACCCTTAATCTCCACCAATCCATTGAGTTACCTGTGTTTTTTCCCCAACTTCTCCGACAAGATGGAGTACAAATTTCATCAATTGGATGTCCATAGACAACTAAGATTTTATTTACACAGGACTAAACAGTCATGGAAATCAGATCAATTGTTTGTCTCCTTTTCAGAGAATAGGACTGGTTTCTCTGTCTCCAAGTGCACAATTTCCAGGTGGATTAAGGATTGCATCACCTTTGCTTACTCTTCAGCAGGCAGAAGTTTACCATTCTCAGTCAAGGCTCATTCAACTAGGGCGGTTTCGACTTCAGTAGCTTATCATGCCAGGCTTTCCTTAGACGACATCTGTGCTGCGTCCACATTGGCCTCTCATCATACCTTTGTCTCTCATTACAAATTGGATGTGGCATCTAGAGGCCAGGCTTCCTTTGGTTCCACTGTTCTCAGGAGTGTTTTCCTTTGAGCCTCCCGGATTAGGGGAGCTAGGGACGCTGTCCCATCAGTAATGAATAAGGCGAGATAGGACCACATAACATCAGTTAGTTATGTACTCACCATAACGATCGATGTATGTGGTCCATCTCACCTACATTCTTACATACCCTCCCACCTGCCCCCTGCCTATGGATTTGCAGGATAATTGTTTTGAGACCCTTCAGAATTGGTTTATTTTTCCCTTCCGGGAGACTATAAGCCTCTTATTAGGGTTTGTGTGTGTGGAGTGATTGCGACTTATGCAAACAAGATCTGGGGGTTTGGGAGAGTTGCATCTTGGGATACCAGTTAGCCCAGCCAATTAGAGACTTCGTGCTTGAAAATAGTTGGCCGAGTCGGAGCTGATTGTCGGCTCCGAACCCATCAGTAATGAATGTAGGGGAGATGGACCACATACATCGATCATTCTGGTGAGTACATAGCTAACTGTTTCAATCACTGTGTGCTGTATTAAATATTCACCTTTCAGTTTGTCTCCCAAATCTCATAGGATTAGTTTTTGATGTATTCATCAGCATATTATTCTCTTGTGCCCAAATGGTAATTTTAATCAAGTTATTTTGCAGACATGCCTCATCTGTAACACATTTAATCAGTTTACCCAATTTAATAACTGGATGTCACTCGGACAACTTATCACCCCTTTTGTGGTGCAAATCTGTTTTGCATAAGATTTTGTAAATGTATCTATAATTTGCTGTGTCTGAGAATAAATTTTAGAATCTGCACACTGTTTATCAGTTTGTTTGTCTTTACTCCTTCCACATCTTGTGTATCTATAAAAAGGTTTCCTGCTATGCTCAATATCTTTGTATAAATTTTCTTCAGTTTTTTTTATCTTCTCTCACACTCTGATTAATCTGTTTGTCCAGTTTATTTCAGTTTTCAAAGTTGTAGTTCGACCTCTCTTCTATTTCTTATATATTTTGTCTCTCACCTTAATCATATATCTTGTTCTTATGGTAATAACCCCCCTGATGTAGTATGTCTAGATCCTGATGTTAAACATTTGTTTTTATTCTTTTGCACTCAGTTTCTGTTTCAAAACTTTCCACATTCCATCTGCAACTTTTGCATCAACACCTTACTCCAGTTAGTTTTACATAGTAGCTGTTTTGCTGCCATATAATCTGTAATTAACCTTCTGTATGTTGGCTTAGATTTCAATTTGGCAGAATTGTCTAGCAACAAATTAATCTTTATAGTCCCATGATCACTGCACATCAATGATGCTAGTAAAGCCATGATCACTGCCCATCAGTGGTGGTAAAACTTGACTTGAAGTTACAGTAATTTCTTTGGGAACACAATGTCTAGTATGTTTTGTCCCCCAGTAGTTTCTTTTTTTACAATCTGAAGCAATTGTTGTTCATGAATATACGCTGTGAATAATTTCCTTAGTAACATTGTTGAATCAATATTATTCCAGTCCGTTTCTGGTAAATATAAGTCCCCAGCTAATATTATTCTTCCCTCCTGTGTTTCATACAAGAAATGTATGAATTCTAGGTAATCTGCACTCGACTTTGGCAGTCTGTACACTCCAGCAATTGTTATATGTTCCAGGGTTGCCTTTATTGTCACAGTTACACAGTCTGTAGTATTGGTATTATCACTGAACATGTAATAATCACAGGCCTCATAGCTGTCTTTAATCCCTATCATAACACCTCCACCTGATTTTTTGTTAGAATGTCTGTTACAGTAAAAACATTTATACCCTGACAGAACTGGTTTTCAGTCATCATCTAACCATGCTTCACCAACAATAACAACATTGATCTTATGGGAACGTAGCAAATTTTCCAATAAAAAAACTTTATTATTAATGCTCCTAGCATTAACAACCATCAAATATGCATCAAATTTGTGAACAGTTAAATTTTCGACCTGGCAAAAATCCTGCCTAGTGTTTGTCAAATACTGCAAAATATCTGCTGCAAAAATCTCTTCCCTGATCTTGACAAATGCACACCATCCTGTGTGAACAGGTGTGCCCAAAACTAGGTTTGGATGCTCTACACATATCCATTTTTAAAAACAGAATATTTTTTCCATGTAGGTATTTACCCAAAAAAATCTTTTCATTCACAGTGACCTTGACTATCCTTGCTATAGGTGAGTTGTGAAAAATACGTCCTAACACCAGTACAAAGCTGTACTATCTAAGAGGGCTGTCAGTTCCCTACTAACAGTCAGAGAATCCTGGTGGTTAACATAATTTGTACCAACATGAATAAAAGCAGATCTGTACTTCCTTACATTAAGGCATTCCAAGGCTTGTCTCACATCTTCTATTCTTGCTCCTGGCAAGCATAACACTGTTCAGTGTTCATTATCATCCCTGCAAGTATAAATTTCAGTTCCTTTAATAATTGAATCTCCAATTATAAGAATATTTTTGCTGGCCAGCTCTGAAGAATCCTCAGCTTCTAATACAGTAATGTCTGCTGTATCCATTTTTACAATGGATAGATCTTCATCACCATTAGTCTTATTAATCCCACTGTTTTCATTGTATATTTGATTCTCATCCAGCTGGTATTGTATCCACAGCTTGAGCCATGTAGTCAATATCTGTCTTTCTCTTCTTTTTTCTTACAGTAATGTTCTTCGATCCGTCCATGTTCAATTTTGATTTCTTCCTTTTCACCTGCCCCTTGCATCTTTTTTTTACCTTGTCTGTTGGAAAAATGATGCCTTTTTATGTAGACTGAAGGTTTTTTGATATAAAAATGTCATCTTTCCCTGTAACCTGTGTGTTGCATAACAAAGCAGTGTCCTTTTTACTACTTATTCTTTTTCCTTTACATTCATTAATCAGTTTCTTTTTCTTCCTTGTTATTTGTTGTGAACTTCTTCCTTTCTTTTTTGTTTCCTTGTAAACAAACTGGATCCTCAGATTGCTGAATACTTGCATCCAAGATTCCAGAGTTCTCAGGGGCATCGTCTTGTTTCATAGGGGTTGAATGATCTTTGCAGAAAATAGATGCATCATTTCCTAAATGTGTTCTGTTTGTTATATGCCTAACATTATTTAGTTCATCAGTCCAGTCAATATATGAAAAAGGAAGTTATGTACCTACCATAACATTCCATGATGTTCATCGTGCATACAGCTGCAGTCATTACAGATCTGTTCTCCTGCCGTCAGGCGGGTCCTCGGTCGGCCAAATTCCAAAGTCTAGGTCCGGCGTCAGTTGTTGTCGCCTTCTTCCCTGACATCAGTGCGACAGGGGTATAAAAGATACAGCCGACGCCATTTTCTTCAGTCTTTTTTGCCGCACGGTGCCGGAAGCAGAAGCAGGTGTCCTTCAAGGATGCATCTGCAGTCATCACATATGGGTTGTCCTGCCTCAGGCAGCCCTTCGGTCGGCCGGATTCCAAAGTCTGGGTCCGACGTCGGCTGATGTCGCACATTCCCCGACGCCAGAGCGCCTGGGGTATAAAAGCATCAGCCGATGCCATCTTCCTCAGTCTTTCCTGCCGCGTGGTGCCCAAAGCAGAAGCAGTTCGCAAGTGCCGGTCGGCCAGCTCCTGTATTTCAGCTACCGAAGACTTCAAAAGCTAAGTACCCCGTTGGGGACTCTTTCTTGCCTCAGCCGATGTCAGATAAAGTTAATAATTGTTTAACTTGTGGGAAACAAATACCTCATAAGGATTTCCACTCTTACTGCCTCCCCTGCCTAGGCCCAGACCACGATGTCTCGGCCTGTTCAGCCTGTGCTTCCTTCAACCGACGCACCCTTAGATGTCGGGCGGAGTTCGCAGAGGAATTTTTTGGGGCTAGTTTTTCATACAAAATGCCGTCTGAGACACCGACTTCACATTTAGTAAAGAAACGGAAGGACAAGGACCGACACACGAGGGCCGCGGTTTCGGCTGAAACCACGGCCAGGCCTACCGCGAGTGTCTCGGTCTCGGCTGAAACAGAGTCCTTGGTACTTCCGACACCCGAAACCACTCAACCGACAACCTTGGCCCCGGAGGCCCCTGCCGAGTCGGTTATTGAATTTCCTTCAGAAACTGGTGTCTTAGAAGCTTCCGACACCATTCCTCTAGACAAAGCTACACCAGCACATGGTGCAGCCAGGCCTCCTGCATCCATGTCCATAAAGGCATTCACCAGGGCTAAAGCTGCTAAACACACAAAATCTATGCCTCCCAGGGTTATTCCTCAGGGACCTACTTCTAGTTCACAGATCCTAACTTTGGCAGAGGACCTTATCTCTTTAATCAGGGGCTCTCAACCCCATCTGGACAGAGGCTCTCTACCCCCTCTAGACAAAAGGCCCAGGGTTGAGCCCTCTGATTCCCCACTCCTCAGAGGAGGCCTCTGATGGCTCTGTTCACTCGGACTATCAGGAGGAGGCCTTTTCGGCCTATGAGGAGAGGAATCTATCCCCTCAGCCTCCCCTTCTGAAGAGCTATCCTTCGGTGAGACCCTTCACTCTATGAGAGAGCATTTCAAATGGCAGGGCCAGGAATTTTCTGATTCCAGGAAAAGATTAAGAACATTTCTACATTTACCTCAGCATAGACCTTTGGCTATTCCTCCTGTTTTGAATGTCATTGATGATGTGTACTCTGAGTCTAGTATAACCCCTGACACTCTGCCTCCGGCCCCTGTTAAACCCGATAGGTATTACAGGGTCCCGGACTCACATAATTTTCTTTACAAGGCCCACTCTGCTGATCCAGAAACTATTTCCCAGGGCCCTAAGGGGGTTGCAGCTGCCACTACTAAAAACCCACTCCCCTCTGAAAAGGAGTCCAGGGCTTTAGAGATGGGGTAAAAAAGTGTATACTTCTGCCACTCTTTCTATGAGGGCATTAAATTGTCAATTTCATATGATACAGTACCAAGAGTATTTGTTAGATGAATTGCATAAGAAACTGTCTTCTTCTGAACCCCTTGATCGCAAATCCCTTCAGGATCTGGTACATAACTCCCAGCAGGTTAGCAACCATTTCTTGCAGTGTGGTTATGATGCATTGGAAGCTTCATGTAGGTCAGCAATGACAGGTGCAGTCATACGTAGGCATGCTTGGCTGAAGGAACAATCTCTGCCAGACCATGTTAAAGCTAAGCTTCTGGATGCTCCACTGGAAAAGCAAAAATTATTTGGTTCCACTGCTCAAGAGGTCTTAAAGAAATTTGAGGAAAAGGCGAAATCTGTACAAACAGTTAAGGATTTTCTTCAAGTCCAACCACCAAGATTCAGCAGAAATTGGCCTACCAAGAATTGGTCCTTTCCGGACACAGAAAGATTTCAGAGAGGCAGGAACAGGCGTGCCAGAGGTAGAGGGCAAGCTAGGGGCTCTTACAGAGGCCGTCAATGGCAGCCTCCAAACCAGAGAGGTAGTGCAGGACCTACAACTGCTACACAAGGCCAGACTCAATGACTTTGCTTTGACTCCACCAACCAGGGCTCAATTAGAAGCACCTTTAGGCGGAAAGCTTTCTTTATTCTCAAAAAATTGGCACAGCATTACAAGGGACAAATGGACACTGCAAATAATAGACAATGGATACAGGTTCCATTTTCACACATTGCCAAAAAGAAAAGGCATGCCAGACCTGCCACCAAATCAAAGGGCAGAGGCTTTGAAACAAATCTCCAACTTAATACAAATGAAAGCTATAGAAAAGTTCCTCTTTCAGAACAAGGCCAAGGATTTTATTCAGACTATTCCTTGTTCCAAGAAAAGAAAATCAATGGAGACCTATTCTCGACTTGTCCGCACTGAATACTTATCTCATTGTGCCAAAATTCAAAATGCTGACTCTACAGCAACTCCTTCCCATGCTGGGCAAGGGGTCTTGGCTGGTGACTCTAGACCTCAAGGAGGCATACCTGCATGTCCCTATCAGACAAAGTTGCAGAAGACACCTCAGATTTCTTGCAGGGTCAGAGCATTATCAATTCTCAGCATTGCCCTTTGGCTTATCTACTGCGCCCAGAGTATTCACGAAATGCCTGGCATCAGTAATTCCACACTGCAGACTTCAGGGGATTCAAATATACCCATATCTGGATGACTGCCTTATACAAGCGGACAGCCAACAAACTTTGGTAAAGGACTTAAATTATGCCATCCACCTTCTGCAGGCCTTGGGATATACAGTCAACATGCACAAATCAAGACTTGTTCCATCCCAAAGAATAACCTTTCTGGGTGCGGATCTAGACACAACCACCCAAATGGCCTTTCTCACAGAAGAAAAACAAAGACAACTACCGGATTACTTCAAGAATCTGACAAGACAAACTCAGCTGACTGCAAGGAAAATCCTGCAGGCCCTGGGTTACATGGCATTCTGCATTATTTTGATCCCACAAGCAAGGCTGCATATGAGAAAACTACAGTGGTACCTAAGGAGTTTATGGACTCAGCACAGTCACAGCTTAGAAACTTTGATCCCACTCATTCCATGCCTCCAAAAGGAATTTCTGTGGTGGGCTCAGGCCAGCCAGTCCAACAGGGGGCTGCCCTTCACAAAGCCAAAAGCCACCCAAACTATTACAACGGACACTTCAGACCAAGGTTGGGGAGCACACATGGAGGGCAGATGTATTCAAGGACAGTGGTCACAAAAGGAGCTATGCATGCACATAAATCAAAAAGAAATGCTAGCAGTGATACATGCAATCGAGGCCTTCAAGCTCTTTCTGCATCAAGGCCACCTACTAATAAGGACAGACAACACCACAGTTATGTGGTACATAAACAAGCAAGGAGGCACCCATTCCTACCTTCTTTGCAGACTGGCAATGAATCTATGGGATCTTTCCTTGAAACTCAATATACAGCTGCAATCCCAGTTTGTGCCAGGGAAAGACAATATATTGGCGGACAGCTTAAGCAGAAATATCATGGATGCGCACGAATGGATGCTGCACCCAGACATCTTTCTACAGATAACACAATCATGGGGGAGGCCGGACATAGATCTGTTTGCCTCCCCCCACAATCATCAACTGAAGAAATTCTGCTCAAGGACATACCACCCACAAGCGTGGAAAGTGGACGCCCTCTCTTTCAGCTGGAGAACTCTAACAGTGTATGCATTTCCACCTCTTCCATTAATGACCAAGGTGTTACTGAAGATCAGGACAGAGCAGCCAAAAGTGATTCTGATAGCTCCGGACTGGCCAAGACAGCACTGGTACCCACTGCTAAAGAGCATGTCACTTACGAAACCATGGCCTCTTCCTCTATGGCCACTTCTACTGACACAGCACAATTACAAAACTCTGAATTCCAACCTGAAAATATTGCAACTAACAGCCTGGAAAATACCTTGACTCCTCCTCAGGATAAGCTATCCCAGAGAGTGAAGGATATTATTATGGAAGCTCGCCGGCCTTCCACAAGAAAGGCATATTCAGCAAAATGGAAAAGATTTCTCATTTGGAACACCACAAAGGGCCTAGATGCGACAGTGATGAGCATGGCACATATCCTGGAATATTTGGCAGAAATGTTCCACAATGGTCTGTCTTATTCTTCCATTAAAATTCATGCTTCAGCAATTTCAGCAGAGTACAATACTGATCCACCTGTCTTCTCTCATCCTCTCCTAAAACAGTTTCTAAGAGGAATCAAAAACATCAAACCTCCAAGGAAACCACCTCTACCTGCTTGGGACCTTAACTTCGTGTTGGAAAAACAAACGCTGCCTCCCTTTGAACCAGCAGCATCTGCAGATCTACAGTACCTGTCATGGAAGACTGCCTTCCTTCTGGCCATAACCTCAGCAAGAAGAGTATCTGAGTTACAGGCCCTGAGGTACAGCCATTCCTTATTTTTCATCAGGACAGAGTTTCATTGAGAACCAATCCTACATTTATGCCAAAGGTGGTATCCAGGGTTTCATTAAACCAGGCTATTCACTTGCCTACCTTCTTTCCAAATCCACAAAACAAAGGGGAGAAACTTCTGCACACCCTGGACATACACAAACAGTTGCGCTACTACTTGGACAGAACTAAAAGTTACAGAAAGACTGACCAGCTGTTGGTAGCATATGCTGCTGGTACACAAAGAAAAGCAATTTCCAAACAGACAATTTCAAAATGGATAGGGAATTGCATTCATTTTTGTTACTCCTTTCATGGAAAAACTGTGCCAGCTAACATTAGACCTCATTCCACGAGAGCCACAGCCACCTCCACAGCCTTCTTAAGAGGGGTGGCTACCAAAGACATCTTAGAAGCTGCCACATGGAGCTCCGTGCATACATTTGCCAAGCATTACAATTTACCTTTATATTCCAGATCCAGAGCAGGCTTTGCTACGGCAGTCCTGCAGGGTATTTTAGCTACACCATCCTTTACTTAGTTCCTCCACCCCCAGATTGGCTATGGTACTCTACCCATATGTGATGACTGCAGATGCATCCTTGAAGGACATAGTACAGTTTTGTACCTACCATAAATGTAGATGTCCGATAGGTATGCATCTGCAGTCAGGTTTATTCTCCCTCCTTCCCCTCTGTGGTATTTCTTGTGTACTTACCCCTCTTATAGCTAGCTGGGGGGGATCTATTATGGTGTATTTGTTTTTATATTACTGTGCATGTTTGGATTTTTAAATGCATCTCTCCAAATTTAGCCTTCCTTAGAGGGCACCTGGCATCTGGGGCAAGAAAAACTAAGGAAGATGACGTCGGCTGATGCTTTTATACCCCAGGCGCTCTGACGTCGGGGAATGTGCGACATCAGCCGGACCCAGACTTTGGAATCCGGCCGACCGAAGGGCTGCCTGAGGCAGGACAACCCATATGTGATGACTGCAGATGCATACCTATAGGACATCTACATTTATGGTAGGTACAACACTGTACTTTCGCAAGTGCCGGTCGGCCAGCTCCTGAAATTACGAAAATTTGGAAACCGAAGTCTTCTTTAAAGCTAAGTACCCCGTTGGGGAAACTTTTCTTGCCTCAGACCGATGTCAGTCAAAGTTAACAATTGTATTTCTTGTGGGAAGCAAATACCGCATAAGGATTTCCATTCCCTCTGTATTCCTTGTTTAGGCCCAGACCACGACGTCTAGGGCTGTCGCTTTTGTGCTACTTTTAATAAACGCACTATTAAGCGTCGGGCGGAGTTCGCCCAGCACTTTTTTGGTAAAGCTTTTGACTATAAAATGTCGTCGGAGACTCCGACTACCGTTTTGTCCAAAAAACGCAAGGACAAAGACCGACACGCGAGGCCCGCGGTCTCCTCTGACACCACGCCAAAACCGGCTACACGTGGTCCGGTTCTCAGTGAGGTGGCTACACAGCCCCTGACTACCGACGACACTTCTCTGGCGGTGTCCTCTGTAACCGAGACCGCAGGATCCTCTGCCCACACCCTGACTACAGCTACCGAAGCCACTGTGAGTGTTGAGCCTCTTAATGTGGATAGGTCTACTTCCACCCATGGTGTCTTCAGACCTTCTTCTTCCTTTTCCATCAAGGCCTTTACTAAGTCTAAATCAGCCATGCACTCCCAGAGGCCTGTTGCACAGGGCCCATCTCCAGGCCCCATGCCTAAAAAGCAGATGCTCAAAATGGCTGAGGATTTAATTACTCTTATCAGGGGTTCCCAACCCCCACCGGACAAGAGACCCAGAGTGGAGGAAGAATCTCCCTCTTCTGACCAGGGCTCCATTATTTCAGAACATTCTGATGAAGAGGAGCATTCGTACTCCCCTTTTGAAGATTCTGATGCAGAACAGTCCATTCCTTCTGTATCCCCCCCAGAGGATTTCTCATTTACGGAAACCTTGCATACCTTGAGGGAACACTTCCATTGGGAAGGCCAGGATTTTTCAGATTCAAAGAAAAGGCTTAGGGAATTTCTTCTGCTACCTCAGCACAGACCTCTGGCGATACCTCCTGTCTTGGACATACTTGATGATGTTTATTCGGAGGCTTGCCTTAATCCGGATTCCCTGCCTCCAGCCCCAGTCAAGCCTGATAGGTACTACAGAGTTCCTAACTCACACCAATTTCTTTACAAAAGCCATAATGCTGACCTAGAAACCATTTCTCAGGGCCCCAAGGGAATGAAGGACTCTACTGCTAAGAATCCATTACCTTCCGAAAGAGAGTCTAGATCCTTAGAAAGGTGGGGGGAAAAGGCATATACCTCGGCCACTCTAGCCATGAGGGCCTTAAATTGTCAGTTCCATATGCTTAAATATCAGCAGTTTCTGTTATCACAATTAAAGAATAAAATGTCACAACCTGAACAACCAGATCTGAAGGAGTTGCAGGATATGATGCATAGTGCAGAACAAGTGGGTAAGCACACCTTACAATGGGGTTATGATGCTCTAGAGGCCTCAAGTAGAGCTGCAGTTACAGGATCAGTCATTCGTAGACATGCCTGGCTTAGGGAACAAACCTTGCCTGATCATGCCAAAGCTAAATTACTAGATGCTCCTTTACAAAAGGATGTATTATTTGGTACTAATGCTGAGGAAATACTAAGGAAAATGGAAGAAAAAGCTAAATCTATGCAAACTGTTAAGGCTTTTCTACAGGTACAACCACCACGTTTTAGTAGAAATTGGCCTTCAAAAAACTGGTCCTTTCCAGCCACGGACAAGCCCCAAAGAGGTAGATACAGACGCGCAAGGGGCAGAGGACAATCTCAAGGATCATATAGAGGCAGACAATGGCAACCTCCAGCATCAAGAGGTGGCAAAGACAGTGCACAGCAATACAGAAAACAAACCCAATGACTTTCCCCATTGCATGCCAAGCAAGGCTCAAGTTGGCAGCACCCTTGGGAGGAAAGCTGGCATTATTTTCAAAAAATTGGCATATTGTCACAAAAGACAAATGGATCCTGGACATTATAAACAGAGGCTACAGATTTCATTTTCACACTCTTCCAAAAAAGAGAGGCATGCCAGACCTGCCACACAATCAAAGGGCAGAGGCTTAAATACAAATTTCAAAGCTAATGGACATGAAAGCTATTCAAGAGGTACCTACTCACGAACAAGGTCAAGGTTTTTATTCCAGACTATTCCTGGTACCAAGGAAGGGAACTGATTGGAGACCCATTTTGAACTTATCCATCCTAAACACATTTCTACTCGTACCAAAATTCAAGATGCTCACCTTACAGCAGCTTCTTCCCATTCTGGGCAAGGGGTCTTGGCTGGTAACATTGGACCTCAAGGAGGCATACCTGCATGTCCCAATCAGACAAAGCTGCAGAAGATACCTCAGATTTCTTGCAGGTTCAATCCACTATCAATTCTCTGCATTGCCCTTTGGCTTGTCTACTGTGCCCAGAGTATTCACGAAATGCCTGGCATCAGTAATTGCCTACTGCAGACTTCAAGGGATTCAAATATACTCCTATTTGGACGACTGCCTGATCCAAGCAGACAGCAAACACATACTTCTGGAACATCTGGCTTATGTAACACAGTTATTGAATTCTGTGGGATACACAGTCAATAAAGAGAAATCCAGGCTAACACCATCTCAGAAAATAATTTTCCTGGGTGCCAACATGGACACAAACACCCAGATGGCCTATCTTACGCCAGAAAAACAGGGGCAACTAACTCAGTACTTCAAGATACTAGCAAATTGTACCAGGCTAACTGCAAGGAAAATCCTGCAGGCTCTGGGATTCATGGCATCTTACATTCTTTTAATCCCATGTGCAAAGTTGCATATGAGGAAACTTCAATGGTACCTAAAAAACCTAAGGTCTCAACACAGCCACAGTTTGGAAACAATAATACCACTAATTCCATGTTTGCAAAAGGAATTTCTATGGTGGGCTCAAGCATGCCAAACAAACGCAGGTCTACCATTCTGCAAACCTCAAGCAAATCAAGTCATCACAACAAACGCCTCAGACTACGCCTGGGGGGCACACATGACAGGTGCATTCAGGGCAAATGGTCCCAAAAGGAAAAGCACCTTCACATCAAACAAAAGGAAATGCTAACAGTGACAAATGCAATTACAGCTTTCAAGTACCTCCTGCATCCAGGGCAATTATTAATAAGAACAGACAACACCACAGTAATGTGGTACATAAGCAAACAAGGAGGAACACATTCATACCCCCTGTGCAGGCTAGCCATGTCACACTGGAACAGGGCTCTGGAATGGCAAATCGAGCTTCAAGCACAGTACGTGCCAGGTATGGAAAACACGCTGGCAGACAATCTAAGCAGAAATATGACAGACGCTCACGAATGGAAGTTGCATCCTCAAGTGTTTACAAAGATAATCCAAGCTTGGGGAAGGCCAGACATAGATCTTCTTTGCCTCCCACAAAAATCACCAATTGACAAAATTCTGCTCAAGGACATTTCATCCAAAGGCCTGGAGAGTGGACGCCCTTTCTTTCAGTTGGGCAGCACGGACAGTTTACGCCTTCCCACCTCTTCCTCTACTGCCCAAGGTGCTTTTGAAAGCAAGAGCAGACAGACCAAAGATGATACTGATTGCTCCAGACTGGCCAAGACAACACTGGTATCCACTCCTGAGGAGCCTAACACATTCTCCTCCCTGGACCCTTCCTCTAATGCCTCTTCTTCTGACTCAGCACAGCTACAAAACTCTTCACAGTCAGCTGAAAACACTCAATCTGGCTGCATGGAAAATTCCTTAACACCACAACAGACCCTACTCTCCAAGGAGGTACAAGATGTCATTTTGGAAGCCAGAAGGCCATCTACTAGAAAAGCTTACTCCGCAACATGGAAACGGTTTTGTGCATGGAAACGGTTTTGTGCTTGGAATGAGAAAAAGGACCAGGATCCTAGAAATCTGAATTTGCCTCGGATATTACAGTATCTAACTGAGCTGCTGAACAGTGGACTTTCATTCTCCTCCATCAAAATCCATGCCTCAGCCATTTCTGCAGAATACAACACTGATCCACCCTTATTCTCTCACCCACTCTTAAGACAGTTCCTCAGAGGGGCTAAGAATATAAGACCTCCAAGGAAACAACCAATCCCAGCCTGGGATCTTAATTACATTCTAGAAAAATTAACATTGCCTCCTTTTGAACCAGCTGCCCCAACAGATTTGCAATATTTGTCCTGGAAAACAGCTTTCCTTCTGGCTATTACCTCAGCTTGTAGGGTCTCGGAATTACAAGCTCTCATGGCTGTGCAGCCCTTTCTCATCTTCCATCAGGACAGGGTTTCCCTACGAACCAACCCGTCATTTATGCCTAAGGTAGTAGCCAGGGTAGCTTTAAATCAGAAATTCACCAAGCCACAAAAATAGCGGAATTCGGGTCCTCTGCTCGAACAGGGAAAAGTATTATCAGGATCTTCCAACTGTAATCAAACTCCCAGGTTTATTATAAAACAAAGAACACTCCATGGATATAAACCAAGCGATGTTAGTGGTTAAGCGCTTCATCTGAATCCCTCAGATTTCATCAGAACCACAATTTAATTAACAAATTTCTTAAAACAACATTGTTCCATATATTTCTATAATATATAAATTTATGTCAATTCCTAAGCAATGTATTTAAATACTGGGTATATAAAAAATAAATATTAATATACTTAACCCTTGTGTATGCGTATAATTTTCTGTATTCTAATCTTATGTTTCTCTCATCCGGTCCAAAAAAGGTTGTCTGACACATGCCTACTGAGTGCATTTTTGATGTCTTTTTCTTTATTCTATGCAAGTGTTCGTGATACCTTGTTTTTAGTTTCCTTCTGTCTGATGGTACAGGTGGGCAGTACACTAAAATGACTCCTATGTATGATGTGATGTTGTCTGTAGTGATTAGTCCTGAACAAGTCTTTTGTTTAGTCTCAAGGGGCTCCTAGTATTTAACAAAAGGGTTAACTCTTCCACCATTCTTCTGATGACAACTGCCAAACTCGATATAATCGTTTGAAAAGGTGGATGGTGAAGATGAACACTTGCATAGAATAAAGAAAAAAGACATCAAAAATGCACTCAGTAGGCATGTGTCAGACACTTATCATATAAGGAAAGTGAGTGGCAAATTATATGTGATGCAACATCTCCCCCCGGTTTGAATGATTTCATTAGTATTAAGCCTTTTTTACTTTTGAATCGGGGATGAGGGAACAAGAGATTAATAAAGGAGGAATGTTATCATTAACAAGTTAAAGTATATATATCCAAGAGTTTATATATTTATATAGGACAAGCATTCATTTTTTTTTTTTTTTTTTTTTTAATATGAAATGTAGGTACTATGATATATATATGTTTGTATATGTGTTTTTTTTATATATTTTATTTAAAATTATTGGTTGCATAGGAATTGACATAAATTTATATATTATAGATATATATAACAATGTTGTTGTTTAAGAAATTTTAATTAAATTGTGTTTTTTAAATAAATCAAGTATAAAGGGTGTGCTAAGTGTTTATGTTGGTTCTGATGAAATCTGAGGATTGAGATGAAAGCGCTCACTATACCATATTTATTTTTTATATCCATGGAGTGTTTTTTGTTTTATAATAAACCTGTGTTTTTATGGACAACAGAGCCTCTTTTGACATCTGATAATACTTTTTCCTGTTCGAGCAGAGGACCCGAATTCCGCTATTTTTGTAGCTTTAAATCAGGCCATACACTTACCTACCTTTTACCCCAATCCTCAAAACAAAGGGGAAAGGCTGCTACATTCCTTAGACATACATAGACAGCTGCGTTACTATTTGGACAGAACAAAGCCGTTCAGGAAATCAGAACAACTCTTTGTGTCCTATGCTGTAGGAGCTCAAGGGAAGCCAATTTCCAAACAGACAATTTCAAAATGGATAGGCCACTGCATACATTTTTGTTACTCCTTTCATGGTAAATCTGTGCCTGCAGGCATCAGATCCCACTCCACAAGGGCCACAGCTACCTCTGCAGCCTTCCTCAGAGGAGTTCCTATCAAAGATATTTTGGAGGCAGCCACTTGGAGTTCGGTGCATACCTTCACTAAACACTACCAACTACCTTTATACTCCAAAACAAGAGCAGGCTTTGCCACTGCTGTGTTGCAGGGCATTCTGGCTCCTCCTAATTCCACTTAGTGCCTACCACCCTGTGCATAGCTTTGGGATTCTACCCATCTGTAATGACTGTAGCTGTATGCACGATGAACATAGTACAGTTTTGTACCTACCATAAATGTAGATGTTCGAGTGCTAATACAGCTGCAGTCCAGGTTTCCCTCCCTCCTTCCCCTCTTGGTACAGGCCTAGTGGCTAACTCCTCCTCATACAACCTGTTTGGGTTATCCTTCTATGGTGTATTTGCTTGCAACTACTGAATTTTGATTATATTGCATTGCATGACTATACATAGATATATAAATTATGTATTGCCTTCCTTCTGGGGGCACCTGACATCTGGGGCAAGAAAGACTGAAGAAAATGGTGTCGGCTGTGTCTTATATACCCCTGTCACACTGACGTCAGGGAAGAAGGCGACAACAACCGACACCGGACCTAGACTTTGGAATTCGGCCGATCGAGGACCTGCCTGACGGCAGGAGAACCCATCTGTAATGACTGCAGCTGTATTAGCCCTCGAACATCTACATTTATGGTAGGTACAAAACTGTACTTTTGTTCTTCATCTTGCCTTCCTTCTTGCTGGTTGGGTTTGGAGCCGATCTTCGGCTCAGACTCAGCCGATGTACAATAGCTCGAGAGCTTTTACTGGCTCGAGGCTACCCCTTATCCTAGCATGCCTAGTGGCAGCTACCCAGGTCTCATTTGTCATAGCCCACACTAGACCTATGTAGTAAGAAATACAATTTTTTTACTAAGCTGTTACACCAAAGTAGGAAGGAAAGAAAAAAGGGCAAAGTATGGTTAATCAACCTGGTATGTCAGCAGGAAACTCAGCCAGTGAAACCAATAAAGTACTCCTCTCAAACCTCAAGGAAGGAGGGGGGGACACGAGAAGGAAGGTGAGATGGACAACAAACATGGACCGTTATGGTAGGTATATAACATTATGTTGTCCCATCTCGCCTTCATTCTTGCTGGTTGGGACCACGTCCCCAGCACCTGGTTCTCAGGTGGCTCACTGGAACAAATTCTTCAGGACTGTGGAACCAAAGGATGCCCTATTCTGGGAGACCACATCCACTTTGTAATGAGAGGTAAAGGAATGAGGATTTACCCATGTTGCTGCTGCACAGATTGAATTTAAAGGCAATTTAGCTTGGAAGGCAACAGAGGTGGCTAAGGCCCTTGTTGAATGTCCTCTGGGTCTTCCTGGAAGTGTCTTTTTATGCAAACCATACGAATATGTGATCATGTCTGACAGCCATTTTGATAATGTCACTTTAGAAACTGGAAAACCTTGCTTATTGTCAGCAAAAGATATGGACAATTGGTCTGATTTTTCCGAGATCTTTGGTCCTGTGTAAATAAAAACGTAATTGTCTATGAACATCCAGTTGGTGTAATATATACTCTGCCTTGTCGCCATAATTGGGCAAGAACACAGGAAGCTCATTGGACAGATTTAAGTTATACTGAGAACAAACCTTTGGCAAGAAAGAAGGATTTGTCCTTAGAGACACCCTGTCTTTGTGAAAAATTAGATACGGTGGACGACTAGACAAAGCATGTAATTCAGAAACCCATCTAGCTGAGGTTATAGCAACCAAGGAGACAGTTTTCCAAGATAGAAACTTCAAGGGACAAGATGCTGCTGATTCAAAGGGGGGCAGAATCATTGAAGCTAAAACCAAGTTTAGGTCCGGGGGGGGGTTCTCTTACCAGGGGCCATAAAAGTGTTGTACCTCGTAAGAATGCTCTGCACAACTTATGGGACATAATGTTTGAACCCAAGTCTCCTACATGAAAATTGGAGATGGCAGCCAGTTGGACCCTAATAGTAGCTGCAGCTGCCCCTTTTCCGAAGGTTTCAGCCAGAAAGTCAAGAATCTTGTGAACAGGAGCCGTAAAAGGATCAATGTTATTACTTTTGGCCCAGTAAGAAAACCTCTTCCATTTGCTAGTGTAAATACTCCTAGTAGTGGGCTTGTGGGAGGACACCAGTATGTGTTGTACAGCAGGGGAAATGTTTGGGAGCCTGGCTAAGACTGGAAGTAGAGTAACCAAGCAGTCATCTTGAGAGTTTGAAGGGATGAGTGAAGCCCGCCTGACTGATGTGTCCGGAGGTTCTGAACTGGGTCCATTGTCCAGGGCTCCATTTGATGGTGATGAAACGGAAACCATATCTGATGAAGCCAATAAGGAGCAATGATGATGAGTTTGCAACCCAATGATTTTGTTTTCTGAAGTACTTTTTGAATGAGTGGGAAGGGTGGAAAAGCATATAGTAGTCCCCGGAGGCCGATTGTGAACAAGTGCATCCCTGGGTGACTGTCCCGGAGGGGGAACTAGGGTGAAGTAGCTGCTGCATTTGTTGTTTAGGGGAGTGGCAAAAAGATTGCAGCATGGCTGGCCCCATTTGTGGAAAATAAAGTCTGCAACTTCTTACTTCAGGGACTATTCGTGAGGCATAAGGATATCCCTGCTGAGCCTGTCTCCTGTCACGTTGGATTTTCGGAGAATGTGCATTGCGATCAGAAAATGTTGGGAAGACATCACCCATTGCCATAGTTGAAGTGCCTCCCGATACAAGGGGTAAGATCTGGTTCCGCCCTGCTTGTTGATGTACCATACCACTGACATATTGTCTGTCTGGATTGCAATGGTCCCTGTAGGTAGAGTCTTGAAGTGCTTGAAATGCCAGAAGCACCCCCTCTCATCTCTAGAACATTGATGTGCAAATGGTACTCCTGAGGTTGCCACATTCCTTGGACAGTCCGTCCTAGATAATGCCCCCCCCCCCTATCTGGGAAGCGTCAGTGATCACTGTGGCTACTGGATGTGGGTGTAGAAAGGGTCTGCCCAGAGTCACCTCGGGGGAGACCAGCCACCATAGTAGGTCCTTTTTGCAAGATTCCGTGATCAAGATCATGTGTGATATTGGGAATTCCTGGAAAGACCACGGAGTGAAAAGAAGCAACTGTAGAATCCGCATGTCGAAGTGTGCTAATGGAACTACCGTAATAGATGCAGCCATTGAGCCCAATACTTGTAAGACTTGTCTTGCCTTAACTCTCGTCTTGTTTATGAGAAAGGAAACTTGTTGACACCCTGTCTAGAGGCAGTTTTGCTGTCATGCATCTTGTATCTAAGTCTGCCCCTATAAAGATAATAGACTGACAAGGTCGCAAGGCAGACTTTTTGTAGTTTATTATGATGCCTAACTGGGAACAAGTTTGGATTGTGTAGTCCTGTGCCTTGATTAGTTGATGCTCAGTGGTAGCAGTGAGGAGCCAGTCGTCTAGATATGGAAACACCTGGAATCCTAGACACCTCAGGTGAGCCGTGACCACTGCCATACTCTTGGTGAACACCCTGGGGGCTGTGGTGACACCAAAGGGCAGGGCCCTGAACTGATAATGACTGGCTCCCAGCTGGCAGCCTAGGAATCTCCTGAATTGCCTGTCTTTTTTATATGGTAGTATGTGTCCTGGAGATCTATGGAGCACATCCAATTGTCCTTACCCAAGAAGGGAAGAATGGACTGCAGTGTCACCATCCGGAACTTTGTCTTTTTTAGCTTGCTGAGATCTAAGATTGGTCTCCAGTCCCCTGTCTTCTTTGGAACTAAAAAGAACCTTGAGTAAGTTCTGGATCCAATTTGGTCTGAGGGGACTTCCTGGATGGCTCTTTTTTCTAGCCATCTTTGAACCACTAGGATTACATGATCCTGAAGACTGGGTGGAACATCTGGGATAGAACGTTTGTCTTTTGAGAGGGACTGAGAAAAGGGAATTTTGTAGCCCCTCGATATTATCGACAGTACCCATGTTTCCCTCATGATAGATTGCTAGGCTGCTGGGTACAGTGATAGTCTGCCCCCGACTGCCTCCAGAGGTGGACAGCCGGGCCTCCCTTCAGGAGTGCTGGAAGGGCCTAGCAGAGAAGGTATCTGTCGCCCTGCTGTTGCGGACCCCCTCTGCTGTGAGGGCAATGTCTTCCATTATTGTCCCCCCCCCTGCCCCTGTGGGGGAAATCACCATGTGTGTCAGGCGAAGATCCCTGGGATTTTCGGAACCATATTTTCCCACTCATGTGACCCTTAGGATAGGGTCTAGATGGAGTGGAAAAATGGACCCCTACGGCAGAGAGAGTCTTGCCATCCTGTTCACACCTGCTGAGAGTCTCTCTTACCTGAGGCCCAAACAAGGACGAGCCATCAAAGGGGGTGTTGGTAAATGAATACTTAAAAGGTTCTGAAAATTGACAAAGGCACATCCAGGAGCGTCTGTGTAAAGCTACTCTGGTACCTGCTGCCCTACTCGCTCCATCTGCCACATAAGAAATGAGCCTCATGGAGGAGTTTACCACGGAGGTCAAGGTCGCAAGCTTGGGAAGCTGCCCTGTTCGCAATTCCCTCAGCTGTAAGATCTTACAGGGCATCTCCTAGCTCCTTCAGGAGATCCCTCTGAAGTTGTGTGAAATGTGACAAGTAATTCAGTGGTCTGAGAGTAAAAGTCACTGAAAAAAGAAATACGCTTCCCATACCTGTCCATTGTATGAGAGGCTCTGTTCGGCAGATGGACAGATGAAGTTTCTGCAAGTCCCTTCTTGGTGGCTGCTGCCACCACCATGGCATCAACAGGGACTCCCTTGGATAGGAAAGGCTTATCTTCAGGAGCTGTAATAAATTTGTTAGGTGTCCTCAGAACAGGTTCCATGGTCTCTGGAGCGCTCCATACTTTTCGACTCACTATAGACAAAAGTGGGTCAAAAGTCGGAGACACCCAAGAGGTGGAGGTTCGGGAACCAAATGCGTCCAGGTATACGGACTTGTCCTCAGAAGGGGCTAGGGACTTCCATCCACCCCTCTGTGTGGATTTCCAAGATGTCTGAAAAAGAGACTTCCTCAGAGGGGGGGGGGGGTCCGTGGGGACCCTTCCGACTCATCCAAGTCCGTATTCGAAGTGATAGACTCAGGGGAGTCTAGATGCTTCCTCTTGCATTTCTTCTTCTGAGGGACCTCCTCCGAATGTTCGAGGGAGGTTTCGGAAGAATTGGGGTCACCCAGTGGGGCGTCCTGGGGCACAGGTTCCCGACACTTAGGAGGAGGGACAAAGGCTGGCACAGGCACCAAGGGAGAAGGAGCCGAGGGTGGAGCAGTCTCAGGAGACAGCACGCTCCTCATCACCTCGAAGGCACCCCAGTCCCGAGTCGAAGGAGCCTCCGGCTCCGAAGAGCCCGGAGATCTTCTTTGAATCAGGAGTGAAGGCTCCGAGGCTGATGTAGGAGCCGAGCTCTCCTGCGCTGAAGCTCCGAGAAGGAGAGCCGGGTTGGACAAGGGTCCAATGCCACCTCCCCCCCTCAGAGCCAGCAAGAGAGCTTTGGCACCCAGACCTCTCAATGGACTGAGACATCGAGGAGATCGGAGCGGTAGTCGGAACCGATAAGGGAGAAGAAACCAGAGCTGATGGTTCCACCACCACAACCTCAATGCACTCCGGCTCTGAGCCCAAGAGAGTCAGAGGAGGAATTGATGGAGAAGCTGGGAGGGCCGAAGGAGTCATATCCTTATGGGCTGGACTCGAGAGTAATTTAGCAAGTGCCTGTGACTTGAGCCTGTTGACCACTCTCTCCATGTCGTGATCTGAAAGTCTGGAGAATCGAGAAGAGTGTGAAGAGGACCGGTGACTTCCCGCTCCAGGTTGCAGTAGTGGAGATTGTGGAGCAGAGCGTACCAGCTCCAAAGAGGGAGACCTTAATCTCTTATCAATCCGGACTGGCTCCTAGGACACAGATGGAGCCTCCAGAGACTTAGCTTTGTCAGAACCAATGCTGGGTGCCAACAGAGCCGAAGGCTTCTTAGTAATTTTTGTCTGTTCCAAGCTCGGAACTGATGGCTTGGAATGTTCCTCGGACACTTTGTCTGGCTGAGGACCCTGAGATGAGGCATCTTGAGGGTTCTTTAGGAGGCTACATAAAATAAGTTTGTTTTTTCTTTCCTGCAGGACTCTGGAACTGAAAGCATGACAGATCAAGCAAGAGTCCTGCAGGTGAACTGCCCCCTAAACAATAAACACAACTTGTGTGCCCATCTGTAAGGGGCATTTTCTGGCAACACAAGTCGCATTTTTTAAACCCAGAGGGATTAGACTCTTTGGACATAACTAGCACTAGTCCGGGGAAAAGATTTCCACAGAAAAAAAGTTAGTTATCTTTTTTTTTTTTTTTTTTTTTTTTTAAAGAAAGAAGGAAGGAAGGAAAAAAGAGGGAGAGCCTCTAATTTAA
The DNA here is from genome assembly GCF_019279795.1 of Protopterus annectens. Taxonomy (NCBI): domain Eukaryota; kingdom Metazoa; phylum Chordata; order Ceratodontiformes; family Protopteridae; genus Protopterus; species Protopterus annectens. The sequence goes on along the minus strand of NC_056731.1, from coordinate 1,129,183,627 downwards.
ACAGCAACTCCCCCGATAGCAGATCCTCTAACTAAAATGGCAATCCCAGAGAAAGGGTGAGGAAAGGGAAGAACCCTCTAACTTGAACTTAACTAAGGGGAAAGCAGGCCTGAAAGAAAAAATGACGGCCAAAAAGATCACAAAGAGCAGAGAAAGGGGTCATTAGACTAACTAAGAAAGATATACGCTCTGAGTCAATATAACCAGTAAATTACCAAAAAAAATTGCAAGTAACTAGAAAAACATAAAGTACTTAGCCTGAGCCAGTATGGAGCAATCTCAGTGCTGAGTCAGAGTCAGGGATTGGCTCCGAACCCAACCAGCAAGAACAAAGGCAAGATGGGAAAACATAACATCAACACTTTTCCAAGTGATGCCAGCTGCACAAGTGCAATCATCATCATTAAGTCTAGATTTACTTCTAACAATGGTAAGCAAATCATCCAACTTTTGACAGGAGCAACACAGATCAGCTGTTTTCTTTAAATTTGCATAGCATTTATTACACTGTACAAGATAATTTGTCATTAACAAATCGTTAATTGCATACTCGTTTAAGGACTCCATATTCAACTTCAGAATGAATAAAATATTGCAACATAAAAGGATAATCAAAATCAGTATCCACAGAATTCAGAGAGAAATCAGCTTCTGTAACAAAAATCACATCAGCAATATACAACTAAATACAGTAAAGTTGTTCTGACTGTAAAGTTCTACAAGCCAGACAATAATTGTGATTCCTTTACTATCGCTCGCAGTCGCACTTCTTTTTAACAGTAAAGCTAAATAAATCACAAACCCAAGATAGGGTTGTTTAGATATGCTCAGAATTTTCCTCTCTGCATTCTGTGTACATTTATGGTTGTCTTAGGCCTCTTGGGGTGGCTAGAGCTTACCTGTCTAAAACCTATGCCTTTCTAACAGCCAACAGTGAAATTAAAGTTGAAACAACAAAATATGAATCAAACTAAATCTTGTTAGCAAGCAGTCCCTTCCTACCTGCAAACAGTGAAAAACAGTGATAAATACAATATAAATTCAAATAAAACTTCTCTTACCAGTCAACTCCACAGTAAATCACAATCCAAGTTATGATTATTTAGATATGCTCAGGATTCCCTTGGACAGGAATGTCCCTGTATGCTTTTCCACCCTTTCCACTAATTCACAAGGTACTACTGAAGATTCAGAAAGAAATTCCAAAGATCATTGTAGTGACTCCATATTGGCCGAGGCAGTCTCCGTTATCTCTTCTAATGATATTGGCCAAGAACAATTACTATTTAATTCCTCACACTCTGGGTTTGTTCACATAGTCTTGGGGGTGACTGGTGCACCCCATTTTGGCACAGCTGCAGTTGGCAGCCTGGATGATCCAAACTGGACTCCGTTTAGGTACTTGTTCCATAGTGTTGTACAGTAGGTGTTAAAGGAGTCTAGAAAACTTGCTATTGGAAAATCTTATATTTACAAATGGATGAGGTTTTCTAAGTGGTGCCTAAATGGGAGCAGGGCATCTCTTGAGGTTAACATCCCTCTGGTCTTGAAATATTTGTGTGAGCTGTTGCAGGATGGCTTATCACGTGTCCATAAAGATGCTTTTAATGGCAGTCTCTGCTCGTTTGCCAGTGGATTCCCATGCTTCTGCTTTTCTTTTGGTAAAACCATTCCCAAAAGAAATATTGCATACAAGACCCTCCCTGCAAGTAAATTCCTCCTCCTTGGTATCTCAGCTACTACTCTTAAAACCAGCTGCTCAGGTTGATCTGAAGCAGTTAGTGTGGACAAATGTTTTGCTTATTGCTGCAAGCTCTCATGGTGGAGCAACCTTACCTTAGTTTCTACAGTGATATATTTGGGGTATGCACTACCCCCCCCCTTCATGCCAGAAGTAGTGTCTGAATTATCTGCCAACCTTCCTGTGTTCTTCCCAGATCTTAAGAATAAGAAAGAGGGAGATCCTTGGATGTTCCCGAACAGCTCAAGTACAACCCTGACAGAATGAAACCTTTGGGAAGGCTGGAGGACTTTTTATTTCCTGCAGAGGGGCAAAGAAGGGTAAACCTGTCTCTAAACAAACCACTGCATTTTAGCTGTCCTCTAGTATTTTTTGTTGCACCCACCATGGCAAAACAAATAAGCAAGGTAAAGGAGCATTCCACCAGGTCATTTTCCTCTTCAGTGCTATATTGAAAGGGAGTGGACCATAGAAGTAAGCTAGAGGCAGGTACTTGGATGTCCTTCAAGGATGCATCTGCAGTAACACAAATGGGTTGTCCCTGCCAGGCAGCCAGCCGGTCGGCCGGTTCAAAGTCTGGGTCTGGCCTCGGCTGATGTCGCACTTCACCAGCGTCCCATAGCTGCAGTCAGTTCGTATAAAGGCAGGCATCAGCCCATTTCCTCAGTCTTTCTTGCGCGTGGCGCCGAAGCAAGCTGAAGACAAAGTTGGTCAGTAGTGACCAGGGTGAGACTACACTACACTAAACTACTAAAGACTTGGGTAAATAAAAGACCTTCACTCAACCCTCTGTCGAACAGCAGAAATAGAGTGAAAAACTGAACTGGTTGAATAAACAATAAACTTTCCAAATTTCCACTCTACCTTGTTTACTGTCAGACCACGACCAGACCGCTTGTCACAGCTCTGTCCTTCCAGCTGCCGGCTTCAACTTCGGGTCGCGGAGGAGTTCTGCAGAGGAGTTTGGCCCCCGAGGCTTATATCATGCCGGAGACTCCGTCGACTTCATTTTAGCTAAAGCGTAAGGAAAAGGACCAAACGCTGATCCAAAGGTTTCGGCGAAACAGGGTTAAACCAACCGCGAGAGTATCTTCGTTTTGAAACGAACGGTTTCCTCAGTTCGGAGTCCGAAGTCATTCAAAAGAGGCCGGCCTCTTCATCTCCCATCTTGCTACTGTCTACTTTCCTGAATCTACTACTGAAGGTTACATTTATTACCTGCTTTCCAGGGATATATCTTCTAGATATATTGAGCTGCTTCTGGCCCTGCAGTCCACTCTGGAAAAGCTAGGCCCAGAAAAAAAAGCAGCAGCTTAAAAGGCAAAACAGCTAAATCTTCAAACCTGCTCAGGCCTAGCACTATACTACTCTAATACTCTAGCACTAATATTTCTTTTGCCAGGGGAAGGGGATTTCACCCTGAGGATCAGGGCCTGTCACCCTGACAAGAGAACCGCACTGACAGAAGCAGAGCCCCCAGAAACAGAGATTACTCTGATGATTCTTCAGATCATTAAATCCAGAGAAGGCCCTACTTCTCCATCCAGGACTCCTTCGCAAGTTCCACCAGACTCTGATGCAGAGGATTCCCTGACTTCTCTCCTCCTGAGGCACTTTTTTTTTGAGGAAAACCTTGCATGCTGCCGGGGGAATTTTTCATAGGGCAGGCTTAGGATTTTCAGCAGGGAAAGAATAGGGGGATTTTTTTTACTCCAGTACATAGGCCTTTTTTCAGCCCATTTACCAATGCTTAGGCCTTGTATACATTTAATGATGATGCCCCTCTAAGCCCGACACTGCTGCCGGGGTTCCGGACACACATTATCGACTACACAGGCGGACTGCTAAGATCATTTGTGTAGAGCTCTAACTACCCGACAGAAACTACTCTGTTGTGTTTCCTCCCTGCAGAAAAGAAACTCTCCGAAACCCCCCCCTGGGGTAAAAAAGTCTAGGGCATTGGAGTCTTCGGTAAAAGCCTTAAACTGTCACTCTCCTCTTTACTGTCGGTATCATTCTAGCAATTCCACATGATTCAGTATCAGGAATTTCTGTTAAGAGCCTTCACTGAAAAACTAGACCAGGATTTGGCCTCACTTACTCAACGGTCCCTAAGCAGTTTCATGCATAATACTCTATGATGCACTATGATGCACTGAAATCAACTGAATGGCTGGTAGCTTGGTTTAGATCAGTAGAAGTTCAAGAGCTGATTGGACCAGATGCAGTAATGCATGGTAAAATGATCACATGGAATGCCACAAGTCAAGAAAGCTCCCTACCAGAAGGTTTGAAGAGGTGGCTGTTAAAAGCTGCAGCTGAAAAGCACGAGAAGTTGGAACAGTCAAGGATTTCTTACAGGTCAGGTAGGGACTGGCCTTCAGAACAGGTCCCAAGAAAACCACCAGAGTCCAACTCCAGGTCCAAGAAGAAGATTTCCAAGGAGAGAGCACAGAGAAATAGGAAGCAGAGGAGGTCAGTGGAGCACAGAGAGCCAGAGAGGTGCCTACAGGGCGCAGAGGTGCTTCTAGGAGCCAGACAGTGACACTCACAGGAAACGCACACAGTCACACAACTGGGAACAGAAGTAGGCCTACAGCATACACAGGAGCCATGAAACAAGCATTACATTCAGTGAACAGGCAGCTTTTTGCAGACAATGTGTAAGGCATAGACAACTTACAAAGGCTTGAGGACTTAGAGACAAAACCTAACTCAATGCAGGTTTCACTTCCAAAAACAAATAGACAGGTTAGTACATGAGAGGCTCCCAAAAATTAGGACATCCTCTAGAAAGGAAACAGCATAAAACAAGGAGCTTGATTTGGTAGGACAAAAGGTCGTATAGAAAGGTGGGACCTCGATCCAAGGCAAGGAAAACCAATGGAGACCTATCAAGGACCAAGTCAAACCTATAAACCCTTCTCACCACCTAGAAAATTCAAGATGCTGACCAACACTCAAGATCAAGACCCACATACAAGACTCCTTCCCAAACCAAATTGCTCTAGATTGGGCAGTGGCATTGCATTCCAAGGACATTGGGAATTGAGAGCATTGCCTTTTGGCTCTTCTACTCCTAGATCATCTTGCAATTGCTTGGCATCATTGCATCTACTAGACATTGCATTTCTCAGGCTTGCCTTATCCCATTATTATCGACTGCCAGTTACAGCCCGGAAAGCAGCTCATAAGTGACTGTTGATTGACAAAGGTTTTCAAGCCCAGATCACTGATTTGAACCCCTTTACACAAAAGACAAATTTGACAAAGATACCAAAGAAAGAAGATCACCTGCTAACAGAACTGGGAACTGCAAACCAGCGGGCAAGTCAAGTCAACACAAAACAGAAACAGCTACTGATACCATGCAGGCAGAAAAAGCATGAACCACATGAACCAGCAAACAAGCAGAAAAAATGAAACGCTTTACTCAGAAAAACATCATAAGCATATTAATTCCCACATGCCCAGGAGGAAAATGCTAAGCATCAATGGTTACTGGAGGATACAGGTCCCCCAATTCCACATGCCTAGAAACATATGAGGAAATAATTCATGGCCTGAAACATAGAATTCCCCAGGTAGGCCAGGCCTGTCAATTGAACAAAGAAATAATTTCTGGGCTCACCAAAATTCCACAGGCCCACGCCCTGAACAGAGAATTCAAGGGGTGCACACATAGCCTTGTCACCAGTACAAAGGCTTATGGACTCAAAGACCTCATTGAACCACATAAATTGCAGAGAGACACAAAGTGAATAGGAAACCCAGGGCAGACAACCAGACAGCAGCTTCGGGTCACATTGGATAAAAGAACGGAATAACACACAGTTATGCAGTATATCAACATGATTCTAGGCACACAGTCTTATATGTTATTCCGGAACAATGACCAGGCATCAATACAGGCTCATGTGGCGGAGCTCCAAGCCATATTTGTGCTCTGAAAGGAATAGGAATATACAGGCAAAGCACTCTATCCGGATGGCCTGAGAGCTCCACCATCCACATCTCAAGCAGAACATCACACCATGGGCCATATGATAGCCCTGTGCCAAGAATATCCTAAGCTGCAAGGAAATCACACACAAATCACAAATGCCATCAACTTGCGATGACAACACCCCCCATCTGAGAGTGAGGGAAAACCTGACAGCCACACCACCAATCCTGACAGCTCTGCCCACACACCTGGGAAGATCAAAGAAAACCTATCAGACTCACCTCCCACTTGTTAGGAGCCGAGACAACTATGGTACCCCAGACAAAACTTGACACCATGAAAGCATGCAGAAGACTAAAGACTTTCACCCCAGAAAACCCGCAAAATCCTGCATCCCCACTCTAGAACACTTACACTACTACTTTGGAACGTATATAAGAACCCAATAGCTCTACCCACTCAACAGGAAGACATTACATTGGGCAACTTCTCCCTCAACAATTGAAAACATTCAAAAAAATAAGCTATATCTCAGAGACATTAAACAAAAGGTGTAGACTTGCAAATCCTGGTAAGGCACATCCTGGAAAGACAAACAAAAGAAGAAGACATTATAAGAAAAAACAAAAGGTAAAAAGAAGAGCCATCAGAAACATCAGCAGAAGATACAGATATCTCATTCATCATTAACAAAAATGGCTAACAATATCATTCTCAGAGGAAATATTGGATGTAAAAGCTCTTTCCTAAACCACCATTGCATCATTGTCTCAGAGAAATTTGTCAATGGAAAGTTCACAGGATCCCAGTCTGATAAAACCTCTAGCAGGATTTTAGTACACATGGGAAAAAAACTTTCCTGCGCAATCAGTTAGGAACTTTGGTTTACTTATTTTGAACACTAATGGCTGTAATCACAGCAACAGCAGAGATTACAGTACTTATCTTCGAGAACTAAACCAGCACTTTATGCCAAATTATGGTCAGAAGGGTTGAGATCCCCTGCTTCCACATGGCAGTCACTTCAGCTAGAACCATTCCATCAGGAGTGCATTAATATACTAACAATACCTCCATATTGCAAACACAGGACTATATCATTACACAGAACAATACAAAACTGACTGGCTTCTGGTAGCATGCTACAGGAATGGAACCAAGAGCAATTTCAAAACAGGACCCTGAAAAAGTGCAGAACAATTGAAAAAACCACCAAGCACTCTTTTCATAATGCAACAGGAATGGAAGAAAAGACAATTCAAAAACAAGGGCACCACAATGGATAGGGAAATCAAATTGGCAACATTTTGCTCAACATTTTGAAGGCTGCTACAGAGGAAGGCAGAATTACATCAGCCAAACATTCTACCACTACTACTTAAGCGCCGGGCAGGTGCCTTCTTGCTGTGGCTACCAAATCTTATTTGCTACCTGCTACTTGGCATACATTTGCCAAGCATTATAATCTACCTTTATATTCCAGATCCTGGCAGGTTTGGACTGCAGATTTTTATTTGCTGGACATATAGTCCTTTGTTTTACACCATTTGCTAGACTTCCGAAGCATCCATCTGCAGTCTAGTTTTAATTTCCATTAACTGGTACTTGAGGGGACTGCAGATGCACACTTTTGGACATTTGATTCTACCCATCCTATTACTTGTTTGTATATATGTTGTAGGACATTACCCCAGTTGTACCTACTCTATTGTCCCCTCTGTTTTGCATTTCTTAGGTCATCCCTTCATGGGGCACCTTGCATGTTGGATGTATCTGTAATAACCCAATATATGTATACTAGTTGGTTTCTATTTGCTCTCTATTGTTGTGAAATATTTGTGATGTGGAAGAGCCAGCCTTCCTCTATTGCACGAACTGGAATCCGCAATACCGAATTTGCAGGGCAAGAGCCTTGATGCCAGGACAGCAGATGCATGCTATTGAACACAAGGCATTTAAGTGGGCCAAAACAGACTTTTCTCTGTACATACCTTTACAAAGCACTGCAAGGTGGATGCCTTTTGTAGATCCAGAGTCAGCTTCACTAGGACCATTCACAAGGACCTCTTGTACCCTTATCCTTCCTCCTCCTAGGTTGGGTAAGCTTTGGGAATATACCCAGATGCTAGTAAGAATGTGTGTATAATGAACATAGTACAGTAGCATGAGTCCTACTTACCCGTAACAGTAGATGTTCGTAGAACACACTGCCTTACCGGCAATACCCACCAACTATCCTGCTTTTTTGAAGTACATAGTTTGTGCTTGAGTTGCTATTGAGCAATGCTCCATGGCTTTGGGTGTGCGGTTTTGGTTTTTAAAGGTGGGTGTTCACAGACCTTGTGTTTCTGCATTCTCTTTCTGCTGGACTCAGGAAAACTGATGGGATCCTGTCTGTGGGTGGGTTTTAATCCTGCCAGGTGATTGGTTCATCACACCAACAGATGGGCAGTGGGAGGACCTATGAGCTTTGGTAGACTGTCAGAGGAGGGTAGTAGGGGTCTATTACTCAGATAACAGTAAGGCAGTGTGTTCTACAACGTCTGTTGTTTACAGATAAGTAGGGCTTATGCAACTGTACTTTATCCTCAGGAGGCAGTTTCAGTAACACCTTTCTCTTGCAAAAAGTGAACACGGGTGAATTAGTATTACAGTCAGTTACAGAAGCAGTGGAAAGTGTCCAAAAATGTATATAGTAGAGTAGTTAAAATCTTGGTTAATAGTGTTACTGTTGTGTACTAGTTAGCTAGTACTGGCAGTGTTTCTTAACTGCTTCTTACTTATGCTTTTACTGTTTGCATATTTGGTTAAGTGAAATTATTTTTTAAATGGCTAAAGATAAAGCCTTCAGCTTTTCCAAGTGCTCTCAGAATAGCCATAAGATTCCCACCAGGGCATGCACAAATGCTTTGTTGTTTGCCTGGGGATAGGGTTGCCTGTTAGCATATTATAGTGTTTGCAAGAACGTTAGAGCAAAGACTGTATTGGAGAGGAGTATAAGCCCATATTAAATGGTCTCTCCTGTAAAGAGCAAAAAGGATGATAAAAGAGAGAGGAGAAGAAAAAAAGAAAGCATAATGACAGTGCGACTTGGGATTCCAAGTTGTCCTTATCCCTTAAAGTCCCTAGGATGGAGCATCATATCAGACCAAGACAAATAAACAAGTAGAATTAAGAAATGAGCTATAAATGTTATCTACTGCTTTGATGCCAACAACTTCCTGCCCTTCAGGAGTGACCCAAGTAGTGCTTTCTGTGGTACCTGATTCTGATCTGAGAAGAAGAACAGGCACCTTCTCCTCTGATAAGATGCTGTCTTGGTATTGACAGTCCAAACCTTCTGAATTATTGATGAGGTTCTCCATGTCAGTGCAGAGTCCCATTCCCATATCAACTGCGAAAAAATGATGCCAGCCTAGATCAAGGTTATTCCCATACCTTACATGTCTTCTTTTCTTACCATGGTCCTGGTTCTAGCACCAGGAGCATCAGAGCCAATCTCTTATTGATGCCCTTGATGCTGAGAGTCACTAAGCCTGAGTTTATTGACTTATAAGCATCAGTTCCTAGTATGCTGCCAACCCTTTGATGCCTTTCATTATGTCATTGCAGTCCACTTATGAGACCTAAATGCTTAAACCTACCTTGGTGCTGTACCTGATGTATTTGTGGACATTGGCAGGTCAGTCAGCCTTGGTACTGACGTGACCAATGGTTCTGACTTGACTCCATCAGTGCCAGTAGCCCCAACACCAGTCATCAAGGTCCGGCCATCAAAACCAAGGAAACTGTTTAGCTGTGTAGCCTCAGCATTGGTGCAAACATTTGAGTTTCACGTCAAGACATTGTCCTGTTGCAGGATTGAGATGGTGATCTTTTATCCAAGAAGGACCAAGCACTGAAAAGCCTCATAAGACCCTACACATCTAGGGAAGACTCCTATCCTGAGCACTTGGATGACCCTACATGCATGCACAAGCTTTCTGAGAAAGAGGAGTTGCAGGAGACGACTCATGCATATACTGCTCCAGAGTCTCCACCCCAGGCATAGACCATGGTGAAGGGGAGGCTCCCCAAAAATCCTCTGATGATGAATCAGAGAAGCTGCTGGCCCACCCACTCTGCCTCCCCAGAAGAAGAGATCCTACAACAGGCTTTGTAGGACTACCCTTCCGACAGTTTGGGTTGCATCTTTTCATGATGAGATTCCTGGGCATCTGGGTCTTCCCTTGCTTAAACAATTGCCTCATAGCTGACACTTCAAAGACGTCACTGCATCTCTATATCTGTCAAAGCTGGAAACCCTTTAAACCTTAGTTAATTATCAGCTGCAATCTCAACACCGTACAATCACAGGTAAGCGTTCGTACAGAGCAAGTTCTGCCAGTTGAAGCTTCTGTGAAACAACTGTCGCAAAAACAGAACCCACCAGCCTCAGTAGTCCCATGGGCTGTAGGTCTAGTGGCACCAACGCTATCCATGCTCCCCCTAGCCAGGTACCACATGAGGATATTACAGTGGTCTCAACTTCATGGTTCAGTGACCATGCCAATATGCTTATCAAAGGCATGTCGCAAACATTTAAAGTGGTGGTTACAAAACACAAAGGCTGCCCGTTTTCTACTCCTTTTGTAGTAGTCGTAGTCACCACTGAAGTGTCTGCCCTGGGGAACAGTACCAGAGTAGGACTGTCCAACGAGTGTGAGCATTGACAGAGGCCAGATTGCAAAATGAGAACAGTCTTTCTGGCATTGCAGGCCTTTGATGGCCTTCTCCTTTAGGTGTAGGTGCTATCTACTCAGACAACATGGCAGTGGTGTGATACATTAACAAAGTGGAGCCAAGCCAAGTCTTTTCCCTTCTATCAGGAAACATTGAGGGGAAAGGAGGTGGACAGATTCCTCACAGTGCTTTCTTATAGCGGTGCACTTTCAAGGACAAGCCAGCTTACCTAGTGGTCAAGCTCAGCATATGTCTCCTGTTGCCCAAATGAGCTGTCAACATGTGTACAGCAAGGAGGCCCTTTCATTTGTTGGGACAATCTATTTCTCGCCAGTGCCAAAGGCAGCAACTCCTTTTCACCTAATCTCTCATCGGGGACAGACACCAAAATATGGTCTAGTCCAGTAGTAGCCCCGGGTTTTATTTTATGCCTTCCCCCCTACTACTGATGTAGTTCATACAGAAAGCCAAATTATGCAAAGCAAAAGTTATCCTTATAGCCCTGTCTTGGACCGGACAACCATGGTTATTTCTTCTTTAGCATCATCTAATGAGGAGACCCTTCCTTCTGAACCCCCAACGTAAGGCGTCTTTCCCCTCTATGTGGCAAGCATTGCACAGAATTTCAGATGTCCTTCAAGGATGCATCTGCAGTCATAACATATGGGTTGTCCTGCCTCAGGCAGCCTTTCGGTCGGCCGGATTCCAAAGTCTGGGTCTGGCCTCGGCTGATGTCGCACTTTCCCCGACGTCAGAGCGTCTGGGGTATAAAAGCATCAGCCGACGCCATTTTCCTCAGTCTTTCTTGCCGCGTGGTGCCCGAAGCAGAAGCAGTTCGCAAGTGCCGGTCGGCCAGCTCCTGTGATTCAGCTACCGAAGACTTTGAAAAAGCTAAGTACCCCGTTGGGGACTCTTTCTTGCCTCAGCCGATGTCAGATAAAGTAAATAATTGTTTAACTTGTGGGAAACAAATACCTCATAAGGATTTCCACTCTTACTGCCTCCTTTGCTTAGGCCCAGACCACGACGTCTCGGCCTGCTCTGCCTGTGCTTCCTTCAACCGACGAACTCTTAGACGTCGGTCGGAGTTTGCAGAGGAATTTTTTGGGCCTAATTTTGCATATAAGATGCCGTCGGAGACTCCGACTTCGCATGTGGTTAAAAAACGGAAGGACAAGGACCGACCCTCGCGGCCTGCAGTTTCGGCTGAAACCACGGTCAGGCCTAACCGAGTCCTCGTGCTTCCTATTACTGAATCCATTCAACCGACTACCTCGGCCCCGGAGCCTCCGGCCGAGTCGGTTATTGAATTACCTACTGAAACCGGTGTCCAGGACATGTCCGACACCATTCCTTTAGACAAGTCTACTCCTGCACGTGGTGCAGCCAGACCCCTGCATCCATGTCCATTAAGGCCTTCTCTAGGGCTAAAGCTGCCAAACTTGCAAAAGCTTTGCCTCCCAAGACTACCTCTCAAAGGCCTTCTACTGGCTCTCAGATTCTCAGCCTAGCAGAGGATCTTATCTCTTTAATTAGAGGTTCTCAACCTCACCCGGACAGGGGCTCTCTTCCACCACCAGACAAAAGGCACAGGGTTGAGCCCTCTGACCCCCACTATTCAGATGAGTCTACGGATGAATCTGTGTTGTCAGAACACCAGCAGGAGGCTTATTCGGCCTACGAGGATTCTGATGCTGAAGAATCTATTCCTTCAGCCTCCCCTCCTGAAGAGTTTTCTTTTGGTGAGACACTGCACTCTATGAGAGAACATTTTCAATGGCAGGGCCAGGAATTTTCTGATTCTAGAAAGAGATTAAGGACATTTTTACATTTACCTCAGCATAGGCCTTTAGCTATACCTCCTGTTTTGAATGTTATTGATGATATGTACTCTGCTAGTACAGCCCCTGATTCTTTCCCTCCGGCTCCTGCCAAACCTGATAGGTACTACAGGGTCCCGGATTCTCATCTACACCTGTACAAGACCCACACTGCAGACCCAGAAACTATTTCCCAGGGCCCAAAAGGGGTTGCAGCTGCCACTGCTAAAAATCCTCTACCTCCTGAAAGGGAGTCTAGAGCTTTAGAGAGATGGGGAAAGAAAGTTTATACTTCTGCAACTCTTTCCATGAGGGCTTTAAATTGTCAATTTCATATGATTCAGTACCAAGAATATTTGTTAGATGAATTGTATAAGAAGCTTTCCTCCTCTGAACCCCTTGACCGTAAATCACTTCAGGATCTGGTACATAACTCACAGCAGGTTAGCAACCATTTTTTGCAGTGTGGTTATGATGCACTGGAAGCTTCATGTAGGTCAGCTATGACAGGGGCAGTTATACGAAGGCATGCCTGGTTGAAGGAACAATCTCTACCGGACCATGTTAAAGCTAAGCTCCTGGATGCTGCAATGGAAAAACAAAAATTATTTGGTTCCATGGCTCAGGAGGTCTTAAAGAAGTTTGAAGAAAAGGCAAAATCTGTGCGAACAGTCAAGGACTTTCTGCAGGTACAACCACCGAGATTCAGCAGAAATTGGCCTACTAAGAATTGGTCCTTTCCGGACTCAGACAGATCCCAGAGAGGCAGGAACAGACGTGCCAGAGGTAGAGGGCAAGCTAGAGGCTCCTACAGAGGCCGTCAGTGGCAGCCTCCCAACCAGAGAGGTAGTGCAGGAACAACAACAACAACTGCTACACCAGGACAGACTCAATGACTTTATTTTGACTCCACTGACCAGGGCTCAATTAAAAGCACCATTGGGCGGAAAGCTTTCTTTATTTTCAAAAAATTGGCATTACATTACAAGGGACTCATGGACACTGCAAATAAAAGACAAAGGATACAGGTTCCATTTCCACACATTGCCAGAAAGAAAAGGAATGCCAGATCTGCCACCAAATCAGAGGGCAGAGGTTTTGAAGCAAATCACCAAATTAATACAAATGAAAGCCATAGAAAAGGTACCTCTTTCAGAACAAGGCCAAGGATTTTATTCCAGATTATTCCTTGTTCCAAGAAAAGAAAATCAATGGAGGCCTATTCTCGACCTGTCCGCACTGAATACTTACCTCATTGTGCCAAAATTCAAGATGCTGACCCTACAGCAGCTTCTTCCCATGCTGGGCAGGGAGTCTTGGCTGGTGACTCTAGATCTCAAGGAGGCATACCTGCATGTCCCTAGTCGACAAAGTTGCAGAAGACACCTCAGATTTCTTGCAGGATCAGAACATTATCAATTCTCAGCATTGCCCTTTGGCTTATCTACTGCGCCCAGAGTATTCACAAAATGCCTGGCATCAGTAATTGCACACTGCAGACTTCAGGGGATTCAAATCTACCCATATCTGGACGACTGCCTGATACAAGCGGACAACAAGGAAAATTTGTTAAAGGACTTGGACTATGCCATCCAACTATTACAGGCCTTGGGATACACAGTCAACATCCAAAAATCAAGACTTGTTCCATCCCAAAGAATAACCTTTTTGGGTGCAGATCTAGACACAACCACCCAAATGGCCTTTCTCACAGAAGAAAAACAGAAACAACTTCCAGATTACTTCAAGAATCTGACAAGACAAACTCAGCTGACTGCAAGGAAAATCCTGCAGGCCCTGGGTTACATGGCATCCTGCATAATTCTAATTCCACAAGCCAGGCTGCATATGAGAAAATTGCAATGATACCTAAGGAGTGTATGGACTCAGCACAGTCACAGCTTAGAAACTTTGATTCCACTCATCCCTTGCCTTCAAAAGGAATTCCTGTGGGTGGGCTCAAGCCTGCCAGTCCAACAGAGGGTTGCCTTTCAACAAACCAAAAGCAAACCAAACCATCACCACGGACGCTTCAGACCGAGGTTGGTGAGCACACATGGAGGACAAATGTATTCAAGGGCTATGGTCTCAAGGACAGCTGCGCATGCACATAAACCAAAAGGAAATGCTGGCAGTGATACACGCAATCGAGGCTTTCAAACCTTTCCTTCATCAGGGCCACCTGCTAATAAGGACAGACAACACCACAGTTATGTGGTACATAAACAAGCAAGGAGGCACGCATTCCTACCCTCTATGCAGACTGGCTATGAATCTATGGGAACTTTGCTTGAAACTCAATATACAACTACAGTCCCAGTTCGTGCCAGGGAAAGACAATACTCTGGCAGACAGCTTAAGCAGAACTACCATGGATGCACACGAATGGATGCTGCACCCAGACATCTTCTTACTCATAACACAAACATGGGGAAGGCCGGAGATAGATCTGTTCGCCTAACCCCACAATCATCAACTGAAGACTTTTTGCTCAAGGACATACCACCCACAAGCATGGAAGGTGGACTCTCTTTCTTTCAGCTGGAAAGCTCGAAAAGTCTATGCTTTCCCACCACTGCCATTAATGTCCAAGGTTTTACTGAAGATCAGGGCAGAACAGCCAAGAGTGATTCTGATAGCTCCAGACTGGCCAAGACAGCACTGGTACCCACTGTTGAAGAGCTTGTCACAGACGAAACCGTGGTCTCTCCCCCTATGGCCACTTCTTCTGATGCAGAACAATTTCAAGATCCTGCATACCAACCTAAAAACCTTGCAGCTAACTGCCTGGAGAATACCATGACTCCTCCTCAGAATAGCTTATCCCAGAGAGTAAAGGACATTATTATGGAAGCTCGCCGTCCTTCCACAAGGAAGGCATACTCAGCAAAATGGAAAAGATTTCTCATTTGGAACACAACAAAAGGCCTAGATGTGACAGTGATGAGGGCGCATATACTGGAATACTTAGCAGAATTATTCCCCAATGGCCTGTCTTATTCTTCCATTAAGATACATGCCTCAGCAATTTCAGCAGAATACAATGTAAATCCACCAGTCTTCTCGCATCCTCTCTTAAGACAATTTCTCAGAGGAATCAAAAACATCAATCCTCCAAGGAAACCACCTTTACCTACTTGGGACCTTAACTTTGTGCTGGAAAAACTAACACTTCCTCCCTTTGAACCAGCAGCATCGGCGGATCTACAGTTTCTGTGTTGGAAAACTGCATTCCTTCTGGCCATAACTTCAGCAAGAAGAGTATCTGAGTTACAAGCTTTAATGGCAGTGCAGCCATTTCTTATTTTTCATCAAGACAGAGTTTCATTAAGAACCAAACCTACTTTTATGCCAAAGGTGGTATCCAGGGTATCCTTGAACCAAGCAATTCACTTACCTACATTCTTCCCAAATCCACAAAATAAAGGGGAGAAACTTCTACACACGCTGGACATACACAGACAATTACGCTACTATCTGGACAGAACTAAAAGTTACAGAAAGACTGACCAACTGTTTGTAGCATATGCTGCTGGGGCGCAAGGAAAAGCAATTTCCAAACAGACAATTTCAAAATGTATAGGAAATTGCATTCGCTTTTGCTACTCCTTTCATGGAAAGACTGTTCCTGTGAATATTAGGCCTCATTCCACGAGAGCCACAGCCACCAGTACAGCCTTCCTAAGAGGGGTGGCTACCAAGGACATTTTAGAAGCTGCTACATGGAGCTCCGTGCATACATTTGCCAAGCATTACAACTTACCTTTATACTCCAGATCCAGAGCAGGTTTTGCTACAGCAGTCCTGCAGGGTATCTTAACTACACCATCTTTTTCTTAGTACCTCCACCCCCAGATTGGCTATGGTATTCTACCCATATGTTATGACTGCAGATGCATCCTTGAAGGACAAAGTACAGTTTTGTACCTACCATAAATGTAGATGTCCGATAGGTGTGCATCTGCAGTCAGGTTTACCCTCCCTCCTTCCCCTCTGTGGTATTCCTAGGGTGCTTACCTCTCCATTAGCTAGCTGGGGGGATCTGTTATGGTGTATTTGTTTGTGTATATGTATATATATATATATATATATATATATATATATATATATTTGCATTATGTTTGGAATTTTTTGGCATTTTTATCCAAATTTAGCCTTCATAGAGGGCACCTGGCATCTCGGGCAAGAAAAACTGAGGAAAATGGCGTCGGCTGATGCTTTTATACCCCAGACGCTCTGACGTCGGGGAAAGTGCGACATCAGCCGAGGCCAGACCCCGACTTTGGAATCCGGCCGACCGAAGGGCTGCCTGAGGCAGGACAACCCATATGTTATGACTGCAGATGCATACCTATCGGACATCTACATTTATGGTAGGTACAAAACTGTACTTTCCTATGACAGCATGGTATTTACTGTTCCCTTAATGGCCATGGATGCAAAGTCCTCTCCTAGGATAATCCAAATCCTAACAGCATTGCTGAAGTTTGATACTTGAAAATTGTACAGAAACCAAATGGGTTCATAGGTGAGTACTAGGCTAACTGCTTGGAAGGGTCATTTTAAGCTTAGGTAATATCTCAAGAACGGAATGAAACCTTGTACTTTGTCTGTGAGGAGACCACTTTAATCATTATGACAAACCCACCCCCAAAGAATTTACATTTGGACCACACAATAAGGACTAGATCCCTATTTAACACCTACTCTGGTAATGTATCACTTTTTTTTGCTTACTTTGAGAGTGGCTGCAGCTTTTCAGCAATCAAGGTTCATTTGGCAGCAATTTCAGACTTTGTCATGACTTCAGTCATTCCTCAGTAACCTCATAGAAGGCATTCCTAAAGGGAACTTCAAGTAGATGGCAGTTCAAAGACCCAGCATCCTCATGGTATCTTAATTTTGTTACACATAAATAGACCTCTCAGTCCTTTCAATATGTGGCCAAAGCAGATCTTAAGTTCCTTCCATGGAAGTCTTTGTTCCTGAAATTCATTACCTCAGGCAGGAAAGTCTGAGTTTACATGCTTTATGCAATTTGATTCCACATATTATTTTTTCACAAGGAGAGTGTCACCCTGCATTTACACTCAAAGTAGCTTCTGACAACTTAAATTTAACAGTAGTTTTACCCAGTACACATATAAGGGAGAATGCAATTTGATATTCACAGACAGCAAGGACAACAGTTACTTGTTTTTAGTACCCAGCAAACTAAGACTGTGTGACCAAAGACTCCTTATCCAGGTGGCTGTCTCTTTGCTTAACATGATGATGTTCTTCGTGTTTCACTGTTGCAGTCTTTACATTCGGGTAATCTGCTGGCAGGTTGCCCTCAGTCGGCCTGATTAACAAAGTCTTGGGTCCTGCGTCAGTTGCTGTCCCTTCTTCCATGACGTCAGATCGTCGGGTATAAAACATGCAGCCAACGCCATTACATCAGTCTTTCTTGCTGTGCGGTGTCCGAAGCAGAAGCAGTTCGCAAGTGCCTGTCGGCCGACTCCTGAAATGTTTGTTTTTGAGTTTCAGAACTGAAGTCTTCAACTTAAAGCTAAGTACCCCGTTGAGGAAACTTTTTCTTGCTCCTTACCGATGTCAGTAAAAGTTAATAATTGCATTTCTTGTGGAAAGCAAATACCTCATAAAGATTTTCATTCCTTCTGTATTCCTTGCCTAGGCCCTGACCACGACTTACCTTGATGTCGGTTTTGTGCTTTATTTAATCAGCGCACTATCCATTGTCAGTATATTTTTGCCTATAAATATTTCGGTTCTCGTTTTAATTATCCAGAAATGTCGTCGGTTAGCCATCCAACTGCCAGGATTCTGAAAAAACGCAAAGATAAAGACAGAGACAGGCCGCCGAGGTCCAAAACTGCCGACGATGCTTCTCCTAAGCCAGTCACCAGTTCGCCGGTACTCAGTGAGGAGCTTTCGCAGCCCCTGATACCCACTACTTCTGATTCGCAGGGCTCTACTGAGACCCATTCGGAGTCCGGTATGCCACGAGATACTTCAACTATGGAGCCCACGGATGTCTCTACCTTGGATGGGTCCAGAGCCGCTGTGCAGGCGGCTTCTGAGGGTGTATTCAGGCCTACAGACTTGCATATTAAATCAACATCTCCTTCATTACTAAGGCCTAAATCTCGATCCATGTCTAAAAAATTAGCCCAGGCCACATGCTCAGGCCCCTATGCCTAAAAAACAAATGATAAAAATAGCTGAAGATCTAATAACTCTAATCAGGGGGTAGTCACCCCCCCCCCAAGAGGTCTAGGGCTGAGCTTGATTATGAATCTTCTGATCAGGATTCTGTTTCTTCTGACTCTTCTGATGACCTGAATTTGTCCATACCTACTTATGAGGATTCTGATGCAGAGGATTCCATTCCCTCTGCTTCCCCTCCTGAGTATTTTTCTTGTGGGGAAACATTACATACTTTAAGGGAGCATTTCCACTGGGAAAGCCAGGAATTTTCTGATTCAAAAAAGAGGCTTGGGGATTTCCTTCTACCTCAGCATAGACCTTTGGCTGTACCTCCTGTACTATACATTGTTGATGTCTTCTCAGAATCCAGTTTGGCCCCTGATTCCCTGCCTCCTGCTCCTAGTAAACCTGACAGATACTACAGGGTTCCTGAGTCCCACAAATTCCTTTTCAAAAATCCTGTTGCAGATCCAGGGGCCCAAGGGCATTAAGGCTTCTACTACAAAAAATCCTACCCCTTCTGATAGAGACTCCAGGGTGCTGGATAGATGGGGTAAAAAGGTTTATACTTCTGCAACACTGGCAATTGGAGCTTTAAACTGCCAATTTCATATGTTAAAATATCAGCAACATGTTATTGGACCGCTTAAACAGAAAATTATGTTGATTCCTGACTGTGTGGAAAATAAAGATTTACAGGACTTAATGCTTTCTGCTGAACAAGTTGGAAAACATACTTTGCAATGTGGTTTTGATTCTTTAGAGGCCTGTTGCAGGGCTGCTGTTACTGGGTCTGTGCTTAGAAGGCATGCTTGGCTTAAAGAGCAATCTTTGCCTGATCATGTTAAAGCAAATTGTTGGATGCTCCTTTAAATCAGGACCGCCTGTTTGGCAACAAGGCTGAAAAAGTTCTTAAAAAGGTGGAAGATAAAGCTTAAACCTATGCAAACTGTTAAAAAATTTTTTACAAGTGCAACCTCCTAGATTTAGTAGGCACTGGCCTACTAAGAATTGGTCCTTTCCAGGTCTTCTCAAGCCAAACCCAGACAGCAAAAAACCCAGGTTTCAGTCCCAGGGGACTCTCAGAACCAAGCAGTGGGGGCCTCCACTTCCAAATCTGGAAATAATAAGACAACCCCCTATGGTAAAGAGGCTCAATGACTTCCTTTTAAAATTCCCAAGCACTTATTTTTTGACCTCCCCTTTGGGGGGAAAGATTGCTCTTCATGCAAAGAACTGGGAACTCATAACCCAGGACAAATGGGTTTTAAATATAGTGTCCCAGGGATACAGATTTCATTTCCACACGTTGCCAACACCAAATGGGTGGCCAGACCTGCCCCCAAATCAGTGGGCAGAGGCTCAAAAACAAGTACTTTCTTAAGCATGGGAGCTATTCAGCTGGTACCAGAAGAGGAAAAGGGACAAGGTTTCTACTCCAGACTTTTTCTGGTACCCAGAAAAGACAAATCATTGCATCCAGTCCTGGACCTGTCTACTCTAAACAACTTTCTGGAGATTCCAAAATTCAGGATGCTGACTCTTCACCAATTACTTCCTATGCTAGGCAAAGAAGCCTGGTTGGCAACACTAGATTTAAGAGAAGCATACCTGCACATCCCAATCAGGGAATCTTGCAGAAGATACCTACGCTTCAAAGCAGGCTACACACATCATCAGTTCTCTGCACTGCCCTTTGGCTTGTCTACTGCGCCCAGGGTATTCAAAAAGTGCTTGGCTCCAGTTATTGCATTTTGCAGGCAAAGAAGTATTCAAATGTACCCATACCTGGACGATTGTCTAATTCAGGCAGAAAGCCAGGACATACTTTTGAATCATCTGGCATTTTGTAAAAAGGGTTTTAACTTGTCTGGGGTACACCATAAATTAAAAGAAATCTCAACTGGTACCCAATTACATTCCTGGGAGCGAGCTTGAATACAACTGCCTCGATGGCTTACCTCACGCCAGAAAAGCAAATTCATTTGGTAACCTATTTCAAACAAGTGGCCACAAAAACCGTATCTGCAAGCCTTGCGGTTCATGGCCTCCTGCATTCTTCTAATTCCATATGCAAGACTGCATATGAGGAAACTACAGTGGTATCTAAAAAGTCTATGGAGTCATCATTCTCGCAGCCTGGAAACAATGATTCCTATCATTCCTTGCCTACGCCTGGAGTTCCTCTGGTGGGTAGAGGCCTGCCACCAAAACAAGGGACTACCATTCACACTACCCCCTGCCGCTCAAACCCTAACTACAGATGCATTAGACTATGCATGGGGGGCTCACCTGGCAGGGAAGTGCATTCAGAGCAAATGGAACCCAAGTCAAATGCACCTACATTTCAATCAAAAAGAAATGTTAGCTGTACAGAATGCTCTGACAGCCTTCAAGGACTACATTCTTCCAGGACAACTAAGGGTAAAGACGGACAACACCACGGTTATGTGGTACATAAACAAGCAGGGGGTACACATTCCTACCCCTTCTGCAGACTAGCCATGGCATTGTGGAGCACAGCCTTGAGCTACCAAGTGCACCTATAAGCTCAATTCCTGCCAGGAAAATTAAATATGCTGGCAGATGGATTAAGCAGAAACCTCATGGACCCACATGAGTGGAAACTGGAACCAAGGATTTTCAACATGTTGACAACCAGCTGGGGGAGCCCAGACATAGATCTATTTGCCTCCCCCCAGAACTACCAGTTGAACAAGTTTTGCACAAGGACTCCTCACAAACAAGCCTAGAACGTGGATGCTCTGTCCTTCAGCTGGGAAAACCTATCAGTCTACGCCTTTCCCCACTGCCTCTGCTCTCCAAAGTTCTACTAAAAGTCAAACAGGACAACCCAAGGATGATCAGGATTGCTCCAGATTGGCCACGCCAACACTGGTACCCCCTCCTGTGCAGTGTGTCACAGTTATCTCCATGGCACCTGCCTTAGACCACTTCCCTGCTGTCTCAGCAGGGGAACCAAATTCTGCACCCTCAGCTTCCAACATTGAACCTTGCAGTCTGGCTAATCACTTAAATTCACCCTTATCATCCCTCAGCAAACCTATGATGGATGTCATCTTGGAGGTAAGGAGACCTAGTACTAGAAAATCTTATGCTGACAAATGGAAAAGATTCTGTGCCTGGAACCAGTCTCAAGGGATGAGCACAGCAGCGCCCAATTTACCTCAGATTTTGCAATACTTAACTGAGATGCTTCACAAGGGCCTGTCTTTTTCCCCCATTAAAATCCACACCTCAGCCATTTCAGCTCATTATAACACAGGACCCTCCCCTCTTCTCTCATCCTCTGCTCAAGCAGGACCTCAGAGGGTCAAAAAACTTGAGACCACCCAAGAGAGCTCCAACCCCTGCCTGGGACCTTAACTTTGTATTGGAGAAACGCACTCTACCTCCTTTCGAGCCAGCTGCTACTGCAGACTTAAAATTTCTTTCTTGGAAAACAGCCTTCCTTTTAGCAATCACTTCAGCTAGAAGGATATCTGAATTACAGGCCCTTATGGCAGTGGAGCCTTTCATCATCTTTCATGCGGACAGGGTGTCACTCAGGGCCAATCCGTCCGTCCATGTCCAAGGTGGTATCCAATGTGGCTCTTAATCAGTCCATTCATTTGCCAACCTTCTTTCCCAATCCAGAGAACAAAGGGGAACAGATTCTGCATTCCTTGGATGTGCACAGGCAACTTAGATTCTACTTGGACAGGACTAAACCTCGAAGAAAATCTGAACTGCTGGTAGCATTTGCCACAGGGGCAGAGGGGAAGGCTATTTCAAAACAAACCATTTCTAAATGGATAAGCCATTGCATTAATTTCTGCTATAAGCATCATGGAAAACCTGTCCCCCAGGGGATGAGATCTCACTCCACCAGGGCTGCATCTACTTCTGCAGCCTTTCTCAGGGGTGTTCCTACCAGGGACATCCTAGAAGCTGCTACCTGGAGTTTTATACATACTTTCACCAAGCATTATCATTTGCCACTTTTCTCTAAATCCAGAGCTGGCTTTGCCACTGCTGTCTTGCAGGGCCTTATAGCTGGCCCTAATGTTATATAAACTCCTCCTTCCAACCATAGCTTTGGGAATCTACCCAAATGTAATGACTGCAACAGTGAAACACGAAGAACATAGTACAGTTGTATACACTTACCATAAATGTAGATGTTCGAGTGTATTCACTGTTGCAGTCCTGGTTACCCTCCCTCCAGCCCCCAATTTCTTCTGGCTATACCCCTACTTTCCTTTACTATGCTTAAAAGCCTTTTTGGTGTATTTGTTTTTTGTTGGAGGTATACCTTTGTGTTTTTATGTTTTATTTGCTCCCCATTAGGGGGGCACCTGACATCTAGGGCAAGAAAAACTGATATCCCTGATGACCTGACGTCATGGAAGAAGGGGCAGCAACCGATGCAGGACCCAATACTTTGTTAATCAGGCCGACTGAGGGCAGCCTGCCAGCAGATTACCCGAATGTAATGACTGCAACAGTGAATACACTGGAATATCTACATTTATGGTAAGTGTACAGAACTGTACTTTACTATTATAGTAAAGAAAAAAAAACTTCCAGGTAAACCAGAAACACACACCAGAAGATCATTTGCTGTTTCAGCAACTTATTTTAGAATTCTTTCATTAGATTCTGTATGTGCAGTTACCTCTTGAACTTCTGTGCATACCTTCACAAAACACTACAAACTCATCATAACCTCAATGTGAGAGCTTCCTTAGAAGCCACAGTTCTTCCTGCTATCCTGTCATGATGCCATCCAAGCTGTAGTGTTATGGAGTTGGTCCAAGCATTGCAGTGCAAGAACTAGATCACATAAAGTAATTATGCATTTACTATAATGATGGATGTTCATCATTCTCAGTACTGCAGTAGCATCTGACCCCCAGGATATAATGCCCATCTAGTCTTCAAAATTCTGTTGCTCCACTCCACGCAATGTGCCCAGTGTCTTGAGATCCACAGGGAGAAAAAAGCAGCCTGGGTGGCAGTTTTTTTTTCAGTATTTTCTTGTTGCCCTTGAGAGAGTGCCTCTTTGTTTCACAGGCTCAGTGACTGGCTCCAGTCTTCCATTTTTGGCAGATAAATTCTCTTTTGGGATCCCTTCCACACAGAAATTATTTTCTTTATATCTTTGACCGGAATTGGAACCAGGACTTTTTAATACAATTTATTGTGTTGACATTTTTGGAGAAACATCTTATTAGAGGAATTATTTTTAGTAGCTGGGACTAATTAAGTCTGGGACATTTTTTGAGGAAAAATGTGCTGCTTTTGTACTTTTTATGAATGGAATGAAGAAACCATGTTTAAAGGGACTGCAAGTATATTTTGATGCTTTTGTACATTTTGTGACAGCTTATTCAGAGACACTTTCTATGAAAAGGGACTTATGAACTGTGGGGGAATAGCATGTACTGCTTGAGCATTTAATTTTGTGATATTTTGGGGGACTGTGGTGAGAAGTATAAGTGTATGTACTGCAAGTTGTCACTAGAGTGACAACTTACCTTCCAGCCAACTCATTCCATCAACACTTACTGGCAAACAGGTTTCTTTCTCAGCAGGGTCATGAACATCCTTACTGGCCCTGTGGTTCCTCCTCCTCCTGTTCCTAAAAAGAAAAAAATAAAGATCCCTTGGCTGCACCACCGGGTCAGTCTGTACCTCAGCCATTGGTGGGTGTGACTGAAGTAGCCACAGCTTGCTCCTCGGACAACTCACTGGATTTGCTGGGACCCTCTGGTGTAGATACTTCTGCTGCCATGGGCTGTGAATTAGCCATGTCTTCTATGGCTGTTCAAGTGTCCACACTGGGCATGAGAGAACCATCTCCTATGAGAGTTTCTCCAGGAGGTTCTTCCCAGGTTGGATACAGTAGGAGTTCTATTTGAAGGGCCATCCTTCAGTCAGTGTCCTCCTAAGGATGTCCCTTTAAAAAAAAAAAAAGAAGCAAAAGGTTAGACATATTTCATGTAAAGACAGTATGTCTGTTAATAAAGATAAATGACTTACCTTAGCTAAGAGTTTATTTCAGGTTTTGAATCCTGTGGAAAAGCAAGAACATTTAAACATGATTCTTAATTCCAAAAATTATGAGGATGTTTATCAGACAATTTTGATAATGCCTTTGACAGGATTTCTTCTTCATTTTCCACACAAGTACCTGACTCTGATTCTAAGGAGAGTGTTTCCTCAGTTTCCCCTATAGAGTTTTCTTTTTCTGACACTGCTTCCATGATGAATAATGTGAGGAAATGGATGTTTCTCCCCCTTAAGGAGACACTATGTTACAAGCAGATACGCTATATACTACACCTGTTCTTCCTACTATGGCAGCCTTGGATGATGGTTTTGATTCTGCCTTCAGTAATCCTGATAAGTTAATTTGGTCCCTAAAAAGATTTAAAAAGTTCCTCCGTGTACTGTGACCCAGCAGCTATTTCTGTTTCTTTTACAGCTGATAACAAAGTTCTGGTTGGTGCTAATCCTTTCCCCTTTAGACAAGGATGGTAGCACTTTTGACAGGTTTGGAAAGATAATTTTTTTCTTAAACTCTAGCCTGCAGAATCCTGAGCTACCAGGGTCATATGTTGAGGTACATTTTAACTTGTGTGGACTGTTTGAGGAACTTTTCTGCTATTTTACACACTTAAGAGTAGCAATAACAGGGTTCAGAAAGGACCCACCTTCGGAGTGTAATACAGCAGAAAAGTTTAAGGAATGATTGTACTGACTGCTTGTCCAGGGCTACAACTACTGCTACTGTGATGAGACATTTTGCTTGGGAGCGTAATCAGAAGTTTTCTAAAGATGTAAATGCTGAGCTTTTGAATTCTTTGGGTAATGAGGTTTTGTTTGGTCCATTTGCTAGTTGGGTACTCACCGTTTGATGAAAGAGGCAAACTGATCCAAGGAATTACTGGGGTTTTTTTTAGTCCCCTTTTTCCAAATCTTCAAAGTGGTTCTTTTTTAAAAAAGCAAAATGAGGAATCCCAGCAAGGTTCCAGCGAGCATGGTAGGAGGGATGCAACAAAAAGTAAGGATCTTTTGAGAGTAAGGGAACAGGCCTCTACCTCAGAATGGCTGTGCCAACATCCTATCTCTCCCTCCTCCTTTGCCTCTTCCCCTTCTGGTTTTTAGTCTTCCTCTTTGGCAACAGATTATTTCAAACAAATGGATTTTGACAGTAGCTCAAGAAGGTTACAAATGGCACTGGACAGACATACCACCTTTTCAGGGAATCCCCCCATCCTATTAATCAGACTGAATGTTTTCCTTAGATTCTCTGTCCTATGCTTTCCTTAGGGGTTATAGAACCAGTTCCTCAAAACCAAAGAAGATTTTATTCCAGAATTTTTCTGGTGTCAAAGAAGAAACCTTCTTGGAGACCAGCACTCAACCTATCATTTCACAAATTGTTTGTGAAAGTGCCATAGTTCCAAGATATTGACGTTACAGAGTATGTCACCTCTCATTCCTCTTTTAGATTTTATGGCAACTCCAGACAAAAACAAATATGCTTATTATCACATACCTATTGCCACAGAGTTGAGGTCTACTCAAATGTTATGGGTCACATTATCAGTTCTCTGCATTACCATTTGTGCTGTTTACAGCTCCAAAGGTGTTTACAAAAACTGTTACATAGATACACTTTACCATGGCATCCTTTCCTCAGTCGCTTATCTGAAGGGTAAGGTCTTTCCATAGGGGTGTTTAGATTATAACTTTATCCGTAGTTGCCAAACTCGATTTGGTAAAAGCAGAGGCTAAGATGAATTGTTGGAATAAGGGAAGGAGCTCAAGCAGCTGAGAGGTTTAAAAAAAAATGCGAATAAAGGAGCACCTTCGGCAAGCCTTTCCAAGTGTTGCAAAGTGAGGAAATTTATTACAAAGATCCATCAGTATGGTATGTACATAACTTCTGTTTTCTTTCTAGTAACTCTTTTCCACTGCTATAGATCATGAACATTCAACTGTTAATCCCATTTAGATCACTGCTATAGATCATGAACATTCAACTGTTAATCCCGTTTAGATCTCACATTATTTCAGAAAATAATTTGTCTTACATGATGGAAAATTAGGCAGTACATTTTCTATGGTTTTCACTGTTAGTCACAGCCAATATTTTTATTTCCTGAATCTGCAGCTTGCTGAGCTCAGTAAATGTCTGTAAAGTAGTCAGTAGCAGCTAAAGTGAAGCGGTTTTCTAAAAATAGTCAATTTGAAATGTCTTTATATGCAGTAACTATAGGTAGTTAAGAACAGTGTGAAGAACTGCAGTGAACCCTCATTTGTCTTATTAGCCTTTCTAAGTGATGGCTGCTGGTTATTGATGAATATGGAGTGGTGCTAGGATGGACTGACACTTTTCACACCAAAGAGTGTGGAGGAGCATGTAGAATTCAAGGGATATGATCTTGAATACTTAATCCTTGCTCTTCACCTGTTGAAAATGAAAATGGGCTGTAAAATGATAGTAAACAGCTTTTTGTAGCACACATCAGAGTGATGGAGTTAAAAAGAAACGCTGACTCTACTTTCAGAAACAATCTAAGACACTAGTGACTGCCAGCTGTAGGCTGTGTCTACAGTCATGAGGAAATCATTCTGTATTGCGCAACTTATATAAGACCCTTCATTGAGTATAATTCCCCCTTTGGTATATACTAGGCATATCCAGCAATTGGAATGTCCACAGAGGTTCGTCACTTAATACAGGGCATAAGTAACATGCACCTCAAGGTCCTATCCCTGGGTTCTGTCTCCTACATTCTGCTGAGGAGAGATCTATGCCTGACATACAGGCTTTGTCGGACCCCACCCTGATGAACCCTGTGCATGTACGCAAAACAAACAGCAACAGAAGTACCCATTCTAAAGACTTAAACTTTGTCTGTGATATAAATAGGACCTGCTGGAGAGACAGTTGCATATCCCAGAGACTACTCCTTCCCTGGAGTAGGCTCCCCATACATGTGACCAGAGAGCCTGTCTAGCTCAAGTCAAGTGTAACTTGGTTAATTGGGTGGGGAAAAAGACAATCATCCCTGGTTTGGCAACTATGCCTCTAATGGACAGAGGCAGCCTGTAAATGGCTCATCTCCGAGGCTACTGCTTGTAAATGTTTCATCTCCCAAGCCCCTACTTACTCTTAGCAGGAGTACCAGAACTGGACAGAAATTGGTATGTGTGGCTAGGCTTAAAAAGCTCTAGTGGCCTTTAACCGAGTATATGCCTATGAACTTATTGCAGCTAAATGGGAAGAAGAAATGTTTTTGTTAAATCTAGACTTTGTCACGTTATGGGCACAGAAACTGTGCTGTGAGTACAGGATAGTGAGACTGAAGCAGAGTCGCATCAGTATGGTAGTCCCCATGAGGACCATTTGGGGGTTTTAATAAGCTATCATAAGCACCTCTTAGCGTGATGTTAATAAATTGTTCATTACAGCTTTATGTTCTTTACAACATTTTTCAGTTTGCAGGGTAGATGTTTACTTTTAGCCTTATTTTACTGAGACTGTACATGCCCTCTCTCTTACACTAATCACAGTAGTCTTCACTTTTTACTTGAGCTGTTATCACAGTTGGATATGCTAATGTTGTATATAAGTGGGGGGTTGCATGAGATGCATGTTCTGCTAACATTAGCCCTAGTATTTTGAGCAGTAAACAGTGATCCTCATTAGTACAGCCCCTGTTTTACTTTTATAATACAGTCCTGCGTTTGCTCAATTTTTGACCTAAAGTTCTTAGCCTTCCATGATAATCAACATGCATCTGCCATGTACATGTTAAAAATGTCAGTAGTCACTACCTTGATGCTCCTAAAACAGGTCAGACTATTTCAGCATGTGCAATCCTTTTCTTCACAGATGATGCAACAGCTGTATCACGAGTGCAACCTTGTCCATGCTGATTTAAGTGAATACAACTTGCTATGGCATGATGGAAAAGTAAGTTTAAGTAACAACTACTCACTTTGCAGTCGATTTAATAGCATGAACAACTTATGAAGCAACATGTTTTTCCATTGTACATTTTGTCATATATTAGGTTTGGCTAATTGATGTGAGTCAGTCTGTTGAGCCAACACACCCTTACGGATTGCAGTTCTTGTTCAGGGACTGCACAAATGTCTCACAGGTACGGCTGCATTTCTTTCTAAAACATTTCTAGATCTCTGTATTTCATTTGCTAATGTAAATGAATATGTCTGGTATGAAAACTTGCTGAGTGAATTTGCCATATCCTGGTTGATATGACCTAGATGTTTGAGAGTTGCCATCGATTTCAGGTCTTATAATCCGTTTAGCATAATATATTTTGAATATGATTTTTTTTATGCTTATGCAAAAAGAAGGTTGTACAACTAGTTATAGGTATTTTATTGTCATAATTATGTGGCCCATTGTATAATTTTTACAACATGTTTTAATGTACTGCATATTCAGTAATTATGGAATTTGTTGTTCTTGCTTTTAGCTTTAAGATATTGTTTCATGAATAATAAGTAAAGGAGTGAGAATGACATCTCTTCTTATCCATTCTGTACACAAAACAGGCTAACTAGTTTGTTTTAACCATAGTTTTTTCAGAAGTCAGGTGTGATGGAAACGCTGAATGAAAGAGAACTTTTCAATGCTGTATCAAACTTGAACATCACAGCAGATAATGAAGTGGACTTTATAGCTGAGGTGAGAACATTTCAGTATGTTATGGTGATGCTTGGTGTTAGTTACCTTTAGCTTGCATTGTTATCTTCAGTTTTTTTTCTTCAGTCTCACTGTCACAGGACTTAAAACTTGCTTGTATACATTACATTTGCTGTCTTTTCTCAGTTTGTTTTTATGTGCAACTGAAGTAGTACCTATATTTTGCACTGTTATGATACATGTGTACTCCTTCATATTTATTTTTTGAATAATGTTCGATGGGTAGTACTTTGCTGGTTACATTTGAAGAATCTAATCTCCAGAGTTGACTGGTATCTCCAGATCTAATACTGTGGCCTCTCCTCAAAGGATAAAAGATTGAGAATTAACCTTCCTTCCTCTTGACTTCAGCCATTTTCTCTGAAATCTCTTACATTGTTGGGCAGCTTGGTGGTTGGGGAATGCACACTCATTGACAATATACTTTCATAATGCTGCAGACCAGACAAGAGTGTATCTACTACTATCTTGGATAATGGGTACAATCACAAATGAAAGTATCCTCTTGGGTGATGTGAACATTGACTGTCAGTCTTTATCCGCAAATTCAGTGATCAGCAGCATGAACCTCTTTGGATTCACTCAACTTGTTAATACAACAACCAGATACGGTAACAAATAACTCACAGCAATCTACCCTGGATTGGATTCTGATTCCCAACCCATCTAATTTTACCTCCTCAGTTGCCCTCCCCGATACACTAAGTGATCACCTGCCAGCTTATACCCACAGGAATATTACACAACTAACAAAGTAACATAAGCTCAAAACTACCCATAATATCTCCATATTCTCCAAGGAGTCTTTCATTAAATCTCTGAAGGCAGTTAAATTGTCCATCCTAAAAAGACTCCACTTAAATGATGCATCCGAATAGAAGCAGCATTTCTAAATATTCTTAACACCTTATCCCCACAGCATACAAAATTAATTAAAAATAGTCATACCCCATGGCTCACCACCAATGCAAACTCCTTATGAAGGACTGAGACAACACATGGATTAACTGGCAAAAGAGTAAAAATTGGCAACTATTCAGACAGCTAAGAAACCAAGTCAACAAACAAGTTAATAGTGATAAAAAGTATTGTACTCTGCTGCAAAATAGCCATAAAAACAACCATAAAAATTCTGGTCCTCCATATCCTCTCTCATCAACCCATGTACAAAAAAGAATGCCAGCCCATACCCAGACATTCCCCTTCTTCAAACAGCTACCTGTTTCTATACATACTTCATAGTATGCATATCCAACTTAACCTCAAAGTCACCTAACACACCCCCTTCCACACAGCCAACTTCCCCTGCCTTAGACCCTACTACAAAACTAAACTATCTGCAACCTCTCCAATGCACATGCAAACTGTACCACCCACTTTACCTTTCAACCAGTTTCTGTAACTCTCATAAAAATATTTTATGTAAACTAAAACTTTGTTCCTCCTCAGCTGACAACCTTCCCCCAGAGTACTTAAATCTAGCTGCAGATGCAATAGCATACCCAATCAGCATTCTTATTAATAGATCAATATCAGAATCCTGTGTCCCCAACTTGTGGAAAATGGCACACATTACTCCGTTACATAAAGGAGGTAATTCCACTGACATTACAAATTTCTGTCTCCTAGCCATCCTGTCTCCCCTTTCTAAAATCCTTGAAAGATGATTCCATCAACAATTTCTCCACAGTCTCTTACAAAATACACTAATCTCAAATATGCAACATGTTTTTCAGCCAGACCACAGCACCTCTACTGCATTACTATCATTTGCAGACACTGTCAGTAAAGCTTGCAACTCTAAAAAATTTGTAGCTGCAGTATTTCTAGATCTATCAAAAGCTTTTGACACGGTCTGTCACAGTAAACTGCTCAATCAGCTTTCCACCTTGGGTGTAACATCCCCGTCTGTTCAGTGGTTATCTAGCTACCTTGCCAACTGGCAACAGGCTATAAAATGGCAAGGATCCATCTCTGTATATCTTCCCACTTCCACAGGAGTCCCACAAGGATCCATCCTTGGCCCTCTACTGTTCAGTATTTTTATCAGAATATTCATCTTCTTGTGAAGCACCTTGATTCAATACACAGATGACTCTACCATCATCTTCTCTTCAAACACCTTAACTCACCTCCCAGAAATCACTCGACAAGCTGTCATCTCCATTGAAACCTGGCTTACAATGGCTCAACTCTTCCTCAACCCTCCCAAAAAAAAAAAAAACAAACTCCTCCTCTTTACCCCAAAAAGACACACCCCTAACAAAGCATCTTGCAAAATCTTTTTGGCACATGGCACTGAAATTGAGTTGGTCCACCATACAAAACTATTAAGTGTCATAATAGATGATCTTAAATTTGACCTCCACATCCAAAATAGTGTCAAGAAAACTAGGCATGCTATACAGAAACAATAAATTTGATCTCCACATCCAAAGTAGTGTCAAGAAAACTAGGCATGCTATACAGAAACAATCATTTTCTGAGCACCCCCACAACACATACTGTAGCCAAAACCTACCTTCTGCTCTCCCTACTCTATGGAGCACTAATTCTAACTAATTTACAATCCTCAGTAAAAAAAAAAAAAAAAAAAAAAACCTGAAAGCTGCTACAGCAAAATTGCCAAGTTTGCTACTAATTCAGCCTCCTTTACCCATCGCTGTAAAGCTCTCCATACCCTTAGCTGGCTTGGACTTCCCCTCCACATGTTCTTCGTGTTTCACTGTTGCAGTTATTACATTTGGGTAATCTGCTGGCAGGTTGCCCTCAGTCGGCCTGAATTCCAAAGTCTTGGGTCCTGCGTCGGTTGCTGTCTTCTCTTCCATGACGTCAGGTCGTCAGGGGTATAAAACATGCCAACGTAATTTTCTTTAGTCTTTCTTGCTGCGCGATGCCTGAAGCAGAAGCATTTCGCAAGTGCCGGTCGGCCGACTACTGAAATATTCGCATTTGAGTTTCAGAACCGAAGTCTTCACTAAAGCTAAGTACCCCGTTGAGGAAACTTTTTTCTTGCTTTATACCAATGTCAGAAAAAGTTAATAATTGTATTACTTGTGGGAAGCAAATACCTCATAAGGATTTCCGTTTATACTGTATTCCTTGCCTAGGCCCTGATCACAACGTGCCTGGCTGTCGGTTTTTTGCTAGATTTAACCAACGCAGTATTAAGCGTCAGTATATTTTTGCATCTAAGTATTTTGGAAACAGATTTAACTACCCAGAGATGTCGGATAGCAGTCCGACTACCGGAGTACATAAAAAACGCAAAGAAAAGTATAGAGAAAGGCAGTCGAGATCCAAAACCGATGACGAAGCTTCTCCTAAGCCAGTCGCCTGTTCGCCGGTACTCATTGAGGCACTTTCGCAGCCTCTGATACCCGCTACCTTCGGGTTGCAGGCCTCTACTGACACCCATGTGGAGTCCGGCATGCTGCAAGATACTCAAGGTATTGGACCGACGGATGTATCTCCCTCGGATGGGTCTGGAGCCGCTGAGCAGGCACCGGCTTCTGAGGGTGTATTCAGACCTCAACATTTTTATATCAAACCGACGAAAGCTGCAAAACCAAAGGCAAAGACACCTTCTAAAATTAAAGAAATGACGCCTGAGCCACGTGCACAGACCTCTATGCCTAAAAAATAGATGCCCAAAATGGCTGAAGGTCTTATTACCTTGATCAGGGGTACCCATCCCCCTCCAGATAAGAGGCCTAGGCAAGACACTGACTATGAATCTTCAGATCAAGTTTCTATTTCTTCTGATTCCTCTTCTGATCAGGAATTATCTTTACCTCCCTATGAGGATTCTGATGCTGAAGAGTCTATTCCATCTGCATCTACTCCTGAGGATTATTCATTTGGAGAAACTTTGCATACTTTGAGGGAGCATTTTCACTGGGAGAGTCAAGACTTCTCAATCAAAAAAGAGGCTCAGGGATTTCCTCCTTCTCCCTCAGCACAAGCCTTTAGCCATTTCCCCTGTGTTAGACATTGTGGATGATGTTTTTTCGGAGTCTGACCCCTGATTCTTTACCTCCGGCTCCCGTTAAGCCTGACAGGTATTACAAGGTCCCTGACTCTCATAAACTTTTATTTAGAAACCCTGCTGCTGATCCTGAAACTATTTCACAGGGCCCAAAGGGAGTTAAGGCCTCAACAGCAAAAAACCTTACCCCCTCAGACAGAGATTCGAGGGCACTGGACATATGGGGAAAAAAGGTTTATACATCTGCAACCTTGGCAATCAGGGCCTTAAACTGTCAATTTCATATGCTTAAGTACCAACAGCATGTTATGGGATTGCTGAAACAGAAAATGATGTTGATTTCAGAATGTGCAGAAAATAAGGAATTGCAGGAATTATTGCATGCAGCTGAACAAGTTGAAAAGCATACTTTGCAATGTGGTTTTGATTCTTTAGAGGCGTCCTGCAGGGCCGCATTTACTGGATCTGTGATTAGGAGGCATGCCTGGTTAAAGGAGCAAAATTTGCCTGATCATGTTAAAGCTAAACTGCTAGATGCACCTTTACAGCATGATTCTCTGTTTGGTATTAAGGCAGATGAGGTTTTAAAGAAAATTGAAGACAAAGCTAAGTCCATGCAAACTGTTAAAGATTTCTTACAAGTGCAGCCACCTAGATTCAGTAGACACTGGCCTACAAAAAATTGGTCCTTTCCTGTGTCAGACAGAGCTCAAAGGGGCAAATCCAGATGCCCTAAGGGTTCCAGGTACCAGGCTCAAGACTCGTACGGGTCAAAGCAATGGGGTGCCTCCACCTCCAAATCTGGAGGAGATAAGGTGCATACCTACAGAAGGCAATCCCAATGACTTCCCTCTGCCTACATCAAGCACTTATCTTTTGGCAGCACCCATAGGGGGAAAATTAGCACTTTTTGCTCAAAATTGGCAGTTAATAACCCAGGACAGGTGGGTACTGAACATCATATCATAGGGATACAGATTCCATTTCCACACTCTGCCAATCACAAATTGTTGGCCAGACCTGCCAAAAAAACAATGGGCAGAGGCTCAAACAGGTTATGTCCCTCATGGATATGGGGGCCATTCAGACAGTACCAGAACAGGAAAAAGGACAAGGTTTTTACTCAAGGACAAGGCCTGGCGGCCAATTCTTGATTTATCGATTTTGAACACATACGTGGACATTCCAAAATTCAAAATGCTCGTTTTGCAACAGCTTCTGCACATTCTGGGCAAGAATGCCTGGCTGGTGACTTTAGACTTGAGGCATACCTGCATGTCCCAATAAGACAGTTGTGCAGAAGATACCTCAGATTCAAGGCTGGCTTAATGCATTACCAATTCTCTGCACTGCCCTTTGGCTTATCTGCTGCGCCCAGGGTCTTCACAAAGTGCCTGGCACCAGTAATTGCATTTTGCAGACAAAGAAGACCACTGTCTCTTTCTAGCAGAGAACAAGGACACTCTTCTACGACACCTGGCATTTGTGAAAAGGCTTCTAGCATGCCTAGGGTACACAATAAACGAAAATAAATCACAACTGGTACCCTCTCAAAAGATAAAATTCCTGGGTGCAAGCTTGCATACAACTGCCCAGATGGCTTACCTCACGCCAGACAAACAAAGGCAACTGACTACTTGCTTCAAACTGATGGCAACAAAAACCCAGTCTACTGCAAGACAAATTCTGCAGGCTCTGGGCTTCATGGCATCCTGCATCCTACTAATTCCATATGCAAGACTTCATATGAGGAAACTTCAGTGGTAACTAAAAAGTTTATGGAGTCAACATTCACACGGTCTGGAAGCAATGATTCCAATCATCCCCTGCCTGCAACAGGAGTTTCTGTGGTGGGCAAAGGCCTGTCACCAAAACAGGGGACGGCCCTTCACTCTACCCCCTGCCAGCCAAACCTTAACAGACGCATCAGATTATGCCTGGTGGGCCCACATGGCAGGAAGAGCCGTTCAGGGCATATGGGCACCAAATCAAATGTATCTATATATCAACCAGAAAGAGATGCTAGCTGTTCAAAATGCCCTAACAGCCTTCAAGGACTTACTTCATCCAGGACAGCTACTGATAAAGACGGACAACACCACAGTCATGTGTTCTATAAACAAGCAAGGGGGCACACACTCATACCCCCTTTGCAGATTAGCCATGGCACTGTGGGACACAGCTTTGACCTACCAATTAAATCTTCAAGATCAATTCCTGTCAGGAAAACAGAACACTTTGGCAGAAGATTTAAACAGAAACCTTATAGATTCTCACGAGTGGAAACTAAATCCACAAGTATTCAGCATGATAACAGAGAAATGGAGGAGCCCAGACGTAGATCTATTTGCCTCTCCTCAAAATTATCAATTGAAAAGATTCTGCACAAGGACTTATCACAGACAAGCATGGAAAGTGGACGCTCTATCCTTCAGTTGAAAAAAACTGTCAGTTTATGCCTTTCCTCCTCTGCCTCTTCTACCCAAGGTCCTCCTAAAAGTCAGACAAGAGAAACCAAAGATGATATTAATTGCCCTGGACTGGCCCCGCCAATACTGGTACCCAATCCTAAGGAACTTGTCTCAATACCCAGCTTGGACCTTGCCTCAAAGACCACAATTACTGTCCAGCAAAACAATCGGATCCTGCACAATCAACTACAGACTCTGAACCTGGCAGCATGGCTAATCATGTAATCATACGAACGACACCTCTCAGTAAAGTTGTGATTGATGTCATGTTGGAAGCCAGAAGGCCTAGTACTAGAAAATCTTATGCTGTCAAATGGAAGAGATTCTGTGCTTGGAATCAAGCACAAGGAACTGATACAGCAGAACCACATATTCGTCCGATATTACAGTACTTAACTGAGATGCTTGACAAAGGCCTATTTTTCTCATCAATCAAGATCCATGCCTGTGCCATTTCAGCTCATTACAATACAGAGCCACCAATCTTTTCTCATCCTTTACTAAAGCAGTATCTTAGAGGGGCCAAAAACCTAAGGCCTCCTAGAAGATCACCATTACCTGCATGGGACCTCAATTATGTGTTGGAAAAACTCACCCTGCCTCCATTTGAACCAGCCGCTACCGCTGATATAAAGTTGTTATCATGGACGACAGCTCTGCTACTAGCAATTACTTCAGCAAGAAGAGTTTCAGAGGTACAGGCCTTCATGGCTGTAGAGCCTTTTATCATATTTTACCCAGACAGGGTGTCTCTGAGGACAAATCCTACTTTTATGCCTAAGGTGGTTTCCAGTGTGGCTCTTAACCAAACAATTCATCTGCCAATTTTTTATCCAAATCCGCAGAACAAAGGGGAGAGAATTCTGCATTCCTTGGACATGCACAGACAGCTAAGATTCTACTTGAGCAGGACAAAAGCTCTAAGAAAAACTGAGCAATTACTAGTGTCATATGCTGCAGGATCAGAAGGAAAGGCTATCTCAAAGCAGACTATTTCAAAGTGGATAAGCCACTGCATCCGTTTCTGTTACTTACACCATGGTAAACCTGTGCCTAAGGGCATTAGGTCACATTCCACCAGAGCTGCAGCTACTTCAGCAGCCTTTCTCAGAGGAGTACCAACCAAAGACATTCTAGAGGCTGCTACTTGGAGTTCTGCTCACACCTTTACAAAGCATTACTATTTGCCTCTCTACTCTAAGTCCAGGGCAGGCTTTGCCACTGCAGTGCTGCAGGGCCTTATAGCCGCACCTAATGCTGTTTAGCTCCAGCCTCCCAACCATAGCTTTGGGATTCTACCCAAATGTAATGACTGCAACAGTGAAACACGAAGAACATAGTACATTTGTGTACACTTATCATAAATGAAGATGTTTGAGTGTATTCACTGTTGCAGTCCAGGTTACCCTCCCGCTATCCCCCTGTCATTCTACAGTTTATCTTTCCTTCTGTATCCTCTACAACCTATGTGGTGTATTTGCTTGTAGATTAAGGTAAAGTTTATATTGATGCATGTATATAGATTTATATATAATATTGCTGCCTTTTTGGGGGCACCTGACATCGGGGGCAAGAAAAACTAAAGAAAATGGCGTCGGCTGCATGTTTTATACCCCTGACGACCTGACGTCATGGAAGAGAAGACAGCAACTGACACAGGGCCCATGACTTTGGAATTCAGGCCGACTGAGGGCAACCTGCCAGCAGATTACCCAAATGTAATGACTGCAACAGTGAATACACTCGAGCATCTACATTTATGGTAAGTGTACACAACTGCACTATGTTAAGTTGTCAATCTCGCCTTCATTCTTGCTGGATGGGTTCGGAGCCGATCCTCGGCTCCGACTCGGCACTTGCTTTAGCTCGAGAACTCCTTTTACCAGCTCGAGGCAACCCTATATCCCATGATGCAAGGCGGAACTACCTCAGATCTCGTTTGCCGCTTAGCGAAAGAGGTCTCCTTTGTCAGCTGAGGTAAGTTTTTTCTTAGTCAAATAAGAAAAAGTGTAGTTAGGGGTTTATTTTTCCCTGTTAGTGTTAGTGTAGTCTGTAAGTTACAGCCCACCCTATTCCCTATTTTTCAACCTTTTTATAAACTTTTATAAGTTTTAATCTAAAGTAGTTTAGTCAAGCCTAGTTCCCTTTTGTTATCCCTTCCTGTGTGTTTGTGTAAGGGATTAATTTGTGTGTTTGTGGGGACTGTTTGTGTTCTATCCTCCTAGGATGTCAAAAGAAGGCAAGGTCTCCGGCTTCAAGAAGTGTAACCAGTGCTGTCAGAAAATGTCTCTGACAGACGGTCACACTTCTTGTGTTTATTGCCTGGGGCCTTTGCACCTGCAGGACTCCTGTGCATTGTGTCATGCTTTTAGCCAGAGAGTCCTGCAGGAAAGGAGGAACAAACTCATCCTCCGAGGTTTACTTAAACCTGAAGGTTCTCCTCCTAAATCAGGGTCAGGAAAACCTCTTAAGCCATCGAAGGCTCAGGCTACAGTGTCCAAGCCTCCTCCGGTGGCTCGCTCCGCCGGAGCCGATATCGGCCCGGCTGGAGTCAATACTTCTACTCGGTAGTGGGTTTGCGGCTGGCCCGATACCCTGACTACTGTGGCCTTGTCGGGTCCGGCTGGAGCCGACACTTTATCAGCATCGGAGCCAGAAATCCTCGGCTCCATCTGGAGTTCTAGGGACTGCCCGATGGCTTCACCAGAGATCTCGGTCCCCTCTATTATGAGTATCCACTGCTCTCCGGGATCTCCTCTTTGTCGGAGCGGAGCCATCGGAGCCGATCTTCGAGATCTTCCAGGCTGTCTGACCACGACTTGGAGAGGGTGGTAAGCAGGCTGTTGAAGTCTCAGGCACTGGCCCAAATGCTCCATAGCCCGTCTCAACAGACTTGGCTATAGCCCCAATTCTTGAACTTCCTCCTCCGACTCCACACACCAGAGTTCGAGCTGGAGCTTCTTGGGACAGCGACTGTATCGATGCGGAGCCGATACATCCTTCGCTCCGTGCCCTCGGCTCGATCTCCTCCTTGAGACCTTCCTTGAGGGATCCGGTCGTCGGGTTTCCACTGTCGGCTCGAGGGGCTAGTGGCATCGACCCTTGTCCGACCCCGCCTCCCTCTCGGGCTTCGCTTTGTAAGCTTCGGCGCCGACATCGGCCTCGAGCCTTCTCTCTCCTTGGAGCCGACCATTCCTGTCTCTTCGAGCGGGTATGTTCTGGTCTCCGGGAGAGGAGCCTTTGAGGTGATGAGGAGTGTCCTGGCCTCTGAGCCTGGTCAACGGTCCATCCCTCTAGCTCCTCCCTCATCAGTGCCTGCAGATGCCTCTTGCCAGCCTCTTGCTCTCAGGCCCAGGGATCCATCGCCCCAGGTTTCCCCACTGGGAATTTCCTCCTCTTCCGAGGTTTCTCCTGACCCTGCAGGGGAACCCCTCGAAGAGGACGTGTAAGAGGAAACACACAGACTCCTGAGTCTATTACATCTGATACCGACTTAGATGCCTCGGACACTGCTTGGGAGCTCATCTAAATGGAAAGTGGATACAAGACAAGTGGCCTGCCAGACTACAGCATCTACATATCAACATGAAGGAGATGTTAGCAGTCCAGTTTGCATTGATGGCGTTCAAGGAGTTACTTCTTCCAGGGCAGGTGTTGATTCTGACAGACAACACAACTGTCATGTGGTACATCAACAAGCAAGGGGAACACATTCTTATCCTCTATGCAGGCAAGCAATGATTTTATGGGAGACTGCGTTAAGCCTGCAACTGACTCTTCAGGCAAGGTTTCTGCCAGGAGCACAGAACTCCCTAGCAGATGTATTAAGCAGACAAATCATGGATCCCCACAGTGGAAACTGGATCTTCATGTATTTCAGAAATTGACAGTGTCATGGGAACTCCAGACATAGATCTGTTCGCTTCTCCACTAAACCACCAGCTGCCAAAGTATTGCACAAAGGGGTTTCATCACACAGCTTGGAAAGTGGATGCTCTGTCTTTTAGTTGGAAAAACCTTCATGTCTATGCCTTTCCACCTCTACCTCTTCTTCCAAAGGTATTACTAAAGGTCAGACAGGACAGGCCAAGGATGATTTTGATAGCTCCAGATTGGCCTCGGCAACACTGGTACCCACTTCTAAGGAGTCTTGTAAAGAAGCCTCCATGGCCTTTACCTCTGATTCCTCATCTGTTATCTCAGAAGGACAGTCATCTGCTCAATGTCAAGCTTCAATCTCTTCATCTCACAGCTTGGCATATTCTGTGTTGAAGCATGGTAGGTCTCAGCTTCCTCAACAAGTTTTAAATGTGATTATGGAAGCTAGAAGGCCTAGTACTAGAAGAGTGTCATGAAAAATGGAAGAGATTTTTATTTTGGAGTACAGCAAAGAATTTGGAGATTTCAGAGCCTAATTTGAGTGTGGCTCTTCAATATCTTACTGAATTATTGGACAAAGGTTTGTCTTTCTCTTCCATAAAGATTCATGCTGCAGCAATTTCAGCTCACTATGATTGTGACCCACCTTTGTTTTCGCATCCTTTGTTCAAGCAGTTTCTTAGAGGGCAAAGAATATAAGACCCCCGTAGAGCTCCTACTCCTGCTTGGGATCTCAATTTTGTGTTGGAAAAACTTACTCTACAACCTTTTGAGCCTGCAGCTACTGCTGAATTGAAATATTTGTCATGGAAGACTGCTTTTCTGTTGGCTATTACTTCTGCAAGAAGGGTGTCTGAGTTGCAGGCCCTTATGGCAGTAGAGCCCTTTTGATTTTCCATAAGGACAGGGTATCATTACACTAATCCTTCCTTTATGCCTAAGGTGGTTTCTAGTGTGGCTTTAAACCAAACTATTCATTTGCCTACGTTTTTGCAGATCCTCAAAATAAAGGGAAAAGATTTTGCACACTTTAGATGTACACAGGCAATTGCGTTATTATTTGAGCAGGACTAAGATTTTAGGCAGTCTCAGCAGTTACTTGTTTCTTTTGCTTTAAGTTCACAGGGCAAGCCTGTGTCAAAACAAACTATTTCTAGGTGGATTGGCTTTTGCATTGCATTGCATTTTGTTATTCCCATCATGGCAAAGAGGTTCCAGCTGGGATTAGGCCTCATTCCACTAGGGCTACTGCCACTTCAACAGCATTTCTAAGGGGTGGCAACTAATGATATTCTGGAAGCGGCTACTTGGAGTTCAGTGCATACTTTCTCTAGGCATTATCACCTGCCTATATACTCTAAGACTAGAGCTGGTTTTGCCACAGCTGTTTTACAAGGCATGTTGTCAGCTCCTGCTACTTTATAATTTGCCAGCCTCCCTTACCTCTGCTTTGGGATTCTACCCAATTGTCAGGACTGCAGCAAGGGAAGACGAAGAACATAGTACAGTTTTGTACCTACCATAAATGTAGATGTTAGGATTCCCTTGCTGCAGTCCAATTTACCCTCCCTCCTTCCCCTCTGTGTTTCAAGGTGGTTGGGTAGGTGAGTTTACATGCTTATATTTTTTGTATATATTACTGTATATATTGTACATGTTTTTTGGTGCAGGTTGTTTTTGGGACTTGTCTTTTTGGGTCTTCTGACATCTGGGGCAAGAAAAGACTGAGGAAATGGCGTCGGTCATGCGCATTAGTACCCTGACGTACTGGCGTCAGTCTAAGGCGCCATGACCGACGTCAACCTCTCTGGTATTCGGGCCGACTGGGACGCGGACTATACCCAATTGTCAGGACTGCAGCAAGGGAATCCTCGAACATCTACATTTATGGTAGGTACAAAACTGTACTTTTTTACTCAAGGACAAGGCCTGGCGGCCAATTCTTGATTTATCGATTTTGAACACATACGTGGACATTCTAAAATTCAAAATGCTCACTTTGCAACAGCTTCTGCACATTCTGAGCAAGAATGCCTGGCTGGTGACTTTAGACTTGAGGCATACCTGCATGTCCCAATAAGACAGTTGTGCAGAAGATACCTCAGATTCAAGGCTGGCTTAATGCATTACCAATTCTCTGCACTGCCCTTTGGCTTATCTACTGCGCCCAGGGTCTTCACAAAGTGCCTGGCACCAGTAACTGCATTTTGCAGACAAAGAAGACTACTGTCTCTTTCGAGCAGAGAACAAGGACACTCTTCTACAACACCTGGCATTTGTGAAAAGGCTTCTAGCATGCCTAGGGTACACAATAAACGAAAAGAAATCACAACTGGTACCCTCTCAAAAGATAAAATTCCTGGGTGCAAGCTTGCATACAACTGCCCAGATGGCTTACCTCACACCAGACAAACAAAGGCAACTGACTACTTGCTTCAAACTGATGGCAACAAAAACCCAGTCTTCTGCAAGACAAATTCTGCAGGCTCTGGGCTTCATGGCATCCTGCATCCTACTAATTCCATATGCAAGACTTCATATGAGGAAACTTCAGTGGTAACTAAAAAGTTTAT
Organism: Protopterus annectens; assembly: GCF_019279795.1. Lineage (NCBI taxonomy): Eukaryota > Metazoa > Chordata > Ceratodontiformes > Protopteridae > Protopterus > Protopterus annectens. Next base: position 1,129,141,524 of record NC_056731.1, on the reverse strand, counting down.
GGAGTCAACATTCACACAGTCTAGAAGCAATGATTCCAATCATCCCCTGCCTGCAACAGGAGTTTCTATGGTGGGCAAAGGCCTGTTACCAAAACAGGGGACGGCCCTTCACTCTACCCCCTGCCAGCCAAACCTTAACAGACGCATCAGATTATGCCTGGTGGGCCCACATGGCAGGAAGAGACGTTCAGGGCATATGGGCACCAAATCAAATGTATCTATATATCAACCAGAAAGAGATGCTAGCTGTCCAAAATGCCCTAACAGCCTTCAAGGACTTACTTCATCCAGGACAGCTACTGATAAAGACAGACAACACCACAGTCATGTGTTATATAAACAAGCAAGGGGGCACACACTCATACCCCCTTTGCAGATTAGCCATGGCACTGTGGGACACAGCTTTGACCTACCAATTAAATCTTCAAGGTCAATTCCTGTCAGGAAAACAGAACACTTTGGCAGAAGATTTAAACAGAAACCTTATAGATTCTCACGAGTGGAAACTAAATCCACAAGTATTCAGCATGATAACAGAGAAATGGAGGAGCCCAGACGTAGATCTATTTGCCTCTCCTCAAAATTATCAATTGAAAAGATTCTGCACAAGGACTTATCACAGACAAGCATGGAAAGTGGACGCTCTATCCTTCAGTTGAAAAAAACTGTCAGTTTATGCCTTTCCTTCTCTGCCTCTTCTACCCAAGGTCCTCCTAAAAGTCAGACAAGAGAAACCAAAGATGATATTAATTGCCCTGGACTGGCCCCGCCAATACTGGTACCCAATCCTAAGGAACTTGTCTCAATACCCAGCTTGGACGTTGCCTCAAAGACCACAACTACTGTCCAGCAAAACAATCGGATCCTGCACAATCAACTACAGACTCTGAACCTGGCAGCATGGCTAATCATGTAATCATACGAACGACACCTCTCAGTAAAGTTGTGATGGATGTCATTTTGGAAGCCAGAAGGCCTAGTACTAGAAAATCTTATGCTGTCAAATGGAAGAGATTCTGTGCTTGGAATCAAGCACAAGGAACTGATACAGCAGAACCACATATTCCTCCGATATTACAGTACTTAACTGAGATGCTTGACAAAGGCCTATTTTTCTCATCAATCAAGATCCATGCCTGTGCCATTTCAGCTTATTACAATACAGAGCCACCAATCTTTTCTCATCCTTTACTAAAGCAGTATCTTAGAGGAGCCAAAAACCTAAGGCCTCCCAGAAGATCACCATTACCTGCGTGGGACCTCAATTATGTGTTGGAAAAACTCACCCTGCCTCCATTTGAACCAGCCGCTACCGCTGATATAAAGTTGTTATCATGGACGACAGCTCTGCTACTAGCAAGTACTTCAGCAAGAAGAGTTTCAGAGGTACAGGCCCTCATGGCTGTAGAGCCTTTTATCATATTTTACCCAGACAGGGTGTCTCTGAGGACAAATCCTACTTTTATGCCTAAGGTGGTTTCCAGTGTGGCTCTTAACCAAACAATTCATCTGCCAATTTTTTATCCAAATCCGCAGAACAAAGGGGAGAGAATTCTGCATTCCTTGGACGTGCACAGACAGCTAAGATTCTGCTTGAGCAGGACAAAAGCTCTAAGAAAAACTGAGCAATTACTAGTGTCATATGCTGCAGGATCAGAAGGAAAGGCTATCTCAAAGCAGACTATTTCAAAGTGGATAAGCCACTGCATCCGTTTCTGTTACTTACACCATGGTAAACCTGTGCCTAAGGGCATTAGGTCACATTCCACCAGAGCTGCAGCTACTTCGGCAGCCTTTCTCAGAGGAGTACCAACCAAAGACATTCTAGAGGCTGCTACTTGGAGTTCTGCTCACACCTTTACAAAGCATTACTATTTGCCTCTCTACTCTAAGTCCAGGGCAGGCTTTGCCACTGCAGTGCTGCAGGGCCTTATAGCCGCACCTAATGCTGTTTAGCTCCAGCCTCCCAACCATAGCTTTGGGATTCTACCCAAATGTAATGACTGCAACAGTGAAACATGAAGAACATAGTACATTTGTGTACACTTATCATAAATGAAGATGTTTGAGTGTATTCACTGTTGCAGTCCAGGTTACCCTCTCGCTATCCCCCTGTCATTCTACAGTTTATCTTTCCTTCTGTATCCTCTACAACCTATGTGGTGTATTTGCTTGTAGATTAAGGTAAAGTTTATATTGATGCATGTATATAGATTTATATATAATATTGCTACCTTTTTGGGGGCACCTGACATCGGGGGCAAGAAAAACTAAAGAAAATGGTGTCGGGTGCATGTTTTATACCCCTGACGACCTGACGTCATGGAAGAGAAGACAGCAACTGACGCAGGGCCCATGACTTTGGAATTCAGGCCGACTGAGGGCAACCTGCCAGCAGATTACCCAAATGTAATGACTGCAACAGTGAATACACTCGAGCATCTACATTTATGGTAAGTGTACACAACTGTACTTTCTCCTACATTCAGCTTATAACAGTACATAAAATCATACACAAACCATTAGCCTGCCCAGCTCTTACTCCTTTAATCAACACATATTTTCCAAAAAGAACTCTGATTGGAAGACAGACAACTGCTCACCATAAGTAAACCAAGTAAATTCCTTGGACAAAGTCTATACTCACTCATTAGTAAAAAAAAAAAAAAAAAGGGGGGGGGGGGGAACGACTCTCTACCTCTAGCCACCACAACTATATCTAACCTACCCACATTTAAATGCTCCTTAAAAGAATACCATACAAAACCTTGGACCTGCTCCTGTGCCAATCGTGGCTGAACTTGCTCACTGTACTTCACTCACCCCCTTCAACCTAGATCACACTTCACAGTCTTCTGCAGCCTCCTACTTCGCTCCGTTTTGTTTTTCCCACTACCTTATCTTATTTAATTCATCTCTGCAGACCTTTACCTCTTTCCTCCCTACTTACCTAAGATACCTGAAGACAACCGTACCCTACACTCTTCTTATAATTTCCTCCTGTCCATCCTCCTTCATATAACCATAATATGACTACCTCTCTTATACTAAGACATCACTCAGTTTCACCTCACTGTCTCTAATCATGCAATCTCTGATATCTCTTTAAATGTCTTATTAGAATTGTCTCAGGTCTCATTTACCACATGCTAATCTGTGTAACAAATAATATGATTGATTTTTTTCCTCACATATTGTCTTTGAGACATGTTATTGCGTATGCTCCACAAGTTGGGTATGCAATGGATGAGAAAGAAACATTTTGGAGTGAATTGGATGAAGTGGTGATGACTGTACCCAAGGGTGAGAGAGTGGTGATTGGAGCAGATTTCAATGGGCATGTTGGTGAAGGGAACAGAGGGGATGAGGAAGTGATGGGTAGATATGGTGTTAAACAAAGGAATGCAGAAGGTCATATGGTAGTGGATTTTGCGAAAAGGATGGACATGGCTGTGGTGAATATGTATTTTAACAAGAGGGAGGAGCATAGGGTGACATACAAGAGTGGAGGAAGATGCACACAGGTGGATTATATCTTATGTAGGAGGGCCAGTTTGAAGGAGATTGGAGACTGTAAAGTGGTGACCGGAGAAAGTGTCGTTAGGCAGCAAAGGATAGTGGCTTGTAGGATGACGTTGGTTATCAAGAAGAGGAGGAGGAGTGTGAGGGCAGCACCAAGGATCAAGTGGTGGAAATTGAAAAAGGGTAATTGTGAGGTGGAGTTAAGGGATGAGTTAAGGCAGGCACTGGGTGGCAGTGAAGAGTTACCAAATAGCTGGGTAACTACAACAGAGCTAGTAAGGGAGACGGCAAGAAAGGTGCTTGGTATCACATCTGGACAGAGGAAGGATGACAAGGAGACATGGTGGTGGAATGAGGAAGCACAGGAGAGTATACAGAGAAAGAGGTTGGCAAAGAAGTAGTGGGATTGTCAGAGAGGTGAAGAAAGTAGACAGGAGTATAAGGAGATGAGGTGCATGGCAAAGAGAGCGGTGGCGAAGGCTAAGGATAAGACATATGAAGAGTTGTATGAAAGGTTGGACACTAAGGAGGGAGAAAAGGACCTGTACCAATTGGCTAGACAGAAGGACCAAGCTAGGAAAGATGTGCAGCAAGTAAAGGTGATAAAGGATAATGAGGGAAACATAATCACAAATGAGGAGAGTGTGTTGAGGAGATGGAAAGAGTACTTTGAGGGGTTGATGAATGAAGAGAATGAGAGGGAGAGAAGGTTGGATGATGTAGGGATAGTAAATCGTGAAGTACAATGGGTTAGCAAGGAGGAAGTAAGGATAGCTATGAAGAGAATGAAGAATGGAAAGGCTGTTGGCCCAGATGACATATCTGTGGAAGCATGGAGGTGTTTAGGTGAAAATGGCAGTGGAGTTTTTAACCAGATTGTTTAATGAAATCTTGGAAAGTGAGAGGATGCCTAAGGAATGGAGAAAAAGTGTTTTGGTACCAATTTTTAAGAATAAGGGTGATGTGCAGAGCTGTAGTAACTACAGAGGGATAAAATTGATCAGTCACAGCATGGAGTTATGGGAAAGAGTAGTGGAAGCAAGGTTAAGAAGGGACGTGATGATTAGTGATCAGCAGTATGGTTTCATGCCAGGAAAGAGCACTACAGATGCGATCTTTGCTCTGAGTGTTGATGGAGAAGTACAGAGAATGTCGGAAGGAGTTGCATTGTGTTTTTGTAGACTTAGAGAAAGCATATGACAGGGTGCCTAGAGAGGAGTTGTGGTATTGTATGAGGAAGTCAGGAGTGTCAGAAAAGTATGTAAGAGTGGTACAGTATATGTACGAGGGTAGTGTGACAGCAGTGAGGTCTGCGGTGGGAGTGACGGATGCGTTTAAGGTGGAGGTGGGGTTACATCAAGGATCCGTTCTGAGCCCTTTCTTATTTGCAATGGTGATAGACAGGTTGACAGACGAGATCAGACAGGAGTCTCCATGGACTATGATGTTTGCAGATGACATTGTGATCTGTAGTGAGAGTAGGGAATAGGTGGAGAAGACCCTGGAGAGATGGAGATATGCTCTAGAGAGAAGAGGAATGAAGGTCAGCAGGACTACGACAGAATATATGTGTGTGAATGAGAGGGAGGATAGAGGAATGGTGAGGATGCAAAGAGTAGAGGTGGCGAAGGTGGATGAGTTTAAATACTTGGGGTCAATAGTTCAGAGTAACGGTGAGTGTGGAACAGAGGTGAAGAAGAGAGTACAGGCAGGATGGAGTGGGTAGAGAAGAGTGTCAGGAGTGATTTGTAACAGACGAGTACCTGTAAGAGTGAAAGGGAAGGTCTACAAGAGGGTAGTGAGACCAGCTATGTTATATGGGTTGGAGACAGTGGCATTGACAAAAAGGCAGGAGTTTGAACTGGATGTGGCAGAATTAAAGATGTTAAGATTTGCACTGGGTGTGACGAGGGTGGACAGGATTAGGAATAAGTATATTAGAGCATCAGCCCAGGTTGGAAGGATTGGAGACAAAGCCAGAGAGGCACGATTACATTGGTTTGGACATGTGCTGAGGAGGGATGCTGAGTATATTGGGAAAAAGATGCTAAGGATGAAGCTACCAGGTAACAGAAAAAGAGGAAGGCCTAAGATAAGGTTTATGGATGTCGTGAGAGAGGACATGCAGGTGGTTGATGTGACAGAGCAAGATGCAGAGGACAGGAAGAAATGGAAACAGGTGATCTGCTGTGGCGACCCCTAACGGGAACAGCCGAAAGAAGATGAAGATTTTTCATTGCAGTCTGCTGTGAAATACATCTTCTGTGTTTGTACTGTAGCATGACACTTTGTGGATGAAAATTTCTGCACTTGTTGTTTTGTAATGTAACCTGATACTTTGTGATTGAAAATATCTGTCCTTGATTTTTGAAATACTGTGATTGTGGAGCTTTTCTCCCCTGGCCTCCATTGAAAACTGGCACTTTCTGGCCCAGTCAGACCTTCCCGGTAAGCAAATGTCAAATAAATAAACACTCCCTCCAGCCTGCTCAGGACCTAGTTTTCTTGGGCTGCAGACTGGACACTAGAAAGATGCAGACTTTCTTGCTGCGGGAAATACTGCAAAATCTCAAATTTTACTTCCAGTCCTTAACCTCCTTCAAAGCCTGTTCAACCATGGAGATTCGAAGAGTACTAGGCTTCATGGGATCAACCATACCAATGCTTTTTTTAGCCATGTTACATAGGAGAAAAATTCAGTGGTACCTGTAAAATGTATGGTCCCAATGCTCACCCCTTGGACACACACACATTCTCTTCATGCATTGTCTCAAGAAAAAGATCCTATGGTGGGTGACATGCGTGAACCTCAGTCCAGGACTACCTTTCAAGACACAAACCCCGACTCAAGGAGTGCACACAAATGTCTCAGATAAGGCTTTGGGACTGGGTGAGCATCCATAAGGTCCTGGGCCATTGGCAATCCATCATCAAGGGAGAACACATGAACTAAATGAGATGATGGTTCTCATTCAAGCCCTTCAAGTTTTTGCCCACCCCTGGGAACCAGGGCTTCTTCGAGTATTCGCAGACATTGCTACAGTCATGTGATACATAACCAAGAAGGAACCAAGTCACACAAGCTATGCAAGTTGGCTTAGATGTTTGGAACCTGGCTACCCAGATGGGTATGCCCCTTCAAGAAGTAGTATACATTCTGTCACAGAACAGTGCCCTGGCAGACTCACTAAGCAAGCCCATCAAAACACTCCATGAATAGACCTTAACAGACAGGTCTGTATTAGACATAGTCCACTAGTGAGGAATATCACAGATAGACTTGTTTCAGAGAGTAACAGCTCCCCCTCTTTTGCACAAGGACACCTTGCCCCTTGGCATGGAAGATTGATGTACTCCCCCCCCCCCCCCCAATGGACAGGAAAGTTTCTTGATACCTTCCCGGTTTGATGGGTCTATATTAGATCAGCGAACGCTTAAAAAAAGCGAACACTGATTGATCGAACTTATGTAAGAGAAAGCTTACAATCTTGAACTGTCAGATTAGCGATTTTTTTTTCCTAAGGAAAAAAATTGCTGATCCAAAACACATACACACAACACAAGCACACTAAACAAACAGCAATCCACACACATACACCTAAAATCTGACACCAAACCCTAGACTAAACTATACACACACCACTAGCTATCCACTTACCTTAACCCAAACCCTAACCCTAAGGTCCATCACTATCGCACACTCACCTCACCCGCTCCCTAACCCTAACTCACCTAACCCACCCTAACACTCGCATCCACACAATTGCACACTTACCTGAATCCGACCCGTAACTTTCCACCACAGCACTGAAAATACCGAAGCAACAGAAACGGACAACAGAATTCTTTCCCTAGGAAAAAATTTGGGTTTCTGTTGCTTCGATATTTTAAACATTCGCTTAAATAAGTTCGATCAATCAACGTTCGCTTTTTTAAGCGTTCACTGATGTAATATAGACCCAGTTCGACTTCCTCTACTGTCAAAGGTTTTACTAAAAATCCAAACAGAAAAAGCAAAAAAATTGTACCTGTGACACTTTATTGGTCAAGAAAACATTGGTTCCCACTGCTCTGTCATTTAACCAGGGGTAATCACCACAAGCTACCCTACAAAGTGGACTTGAAGGGCTCACTGCTTCACCCAAGCCTGATGTTCATCGTGTTACACTGCTGCAGTCATTACATTTGGGTTATCCTGCCGTCAGGCCGTCCCGCAGTCGGCCAGAGTTCCAAAGTCTTGGTCTGGCGTCAGTTGCTGACTCTTCTTCCCTGACGTCAGTGCGCCTGGGGTATATAAGATGCATCTGACGCCATTTTCTTAAGTCTTTCTTGCCGCGCGGTGCCCGAAGCAAAAGCAGTTCGCAAGTGCCGGTCGGCCGACTCCTGAGATTTTTGAAGTCGAATTTCAGATCCAAAGTCTTCAATAAAGCTAAGTACCCCATTGGGGAAACTTTTTTCTTGCCTCAGACCGATGTCAGAAAAAGTTAATAATTGTATTTCTTGTGGGAAGCAAATACCTCATAATGACTTCCACTCTTACAGTATTCCATGCCTAGGCCCTGATCATGACGTCACTAGTTGTCGGTTTTGTGCTAGATTTAACAAACGCACTATAAAACGACATTTTGATTTTGCTTTGCACTACTTTGGCCGAAGGTTCAATTATACTATGCCATCGGATCACCCGACCGCAATTCTGAAAAAACGCAAAGACAAGGATAAAGACAGGCATCTGAGGTCCAAAGCCGACGATGAAGCCTCTTCTAGGTCAGTCACCAGTTCGCCGGTTCTCAGTGAGGCACATGTCCTTCATGGATGCATCTGCAGTCATAACAACTGGGTTGTCCTGTCGTCAGGCAGCCCTTCAGTCGGCCGGATTCCAAAGTCCGGGTCCGGCTTCGGCTGATGTCGCACTTCACCCGACGTCATCTCTGTTGGTCTTCGGGTATAAAAGCATCAGCCGACGCCATTTTCTCCAGTCTTTCTTGCCGTGGCCAAGCAGAAGCTGTTCGCAAGTGCCGGTCGGTCGGATCCAGAGATTACTTCTACCGAATACTACTTCGAAGACTTCTAAAGCTAAGTACACCGTTGGGGACTCTTTCTTGCCTCAGCCAATGTCAGAAAAAGTTAATAATTGTTTAACCTGTGGGAAACAAATACCTCATAAAGATTTCCACTCTTACTGCCTGCCTTGCTTAGGCCCAGCCCACGACGTAGCAGCCTGTTCGTCCTGTGCTTCTTTCAACCGACGAACGCTTAGACATCGGTCGGAGTTTGCAGAACAGTTTTTCGGTTCTGATTTTGCGTACATTATGCCGTCGGATCCTCCGACTCGCATTCTGCCAAAAACGCAAAGAAAAGACCGACACTTTCGCGGTCCGCGGTTTTGGCGAAACCATGGTTAAGCAAACGCGAGTGTCTCGGTTTCGGCGAAACCGAAAACTGATCAAAATACAGCTGAATCTATCTCTACAACTGAGGTCCCTGCTAACACTCTTGAATCGGCCTCAGAAATTTTACCCACTACGGTGCTTACCACTGACTTATCAGACACCATTCCCTTGGATGTCTCTACCCCAGCACGTGGTGCTGCTAGGCCTCCAGCAGCCATGTCCATTAAGGCCTTCGCCAGGGCTAAAGCAGCCAAGACTACTAAAACAGTGCCTGTTAAACCCCCTCAACCAGGCCCTCTTCCAGTTCTCAAATGCTTACTTTGGCAGAAGATTTAATTTCATTAATTAGAGGATCTCAATCTCACCCAGACAGGGCCTCTCAGCCCCAGAGAAGAGACCTAGGGCAGAGCCCCATGAGCCAGTGTCCTCTGATGATTCTGCTGATGAATCAGACATAACTGACCAGCCAGAGGCTCCTTTCTCCAATTTTGAAGATTCTGATGCTGAAGAATCCATTCCAGCTGCTTCCCCACCAGAAGAATTCTCCTTTGGGAAACCTTGCATGCCATGCGAGAACAGTTCCAATGGCAGCAACAGGATTTTTCAGACTCCAGAAAAGACTTAGGACCTTTTGCACCTTCCACAGCACAGGCCCTTAGCTATACCTCCTGTTCTCTCTGTGGTGGATGATGCTTTCAATGATGTCTGCTCCGCTCCAGATTCTTTACCCCAGCCCTGCCAAACCAGACAGATTTTACAGGGTGCCAGATACTCATCACCACCTTTACAAGGCCCCTCTTGCAGAACCCGAAACTATTTCCCAGGGTCCCAAGGCAGTAGCCGCGACCATAGCTAAAACCCTGTTCCTTCTGAAAGGGAAGCAAGGTCATTAGACAGATGGGGTAAAAGGTTTACACTTCAGCCACTCTCTCAGCTAGAGCTTTAAACTGTCAGTTTCACATGATACAATACCAAGAGTTTATGCTTGATCAGTTAACTAAAAAGCTAACCACTGATGAATCTCTTGATAAGAAATATGTATTAGAAATGGTAAATAACATACAGCAAGTTAGTAACCATTCTTTAAAATGTGGCTATGATGCACTGGAGGCTTCATTTAGATCAGCCATGACTGGCACTGTAATTAGAAGGCATGCATGGCTAAAGGCAAGCTTTACGGATCATGTTAAATCTAAATTGCTAGATGCTCCTATGGATAAAACAAGTTTGTTTGGTACACCTGCCCAACAGGTTATGAAGAAAATGGAAGAAAAGGCAAAATCAGTCCAGACAGTTAAAGTTTTCTTGCAGGTTCAACCCCCAAGGTTTAGCAGGAACTGGCCTGCCAAAAATTGGTCCTTTCCTGACTCCACAAGACCTCAAAGGGGCAGGAATAGACGTTCCAGAGGCAGAAACCAATCCAGAGGACGTGCCTACAGAGGACGACAGTGGCAAGGTAACAACAGAGGCACAGACTCAACACCTGCCACTACATCAACACAGCCACAGTGACTTAATCCTAAACCCGCCTACCAGGGAACAAATAGCAGCTCCTCTAGGCGGAAAGCTAACCTTATTTTCAAAAACTGGCACCACATAACAAAGGACAAGTGGATTTTACGAACCATAGATCAAGGTTACGGTTCCACTTCCACACTTTACCAGACAAAGAGGAATGCCAAATCTACCTCCAAATCAAAAGACAGAGGCTCTACAACAGATAATGGAGTTAGCAAACATGAGAGCTGTGGAGAAAGTGCCAACAGCAGAGCAAGGAAAGGGTTCTACTCCAGACTATTCCTAGTTCCAAGAAAGGAAAAAGTTGGAGACCAATTCTAGACCTGTCCACCCTGAATACTTACATCATTGTCCCAAAATTCAAAATGCTGACCCTACAGCAACTTCTTCCCATGCTGGGCAAGGAGTGTTGGCTGGTAACTCTAGATCTCAAGGAGGCATACCTGCACGTCCCCATTCGACCAATCTGCAGAAGATACCTCAGATTTCTTGCAGGATCAGAGCACTATCAATTCTCAGCATTGCCCTTTGGCTTATCTACTGCCCAGAGTATTCACAAAATGCCTGGCATCAGTAATCCCATTGCAGACTACAGGGAATTCAAATTTATCCATACCTGGACGACTGCCTGATACAAGGAGACAACAAAAGCAAGCTGACAACAGATTTACAAAGGGTCATTTACTTGCTTCAAGCACTGGGATACACAGTCAATTTACAAAAGTCAAGACTGATACCATCCCAGACAAGGACTTTCCTGGCGGCGGAATTGGACACAGTAAGACAAATGGCATTCCTAACTACAGAAAAACAAAAGAACTCCCTCTTTACTTCTTGGCACTAACAAAACTGAACAAGTTAACAGCAAGAAAGGTACTGCAGGCCTTGGGTTTCATGGCATCATGCATAATCTTGGTTCCATTTGCCAGACTACATATGAGAAAACTACAGTGGTACCTAAGAATTTATGGTCCCAACACAGACACAGCCTAGAAACGGAAATCCCACTAATACCATGCTTAAAACAGGAGTTCCTATGGTGGGCTCAGGCATGCCAGTCAAACCCAGGCCTGCCCTTCATGAGGTCAAGCAAGCCAGACCATCACAACAGATGCTTCAGACCTAGGATGGGGCATATGCTGGACAAATGCGTGCAAGGATTGTGGACACAGGACCAACTTCACCTGCACATCAACCTAAAAGAAATGCTGGCAGTAAAACTGGCAATCCAAAAGTTCAGACCATTTCTCAAGGAGGACCACTTGATGATAAGGACAGACAACACCACAGTCATGTGGTACATCAACAAACAGGGAGGCACTCATTCTTACCCCTATGCAGAATGACTTTGGAGCTGTGGACCCTGGCACTCAGCTACAACATCCAGTTACAGGCAATATTTGTGCCAGGAAAAGAAAACTCTCTAGCAGATATGTTAAGCAGGACCACATCGGATGCCCACGAATGGCAGCTGCACCGGATATCTTCAAGACCATCTCAAGAAATGGGGAATGCCTCAGATAGATCTATTCGCATCACCTCTCAATCACCAGCTCAAAAATTCTGCACAAGGACATTCCACCCACTAGCATGGAAAGTGGACTCGCTCTCCTTCAGCTGGAAAGGCCTAACAGCATATGCATTCCCACCTCTTCCCTTGATACACAAAGTACTACTAAAAATCAAGGAGGAACGTCCAAGGATAATCCTGATAGCTCCAAACTGGCCAAGACAGCATTGGTACCCACTGCTGAGGAGCATGTCTCGAACAATATGTGGCCAATTCCCTGATGCCTTTGATGCTAACTCAGAACAACTTCAGCACCATGCATCCAAACCTAAAACGCTGCAACTGACTGCATGGAACATCACATAGCAGCTGCTAATACAGAACTTTCACAAAGAGTTAAAGACATTATTCTTGAAGCACGCAGGCCTTCAACTAGAAGGAATTATGCTGGGAAATGGAAAAGGTTTGTCATTTGGAGTTCTGAAAGAGGAAAAGATGTATCAAACATAGATATGCCTAACATTCTGGAGTATCTGGCGAACTACTTCATTCAGGCCTGTCCTACTCCTCCATCAAGATTCATGCATCAGCTATTTCAGCAGAATACAGCTTTGATCCACCTGTTTTTCACACCCTTTGCTCAGGCAGTTCCTCAGAGGAATCAAGAATGTAAAACCTCCAAGGAAACCACCATTGCCAGCTTGGGACTTGAACTTTGTGCTAGAAAAATTGACACTATCACCTTTTGAACCAGCAGCAACAGCAGACCTACAACACCTGTCATGGAAAACTGCTTTCCTACTGGCAATTACTTCAGCAAGGAGGGTTTCAGAACTACAGGCCTTAATGGCAGTGCAACCCTTTCTAATCTTCCACCAAGATAGAGTGTCCATGAGGACTAATCCTACATTTATGCCTAAGGTGGTATCCAGAGTGTCTTTAAACCAGGCAATCCACCTGCCTACCTTCTTTCCCAACCCACAAAACAGAGGGAAAGAATACTGCATACCTTGGATGTACATAGACAGCTACGCTACTACTTGGACAGAACAAAAATAGCAGAAAGACTGACCAACTTTTCGTAGCCTATGCAACAGGAAGGGAAGGAAAAGCTATTTCCAAACAGACAATCTCCAAATGGATAGGAAATTGCATACGATTCTGTTACTCCTTCCATGGAAAGCCAATTCCACAGAACATAAGACCTCATTCTACAAGGGCAACAGCCACTACCACAGCCTTCTTACGAGGAGTGGCTACCAAAGACATTATTGAGGCGGCTACTTGGACCTCCGTGCATACATTTGCCAAGCATTATAATTTACCTCTATATTCCAGATCCCGAGCAGGGTTTGCCACTGCTGTTCTGCAAGGGATCCTAAACACACCATAATTTACTTTTATCCTCCTCCCTAGTTGGCTATGGTATTCTACCCAGTTGTTATGACTGCAGATGCATCCATGAAGGACATAGTACAGTTTTGTACCTACCATTAATGTAGATGTCCGAATTGGATAGCATCTGCAGTCAGGATTACCCTCCCTCCTTCCCTCTGTGGTACTCCTAGGGTGTTTACCCTTCTAATAGCTAGCTAGTGGGGATTTCTTTCATGGTGTATTTGTTTGTATTTATATACATACATGCTTATTTTTGTGTTTACCTCTATCTTTTGGAAACATTGGCATCTATCCAAAATTTTTTAGCCTTCTATAGGGCTTCTGGCATCTGGGGCAAGAAACACTGAAGAAAATGGCGTCGGCTGATGCTTTTATACCCGAAGACCAACAGAGATGACGTCGGGTGAAGTGCGACATCAGCCGAAGCCGGACCCGGACTTTGGAATCCGGCCGACTGAAGGGCTGCCTGACGACAGGACAACCCAGTTGTTATGACTGCAGATGCTATCCAATTCGGACATCTACATTTATGGTAGGTAGAAAACTGTACTTTTCGCAGCCCCTGACACCCGCTACCTCAGAGCCACAGGCCGCCTCCGACTCCCACGTGGAGACAACTAGGCCTCTGGAAACTCAAGGTATTGGGCCTATGGAAACTAATCCCTCAGATGGGTCCGGAGCCGCTGAGCAGGCATCGGCTTCTGAGGGTGTTTTCAGACCTTCACAACTTACCATTAAAGCAACAGCCAAGACAAAAACACCATTAAAGACAAAGAAGCAAGTACAGCATTCACCTGGACAGTCCTCCATGCCTAAGAAACAGATGCTTAAAATGGCCGAAGACCTCGTTACTCTTAATCAGGGGTTCCCATCCCCCTCCTGAGAAAAGGCCAAGGCAGGATACAGGCTATGAATCCTCTGATCAGGTTTCCATTTCCTCTGATTCCTCTTCAGACCAGGGATACCCCCCCCCCCCCATGAGGACTCTGATGCTGAAAAAATCTATCCCTTCAGCCTCTCCTCCTGAGGACTATTCTTTTGGGGAAACTTTACATACCATGAGGGAGCATTTCCATTGGGAAAGTCAGGATTATTCAGAATCCAAGAAAAGGCTCAGGGACTTCCTTTTATTGCCTCAGCACAGGCCCCTGGCTGTTCCGCCTGTGTTAGATATTGTGGATGATGTCTTCTCTGAATCCAGCTTATCTCCTGATTCTTTGCCCCCTGCACCAGCCAAGCCAGATAGGTATTATAGAGTCCCTGACTTTCACAAGTTTCTTTATAAAAACCTTTCTGCTGATCCAGAAACTATTTCCCAGGGTCCCAAAGAGGTTAAGGCTTCCATTGCAAAAAATCCAGTCCCCTCTGACAGATTCTAGAGCATTGGATAGATGGGGGAAGAAAGTTTACACTTCTGCAACTTTGGCAGTGAGGGCTTTAAATTGCCAGTTTCACATGCTTAAATATCAACAATATTTACTGTTTCAGTTAAAACAGAAACTGAGTACAAATGCAGAACAACTTGATTATAAGGAAATGCACAAGTGGGAAAGCATACTTTGCAATGTGGTTTTGATTCATTAGAAGCTTCTTGTAGAGCAGCAATTACAGGATCTGTGATTCGAAGGCATGCTTGGTTGAAAGAACAAAGCTTACCAGATCATGTTAAGGCAAAATTATTGGATGTTCCTTTGCAGCAAGATAATTTATTTGGTATTAAGGCAGAAGAGGTATTAAAGAAAATGGAGGATAAGGCAAAATCTATGCAAACAGTGAAGGATTTCTTACAGGTACAGCCACCACGATTCGGCAGGAATTGGCCTACAAAAAAATTGGTCCTTTCCAATGTCAGGCCACAAAGAGACAGATACAGATGCCCAAGAGGCAGATCTCAGCCACAAGGCTCTTACAGACCACGACAGTGGGGTGCTTCAACCCCAAAAGGAGATGAGGACAAGTCACAATAGGCTTAAGTATTGGTGTCATTCAAAGGGGATCCAGTGCCTGTCAGCTTGGGATGATATGCACGACAAGCCGCGATGCTTTGCTAGGGACGGCTTGCACCTGTCACCCCTGGGCTTTCGGATATTGGCAAAGGCTCTTGCTACCCCCATAGTGCCTTTTTTAGGCAAGGCTCAAAAGACAAACCCACCTCCATAGGTATCACAAGGGATAAGAAACTAAGAGTAATGCTACACAACGCTAGAAGTCTAAACCTCAAGATGCACTTTTCGAAACTCTCCTTAGCATGGAGAACATCGATATCTTTGCAGTAACAGAAACCTGGTTCAGGACTCCCGAGAGCACCCCAGCACTACCAGGTTATACCTCATACCATGCTTTTCGCCCCAAAACTTGGACGAACCACAAAAGGGGAGTATCGATATTCATCAAAGATACCCACACCTCTAGGTTGGTGGCAAAGCACGAAGCATCAGAGACTATCCATGTGCAACTAACAGTGGGTAAAACTGCCTTCCAGTTTATAGCCTGCTACAGACCACCCTCCCAAACCCAGGAACCCCACTCGGCCTTCCTGAGAACACTGGAAAATATGAAGGTCTCTACACCATTATATTGGGTGACTTCAACTACCCAAACATAGATTGGGAGCATTACTCTAGCTCCAACACCCTTGCCCAAAGGTTCCTAGAATTCATAAACTCAAATGCTATGGAACAACTTGTTACCACTCCACAAGAGGGAAAACATACTGGACCTGATCATCACCAACATGGGGACTCTATGCTCCAGACCAGAAGTGTATCCTCACTGGTAAGATCAGACCATAAACTGATCTCACTGGATATTCACATCCGACCCCACCCCTGCCAAGAAACCCAAAGTGAAAAATTTCTCTAAAGAAAATTTCACACTCCTGAAAACCGAGGTGGAATCCTTCAAAGCCCGGGCCTGTGGAAAATCTGCCCAGACAAGAATCCTTTATAAATGCATTCTATGAACACCTTCAGGAATGCATGGATCATGCAATCCCAAATAAAACCAAGACCCAATCCTCCAAAGGCAGACGACCTGTCTGGTGGACCCCAGCCATAAACAAACTATACAATAGAAGGAGGAAGCTACTACATGATAGAGCAAAATCCCAAAAAGGGAAGGCATCTCTGATCAGTATTAGCAAAAAACTAAGGGCACTCATAAAATCGTCAAAGGCCAGCTTCGAGAGTAAAATTGCACAGGACACTAAAGATAATCACAAGGCTTTCTTTAGTTATGTTAGGAACTTGGGTATATGCTCAGAATTAGTCCAAAATGACAAAAAATACACTGATCCCACAGACATTGCCAACATCCTAGCTGACAGGGTCAGCGCAAACTTCTCCTCCCACCAAAGAGCAAATATCTATCCCAGCAGAGTGCTGCCCCCCTCGACATCTCAGATGCTCAGGTGGGAGCCTCTCCAAAGCAAAAACACAGCATCGATGGGACCAGGCGGTGTCCCAGGCTGCGCCCTACATGAACTCCAAGAAGAGCTAAACCCAAACATAAAACTACTGTTCAATCTCAGCCTTACTACAGGATATGTACCCAAAGAGTGGCGTACAGCAACAGTGGTCCCTCTCCACAAAGGTGGTGCCTCAACGGACCCTGGAAACTATCGCCCCATAAGCCTGACTAGCTTGGTCTGCAAAGCTATGGAAAGGATCATCATGGACCTCATAAATAAAGATATTGGGGACCTACAGACACTGGATCCTACCAAGTTTGGCTTTGTTAAGGGCAGATCCTGCCTCTTAAACCTGGTTGAACTCTTTGAAACAGTCACCAAGGCCATTGACGAAGGGAAGGTGGTCCACACAGCCTGTCTGGACCTTGCAAAAGCCTTCGATACAATACCCCACTCAGGCATTATAGATAAGCTCACCAGCTTAAATATAAACCCCTATGTCACTAGATGGGTTGCAAACTGGCTCAAGGACAGAACCCACATGGTTAGAATTGCTGGAGCCATGTCAGACTCCAAACCAGTTACAAGTGGCGTCCCACAAGGCTCAGTCCTGGGACCTCTCTTGTTTGGTATATATTTCTGAGGTACAGGCCAACATGGAAGGACTGTGGCTGACCAAGTTCAGATGACTGCAAACTGGGTGCCATAATCGACTCTCCAGCCGACACAAGCATCCTCCAAAAGGGCCTCATAGAAACAGACAACTGGTGCCAGAGCCATGGCCTCAAGCTAAGCCAAAAGTGTATAGTCATCCCTTTGGCAAAAACAAAGTGCCACAAATTACCACATAGGTGGTAATCCATTAAGTACAGAAGAAGTCATTAGGGACCTGGGGACCCAAGTTGATAGCAATCTCTCATTTGACAACCACGGCCAAAGTGGTTAGAAAAACATTTTATATAGCTCACCTAATCATGAAGGGATTCACATCTAGATTAGGGAGGTCATTTGCCTCTTTACTCATCCCTCATCAGGCCCATAATCGAAAGTACAATGCCCTTTTGGGATGTACCTTACCAAACACCTGCAGCAACTGGAAAGACCCCAAAGTACCTCACCAAGAGGATCAAAGGGCTCAAACAGATGCCATATGCTGCCCGGTTAAAGAAACTCCAGCTCTGCTTAGTGGCATACCGCCTGCTCAGAGGTGACCTGTGCCTGACGTAAGGCCATGTCCAACCGGAATTAAGGGACATGCTGCACCTCAAAAATCCAAATCCCATCGAGCTACACCGAGAGACTTGAACCTCAGCACTGAAATAAATAGGACATGCTGGAGGGACAGATTCATAACCCAGAGGCTCCCTTCACTATGGAATAAAATCCCAGTCCAGGTTAGGCAGAGTCCCTCATTGACTCTCTTCAAGAGGAATCTTGATGAGTGGATGGGAGATCATAGGTTTACCCCGGGTATCACTTCTGTGTCACTGTTAGACAGAGGCACAGTATACTAACCTCGAAAAAGGGCATAGCAAAATTAATTTAAAATGGGTGGCGAAAGCCAAACATACTCTGGCTAGGCTTATAAATGCCCTAGGGCAGATAGCCTAGTATGAACCTATAAACCTATGAACAACCTTACAGGAAACAGTCCCAATGACTTCCCCCTTCCAATGCCAAACTCTTCCCTTTTGGCAGCTCCCTTAGGGGGGAAACTAGCATTTTTTTCTCAAAACTGGCAAGCAATCACCCAAGACAAATGGGTGCTGAATATCGTGTCTCAAGGTTACAGGTTCCACTTTCACACTTTTCCAAGGCTAAAAGGAATGCCAGACCTGCCACAAAATCAATGGGCAGAGGCACAAAAACAAATTACAGCCCTCATGGACATGAGAGCTATTCAAAAAGTACCACAGCAGGAAAAAGGACAAGGATTTTACTCAAGACTCTTCCTGGTCCCCAGAAAGGACAAAGCCCGGAGACCCATTCTGGACCTTTCTACTCTAAATACTTACCTGGATGTTCCGAAATTCAAAATGTTGACACTACAGCAGCTCCTTCCCATGTTGGGCAAGAAAGCTTGGCTTGTTACGTTGGACCTCAGAGGCATACCTGCATGTCCCTATCAGACAAAATTGCAGAAGATACCTCAGATTCATAGCTGGTTCCATGCACTACCAATTCTCTGCACTGCCCTTTGGCTTATCTACTGCGGCCAGGGTCTTCACAAAGTGCCTGGCACCAGTAATTGCATTTTGCAGACAAAAAGGAATTAAAATATATCCATATCTGGACGACTACCTGATTCAAGCAGAGAGCAAGGACATTCTTCTACAGCATCTGGCGTTCGTAAAAAGATTAAGTTGCCTAGGGTACATAGTAAACGAAAAGAAATCAAAACTAGTGCCCTCACAAGAGATAACATTCCTGGGTGCCAGCTTAAATACAATGGCCCAGATGGCTTATCTCACGCCAGACAAACAAGGACAACTGACTCAGTATTTTCAATTGATGGCAACAAAGCCCCAACTCCCTGCAAGAAAAATTCTGCAGGCCTTGGGGTTCATGGTATCCTGCATTCTACTAATTCCATATGTAAGACTGCATATGAGGAAATTACAATGGCACCTAAAAAGTGTTTGGTCTCAACACTCTCACAGCTTGGAAACAGTAATACCACTAATTCCCTGCCTACAACAAGAGTTTCGATGGTGGGCACAGGCATGTCACCTCAACAAGGGTCAGCCTTTCACTCTTCCCACATCCAGGCAGACTTTAACAACAGATGCTTCGGATTACGCCTGGGAAGCACACATGGCAGGAAAATATATTCAGGGCAAATGGACCACAGACCAAATGCATCTTCACATCAATCAAAAAGAGATGTTGGCTGTTCAAAATGCCCTTACAGCTTTCAAGGATCTTCTGCATCCAGGACAATTACTACTACAGACAGACAACACCACAGTAATGTGGTACATAAACAAGGGGGCACTCATTCTTACCCCCTATGCAGACAAGCCATGACCTTGTGGAACACCGCTCTAACCTATCAAGTTCATCTGCAAGCACAATTCCTGCCAGGAAAGAAAAACACTCTGGCAGACGACTTAAACAGAAACATCATGGATCCTCACGAGTGGAGATTAAATCCACAGGTCGTCAGCATGATCATGCAGAAATGGGGGTACCCGGACATAGATCTTTTTGCCTCACCACTGAATTGCCAACTACAAAAATTCTGCACAAGGACTTATCACACACAAGCTTGGAAAGTGGATGCTCTTTCGTTCAGCTGGAAAAACCTAAATGATTATGCCTTCCCACCTCTGCCTCTCCTTTCAAAGGTACTCCTAAAAGCCAGACAAGAGAAACCACAGATGATTCTGATTGCTCCAGACTGGCCACGCCAGCATTGGTACCCAATCTTAAAGAACTTAGCTCAAGGCCCACCTTGGATTTTGCCTCAAATTCCGCACCTTCTGACTCAGCAAAACAATCAGATCCTGCACAGTCAGCTCAAAACCTTAAACCTGGCTGCATGGCAGATTCATTAGCCAAACAGACAACTCCCCTCTCTAAAGCTGTTATGGATGTCATTTTGTAGGCCAGGAGGGCTAGCACCAGGAAATCTTATTCCGAAAAGTGGAAGAGATTCTGTGCCTGGAACCAGGCTCAAAACCTTGATCCTCTTGTCCCTAACATTCCTCAGATACTACAATACTTAACTGAGATGCTGGACAAAGGACTATCCTTCTCATCCATTAAGATCCACGCTTCTGCCATCTCGGCTCATTACAACACATATCCTCCTATTTTCTCTCACCCATTGCCAAAGCAGTACCTCAGAGGGGCTAAAAACATAAGACCGCCCTGGAGAGCACCAACACCTACTTGGGACCTCAATTTCGTCTTGGAAAAGCTCACTTTGCCTCCTTTTGAGCCAGCCAATTCAGCAGAACTAAAATATATATCGTGGAAAACTGCTCTGCTTCTGGCAATAACCTCAGCACGAAGAGTGTCAGAACTGCAGGCACTAATGGCAGTGGAGCCCTTCATCATTTTCCACCAAGACAGGGTTTCTTTAAGAACAAACCCTTCCTTTATGCCTAAGGTGGTATCCAGTGTGGCTCTTAACCAAACTATTCACTTGCCAACATTTTATCCAAATCCCCAGAATAAAGGGGAGAGACTTCATTCCTTGGACATACACAGACAATTGCGCTTCTACTTGGACAAAACAAAAGCTTTCAGAAAAACTGAACAATTGTTTGTATCATATGCTGCAGTATCACAGGGAAAGGCTATTTCAAAGCAGACCATTTCAAAGTGGATAGGACACTGTATCCGGTTCTGCTACACTCAGCATGGAAAACCTGTACCATCAAACATCAGGCCACATTCCACCAGGGCAACTGCTACTTCTACTGCCTACCTTAGAGGAGTACCTACCAAAGACATTTTGGAAGCTGCAACTTGGAGTTCAGTGCACACCTTTACCAAGCATTACCACTTGCCTCTTTACTCTTGATCCAGAGCTGGCTTTTCCACTGCAGTGCTGCAGGGCCTTATAACCACGCCAAATCTTCTATAGAACCAGCCACCCTGACTCAGCTTTGGGATTCAGCCCAAGTGTAATGACTGCAGCAGTGAAACACGATGAACATAGTACAGTTTTGTACCTACCATTAATGTAGATGTTAGAGTGTCTTCACTGCTGCAGTCCAGGTTACCCTCCCTCCATCCCCTCTTTCTTAGCTAGGACTTATCTACACTTTTCTACCCTATACTACCTATGTGGTGTATTTGCTGGTAGCTGAACTTTTTGGTGTTATTTTTCATGTATGCTTTTTAAGCAATATGTATTGCCTACCTATTTGGGGGCACCTGACATCTGGGGCAAGAAAAACTGAAGAAAATGGAGTCTGCTGCATCTTATATACCCCTGGCGCTCTGACGTCAGGGAAGAGGCGACAGCAACCGACGCCGGACCAAGACTTTGGAACTCTGGCCGACTGTGGGACTGACTGACGGCAGGATAACCCAAGTGTAATGACTGCAGCAGTGAAGACGCTCTAACATCTACATTAATGGTAGGTACAAAACTGTACTTTCCTTAGACCACTCAGCTTTTGAGTTCCACTTGTCTAGTTCCTCCAGCCAACATGGATCAGGAGCTAGACACATCCTCTGCAGTAGTTTGAGCGCCCTTCGTGGGCAGGGTAGAGACACCTGTCTGTCTTGGGAGAAGAGGCAAAGAGTACCTTGCCACTATGTCTAACCAGAAAACTGTGCCAATCCCTAGGGAGGTTTTTGCTGAAAAAAGTGGATCTGTGTGTTAGAAATTCATGTGAAAAAGAAAAAAATGTAAACAATGGTCTTCTGTTTAGGTTAATCTGGACAGGAGTCCCCCACACCACTACCACTCCCATATTGAGCTTAGCTCTGGGTTTAGTTCAGGCTCTTGGTCCTTCCAGTATGCCTCTTTTCTTGTAAAAGATAAAGGTATTCGTCATTTTCTGAAAAGATTCAAGAGATTGAACCCCTAAATGAATTTTAAGGGACAGTTTTTGTTTGGTCTTTGTAGATTTCTAATTCTAAATAGAATGTGGCTTCAACCTATCCCTATAAAGGATTCTTTCTCTGTAGCCATTTCCAGAATGAAATAGATTGTACTGTGGGAAACAGTGATGCTTTTCACTACCGCAGATAATATTATAAGTTATTACTACTGTATTTGCCAGAACCTCCTGCTATTTCTCCTTGTCTTTCTGCTTTGGAGGATTTTTTTTTGGCGCAACCTGTAATTAACTTGACAGCCAACCTGCTTGCCCCATAGAAAGGAAATAAGACTGCATAAATGTCTTCAGGCTTGTGTTTTTGTAAACTCATCCCAGAATCAGACCTAGCAGGTATTACATTTTTGAATCCAGCTGCTGCTTAAACATTTGGTCTATACTAATCCCTGTCCTTCTGACAAGGATAGGAAAGCTTTGAATAGATTTGAGAAAAAAATTATTCTTTTGCAACACTTTTTAGAATTCTAACCTGTCATGCTGATATGCTTATGCTTACCTCTTTTGAGAATATGAGGAATGATGTTCTTCGTGTTTCACTGTTGCAGTCATCACACTTTGGTTATCCTGCCAGAGGTAGCCCTCAGTCGGCCCGAATACCACAGGCTTAGTATTTCTGCGTCGGTTGCTGTCGCTCCAGGACTGACGTCAGGTCGTCAGTGGTATAAAAACAGGCAGCCGACGCCATTACACCAGTCTTTCTTGCCGAGGAGCCAGAAGCAGTTTGCACGAGTGCCGGTCGGCCTCTACCTGAGTTTTTGTTTCCGAAATTAAAGTTGAAGTCTTCTAAAGCTAAGTACCCCCCGTTGGGGATCCTGTTTTCTTGCTCTAACCAATGTCAGAAAAAGTTAACAATTGTCTCGCCTGTGGAAAGCAAATACCACGCCGAGATTTCCTTTCTTACTACATCACCTGTTTGGACCCAGACCACTATGTTCCTTGCTGTCGGTTTTGTGCTTTGTTCAATGTCAGAACTATATGTCGGGCCCTTTCCCTAGCTAAATACTTTCGCTCTCGTTCTCCGTATTTTAAAATGGCTTCAGTAAGCCGTCCGACTACCAATCTTCCGAAAAAAACGTAAGGATAAAGACAGAGACAGACCGCACAGGTCCAAAACTGCTGACGACACTTCCGTTAAGGTAGTCTCCAGTTCGCTGTTACCTCAGTGAGGAGCTTTTTCAGCCCCTGATGCCCACTTCTGTGGATTCGCAGGCCGCTACTGAGACCTGTTCGGAGTCCGGTATGACTCTTTTTTGACTACGGAACCTGCGGATGTCTCTGCCTTGGATGGTCCCGGAGCCACTGTGCAAGCACCAGCTTCCAAGGAAGTCTTTGCACTACCGATTTTTGACCCAAACCGACTTCTTTCACGCCTTCAGCTCTTTCTAAAACTACTGAGTTTCTAAGGCTCAGGATACGAACTATGCCTAAAAAACCAACGTCCCAAGCTCAAGCACCTGTTTCCATGCCTCAATCTCAGATGCTTAAAATGGCAGACGACCTTATCATGCTGATTAGGGGAAGCCAGCCTACCCCTTCTAAAAGAAAAAGAGACTTGTCCCCAGCAGCTTTATCTGCCCAAGAGTTTGATGACTCTGAGGTTTCTGATTATGAAGACACAGCCTTATCTGCTTATGAGGATTCAGATGCAGAGCAATCCATTCCTTCTGCCTCTCCTCCAGAGGATTTCTCTTTTGGTGGAACCCTACATACCTTGAGAGAGCATTTCCATTGGGAATGCCAGGATTATCCTCAGTCCAAAAAGAGACTCCGGGAATTTTTAGATTTACCACAGCACAGACCCTTAGCTATTCCTCCTGTTCTGGATGCTCTGGATGATGTTTTCATGGAATCCAGTTTAACTCCTGCTCCCTGGAAACCTGACTGCTATTACAGAGTCCCTGACTCTCTCAAATTTCTTTTCAAATATCCTACTGCTGACCCAGAGATCATCTGCCAAGGACCTAAAGGAATAAAAACAACCACAGCTACGAATCCCATCCCTTTGGACAGGGATTTCCGAGCTTTAGACAGATGGGGTAAAAAAGTATACACCTCTGCAACTCTTGCCATTAGAGCATTAAATTGTCTGTTCCACATGCTGAAATACCAGCAACATACTATGGAACGTATTAAACAAAAATGATCTACCTTTCCAGACTGTGCAGAAATTAAAGAATTACATGAGCTTATGCATTCTGCAAGCCAAGTTACTAAGCATACCGTGCAATGTGGGTTTGATGCCCTAGAGGCATCCTGCAGAGGAGCAGTCACAGGTTCCGTACTTAGAAGGCATGCTTGGCTTAAGGAACAGACCTTGCCAGCCCATGCCAAATCAAAATTATTGGACGCACCACTGAACAAAGACAATCTGGCAGAAGAGGTTTTAAAAAAGATGAAAGAAAAAGCTTAAATGTATGCAGACAGTTAAAGATTTTTTGCAAGTCCAGCCTCCGAGATTCAGTAGGCTTTGCCCCTCAAAACACTGGTCCTTTCCAGCCACCTCTAGGCCGGCTCAGACTAGACCTAGGGGAAGCAGACCCCCCAGATAGCAGGCCCAGGGAATGTAGAGATCTAAGCAATGGAGTACCTCGACTTCTACAACAGGGAGTGTTAAGCCACCCCCTTATGGAAAGAATTCACAATGACTTTTCAACTCCA
This sequence comes from Protopterus annectens, assembly GCF_019279795.1. NCBI lineage: Eukaryota > Metazoa > Chordata > Ceratodontiformes > Protopteridae > Protopterus > Protopterus annectens. The sequence continues at coordinate 1,129,116,537 of NC_056731.1, read as the reverse complement.
TCTCTTACCTCTGCCCACCTGCTTGCGCCCCTAGGAGGAAAACTTGCCTCCCTTGCAAAAAACTGGGCCTCCATCTCCAACGATCGATGGGTCCTCAACATAGTGTCCCAGAACAAATTTTATTTCCACACACTGCCAACCCCAAAAGGGTTCCCAGATCCTCCTCCATACCAGTGGGCAGAGACTCAAAACCAAGTTCTTTCCCTGCTCTCCATGAGGGCAATTCAGCCTGTTCCTGCAGACCAGATAGGCCAAGGTTTCTATTCCAGACTTTTCCTGGTACCCAGAAAAGAGGGCACCTGGCGCCCAATCCTAGATCTATCCATTCTAAACACCTTCCTGGTGGTACCAAAATTCAAAATGGTCACCCTCCAGCAGCTTCTTCCTATGCTATCCAAAGATGCCTTGTTAGCCACTCTAGACCTAAAAGGGGCCTATCTGCATGTCCCAGTCAAAGACTCTTGCAGAAAATATCTGTGTTTCAGGGCAGGATCTATGCATTATCAGTTCTCTGCACTTCCCTTTGGCTTATCCACTGCTCCCAGAGTTTTCACAAAATGCCTGTCTCCAGCCATTGCTTTTTGCAGACAAAGAAATATTCAAATTTACCCCTACTTGGACAACTGTCTGATTCAGGGAGACAGTCAGGAAAAGCTGTTGCAGCACCTGACATTTGTGAAAGACCTACTGACCTCACTTCGGTACACTATAAACGAAAAGAAATCCAAACTAGTCCCCAGTCAGAAAATTGTATTCCTGGGAGCAAGCCTGGACACAGCATCCCAGATGGCATTCCTTACTCCAGAAAAACAAGCCTGTCTGACAGGCTACTTCTCTCAACTGGCCACCAGACCCCATTTATCCACAAGGAAAGTCCTGCAGGCTCTAGGGTTCATGGCCTCCTGCATTCTACTTATTCCATATGCCAGACTGCATATGAGGAAACTTCAGTGGTACTTAAAAAGCCTTTGATGTCAACATTCTCAGGACCTGGAAACTATTGTACCTGTGATACCTTGTCTAAGGAAAGATTTTCTTTGGTGGGCAACAGCATGCAGCCACAGCAAGGGACTTCCCTTCTCACAACCCCACGCCGCCCAGACCCTAAACATAGATGCATTAGACTATGCCTGGGGTGCACACCTGGATGGCAGGTGCATTCAGGGTCACTGGAGCCCAAATCAAATTCATCTGCACATCAACCAAAAAGAGATGCTAGCTGTTTAGCATGCTCTGACAGCTTTCAGACCTCTTCTCTCTCCAGGGCCACTACTAATCAAAACAGACAAAACCACAGTGATGTAGTACATCAACAAGCAGGGAGGAACCCACTCTTACCCACTATGCAGGCTAGCCATGACCCTTTGGCACACGGCTTCAGCTATGCAGAGTCACCTGCTAGCACAATACCTGCCAGGCAACCAAAACTATCTGGCAGACAACTTAAGCAGTAATCTCCTAGACCCACACAAGTGGCAATTAAACCACAACACCTTCAGCCTCATAACACAGATATGGAGTACCCTGAAGGTGGACCTATTTGTCTTCCACAACAACCACCAGCTCAGCAAATTCTGCACCAGGAAACCTCACAGCAAGTCCTGGAAAGTGGATGCCCTATCCTTCCAATGGGTAAACCTCTCGATCTATGCATTTCCCCCTCTACCTCTTCTTTACAAGGGTGTTACTCAAAGTAAGTGAGGAAAGACCGAGGGCAATCCTGATTGCCCCAGACTGGCCACGCCAACACTGGTACCCACTACTGTGCAGTCTGTCACTGTTGCCTCCATGGCACCTCGCTCAGATTCCAACTCTCCTGACCCAACAGAAGGGAGTTCTTGCATCCACAGTTGCAGACCTTGAACCTGGCAGCCTGGCATATTCCTTGACCTCTCCTCCAGTGGCCAGCCTAAGCAAGTCCTGGACATTATACGTGAAGCCAGATGACCCAGCACTAGAAAATCCTATGCTGACAAGTGGAAAAGGTATTGCTCCTGGATCCAGGGTAAAGGAGCTGAACCAGCACAGCCCTCCTTACCTCTCATCCTGGATTACCTAGCAGACCTGCTTCACAGGTGCCTATCCTTCTCTTCTATTAAAGTCCATGCCCCTGTCATCTCTGCTCATTACAGCACAGAGCCCCACCTTTCTTTTCACACTTCCTCATCAAGCAGTTCCTTAGAGGGGCTAACAACTTAAGGCCACCCAGAAAGAGCCCCTACCCCTGCTTGGGACCTTAACTTTGTGTTGGAAAAGCTCACGTTACCCCTCCTTTGAGCCGGCAGCTTCAGCAGAGTTAAAATTCCTCTGTTGGAAAACAGACTTGCTTCTGGCCATCACTTCAGCTAGAAGAGTGTCTGAGCTACAAGCACTCATGGCTGTGGAACCCTTCATCATTTTTCATGCTGACAGTCTCCCTCAGGACTAACCTGACTTTCATGTCTAAAGTGGTGTCCAGTGTGGCTCTCAACCAATCTATTCATTTGCTCACCTTTTTCCTTAAACCACAAAATAAGGGGGAAAGGATCCTGCACTCTTTAGATGTGCACAGACAGCTCAAATTCTACCTGGATAGGACTAAGCCCTTTAGGAAGTCTGACCAGTTACTAGTCAGCATTGCAGCAGGGGCAGAAGGCAAGGCCATATCAAAACAAACCATTTCCAAGTGGGTAGCATGCTGTATCCATTTCTGTTACAAACAACATGGGAAACCACCCCCACAGGGGGTCAGAACACATTCCACTAGGGGAACTTCCACCTCTGCAGTTTTTTCTCAGAGGGGTCTCTACCAGGGACATCCTGGAGGCTGCAACATAGAGTTCTGTTCATACCTTTACCAAGCATTACCACCTGCCTATCTTTTCCAAATACAGGGCAGGCTTTGCAACCGCAGTCCTGCAGGGCATACTAGCCAGCCCCAACTTTTCTTGACTGCCTCCACCTGTTTCTTCAGCTTTGGGAATCAACCCAAGTGTGATGACTGCAACAGTGAAACATGAAGAACATAGTAGTTACAGTTCTTTTTTACTTAACATAGTACAGTTGTGTACACTTACCATATATGTAGATGTTAGAGTGTATTCACTGCTGCAGTCTTGGTTTCCCACCTTCCACCCCCTCTCTCTCTCTCTCTCTCTCTTCCACACTCTTTATAGTGCTATTTGGTATTTACTTTCTACTGATGGTATTATTCCACCTTAACCTAGCTCCCTGTTTGGGGCAAAAAAACTGATGTAATGGCATTGGCTGCTTGTTTTTATACCACTGACAACCTGATGTCAGTCCTGGAGCGACAGCAACCGACACAGAAATAGTAAGCCTCTGATATTCGGGCCGACTGAGGGCTACCCCTAGCAGGATAGCCCAAGTGTGATGACTGCAACAGTGAATACACTCTGACATCTACATTTATGGTAAGTGTACACAGCTGTACTTTTTGGCATCTCTTTCCTCTTCTGAGGAGGTCTGCTTTGTGTAATTTGGTTGCTTCTGTGACATGGGTGGCTACCACTGCTTGAAACTTGTTTATGATTTTGCTTTTGCAACTGAAACTGTGTCTCAGGAGTTTTTGTTCCTGTTGTGTTCTAATAACCTTCTAGAAGATGTTTGAAATTAAGTTTTTAATTCTTCTTAGCCTTGGTTAGATTTAGTTTTGGACCATCAGCTGCAGAGGTACTAATGAAGTGTAATGAGAGAGGTTTGCTGATTTAATGGGTTTTATCACTTTAATCTTTCTTCCTCAAGTTGGCTAAGGGTATAATGCTTCCCCTAGTACCTTTTTAAATACAAAATAAACACTCCCAGCAAACTGATGGTAAGTAAATGTTTAAAAAGCTATAGCAGAAAGTTTCCAACAAGTAGAAGAATCCACCAGAACTAAGGACAGTCTAATAAGTCTGTATGACTATTTGCAGGACTCCCACACACCACTACCACTCCTATCCTGGCAAGCCATAAACCATAAAAGTTAATTTTGGCAGTGGGAGTCTCTCCCTCCCCTTTTAGGGATGCACCCTCACATGACTCAACTCTTCTTTCCTTCCTGTCATAGAGCATGTACTCTCACAGTGGATGTTAGAAGATCTCCCTCCTCGTGTTTTATAGTATGAGTTCTAACTTATCTAATCTGTCTAAGTTATCTTTTAAATTCCTTTTGAGTTTACTTGTAACCTTATTTTTTACAAGGTACATGTCATCATGTTCCTAGATCCACATGTCAGAAGTTTCTAAAGATTTTCTGATTCTGGGCAACATTGTCAGTTACTCTGCATTAACCTTTGGTCTATCCACTGCTTTAAGGTTATATAAAAAGTGTCTAGCTCCTGTGGTAGCCTACTTCACACTGCAAGGTGTTCACAGTTTCCTTATTTAGATTACTTTCCTTTCTTTGCGTAGTATTTTTCAAAGTGTCAGGAGTTTCTGACTTGGGTCAGGGATCTTTTAGATTAAAGGAGAATATACAGAAGTCTGATTATTTCTCACAATTGTTTTCCTGGGGTGTTTGTATGACACTTCAGTTCAAAGAGCTTTTCTTCCACTGGAAAAAGTAGATCTGTACTTAGATCTATTCCTGTGTTTTTTCTACATAGACTATTTTCTCAGCAGTTCTTCAGGAGTTTCTCTCTCTTGGCATCTATTATTTTCATGATACCTTTTGCAAGACTGTAAATGACAAAAATCCATTGGTACCTGTAAGTTGTGAGGTCCCAACATTTCCATCGCTGACTTTTCAGTTGCCAGGTTTGTGAATAGGGAGATTTTGGGCTGGAGACATATTTTTCATAATCCTTGTCTCCCATTCTCCCTGTGAGCTCTAGCATAGACACTGAAGACTTTGGATGGAGAGCAGTATCAATGGAGATAAAAGTGCAAGGTTTTTGGAACAGACGTAACAGACCATAACACACAAACATAAAATGGATTTTGACAGTTATAAATTTCATCTCTCTCATTCATTTTGGTCCCTAGAATCTTTACAGTTGTTTACAGACAGCACTGCAGTAATATGGTAGATAAACGACTAAGAGTGAATCAGTTTTTTACCCGCTATGTAGACTAGCCATGGTAGCCTGGAATATAGTTTTTCATCACAATCCCACTCCAATCTTTCTCCTTTGTTATTACCATTATATTTACGACCACTGGCAAAGAAAATAAAGGACTCAGAATTTCAAGAGTATAATTGGCTTGGTAGTCAAAAAGTTGGCTCTGTTTGCAGATGATACTATTTTATACCTGATAAAACCAGAAAAGGGCATTACAGTGTTGTGGAGCATCTCTTCTCGTCCTTGTTACAGGCTCCCTAAGCTTGGTGGCAATCCTTTCTACTTTCTATACAGGCTTCGTAAGCTTGGTGACCATCCTTTCTACTTTCTATTGCCAGAGTTGTTTTGCTAAACGATTTGTGCCCTGTGTTATCAAAAAAACAGTTGCTTATCAGCAGTCTTTCTAAACTCATGCATGTTATCGAGGTGATCCCGTATTTTCTGTTTAGCATTCTGCAGTTGCTCCTGTTCTTCTGTAAGATTACCCCATTTTGCAATAACATTTGTCAGTCCCTCTAAATAATTCTTGGTTACTTCTTAACCATATCTCTCTTTATTTTATTTCCACCCTATTTTAAACTCCACTTTAAATTTATCCCACTCTCTAGCTATATTTTCAGAATAAATTTCTGTCTTCTCTAATAGCTCCTGAATAAATTCCACTTTCCATTCCTTAAACTCCTCTCTTTTCAATAGATTTGTGGGAAAGTGCCAGTGTCTCATTTTTATTTCATTACCTTATGTTTTAGCTATTGGCACATGATCTGAAATTGTTATTGGGCACATACCAAGACCTTCAGTTAAATCCACATGCCCCTGCGAAATGCAGATTCTGTCTAGCCTATCCCAGATTTTGTATCTTGGGGAATAATATGTAAATTCACTCTCAACTCCTAATACTGAATTCACATGTTCCATGCCAAATGTTTTCATAAATTTCTTCAAAAATCTACCCTTACCCTCTTTTATTATATTTTCCCTTCTGACCCCCACCCGACACATCTTCACTGTCGTAAGTCAAATTCCTGATTCCACCTATAAAGTAATATTCCTTGCTGAAAGCTGATTATTTCTCCAAGAATTTTCTTAAGCTCCATTGTAGCAGTTTTAGGTGGAATATAAGTACATGAAATTGTAATCCTCCTCCCTTATGAGTAACCCCTTAGTATCACCATTTTTATCTTCTTCTATCACTCTGGTATCTCCCATTTTTAGTACTTTGTCCTTCTGCCACTCTTGTCAGAATCAGCTCCTTCTGCTGGTAGTTTTGCATCTTTACTATTAAAGGTTGCTTTTTCATAGCCAAGTTTGGAGCATATACACACAATGTGCCCTTTCAGTTGATGGCTCCTGCTGTGTAGTACCAGTCCAGTTGCTTATTTTTGGTTTCATAAAACTAATATAGTCTGTTATTTCCAGCTTCTCTGGTACAGCAGAAAATCTCAGGTTTTCCCTCCGTGCTCTGTCTATTAATTATGTTATTTTTTTGAAACATCCCTTCTTCTGCAGTCTTGTATTCAGCCAGCCTTTTCTTCATTTCGACCTCTGATTTTTGCAGCTTTATCACCTCATGTGAATATCTGTTTAAAGCTTCTTCCATTTTTCCAGCCTTTTGTTGTTTGAGATGATGTAATTCCTAAGTGTTTCATTTATTTTACTACGGTCTGTGTGCAGATGTCTTATAGTTTCCTCTAGGCTACCAGAAGTCATATCTGGAGCTTCCACTGTTTTTTTTTTGTTTTTGTTTTTTTTTGTGAACAGCTGCAGTACTTTTCCCAGTCTGTGTTTTTTCCTCACCTTTTGTTTCTTTTTCCTGGCATCCAGGCAATGCACTTATAGCCAGTTACTGACATTTACCCAGAAAAAGTCCTCTGCATTTCTTTGCTAAGTTTCTGTTTTCACACTGGGGGAACTAGAATTAAGCTGTTACTCAATGTGCAGCCATCTTGGAAGGCATAAATACTGACTGTTTTAGGTGTTAAGGATATTAGAGTAAACAAGTAATTTTTTGGTTGTGAGAAATATAAACTTTGTATTATAACAAGAGATGAAAGGCTGGACAAAAGCAAGTATAAGACAATATGTTGTGATTTGGGGCTGATTGGGGTGGGATGTACATGTGCACGGCTTTTATATAGAATTAAGGTAATTTTCTCTTGTTGTTACAAGGGTGGATGTCTAGGATAGTGCCCTATGGCTTGATGTATAAATAACTGTTTTTTGTAAGCAAGTAGGTTTGAAAAATGAGACAAAATCATGAAATCCAGGAAAATGCTAAGATCTAATGTTGTTAATCTTCTTCCCATTCATTACTGATGGGTTCAGTTCCGAGCCCTCAGAACTGTGTCTGCCATATACCAAGCTCGCATACACCAAAAAACTCTCAAGCTAAGTTGCTACCCACAATGCCCTTCTCGCAATTACCTCAGATCTCATTTGCCGCATAGCCATTTAGCCATGTTTCATCGAGTTCTCCAGCTAAGTGAAATATTTTTGATATTTTTGAGTGTTGATTGGACTTTATTCACTTTACTAGAACAATATACCCTTTCTATTATCGCTCCCCATATATCCTATTCTTCTCACTTTAGCTCGACCCGTTGGGTCATTCTTTACCATTGTTGGTAACACCCTCTCCTACCGTTGTGGTATCTCTTGATACCATTGCTGGTATCCTCCTTTCTTTCTACTTTCTGTGTGGGTGTGTATGTGTGTTGTGGATGAATATGTCCGATAAAAAATGGACATTGGGGTTTAAACATTGCACCTCCTGCAATGGTAAACTCCCCAACAGTGATAGTCATGATGACTGCGTTTATTGTCTGGGGGTTTTGCATTTATCTGTGGAACCTCCCTGTCAGATATGTCAGAGTTTTAGCCAGCAGACGCTGAACGAACGAAAAAATAAGTTAATCTTGAAAGGCCTTCTACCTACCCTTTCGCAGAGGCGATTTCTGTGTCGGAGGCTTCAACTCTCCAGTTAAACACAAAAAAACAGCGACATTCTGTTCCCTCCTCACCTTCTTGGTGATAGAGGTAAGACTTCTAAGCATAAGGCCCACAAGACTTCATCGGAGCACAGAGCCCCTTCTTCGGCTTCTGCTCCGACTTCTTTTGGGATGCCCTCTACAGTTCCAGTGACAACTAAGTGCCTCAGTGCTGAAGCTACCTCCGGCACCAACTGTCTCGACTATGGCACTGTCCTTAATTGCTCCAGCTCAACCTTTGGTGCCAACTTCTCAGGAACCGATGCCTGTGATTACGAGTGCCCCGTCAGCGCCGACAGTTTCCTTGCCCTTTCTACCTGTCTCCAAACTAGAGACCAGGGTGCCATTTTCTCGGACACCACAGACCTGATACTCTCCTTCTCTGGACTCATTTGCAGGACATGCTTTTATAGCCCCTTCTTGGACCGGCCAGATTCTCCCTCGGGAGTATCCACTACGTCCACCAGGAGCCTATCAGAGCACGATGTGGTGCACTTGTTGGATCAGCTGTTGACACAAAGTACAAAAATAGCCTGCAGAAAAGGTGGAATACAAAAGATTTACTGTAAGAAACACATAGCTAGGTAGAGGGTAGTAAGCCCAACTACCTGTCTCAAACCGGTTTTGGCTATAATAGCCTCCTTCAGTGAGTTAGCAAAAACAATTTTTCTTACATTAAATCTTTTGTATTCCACCTTTTCTGCTGGCTATTTTTGTACTTTTATGGGCTGACTTCACAGCCATGCAGTTGCCGTACGTGCACCACGTTGCTTCTTGATTCAGCTGTTGACAGCCAGAGGGATTCCGTATGGGCCTAAGACTCACTTCCATTTGGGACCGGGTGCTGTCCTTCCCAGTACACCCACGTATTCTCCTCCTTTGGACCTCCCAGAACCGAAGCTCTCTGTTCCGACAACTGTGGTGGAAACGCACCCCTCAGCACTGATGGTGCCTCTCACTGAGGTCCCGAGGTCAACTCTTTGGGTTTCGGTTCCGTCAGAACCATCCCTTCCTCCATCTCATGGTTGGGTGGGTGGATTCCTCGGTTCAGTACCTTATCAGTGTTGTCCACTGCTCCAGAAATTTCGCCGGCTCCGATCTGGCTGAAGGCTCCATCTCTGGGAGCGGGTCCGACGTTGCAGGGTATGACCCCGGTTCCGAGGCGGTCTTACTCTGTTCTGGGCTCCCACTCTTCTTTGGGAGGGCCTGCGTTCTGGATGATGGAAAGAGTGCTGGTCTCTGGAGGTGTTCCACAGACGTCGGAACTCCCTTCTGCTCCCTCTGAGCTACAGCTACCACGAGCCACCTCCCCGGGACACCATGGAGAAAAGCCTCAGGATATCCCTGTCCAGGATGCCCCTTCCACCGAGTCTTCCTTGGAAACTCCCACTGAGGAACCTCCTCTGAATAAGTTGTGCAAGAGAAAGCACATCGACTCGCCTGAAGAGTCACTGACTGAGGACATGAATTACGATGATGGGGAGGGGGTCTTCATGGTCACCCCCAGATGATATCCCATTTGGAGACATCCTTGAAATATTAAAACAGAGAGGTGGTGGAAGCCCTCCAACCCTTCCTCAGATGAATTCGTGTTCCTGCAAGTTTTCGCTCCTGGCCTTCTACCTCTTGGGTGACCCACCTGCCGACGAGCCTGTACAACTGATTGTGCAGCGTGCCTGGCAGAATCCTGACTCCATAGAGGCCATCCCGAGGAGACCTGATAAAATACTCCCCCCCCCCCCCGAGGAGCATCCACACTGATCTAAGGGGTTGCCAGTTGACGCGATGGTTGTGGCGGCGGCCACTAAAAAGGACCTAGCAGAAGAAAGTCCCTACTGTTCACCCACCCAACAGAGAGTCTCAGTTGGTGGACAGGCTGGGAAAGCAAGTTTTTGTTTCACCGACCTTTGCTGTTAGGTCCCTGAATTACCTGGCATATTTCATGAGGCTCCAAAGAGATCTAATCACTAAGCTTTCTGGAACTCTCACTGGTGAAGTTTCTGAGGAGGAGCGAGACAAGGTTGCCTCTTAACTTGCCTCCCTTGAGTCCATATCCAACTCGTCTATGAGGTTGCTGTCTCATGCAACCGAAGGGGGGTCTAGACCTGTGGGTGCAGGCATTGTTATGAGGTGTCATGCCTGGATGTGCATATGTGACCTCACAGACTCCACGTCCTCCTTTTTAAATGCCCCTATTGAGCCATCAGCCTTGTTTGGCTCCAAAGTGAAAGACACTCTGGCCAGGTGTGAACAAGATGGAAAGACCCTGTCTGCCCTTGGCCTGCATTATTCCAAACCTCAACATTCCTATTCCGGGAACCAGAGGAATGGGAAAAGCTGGCATAAAAAAATCACAGGGCCCTTTTCGTAATGCACATGGCGAGGATTCCCCCAGAGGCAGAGGAGGTAACAATGGTGGAAGATGCCCATTCAGGGGCAGAGGGGGGTCCACAGAATCAAGACTCCAGAGATTCCTTCTCTGGGTGGTCTTGTCAGTGCTCCTGAAGCATTGCCCAATTGCTTTCCTCTGGAAGCAATCGGAGGTTGTTTTTCTCTGCACCAAGCTGCCTGGCACTCTATTACAAACAATCGATGAGTGCAGAGCATAATCTCCTCAGGCTACTACATCCCTCTATCCTCCCCTCCCAAACCTTCCCGATGTTCCACCCCACCAAAGGGAAGAAGCAGCTTCAGAAATATTGAAGCTATGTCAAAAAGAGTCATCCAACCAGTCCCTCCAGGCAAATGAGGATCCAGGTTTTACTCAAGATTCTTTTTAGTGCCAAAAAAGACCAGGGACTGGAGACCCATCTTGGATCTCAGCCACTTAAACAAGTCAGTTGTTCAAAGCAAATTCCATATGGTTACGATTCAATCCATCCTCCTCTTTCTGAGGGAGGATGCTTGGATGTGCTCAATAGACCTCCGGGATGCATATTACCACATTGAAATAGGCAAGCGCTCCAGGAGTCTCCTTCGCTTCCGGCTAGGAGCCAATCGCTATCAGTTTTGTGCCCTGCCATTCGCTCTCTTGATGGCCCCCAGTGTGTTCACAAAATACTTAGCAGTGGTAACAGCTCATCTGAGACTTCAAGGATTCCAGGTATTTGAACGATTGGCTCCTCTGTGCCCCAACTAAGCGTATCCTGACAATGGCTCTCCAATACACCCTTTCTCTAGCAGAGTCCCTAGGCATAACTGTACTCTGGCAAAACTCCAACCTAGACCCCACTCAACTGGAATTTATAGGGGCAGTACTTGACGCTCATTCTTGTCTGGTATCTCTTCCAGCCCACAGACTAAGATCACAAGTGCATGTGATACTCTGACAAACGAGAGTGTCAGCAAGGGAAATCCTTCAGGTGCTGGGGTCTATGGCTGCAGCCATCCCTATAGTTCCCCTTGTGAGGTTACACATCTTACAATGGCTCCTCCTGACATAGTGGTCTGCAAACATTCATCCTCTAGACTCACAGATTCTCTCAACCAATTTGTGCAAGCAGGGTCTTCTTTTGTGGATGAGGCCAGAAGTGGAATTGTGGTGCCGTCCCTTTCATTCCCCTCAGCCCTGCGCCACGGTGACCACGGATGCTTCCCTGATTGGGTGAGGGGCCATTATCAGGCAAAGACAGTCCAAGGCACATGGTCGAATTAAGAGGCCGATCTGCACATCAGTGTTCTGGAGTTAAGAGTGGGGCTATTAGCATTGCAAGCACTCCCACCCATTCCTCCCCTCTGGAACTATTGCGATTCAGTCAGACAATATGTCAGTAGTCTGGTACAGCAACAAACAAGGAGGAACCAACTCATACCCCCTGTGCTCAGAGGCCTTGAGAATTTGGCAATGGGTGATAGCTTCCAACCATTTTCTGATAGCAACTCACATCCCGGGGAAGTCTAACTTGATCAAGGACAGGCTGAGCAGGTACATTCTGCTCCCCCACTAGTGGTCTCTCAATATCAAGATAGCGGCAGAGATTTTCAGCCGATGGGGCCAGCCTTGCTGCAACCTTTTTGCTTCTCCCACAAACAACAAATGCAGCAACTACTTCCCTCGGAGAGGGAGTCACCAAGAGACGCTGTCGATTGGCCCATGGGTCTCCTATACGCCTACCCTCCAATCCACTTGATACATCTATTTCTAAAGAAAGCAACTCTGTTGAGATGCAAGGTGATCCTCATTGCTCCATTCTGGCCCCATCAAGTGTGGTTCCCCTTTCTCCGGCCTCACCTGATACAGCCTCCATGGATTCTGGATGCCCGTCCAGACCTAATTTCTCACCCCCAAGGGTTGACACAACCAAACTTGTCCACTCTCAAGCTGACAGCTTGGCTTCTCCACTTCAGTTAGTCGCCAGGTAAGAAGCCCTGCCTTCTAATGTTTGTGATATTATTCTGGCCTCTCACAAACCATCCACCAGGAAACTTTACAGAGATAAATGTTTTCTCCCTGGTCTGTAGAATGAGGGTTGGACCCTCTCTCGGCCACTACCTCTTCTATCCTTCAATATCTATCTGAACTTTTCGAGCATGGGGTGTCTGCATCTATTATATGTGTTCATTTTTGCAGCAACTTCCAATTTTCACAACAGTTTACAAGGCACACCTGTAATGTCCACTCAACTTTGTAAAACCTTTCTTAGTGTTTCTCAGTAGACCTCCACTCAAATGCCTGTTAGAAACATGGAATTTCTCACTTGTACTGCATCCTTGTCCCAGCCCCCCTTTGAACCTGCTGCCAAATTCGATTTCAAATTTTTGTCTTGGAAATCTCTCTTTTTGGTGGGTGTCACTTCCACCAGAAGGGTTTCAGAACTACTGGCCGTATGTGTCAATACGCCTTATCTCATATTTCTTAAAGACAGAGTGTCTGAATTTTCTATGAACCAGTCAGTTAACTCCCAGTGTTTTTCCCCAGTTTTTTTAACAAAGGTAAATACTGTCTACATTCTTTGGATGTACATAGGCAATTATGTTTCTATCTGGACAGGACAAAATCTTTTCGCAAGTCTGCCCAACTTTTTATTTCCTTCTCTGGTCCCAGAATGGAAAATGGCATTTCTAAAGTCACTTTATCTAAGTGGCTCAGAGATTTGATATCCTTTTCATATTCATGTGCTAATGAAGCCAGACCTCACACTATGAAAGCCTATTCAACTAGGGCTGTAGCTTCCTTGGTAGCCTTCCATTCTATAGCCTCTATGGATGATATCTGTGCAGCAGCCATTTGGGCTAAACCACACACCTTCATCAAGCATTACAAATTGGATGTGATTTCTAGAGGAAGAGCTGCCTTTGGTTCTTTGGTGCTCAGGAATGTTCTGCCATAAGGGCCACCCAGGTATATCAGGTAGCTTGGGATTCTGTCCCATCAGTGATGAATGGGAAGAAGCTTAACAACATTAGATAAAGAAGTTATGTCTTATCATAATGTTCCATCTATGTTGTTGATCTTCTGTTCATCATATCCCTCCCTCTGTCCCTCTCCATAGGCTCCTGGCAGATCTTATGGGTCCTGGTGGTGTCTCAGGGTTTTTCTTTGCATAGAAATGGCCTCTGCTGCCATCTATTGTCTTTGACAAACGCGATCTGAGGTAATTGGGAGAAAGGCATTGTGGGTAGCAACTTAACTCAAGGGTTTTGGTGTACGCAAGCTTGGTATTTGGCCAACATGGTTCCGAGGGCTCAGGACTGAGCCCATCAGTGATGAATGGAAGAAGATCAACAACCTTGATGGAACGTTATGGTAAGTGGTACTTTTGGTACTTGCATCTTGGTACTTTTTTCTTGCATCTGCAAAGATATTAACTTATTTTTTCTCCATTAGCACATTTTATCAGTGGAAGTCAATGAGTTTGCAGCCAAAGATTCATTCATACATTTGCAGAGTTGAGTTGTTTTATTCTCTCTCATTACTGACCGCTTTTATTTGGAGATGAGCTGTAAGTAGGTACAAGTCTTTGAAATTATGGGAAAGTGAGTAAGGGATAGCAGCCATCTTAGCACCTCTAAATATATTAATGCACTTAATAGAACAGTGTACTGTTTCATTTTTTTAAAGACAGCCAGTGTACTTTTCCTTGGGGCTAAAGCTTATTTTTCTGAATGCATGCAAGCTGGGGGGGGGGGTTCACATCTGTGAGGGGAATAGGGATAAGAAATGAACAGACAGCAGTCAGTGTAACTTATAACACGCTGTAACATGAGCTTGTGGGTAATCTTCATTTTAGCTTAGGTATTGCCTGTGGATGCAGCTGTCAACATGGGACATTTGTTCCTATGTAGAGGGTTAATCGTTTTTTTGAAAATGTACATAGTTTTGTGTTTGCTCCAAGTTAAAAAGGGATAGAGTGTTCTGAAAATGTCTTTAGTTTGTTTGAGAATGTTCATTAAAATGTGAAATGTTTAAAATGAGATGAGAAGAAATAACTGTATAAAAGTTCCACCTGCCAAATGTTAGTGCAAGTAAGACAAAAGTTGGAAATTCACATTCAAATAATGTCATGTATAGTATGTTTAACAACAGATTTTTTTTTTATTATAATGGCTATGCTCTCCATGTTATCGTGGAAGGTAAATGGCCGTACAAATGTAAACAATAAGGAAAGTGTATTAAGTTATATTAAGAAATGCAGAGTTCAACTAACAATGCCACAGGAGACGCATTTGGAAAAAATGAGCATATGAATATGACAAGGAAAGGATTTTCAGGATGGATGTTCAATGCAGAGTTCAACTAACAATGCCACAGGAGACACATTTGGAAAAAATGAGCATGTGAATTTGACAAGGAAAGGATTTTCAGGATGGATGTTCAACAGAATGTCAGGGACAAAGGAAAAGAGGCGTATGAATACTGATTGCAGGAGGGGTCCAGTAGTGTTAGAAGAAGAAGAAAAAAAAAACAATAGATTTGTCATAGTAATATACTATTGGCAAGGGAGGAGGATTACGCTGACGTGTTTATATTTCACCAAAAACTATTATAGAATTTAATCAAAACAGAAAAACTTGGAGAAAGTCATCTTTCAGCAAGAATATTGCTTATAGGTGCATACTGGAACTTGATTTGCAGTATTGAGGATGTATCCGGGACCTAGAAGGGAAACTATAACAAAAGTGGAGCAATTTCTGAAGAAATTTATGAACATATTTGGTATGGGTGAGGTTAATTCATTAGTAGGAACTCTTTGATAGAATTTACATATTCCTAAGGTACAGTAACTGTGCTAGACTGATATTTCACAGGAACACATACATTTAATTGAAAGTTTCAACACTAATTCAATAACAATTTCAGATCATGCACAGATAAAAACTAAGATAAAAATGGAAGGTAATGAAGTAAAAATTAAACACTGATGCTTTTCCGACTATTTGTTCAAAAGAGAGGAATTTAAGAAATGGGCAGTAGAAATTATTATATTAAATTATTAGTTTTAGGGGAAAAAGATATTTCTTCAGAAGTGCATGGGATAAAAATGAAAACGAGTTTAAAAACAGTAGATATAAAAGAGAAAGATACATGGTTAAGAAGTAATAATTGTCTAGAGGGGCAAAGATTAAAATATTACAGAGTAAGGGGAATTTCACAGAAAAAGAAGAGGATCAACTGCAGAGTGCTAAAGAGAAAATAATGGAGTTTTTGGATAGTATGCATGAGTTTTGAAGGATTCGTATTAAGCAACTATTTTTTGATAATGGCTCAAGAGCACAAAAACATTTAGCAGAACAATTTAGGCAGCAGAAAGTAGAACAGGTTGTTACCAAACTTGGGGCACCTTTAACATGAAAAATGACCAAAGATTCTGTAGGAGTATTAGAGATAATTTGAAAATTTTATAAAAATTTGTATAAAGCAGAGAAATTTGGAAATCAAAAAAGAGACAAATGGAAATATTTATGGAAGACTTTAATTATGCCAAGGTTGGCAGCAGATGAAGCCAGACAACTTAAGTTACGACAGGAGAAGATGAGAGGAATCGAGAATGTATCTTCAATTTGCAGGAAAGTCTCCAGGAACAGATGGCATTCTTGTGGAAGTTTAGAGGTTAGGAGGGAAAACCATAACTATCTGGGAGAATTTGTTTAGCAATATTTTGAAAGGAACCACAGATATATTGAAAGAAAGCTGTGGTGACTGTAATACGTAAAGGCGTAAAAGGCCCCTCTGAACTAGCTTCATATAGGCTCACTTCAGTTTTAAACCATGGTTATAAAGTGTTTGTCTATACTAACTAAACTAAAATTGATAGATGTAGCTCATTGTGGTGTTGTGGAGGGGAGGCAAACATTTGACAAGATTAATAGAACAACAATGATGCAGAGGAAAGCAGTGTGTAAGAAAATATCACTGGTGTTGGTGGCTCTTGATGCAGAGAAAGCATTTGACAAGGTAAGCTGGAATTGTCTGAGTAGGGCAGTGGAAGCATTTATATTCCTGATGCAATAATAAGGTTAGTTAAGAAGATAGATGAAGGATCGGAGGCAAGAACTGAAGAGGGAGGATTCCTGTCTGATAAATTGTGTGAACAAAAGGAACTAAGCAGGGGTGATGTCCTTCAAGGATGCATCTGCAGTTCTTACAAATGGGTTGTCCTGTCGTCAGGCAGCCCTTCGGTCAGCCGGATTCCAAAGTCTGGGTCTGGCCTCGGCTGGTGTCGCACTTCACCCGACGTCATAGCTGCAGTTCTTCGGGTATAAAGGCATCAGCCGACGCCATTTTCCCCAGTCTTTCTTGCCGCGTGGCGCCCGAAGCAGAAGCTGTTCGCAAGTGTCGGTCGGTCAGAACCAGAGATTACTACTACAAGTACCGAAGACTTCTAAAAGCTAAGTACCCGTTGGGGACTCTTTCTTGCCTCAGCCGATGTCAGAAAAAGTGAATAACTGTTTAACTTGTGGGAAACAAATACCTCATAAAGATTTCCACTCTTACTGCTTACCTTGCTTAGGCCCAGACCACGACGTAGCAGCTTGTCTAGCCTGTGCTTCTTTCAACCGACGGACGCTTAGACGTCGGTCGGAATTTGCTGAAGAGTTTTTCGGCTCGATTTTGCTTACATTATGCCGCGGATACTCCGACCACGCAAATTTCTAAAAGCGCAAGGAAAAGGACTGACACTCGCGGTCCGCGGTTTCGGCGAAACCGGTTAAGTGTCTCGGTTTCGCTGAAACCGAGTCCACGGTTCTTCCTTCGCCGAAAGCTTGCCACTTACCGAGGCCTCATCCAGCCTGGCTGAATCTGCTACTGAAATCCCACCTGCTCTTGCAGGTTCACAGGATTTATCTGATACTATCCCTTTGGATATTTCTACCCCTGCACGTGGAGCTGCTAGGCCTCCTGCATCCATGTCGATTAAGGCCTTTGCCAGGGCTAAAGCAGCAAAAACTACAAAATCTGTGCCTGCTAAGACCCCTCTCACAGGCCTAGCTCTAGTTCACAAATGCTTAGTCTAGCAGAGGATCTCATTTCTTTGATCCGGGGATCCCAACCACATCCAGACAGGGCCTCTCACCCACCTCCAGAGAAGAGGACTAGAGTAGAGCCCCCTGAGCCAGTTTCTTCAGATGGCTTCTCTGATGAATCAGATAATTCAAACCCTCCAGAGGACCCCTTTTCTCCTTATGAGGACTCTGATGCAGAAGAGTCCATTCCTTCTGCCTCTCCGCCTGAGGAATTTTCTTTTGGGGAAACCTTGCATGCTATGAGGGAACAATTTCAATGGCAGGGCCAGGATTTTTCAGACTCTAGGAAAAGGCTTAGAACCTTTTTGCATTTGCCACAGCATAGGCCTTTAGCCATTCCTCCAGTCCTTACTGTTGTGGATGATGCTTTAATGATGCTTGTACTGCTCCTTATTCTCTTCCTCCGGCCCCTGCTAAGCCCGATAGGTACTACAGGGTTCAGGAGACACATTATCATGTGTTTAAGGCCCCTTTTGCAGATACCGAAACTATCTCCCAGGGACCCAAGGCTGTAGCAGCTACTTCTACCAAAAACCGCCTCCCCTCTGAAAGGGAATCTAGGGCCTTAGAGAGATGGGGTAAAAAAGTTTACACTTCTGCTACTCTTTCAGCTAGGGCCTTGAACTGTCAATTCCACATGATTCAGTATCAGGAATTTATGTTAGACCAATTAACTAAAAAACTGTCCTCGGATGAACCATTAGACAAAAAATCTGTACAGAAAATGGTACATAACATTCAGCAGGTCAGTAATCATTCCTTAAAATGCGGCTATGATGCACTGGAGGCTTCCTTTAGATCAGCCATGACTGGCACAGTGATCAGAAGACATGCATGGTTAAAAGAGCAGTCCTTACCAGACCATGTTAAATCAAAGCTCCTAGATGCTCCCATGGATAAGCTCAATTTGTTTGGCTCCCCTGCGCAGCAGGTGCTGAAGAAGGTGGAAGAGAAAGCAAAATCTGACCCGACAGTCAAGGATTTCTTGCAGGTCCAGCCTCCAAGGTTTAGCAGGAACTGGCCTTCCAAGAATTGGTCCTTTCCAGACACCTCCAGAGCTCCGAGAGGCAGGAATAGGTGCTCAAGAGGCAGGGGTCAATCCAGAGGTGCCTACAGGGGATGTCAGTGGCAGGCTAACAACCAGCAAGGTACAGCCACAGATCTAGCCACCACCACTTCCATAGGACAATCGCAGTGACTTGGCTCTGGCACCGCCTACCAGGGAACAACTAGAGGCACCCTTAGGCAGGAAGCTAGCCTTATTTTCAGTAAACTGGCATTACATCACAGGAGACAAATGGATTTTACAGACAATAGACCAAGGTTACAGGTTTCACTTCCATACTCTACCAAGGAAGAGAGGAATGCCAAACCTACCTCCAAATCAGAAGACAGAAGCTCTAGAACAAATAACTCACTTACTAAGGATGAGAGCTGTAGAAAGGGTACCATCTATGGAACAAGGGCAAGGATTTTACTCCACACTCTTCCTGGTACCAAGAAAAGAAAACCAATGGAGACCTATTCTCGACCTGTCCGCTTTAAACACATACCTCATTGTTCCAAAATTCAAAATGCTGACCCTACAGCAGCTTCTTCCCATGCTGGGCAAGGAGTCTTGGCTGGTAACTCTAGATCTCAAGGAGGCATACCTGCACGTCCCCATACGACCAAATTGCAGAAGATACCTCAGATTTCTTGCAGGATCAGAGCATTATCAATTCTCAGCATTGCCCTTTGGCTTATCTACTGCCCAGAGTATTCACGAAATGCCTGGCATCAGTAATTGCTCATTGCAGGCTTCAGGGAATTCAAATTTACCCTTACCTGGACGACTGCCTGTTACAAGCGGACAACAAAACAAATTAACAAAAGATTTGGAAAGGGTCATTCATCTACTACAAGCCCTGGGATACACAGTCAATATAAAAAAGTCAAGGCTGATACCATCCCAAAGGATAACCTTCTTGGGTGCAGATCTGGACACATCAAAACAAATGGCATTCCTGACAGTAGCAAAACAGGAGCAACTCGCTTTCTACTTCATGGCATTAACAAAGCAGAACCAGCTAACAGCAAGAAAAGTCCTGCAAGCTCTCGGTTACATGGCATCCTGCATAATATTGATTCCACATGCCAGACTACATATGAGAAAGTTACAGTGGTATCTAAGGAATCTATGGTCTCAGCACAAGCACAGCCTAGAAACCCAAATTCCAATAATTCCATGCCTGAAACAAGAATTCCAATGGTGGGCTCAGGCCTGTCAATCAAACAAGGGACTGCCCTTCCACAGCACTCAACCAAGCCAGACCATCACAACAGACGCCTCAGACCTCGGTTGGGGGGCACACATGCTGGACAAGTGCATACAAGGCTTATGGACTCAAGACCAGCTGCACCTACACATAAATCAAAAGGAAATGCTGGCAGTAAAACTGGCAATTCAGGCATTCAGACCATTTCTCCGGATGGCAATGGACCTCTGGAATGTGGCACTGAGCTTCAACATTCAGCTACAAGCAATTTTTGTGCCAGGAAAAGAAAATATACTAGCAGACATCCTAAGCAGAACTACCACGGATGTCCACGAATGGATGTTGCATCCGGACATCTTCAAAACCATTACAGGGAAATGGGGACTACCAGAAATAGACTTATTTGCATCCCCACACAATCACCAACTGAAAAAATTCTGCACAAGGACGTACCACCCACTTGCTTGGAAAGTGGACTCCCTATCTTTCAGTTGGAAAAACCTGACAGCATATGCATTCCCACCTCTTCCCTTGATGCACAAGGTGCTATTGAAGATCAAAGAAGACCGTCCAAGGATCATCCTGATAGCTCCAGACTGGCCAAGGCAACATTGGTACCCATTACTGAGGAGTATGTCTCGGGAACAAATATGGCCTCTGTCCCTAGTTCCCTTGCTGTTAACACAGAACAACTTCAAAACCCTGCATCCAAACCTGAAAACACTGCAGCTGGCTGCCTGGAACATTGCATAAGACCAAATAACCCAGATTTATCTCAAAGGGTAAAAGACATTATCTTGGAGGCTCGCAGACCCTCAACAAGAAAAAAATATTCAGCAAAATGGAAAAGATATCTCATTTGGAGTACTGCAAAAGGAGAGAATGTGTCACTGGTAAACATAGCTAACATCCTGGAATACTTGGCAGAGCTCTTCCACAACGGCCTGCCCTATTCTTCCATTAAGATTCATGCATCAGCTATTTCAGCAGAATACAACTTGGATCCTCCAGTCTTCTCACATCCTCTGCTCAGGCAGTTTCTGAGAGGGATTAAAAATGTAAAGCCACCTAGGAAGCCACCATTGCCAGCATGGGACTTGAACTTTGTGCTAGAAAAGTTGACACTCCCTCCTTTCGAGCCAGCAGCAACAGCAGAATTACAGTACTTATCATGGAAAATTGCTTTCCTGCTTGCAATCACTTCAGCAAGAAGGGTATCTGAGCTACAGGCATTTATGGCAGTACAGCCCTTCCTGATCTTCCATCAAGATAGAGTGTCCATGAGAACTAATCCTACTTTTATGCCAAAGGTGGTCTCCAGGGTATCTTTAAATCAAGCTATCCACCTACCTACATTCTTCCCCAACCCACAGAACAGGGGAGAAAGACTGTTGCATACCTTGGATGTACATAGACAATTACGTTACTACCTGGACAGGACCAAGAGCAATAGAAAAACTGACCAGCTACTGGTAGCATATGCAACAGGAATGGAAGGAAAAGCAATTTCAAAACAGACAATCTCTAAGTGGATAGGAAATTGCATTAGATTTTGTTACTCCTACCATGGGAAGAAAACTCCAGAAAACATCAGGCCTCATTCTACAAGGGCTACAGCCACTACCACAGCTTTTTTACGAGGAGTGGCTACCAAAGACATTTTAGAGGCTGCTACTTGGAGCTCCGTGCATACATTTGCCAAGCATTATAATTTACCTTTATACTCCAGATCCCGAGCAGGTTTTGCCACTGCTGGTTTGCAAGGGATCTTAACTACACCATAATCTTATTTCTCCTCCTGCCCCAGTTTGGCTATGGTATTCTACCCATTTGTAAGGACTGCAGATGCATCCTTGAAGGACATAGTACAGTTTTGTACCTACCATAAATGTAGATGTCCGATAGGCATGCATCTGCAGTCAGGATTACCCACCCTCCTTCCCTCTGTGGTACTCCTAGGGTATTTGCCCATCTTGTAGCTAGCTGGGGAATCTATTATGGTGTATTTGTTTGTATATATGTACATACATGCTTATTTTTTGTTTGCTCTCTACTATTTGGAACCATTTGCATTTTTCCAAATTTAGCCTTCCTAGAGGGCACCTGGCATCTGGGGCAAGAAACACTGAGGAAAATGGCGTCGGCTGATGCCTTTATACCCGAAGAACTGCAGCTATGACGTCGGGTGAAGTGCGACACCAGCCGAGGCCAGACCCAGACTTTGGAATCCGGCCGACCGAAGGGCTGCCTGACGACAGGACAACCCATTTGTAAGGACTGCAGATGCATGCCTATCGGACATCTACATTTATGGTAGGTACAAAACTGTACTTTCTCTTTCTTCGTTGCTATTTCCTTCATATTTAAAGCCATTGGCAAAGAAAATAAGGGGCTTAGAAATTCAAGAATAAAGTTATGGTAATCAATAAATGTTGGCTTCATTTGCAGAAAGTACTTGTTGTGGAGCATTTTGAGACAGTTTTGAGTCTTTTTGGGTTATAAAATTAACGACTATAGAGCAAAGGCTAAAGCCATTAATTATGTATCCCCACAGAAATTAGTTCAGCAGTGCTCATATTTATGGGAACACAGTAAGATGAAGTATTTAGGTATGGATTAGAAAGGCTTTTGTTATGATGGCTAATGATATCTGGGAAAGGACTAAAACAAAAGCTAATAAGAAACTGGAAGCTGTTGATGTGATGTCCTATCTTGCCTTCATTCTTAGGTTGGGTTCAGAACTGATCCTCTGTTCTGACTCGGCCTTATAAAAAAGCTTGAGGCCTTCCACTAGCTCTTGGCTAATACCCTATCCCATCATGCACTAGGAGACCTCCCCAGATCTCGTTTGCTGTTAAACAAGATCGGGTGCTCTTCCTACTGGCTCTGGCTAAGTAGATTTTTCCTCTACATATTTTGAAAAATTGTTAGCTATTTCAAACTGTTTTATTTAGTTAATATTTACTAAGTGAATTGTGTGCTTTTGTTTTTCTTCTGAGTTGTTACTGCTGTTGGCCGTCGTTTTTCCCATAAGGCCTTTCTTCCCCTATCCTGGCTTTAAACTTAATTCCTAAAAGCCCGTTTTAGTTAGAGGACTTTCCTCGTCTTTTCTATATTCCTCTTTTAACTAGATAGACTGGTTTGTTTAAGTTAGAGAGCTGCCTTAGCCCCTTTGAATTTGAGGGCTTTTCCTTTTGTTTTCCTCTTTAAATTCCTCAAGTCTAGCTCGTTTAAATTAGGTGGCCTTTCCCTTTGTATTTTTTGGCATGATCATTGTTCTTATTATAAAAAAAAAAAAAAAAAATAGTAGTAGTAGAATATATATATATATATATATATATATATATATATATATATATATATATAGTTATATATATATATATAGTTATATATATATATATATATATATATATATATATATATATATATATATGTATAGTTATATTTTTTCTGTAGTTTATCTGCTTTCCTGTTGTTGCTGAGTAGTATAATGTCTTCAAAAGGATTCCAAGGAATTTCCCACTCTAAGGTCTCCATTGTTGCAGTCCTCCAAATCTCATGCTTCCGCCACTCAGTCTTCCAAGAGTCTGTCCGATAACGATGTGGATCATGTGGTGCAGAGGCTGTTAAGAACATGGGCACTCACCAAACTGTTGTCGGATCCAACCCAGAGGGCTTCGGAACCGACCAAACCTACCCTTTCACTGTCTATTCTCCTCAGATTCGATCTCGGACTTCAGAGCCAGAATGTCCAGAACTGATTGTAGTGGAACTGTCGGAACCGAGACCTATCACAGGATCTTTGGGTCCAACTATTGCTCCGACGTCCTCGGTTCCATCTGAACTCGTGGAGTCTAGGAGCCGACGCTCTCCAGTCAGGTCCGGGGAGGGGAGTCGGATCGGGCCCTTGTCGGATCCGAACTTGCCTCTCAGGGTGTCTGCTTGGGTGAGCTCTGCTCCTACCTCATCCTCAGAACCAACCCCCTTGGTTCTGGGGATTCCATCTGGTTCTTCAGAGCCAGAATTTTCCTTGAACCAGGAGCGGGGGCTTTCAAGGTGGTGAGGAGAGTGCCGTCTCCACAGACGGTTCCACACTCTGTTCAGAACATTCATCCCCCAAAGGCACCAGTGTCTGTCTCTATACCATTGCATCTACAGAGACCCTAGGCCTGAGGATGCCCCATTGGGTGACCCCCCCTCTCTTTTGAAACCTCTACAGAATACCCTTCTGAAGAGGTCCCTCGGAAGAGGCTATGTAAGAGAAAGCATTTAGACTCCCCAGAGGAGTCTAGACCTTGATGATTCAGAAGGGTCCTCATGGTCACCCTCTGAGGATGTCTCCTTCGTGGACATACTGGAAATACTAAAACAGAGAGGCAGCTGGAAGTCCTTCAGTCCTTCAGAGGAGGAGTCTGTATACCTGAAGGCCTTTGGGTCTCACCCTTCCGCCACTTGGGTGTCTCCGCCTTTCGATGAACTGATAGACTTAGTTTGTCGAAAGGCATAGTAGTCTCCAGATTCAGTGGAACTTGTTCCTTGGAGGCCAAACAAATTCATCACATTACCAACAAACAAAAATTTTCTAACCAAAGGAGTTCCGTGCTACGGTGGGTGGTGGCAGCTACCAAAAAGGAACTCTCAGAGAAGTCCTCTTTTGTCCATCCACTGAACAACGAGTCTCGTACAATGGACAGATATGGAAAGCGCATCTTTTCTTCAGCAACCTTTGCACTTAGATCGCTGAATTATGTGACTCATTTTACTAGACTTCAGAGAGATCGCCTGAAAAGCTAGGAGATGCCCTCCAAGGTTCAGTATCTGAAGGGGTATCAGAGAAAGTTTCCTCTCAGTTCTCCACCTTAAACTCATTTGTCAACTTCTACATGAGGCTCCTTTCTTATGCAACAGATGAAGCGATCAGGGCAGCGGGTTCAGGAATTTCCCTAAGGAGACATTCCTGGATGCGCTTGTGTGACTTTATAAAGCCCTTTAAATCTTCCTTTGTGAACGCCCCTTTTGATGGCTTGACTTTGTTCGGGCCAAAAGTCAAAGGCACACTAACCAGGTGTGAACAAGAAGGAAAGACTCTCTCTGCCATAGGGGTCCATTTTTCTCTACCTACCAGACCTTATCCAAAGGGTTAAAAAGCAGGAAAAATGTGGTTTTGAACATCCCAGAGAGCTTTCCAGGACACGCGTGGTTTCCCCCAGAGGCAGAGGGGGAAGTACTAATGTAAGATGCCAACCACATGGCAGAGGGGGTCTGCAAAACCAGGGAGAGAGGATCATTCCTTGGTAAGCCCTTTCAACGCTCCTGAAAGGAGGCCCGCCTGTCCATCTCTGGAGGTAGTCTGGGGACGCTTATCTTTGTACCCAGAAGCCTGGCTGAAAATAACAAAAGACAAATGGGTGCAAAGCATCATATCCAAAGGTTAGTCCATACCCTCTTCTTTCCCGTCCCAAACATAAAAACATCCCGGACATTCCACCCAGTCAAAGGGAACAGGCAACTCTAGAAATCCAGAAGTTGCTAGACAAAAGTCATCCAAGCAGTCCCCGCATATCAAATAGGATCTGGAACTTGCTCAAGGTTCTTTTCAGTTTCAAGGAAAACAGGGGACTGGAGACCCATCCTGCATCTCAGCAAATTAAACAAATCAGTAAGAAAGTCAAAGTTCCGGATGGTAGCACTGCAGTCAGTACTCCCTTTTCTGGGACAAGATGATTGGATGCCCTCTATACACCTCCAGGATGCGTACTACCACATAAAAATGGACAGGCGATCCAGGAGTCATTTGCGCTTTCAGATGGGAACCAGTCACTACCAGTTCCGAGCTCTGCCCTTTGGCCTTACTACAGTCCCCAACGTGTTCACCAAGTGTATGGCAATAGTAGCAGCTCACTTGAGACACTTAGGATTTCGAGTGTTTCCATACCTAGACTACTGGCTCGTAACCGCCACCATATTGCATCTCTACTCTCACCTAGGAATCACAATAAACTATGAAAAATCTGCCTTGTTGCCATCTGTGTATAATTTTAAAGGAGCAGATCTAGATGCAACAAAAATGATGCAAAACTTCCCTCCAAAAGTGTTCAAGTCCTATGACATCAGGTCCTAAACCTACTTGCCAAGAAAAAGTACAAGCAAGAACAGTCCTGAAAGTCTTGGGAACCATGGCAGTAGCAATAATTCTGATTCCATTAGCATGCAAATAAGAATTCTACAGTGGGTACTGTTCACTCAGTGGTCCATGCAGGAACTACCCTTGTCCCATCAAATTTTGATAATGGAATCTTGCAAGAAAGACCTCCGTTGGTGTCTTTACTCCACTAATGTGACATTAGGTCGACCCTTTGTTCTTCCCCAGCCATTAGCCACAGTGGCCACTGACACTTCCCAGATAGGTTGGAAGGGCATTGTCTGGGAAGGACAGTCCAAGGCACTTGGCAGGATCATGAGGCCCATTTGCACATCAGTGTCCAGAAATGAGAGCGTTGCTTTTAGCGTTGCAGGCATTCCAGGACTCTCTTCCACTAGGGACTATTGCAGTACAGACAGACAATATGTCAGTTGTGTGGTACATAAACAAGGAGGAATCGGATCTTACCCCTTTTGTTGGGAGGCCCTGAGAGTATGACAGTGGGCTTACCACCTCCCAACACTTTCTGGTAGCAATACATATCCTGGGGCAATCCAACATGATAGCAGACAACCTCATCAGAGCTATTTTAATGTCTCACGAATGGTCCCTAAAACAGGAAGTGTCAGAAGAGATTTTCCACAAATGGGGCCAGCCTTGCTTGCGACCCTTTTGCCACTGATCCCCCCTCTGGGGGAGTCACCAAGGGATGCATTTGTCCACAACTGGCCCTCAGGTCTCCTCTACGCCTTTCCTCCCTTTCTGTTGATGCTCTTAAGTTCTACAGAAAGCCAGTTGCTTGGGAAGGAACTTAATACTCGTCGTCCCATACTGGCCTTGTCAAATCTGGTTCCCCTTCCTGTGACCTAATCTCCAGGAGGAGCCGTGGATTCTGGACCCAGTTCCAGACTTCCTGACTCATGCATCAGGGACGTTCCACCCCTCCCTTCAAACACTCAAATTGACAGCTTGGCTGCTCCGATTCCAACCATATCCAGGCTTCCTAACCTTTCTTAGTCAGTAAAAAATATCCTGATCTTGTCTCATAAGGCTTCGACAAGAAGGTTCTATAGAAGCAAATGGAAAAGATTTTCTTCATGGGCCTTGAATAATCACATTGGTCTGTTCTCTGCCCCAATAGCTTCCATTCTTGAATTCTTAGCAAAGCTGTTTAATGAAGGCACAGCTGCAGCTACTATTAAAGTTCAGTAGCAGCCATATCTAATTTCCATTTAGGTGAATCAGGCCCCAATGTGATGTCTCACAGACTTTCTTAAAGGTACTCTCTCATTAAGACCACCTATTAAAGCTTCTCCTGCACCATGGGACTTGAATTTTGTCTTATCCCGTTTAATTCTTCCCCCTTTCGAGCCTGCATCATCCTGCGATCGCAAGTATTTGACTTGGAAACCGATTCTTTTGATATTACTTCTGCTAGAAGAGTTTCAGAGCTGCAAGCATTGTCAATAAAGCCCCCTACATGCTTTTCCACAAAGACAGAGTAGCCCTACGAAGAAACCCATCCTTTCTATCAAAGGTATGCTCAGAATCCAACTTGAACCAATCCATAGAACTACCATTTTTTTTCCTCAACTATGACAACAAGGCAGAATATATATATGCTGCATCAACTGGATGTACATAGACAATTACGTTTCTACTTACGTAGGACAAAGGACTTCAGAAAATCTGTCCAATTATTTCTATCCTTTTCAGACTCAAATAAAGGTGCTCCTGTATCTGAAGTCACACTTTTGAAATGGCTATCAGATTGTATTACCTTTTGCTTACCAACCTCAAAACATAGAACTTTCCTATAAAGTAAAAGGTCATTCTATAAGAGCCATTGCAACCACTTCTGCCTTTCGGGCGAGACTCTACCTATTGATACCATTTGTGCTGCAGCAACATGGCCAAGGTCTCATACCTTTGTCACTCATTACAAAGTTGATTTGGCCTCCAGGAACAGGGCCTCATTGGGTCCACTGTTCTGAAGAATGTTGAGCCACCCAAGAAAGATGGTGCTAGGGACACTGTCCTAATCTGCTAAGAATGAAGGCGAGATAGGACGACATCACATGAAGAAGTTATGTACTCACCATAACATTCCGTGTGTGTTGTCCATCTCTCCTTCATTCTTACATCCAACCCTCCTTCCCCCAGCCCTTTGCTCCTGAAAGACTGAGCCAATGCAATAGGCTATTAATGCTCTCTGACCTTCTTGATTGCTCTATAAGGCATTCAGTGACTTTTATTTAGTTATATCTGCAAACAAGGTCTGGGGAGCTCTCCTAGTGCATGATGGGATAGGGTTTTAGCCACGAGCTTGTGGAAGACCTCAAGCTTTTGTATAAAGCCGAGTCGGAACTGAGGATCGGTTCCGAACCCAACCTGCTAAGAATGAAAGCGAGATGGACAACACACATGGAACATTATGGTGGGTACATAACTTCTTTTTTTATGGAAACTGATAGTAAGATACAAGCAGTGAAAACGCTTTTAGTCCCCTTAGTTTTATGTACAGGTCAGGCATATTTTTAACAACCAGAGAAGTTGTGGACAATAATAGAGTTAAAGGAATGTATCTGTGAGGGAAAGATGGCAAAAGTTAAGTGGGTTAAGTTAATCCTCCCAATAAAAGAAGATAGTTTATGATTACCTGAAGGCTTATATACATGGTATATGTAGTAAAACAGGGAGGTTTAGAATTACCTGATTTGAAGGAATATTTTAGACCTACATAGTTAATACTCTTATTTGTAACAGAAGCAGAAAACTACAGTTCAGAGTGAAAAGGGATGATGACGAAGTGGGTGGTATTTCAAGAAATGAGGAAAAACTGGGATTTTTAGATGCAGATCCTTAAGGAGAGCAACAACAGATATACAGATTATTATATTCAGAAAGAATCAGAAAGTGTACTAACAATTAAGACAGCATGGTAATGGAGAAAAGAGATTATGCCTATAGGGATAACAGCAATTGGGGGTACAGAGAAAAGGCAATAGGGGGCTGGAATTTAGTGGAGGAAGCTGGCAAGGGAACGAAGGTATTGGCAACAAATAATTAGAGAAGGAAAGGAAATAGAGTGGGAAGAGGCCAAGAAGTCCTTTGGACTGCAGGCTAGAAATTGCCTTCTTTGTTAGGGGCTACCATCAGAGTACATGCAAAGGGAAAGGGATAAGGGGAGTTGGAGGAATTTATTTGGGAGGGGAAGAGGGCAAGAGCTAAGTAGGGTAATTTGATCCTTCCACTAGAATAGGGTGGATTGTGATTACCTGATTTGAATAGAGATTTTAGAGCTACACATTTCAGGCCCATATATATTTGTAACACAACCAAAAAGTTATAATTCAAAGTGGAAAGAAATGATAAAGTGGGGGGGGTTAAGAAATAAATAAAAGTGGGATTTTGAATGCCTATCATTAAGAAGAATAATAACCATGCAGGATGTTATATTCATAAAGTAGCAGAAAGTATTCCTAAAATAAGATAAGACAGGAATGGAGAAAAGAGGTTTTGCCAGTAGAGTTGACTGCAAGTAGAGGTATAGAAAACATGCAAGAGGTTGGTGGAATATACTGAAGAAAACTGACAAAGGAACCAAGGTATTGGCAACAAATAACTAGAAAGGGAAAGGTAATAGAGTAGATGGAGGGCAAGAAGACTTTTGGACTGCGTGCTAGACTGTTTTACCTACAAGGGATTGATAAGAGTATAGGCAAAGAGGAAGAGAGGGGAGTATCCTGAGTGAATAGCTGTTAAGTTGAATCCAGAAGTAAAGCTGCTGTGAAATAAGGATAATTACTTGGTAAAGCATATAATTTATTGCATTATATACATATAGTGTATGTATGCACACACATACACACACACACAAATATATACACATATATATATATATATATATATATATATATATATATATATATATATATACAAATTTGCAGAGAAGAGTTAGGATTTTGGGGTAGTATTTGCATAGATATTTGTATTCCCCAAGTGGACTTAAAATAATTTTTCCTCAGGTAAAATAGCAAATGTTGGAAGTGTGATGGGGAAGAAAGTTGTGCTACGTTTTGGGAGTGTATTGAGTTGGCAGATTTTTAAAGCTCTGTTCAGAGTACTCTGTCAGAAATATTGGGTGAGGTCTCACACGCCTCTCAACTGTCCAGATTTTCACAGAATGTCCAGATTTTTGCCGCATATATTTGGTCTGTTCCTCATAAAATTTGCAATTTTCTGGCAAGTCATTGAGGATTGAAGTCACTAAATAATAAGTAATGGCAGACATCTGAGTTTCAGACTTCATATCCTTCCAAAAATACATAATAATGCAAAACCTGTTATTCTAACAACTTTCTAAGTTTATAGGAGCCATATTTAAAATCTATCCCTATTTGTGGACCTTTGTCCCCCATTATTTCTGCTTTTGTGCAGATTTCTTGCGCTGAAAGGTTGAGCTGTATGGCACCATGAGGAAATGGGTATAACTAAGGAAATTATTATTTTCTGATGGGACACTTGATCTGAGTTGCCTAGAATAGTAAGGCCTTGTTAAGTTTAAAGGACAACAATACTAAATGCTCAACTTCTTTGTCCTTCTTCTCCCTATTTACTCTCCCTGCTATGAATAAACAACAACACAGCATTTAAAATGCTATAAATCATCTGTTTCTGTCCACTACAACAGTACCTTACTGTACTACCATGGTTTCACTTTCAAAAAGCTTTTATTCCACCCTGGAACAGCTTGTTGCAGTCTCCAATTCATTGGTGCCATCAAGGCCAATGAATACAGGTAGTTTTCTGGACAATTCCCTCCCCAAACTAATAACACCACGACCGTCCTAAAAATCCACCCATGCTGTGATGTCACAGCTCCCTGGTCCAAGCCCTATCCATACATAAAGTAAAGGCTAGAATAAATAAACAGTGCATGAGTCATGTCTCTTGCAGTGAGCTGTGAATTACAGCATGTAACAGCTCACATTACCCTTAGCACTTTGGCAACTAGGAAAGTTAGGTGTGAAGGGGGATGGGAGGTGAGTCAAAGTAGTACAATTCAGGTTTCACAAAAGACTGCAATTTAACCATTCTAAAAAGAAGCAGCAGTAAAAAGCACTTTGAAAGTCTGTTCTGTGGTATTTGCACTGTTTGTGTTTTAAGTAGTTACTGAACAGCATGAAATGTTAATTAAAACTGACTGAAAGACAGCAGTGTATACATGCAAAATCAATGAAATGACAGGTGCTTTAGGAAGAAAGAGGTCTGCATGATGTAATTTTTGTTTTTACAGACCAGCACTGCATTGTGGCAGACTAAACAATCAGAAATACTTCAAGATGTCAGACCCCATGTGGTCAGACTCAGAAATTACATATAAAAATATTAAAAAAACTGTAAATAGTCCGAGAGTGGTGTTAAAATGTTGAAAACACTAAACCATGATTAAATAAACATGTTTTTTGAGTCTATGGATGGGGTTCTCCTTTAATTCTGATGGCTGCAAAAAAAAAATTAGTAGAATGGAAATCAAAATTTAAGCCATCTGTATTTGGAGCATTGATTACTGTAAAAAGAGATAAAAGAACTGGAGGAGAGGTCTTTATAAAATGGAAGAAGCAAATTACATAGAAGTAATATATGCAGAGTATTGTTCAGGAGAACGAGTATGGGTTAAGGAAAGGCAGGAATTTAGCACTTTATGTAATATTGGATAGTTATAAAGAAAGAAAATATTTTAATGTATGTAAACAAAAAAATGTTTCTTTTTTTTTTCCTATTAATGTGTGTTTGTCAGCGTCTTAAGTGATAATGTAATAAATGTGTTTAAAATATATAAGCTATTAGGTTCATAGGTTCATACTAGGCTATCTGCCTTGGGGCAATTATAAGCCTAGCTCGATTCTGTATGGCTTACACCACCCCTTGATTTGAGTAGACTGTGCCCTTTGTAAGGTTTAGTTTACTGTGCCTCTGTCTAATAGTGACATATGGGAGTAATCCCTGGGACAAACCTACGATCCCCTATCCACCTATCGAGATTCTTCTTGAAGAGATTCAGTGAGGTGCTCTGCCTCACATGAACTGGAATTCTGTTCCAGAGCGAAGGGAGCCTCTGGGTTATGAACCTGTCCCTCCAGCAAGTTCTATTTATTTCTGTGCTGAGGTTCAAGTCCCTCGAGCGTGTGGCGCTAAAGGATTTAGATTTACTGAGGTGGAGCATGTCCATTAATTCTGGATTTGACATAGCTTTGTATGTCGGGCATAGATCGCCTAAAGGTGGGCGGTATGCAACTGAGTAGAGCTGGAGTTTTTTTAACCGAGCAGCATATGGCATCTGTTTGAGACCCTTGATCCTCTTGGTGAGATACTTTTGGGGTCTTTCTAATTGCTACAGGTGTCTGGTAAGGTACATCCCAAAAGGGGCATTGTATTCTATGATGGGCCTGATGAGGGATGAATAAAGGGGCACGATTACCTCTCTTGATCTAGATGTGAAACCCTTCGTGATGAGGTGGGCTATGTAGAAGGTCTTTCTAACCACTTTGGCAATGTGGTTTTCAAAGGAGAGATTGCTATCAACTTGGGTCCCCAGGTCCCTAATAACTTTCTCTGTACTTAATGGGTTTTGCCTATGTGGTAATTTGTGGGCACATTGTTTTGCCAAAGGGTATGACTATACATTTTTGGCATTTAGCTTTAAACCATGGCGCTGGCACCAGTTATCTGTCTCTGTGAGACCTTTTGAAGGATGTTTGTGTCAGCTGGAGAGTTGATTATGGCCCAGTTTGCAGTCGCTGCGAACTTGGTGAGCCATAGTCCTCCCACGCTTGCCTGTACCTCGGAAAAGTATATACCGAACAAGAGTGGTCCCAGGACAGAACCCTGTGGGACGCCACTTGTGACCGTTTTCGAGTCAGACATGGCTCCAGCAACTCTCACTCTGTGGGTTCTGTCTTTGAGCCAGTTTGCGACCCATCTTGTGACATAGGGGTTTATATTTAAGCTGGATAGCTTATCTATGATGCCCGAGTGGGGTATTGTGTCAAATGCCTTTGCAAGGTCCAGATAGGCTGTGTGGACTACCTTCCCTTCATCTATGGCTTTGGTGACTGTTTCGAAGAAGTCAACCAGGTTCAAAAGGCAGGATCTGCCCTTGACAAAGCCGAACTAGGTAGGATCTAGTGTCTGTAGGTCCCCAATGTCTTTGTTTATGAACTCCATGATAATCCTCTCCATAGCCTTGCAGACTAAGCTAGTCAGGCTTATGGGGCGATAGTTTCCAGGGTCCGTAGAGGCTCCACCTTTGTGGAGTGGGACCACTGTTGCTGTACGCCATTCTGTGGGCACATATCCTGTAATGAGGCTGAGATTGTATAGCTGTTTTATTTGAGGGATTAGTTCCTCTTGGAGTTCATGTAGGACGCAACCTGGGATGCCATCTGGTCCCATGGAAGCAGTGTTTTTTGCTTTGGAGAGGGCAGCCTTCACCTGAGCATCAGAGATGTTTGGGAGGCAGCCCTCTGCCGGGGTAGATACTTGCTCTTTTGGGGGCGAGGGGGTGGAGAAGTTTGCACTGAACCTGTCTGCCAGGATATTGGCGATGTCTGTGGGTTCACTGTATTTTTTGTCGTTTAGAATCAACTCAGAACAAGTCTGGGAGTTGCATCCCAGGTTTCTAACATAACTGAAAAAAGCCTTATGATTGTCTTTGGTGTCCTGTGCAATTTTTCTCGAAGCTGGCCTTGGAGGATTTTATGAAGGATCGTAATTTTTTGCTAGTACTGATCAGAGATGCCTTCCCTATTAGGGATTTTGCTCTATCATGTAGTAGCTTCCTCCTTCTGTTGTACAGTTTATTTATGGCAGGGTCCACCAGACTGGACGCCTGCCTTTGGATGATTGGGTCTTGGTTTTGTTTGGGATAGCATGATCCATGCATTCCTGGAGATGTCCGTAGAATGCATTTATATAGGATTCTGCAGTTTGGGCCGTAGTTTCCACTGGCCCTGGGGCCTTGAAGGATTCCACTTCGGTTTTGAGAAGTAAGAAGTTCGCTTTTGAGAAGTTTTTCACTGTGGTTTTCTGGGCTGGGGGTGGGGTCGGGATGTGGACATCCAGTGAAATTAATTTATGGTCTGATCTTACCAATGAGGGATATACTTCTGGTGTGGAGTATAGATTCCCCATGTTGGTAATGATCAGGTCTAGTATGTTTTCCCCTCTTGTGGGAGTGGTGACGAGTTGATGTCCTTCAAGGATGCAACTGCAGTCCTGACATATGGGTTGTCCTGCCTCAGGCAGCCCTTCGGTCGGCCGGATTCCAAAGTCTGGGTCTGGCGTCGGCTGATGTCGCCCTTTCCCCGACGTCAGAGCGCCTGGGGTATAAAAGCGTCAGCCGACGCCATCTTCTTCAGTCTTTCTTGCCACGCGGCACCCGAAGCAGAAGCAGTTCGCAATTGCCGGTCAGCCAGCTCCTGTGTTTTCAGCTACTGAAGTCTTCAAAAAAGCTAAGTACCCTGTTGGGGACCTTTTCTTGCCTCAGCCGATGTCAGATAAAACTGTAAAAGTTAATAATTAACTTGTGGGAAACAAATACCTCATAAGGATTTCCACTCTTACTGCTTACCCTGCCTAGGCCCAGAACACAACGTCTCGGCCTGTACAGATTGTGCTTCTTTCAATTAACGCACTCTTATGTGTCGGTCAGAGTTTGCACAGGATTATTTTGGGGAAGATTTCTGTTATATCATGCCGTTGGATCTTCCAACAGCACATTTACCTAAAAAACGGAAGGATAAGGACTGACACCCGCGGTCTCTGCCGACACCACACTTAGGCCTACCCCGAGTGTCTCGGTCTCTTCTGAGCCGGTTTCACAACCGCTACAGACCGACGACACCGCCCCACTGGTTACTTTGGTACCGGAGGCCAGCTCGGTGCCGGTTTCTGTTCTCCCCTCTGAGACAGTAGCCCAGGATATTTCTGACACCATTTCAGTGGATAAGACTACTCCAGCATGTGGGGCTGCCAGGCCTCCAGTGTCTATATCCATTAAGGCCTACACACGTGCTAAGGCTGCCAAACAGGCTAAGTCTCTCCCTCCAAGATCTGTTTCTCTGGGATCCACTTCTGGTTCTCAAATTTTAAGTTTAGCTGAGGACCTTATTTCTTTAATTAGGGGTAGATCCCCAGGCCTCCGATGAGGCCTCAGGTGATTCTGCACATTCAGACTACCAGGAGGAGGCCTTCCCGGCCTACGAGGATTCTGATGCGGAGGAATCCATTCCCTCTGCTTCGTTTTCCTTTGGGAAAACGCTTCATTCCATGAGGGAACACTTCAAATGGCAAGGCCAAGAATACTCAGATTCTAGGAAAAGGTTAAGGGAATTTTTAAAGCTACCTCAGCATAGACCCTTAGCTATTCCTCCAGTTTTAAATGTTTTAGATGATGTGTACTTAGAATCTAGTGTTTCCTGACTCCTCCCCTGCTCCTGTCAAGCCAGACAGGTACTACAGGGTCCCAGACACACATCAATTTCTGTACAAGGGCCATACTGCTGACCCTGAAACTATTTCTCAGGGGCCTAAAGGGGTTTCCTCCACTACTGCTAAGAATCCACTTCCTTCGGAAAGAGATTCTAGGGCTTTAGAAAGGTGGGGCAAGAAAGTATATACATCTACCACCCTTTCTATGCGCTCATTAATTTGTCAATTTCATATGATCCAGTATTAGGAATACATGTTGGATGACTTGCAAAAGAAATTGGCTTCCCTGAACCATTAGATAGAAAGGGGTTACAGGAATTGGTTCATAATACTCAGCAGGTTAGCAACCATTTCCTTCAGTGTGGATATGATGCATTGGAAACTTCATGTAGAGCAGCAATGACAGGTGCGGTCATACGCAGACATGCTTGGTTAAAGGAACAAACATTGCCAGACCATGTGAAAATTAAGCTTTTGGACGCACCACTAGAGAAACATAAGCTATTTGGTGCTACTGCACAAGAGGTTTTAAAGAAAATAGAGGAAAAGGCAAAATGAGTGCAAACAGTCAAAGATTTCCTCCAGGTACAGCCTCCAAGATTCAGCAGGAATTGGCCTTCTAAGCATTGGTCCTTTCCAGACACAAAGAAATTTCAAAGAGGCAAAAATAGACGTGGCAGAGGTAGAGGGCAAACTCGAGGCTCCTACAGAGGACGTCAATGGCAGCCTCCGAACCAGAGAGGTGGGGCAGGACCTTCCACTGCTCCGCAGGGACAATCTCAATGACTTGACTTTGACTCCGCCATCCAGGGCTCAATTAGAAGCACCTTTGGGCGGAAAATTATCTTTATTCTCACAAAAGTGGCACAATATTACAAAGGACAAATGGATACTGGACATAATAGACAAAGGATACAGATTCCATTTTCATACACTACCAACAAGACATGGCAGGCCAAACCTGCCACGAAATCAAAGGGCAGAGGCACTCAAACAAATAACAAACCTACTTCAAGTAAGAGCAATAGAGAAGGTTCCTTCTGCAGAACAAGGCCAAGGATTTTATTCAAGACTGTTCCTTGTTCCAAGAAAAGAAAACCAATGGAGACCCATTCTGGACTTGTCCGCACTGAATACTTACCTTATTGTGCCAAAATTCAAAATGCTGACTTTACAGCAACTCCTTCCCATGCTGGGCAAGGGGTCTTGACTGGTAACTCTGGACCTCAAGGAGGCATACCTGCATGTCCCAATCAGACAAAGTTGCAGAAGATACCTCAGATTTCTTGCAGGCTCAGAGCATTATCAATTCTCAGCATTGCCCTTTGGCTTATCTACTGCACCCAGAGTGTTCACGAAATGCCTGGCATCAGTAATTGCACATTGCAGACTTCAGGGGATACAAATATACCCTTACCTGAATGACTGCCTTATACAAGTGGACAGCCAACAAGCCTTGTTAAAAAACTTGGACTATGTCATTCACCTACTGCATGCCTTGGGATACACAGTCAATATTCAGAAATCAAGTCTCGTACCATCCCAACAAATACCTTTCCTGGGTGCCACACTGGACACAGACACCCAGATGGCATTTCTGACAAAAGAAAAACAAAAACCATTACCAGAATACTTCAGAAAATTAGCAACACACACCCAGATGACTGCAAGGAAAATCCTGCAGGCCCTGGGTTTCATGGCATCTTGCATTCTTCTGATTCCACACACAAGGCTGCATATGAGGAAACTACAATGGTATCTAAAAAGTCTATGGTCTCAACACAGCCACAGCCTGGAAGCATTGATCCCACTCATTCCAGGCCTTCAAAAGGAATTTCTGTGGTGGGCTCAAGCAAGCCAGATAAACAAAGGTCTGCCTTTCAGCAAGCCTCATGCAAGTCAAACCATAACAACAGATGCCTCAGACCATGGATGGGGGGCGCACATGGAGGGCAGATGCATTCAAGGACAATGGACACAAAAAGAAAAGCACCTGCACATCAACCAAAAAGAAATGCTGGCAGTGATACATGCAATCAAGGCCTTCGAAAAGTTCATGCATCAGGGCCATCTACTAATAAAGACAGACAATACCACAGTTATGTGGTACATAAGCAAGGAGGTACCCATTCCTACCCTCTTTGCAGACTGGCAATGAATCTCTGGGATATTTCCCTACAATTGAAAATAGAGCTACAATCCCAGTTTGTACCAGGGAAGGACAATGTTCTGGCGGACAGCCTAAGCAGAAACATCATGGATCTACACGAATGGATGTTGCATCCAGACATTTTCTTACAAATAACTCAAGCATGGGGAAGGCCGGACAGATCTTTTTGCCTCCCACCTCAATCACCATCTGAAAAAGTTTTGCACAAGGACATACCATCCTCAAGCATGGAAGGTGGACGCTCTCTCCTTCAGTTGGAACTCTCTAACACTATATGCCTTCCCACCTCTTCCTTTGATGACCAAGGTGTTACTAAAGATCAAGACAGAGCAACCGAAAGTCATACTGATAGCTCCAGACTGGCCAAGACAACACTGGTACCCACTGCTACGGAGCTTGACACACACCAATCCGTGGCTCCTTCCTCAAAGGCCACTTCTTCTGACACAGCACAATTACAGGACACTACACCCCAGCTTGAAAACATTGAAGCTGACAGCTTGGAAGATTCCATGACTATTCCTCAGGATACACTTTCCAAAAGGGTAAAAAATATCATCCTGGAGGCGCGCAGACCTTCCACTAGAAAAACATACTCAGCAAAATGGAATAGATTTCTTATCTGGAACAGCAAAAAGGGTCAAGACCCATCAGTGATGAGCATTCCACAGATCCTAGAATATTTGGCTGAAATACTCCACAATGGCCTTTCATATTCTTCCATAAAAATACATGCTTCAGCAATATCTGCCAAATATAACACTGATCCGCCTGTATTTTCTCACCCATTGCTAAGACAGTTTCTAAGAGGTATAAAGAACATCAACCCTCCAAGCAAACCACCAGTGCCTGCATGGGACCTCAACTTCATGCTGGAAAAATTAACTCTTCCTCCCTTTGAACCAGCAGCATCTTCAGAGTTGAAATTTCTGTCTTGAAGACAGCTTTCCTTCTGGCAGTAACCTCAGCAAGAAGAGTCTCTGAGCTACAGGCCCTTATGGCAATACAACCATTTCTCATTTTTCATCAGGACAGAGTTTCTTTGAGAACCAATCCGTCATTCATGCCAAAGGTGGTATCCAGGGTGTCCCTGAATCAAGCTATTCACCTGCCTACCTTCTTTCCCAATCCTCAAAATAAAGGAGAGAGACTTCTGCACACCTTGGACATACACAGACAGTTGCGCTACTACTTGGACAGAACAAAGTCTTTCAGAAAATCTGACCAGCTTTTTGTAGCTTGCTCTGCTGGATTGCAGGGAAAAGCAATTTCCAAACAGACAATTTCTAAATGGATTGGAAATTGCATTCGATTCTGCTACTCTTTTCTTGGAAAAACTGTGCCAGCTGACATCAGGCCACATTCCACCAGAGCTACAGCCACCTAAACAGCCTTTTTAAGAGGAGTGGCAACAAAGGACATTTTAGAAGCTGCTACATGGAGCTCCGTGCATACATTTTCCAAACATTACAACCTGCCTTTATATTCCAGATCCAGAGCAGGGTTTGCTTCTGCAGTCCTGCAGGGAATTTTAGCTACACCATCTTTGTCTTAATGCCTACCACCCCCAGGTTGGCTATGGTATTCAACCCATATGTCAGGACTGCAGTTGCATCCTTGAAGGACATAGTACAGTTTTGTACCTACCATAAATGTAGATGTCCGATAGGTATGCAACTGCAGTCAGGTTTTCCCTCCCACCTATCCCTCTGTGGTATTCTTTTGGGTTTCTACCCCTCATTTTAGCTACCTGGGGTAATCTTTTATGGTGTATTTGTTTTTATGTTGTTGTACTTGTCTGGAATTTTTTCTCTGTTTTCAAAATTTAGCCTTCCTTAGAGGGCACCTGGCATCTGTGGCAAGAAACACTGAAGAAGATGGCGTCGGCTGACGCTTTTTTACCCCAGGCTCTGACGCCGGGGAAAGGGCGACATCAGCCGACGCCGGACCCAGACTTTGGAATCCGGCCGACCGAAGGGCTGCCTGAGGCAGGACAACCCATATGTCAGGACTGCAGTTGCATACCTATCGGACATCTACATTTATGGTAGGTACAAAACTGTACTTTCCATAGCATTAATTTCCAGGAACCTTTGGGCTAAGGTGCTGGGGCTTGAGTAGTGCTCCCAGTCAATGTTTGGGTAGTTGAAGTCGCCCAATATAATGGTGTTTGGAGAGATCTTCAAGTTCTCCAATGCTTTCAGGAAAGCCGAGTGGGATTCCTGACTTTGAGAGGGTGGTCTGTAGGATGCTATAAACTGAAAAGCAGTCTTGCCCACTGTTAGTTGCACTTGGATGGTCTCCGATACTTCATGCAATGCCACTAACCTGGAGGTGTGGATATCCTTGATAAATATGGAAACTCCCCCTTCTTTTGTGGTTCGGTCTGGATTTTGGGGCCGAAAAGTATGATATGAGGTAGAGCCTGGTAGTGCTGGGGTGCTCTCTGGAGCCTTGAACCAGGTTTCTGTCACTGCACAGATATCGATGTTCTCCATACTGAGGAGAACTTCGAGTGCGTGCATCTTGAGGTTAAGACTTCTGGCTTTTAGCAGCATTACCCTTAGTTTCTTGTTTCTTGTGCTGTCTATGGGGGTGGGTTTGACTTTTGAGCCTTGCCTAAAAAAGGCACTATGGGGTGGCAAGAGCCTTTGCCAATATCTGAAAGCACAGTGGAGACAGGTGCAAGCTGTCCCTAGCGAAACAACGTGGCTTGTCGAGCATGTCATCCCAGGCTGACAGACACTGGATCCCCTTTGAATGACACCAAAATTTTAGCCAATTGTTAAAATCGATCATTTTGTCTTTGTACTGTGGCATCATTCTAGGTGAGGGTAAGATGCTGCTCAAGGTCAGGGTCCTACCAGCCTGGGCTGCATGATCAGAGAGCTCCTCTATGTCTCTTTTCATGTAGTCCAGGGAGGAACGTCTCAGGTCATTCACACCAGCATGTACAATTACTGAGTCATATTTGTATTTGCTTTGGAGTGACCTGAGTGCTTGCGTTATGTGGCGGATCCTAGCACTGACAGGCAGCTCACCATGACCTTCTCTTTATTCAGCCTGGTGAGCGGGACGTCAGTGTGTCTGACAATAGAGTCACCTATTACAAGAGTATCAGGTGTGTTATTCAGCCTTAAGGGCTGTGGCTGCTTGGCACACTGACTTTGTGGGTTATGTGTTGTGCGTGTTTTGTTTTGAGGTAGCGTTTGCTTGGATGTCTGCTTTGGAGGTCTCTGTTGCTTAGGTAGATTTTTATTTAGAGCCTCCGAGTATGTTTTTGTGTATTTATGTGTTTGGTTCGCTGATGTGGTGGGACTATGTGATACTGGAATTGTGTTGTGTGAGGTTACCTTCTCCTCCAGACTGGTTACACCAGTTTTGAGATGAGAGAGCTCAGCCTCCAGTTTGGCTAAATAGTTGCATCTCTCACATATATTTGAACCTGTTTTGAGGAGGAGAGAGTTGTCCATGTACATGAGACAGTTGTAACATTGCCTCAAATTTCCCAGATTCACCAGCTGGACTGGAGAGGAAACCATTGACTGACCTTTGGACATGCTAGAGTAATATAGGGAAACTGAATTTAAGACGGACCAATAGAGGACAGGGTAATCGTAGAGAGTATAAGAGTAAGTAGTGCTTATGGTTTAATAGTGCTAACTTGTAGGATTACTTAATTGGACCAGTGAAGGGCCTTAGAATGAGAATATGGTGTTTAAATTGAGAGATAGAGCAGTTCTAAGGGAAAAAGTGAAGAGCAGACTTTGTGGAGCCAGGAATAGTTTAAACCCAATTAGGCGCTGCCGCTGTTGCGCTTATGCTCAAAATGCACAAAACCGTGCAAAAGAGGGTTTTAAGAGAGGAAGATGAAGGAGTTTTGGAATTGACCCAAAATAGCCAATAAAACTACAGTTTCAAGTCAGTAACCACTTCCACAGGGGCAGGCAGGCTGCTCAATGTTTTTCACTGCCACTTATCAACAGAGAGACTTCCCTTTAGCCCAAGCAAAAAATGGCCTCACAGAAACTTACAAACAGTTCAAGAACAGCAAGCCTGTAACTGAACTTTTTTAAATCTCAGAAAAGTGGGAAAAAGCAAGATTTTTTTGTTTTTTCAGAGATAGCAGAGGTTCACAAGTATCAACAAGTTATAACAGTGCAGTAAATGACCCCACACAAGAGTGCTAGGCCAAAGACAGATAAAATGCAAGTTTTGAGAAAAAAACGATTTTAAAAATAAGTGCAATCAGGAAATTCAGTAAACAGCTCTAGGTTGTGCTCTAAATACAGTTACTAATGCAGAAATCAAGTTTAACAAGCCAGAAAATGCTCAAAATAGGCGGCTATGCAGAAAAACTTGGCAAATAAACAGAGGAAAAATACTTAAAATCTCAAAAGTGGCTCCTTTCTTCTCTCAGCATTTTCTCCTCTTGGTGGGTGCTTCACCAACAGCCCACAAGCCTGAAAAGACACCAAAACCACGAGGCAACCATACATATA
Source organism: Protopterus annectens (assembly GCF_019279795.1). NCBI lineage: Eukaryota > Metazoa > Chordata > Ceratodontiformes > Protopteridae > Protopterus > Protopterus annectens. The sequence continues at coordinate 1,129,074,473 of NC_056731.1, read as the reverse complement.
GCTTAAGCTACTGCAGCAGTGATCCAGATTGATGAAGATATTACAGTTATGTAATTGCCTTTACAGTAGATGTTGGAATGATCACTCCTACAGTAGCCGCTCCTTCTCCTTTCTTACGACTTTTCCCTTGCTTTTGTATGTCTGATGCCAGAATGTTGACATTATTATTTTCCCTAGAATTGTCCTTTTCAGGGCATGAAAGCTGTGAAGGGCTTTTCACCCAGGCCTCTCTTTTTAGTCAGATCGGCTTAAGCTGATTAACAGTTTGAGTGCATGGAGGGTGCAACACAAAACAGATCCCCCTGCACGGAAGCAATTGCCCGGCTCAAGTGAAACAAATTGGCAAAAAAGAAAGCATAGCCAGCAAAGCAGTGACAATGGGAAACAACCTCGTAAGGGTTCCCCTGATATTGTTGTTTGGATGGAAAAACTAGACCTAGAGTCACTGTGTTTATAGTGGTTAAAGAAAGCATTTAAATTCTTCCCTTTTCTATATGAGAAGAGACATTGATCTGGAATGATATTGATAAGATCCGGATCACATTGAAGAATATTCCAGTGTCTATGTACACTATGAACAAGACGATCAGAATTCCTGGCATATGTAGTAGTGAATCTAAGTGGTTGGGTTCGATCCTTGGTCTGCTCTTTATATACAAGTAAATCAGATCTGGGCATGTTATGAACCTGGTGACTGGCATCTAAAATGGTACCCAGTTTGTAACCCGTATCCTTGAACCTATTGGTCAGGTCTACTTTATTCCTGCAAAATGTAGCTTCTTCAGAACAAATACGTTTGGCCCAGATGAATTGTGACTTTGGAATATTGCGTGCTACACGGGGGGGGGGGGGGGGATGAAAACTGGATGCATGTAAAATAGAATTATATTATGGGAATTTCCTATATACCTCTGTACCAAGCTTGTGATCCGGTAACCTATTGATAAGTACATCCAAAATTGTTATAGTATCAATATTATGGTGTGCAGTGAAATGTAATCCCCAATCATTATTGTTCAAATATGAAATGAAATCCATCAACCCAGATTCATCCCCCGTCCATACCATCCATACGTCATCCAGGTAACGTCTCCATATGTCAATGTGAGGCAAAAATAAGTTGGTTTTTGTATCATAAATAATATGATTCTCTACATAAGCCATAAAGAGATCTGCATAAATGGGGGCAAAAGATGCCCCCATTGCAGTCCCCTTGGTTTGCCAATAACATTGGTCCTTATAGTAGAAGACGTTACTGGTCAAGACGCATTGTGCCATATCCACCAAGAAGGAATTGAAGTCCAAACTATATAAGTTGGAAACCTCAAGCCAATAAGCTAATGCATCCAATCCTGCTTGGTGTGGTATATTGGTATAAAGGGCACTAACATCCAATGTGCATAACAGCCATTCGGGATCCAATTGTGTGTCTGAAACAATTTGCAGGAAATGTGTGGTGTCCTGTAGTCGAGAACGGATTAAGGGTAACAAGGGCCTGAGGTGTTTGGTCAGAAACAGAGATAGAGGCTCCGTAATATATCCCCTACCGGACACAATAGGCCTCCCTGGTGGATGAACTGGATCCTTGTGAATCTTTGGTAGGAAGTAAATATATTGAATGGTAGGATCCTTCACCAGGAGCTGATTCATAATGTCATCAGTAATGATGGCTCTATCCCTGGCATGTATTAAAAATTGTTCAATCTGTTCATTAAATCTGAATGTGGGATCCATAGGCATGCATGAATAAAATCTTTCATCTAAAAGTTGTCTCTTAGTCTCTTTATCATAGTCCACCCAGTTTAGTACCACAACAGCTCCACCCTTGTCCGCAGAAATGATAACAATATTCTTGTTGTGTTGTAATTCCAGAATAGCTTCCTTCTCCACAACAGTGATATTATTATTTCTAAAGGGGAGATCAAAAGTTGAAAAATGTAGATCTTTGAGAACGCTATTCTGGAATTGATAAACCAAAGGGTGTATAGGTGGTGAAAAACTGGACTTATGATATATAAACTTATCCGGATCCACCTCAGAAGTAGAGTTACCAAAAAACAATTTTAAATTCAACAGCCTACAAAAACTGATAACATCTTGAGCAAATACATCCTCAGACACTACAAAACCGGGTATAAATGTCAGCCCTTTATTCAAAATGTTGATTTGTATAGGAAATAGTTCAAAATTGGACAGGTTCAAGACATTTGTGTGAAAAAAAGCATTTATTTCGTCAGAGCCATGTTCAAAAACCCCTGAATATTGTCTAGCTCTTTTGTGCTAAAAGACGCTTGTATCTAGTCCTAAAGGGACAGAACCTGGGACCCTCTTGGGTGTCGGTGACCCTGATGCTGCCAGGGATTCATTGTCAGTACATGATGAACTGTCCTCAAAAGATGAGGTAATATCAACACTGCGTCTTCTTAAGATAGATCTAGGTCTCTTTCTCTTATTAGATGTGGGGAAATTAGAAAATCTAACATGTTTGGAAGTAGATTGAAAAGGAGTACCCCTCTTGTAGTCCTCCTGATCCCTGGAAAACTTTTTAATCTTTCTAGATTTGAGCTCAGCATCATACTTCTGTAAATCAGAAGCAACTTTATTCAGTTTATTTTTAAAAAATGACTCCTGATCAAAAGATTTTAACTTGTTTGCCAGTACACCAATCTCTTCTAATTCCCTATCAACAGCACGGTTATGAAAATTATATAATTCCCCAACAAAGGCCAAAGTGGCCTCCTGCTGAATCTTAGACCATTGTTTTGTGAGCTCATCATCAGCATTAGTTACATGTGGAACAATGCGAATGCAAAGGCCACGTGGAGTAATACCTGCACTCTGATAGGCTTTGAATAATTTACTATGCCAAATATTAGAACGCAAGGATCTAAGATGTTTATTTAAATCATCAAATAAATTGGAACAGATAGATTCTGGATTGTTGGATATTGTGATAAAAGCACTATTCTGATCTGATGAACCTACCCCAAAAACACCTAGATCCTCTCTGTCAGAGGCTAGTCCAGTAATAAAACTGGACAGGTCCATATTAGTTATTAGATAGTGACCAATTTCAGCATCAATTTATATATCTCAAAAAACTGGCAATAATAGTTTAAAACACCAACTACGCCAGCATGATATTGGCCTAATTACTAATTAAAGTTCTGGGCAATAACAGCCAAAAAGCATAAACTTATCAAAATGCTGCGCCCAAAACCCAATGAGCTCAAAAACAATTGGTCAATGGAACCAATAGCAACACAAAAATATGTGAACAAATAACCTGAAAAGCAGGAATCAAAACAAGAATGGTGTATCAGGCAAAACCATTGAAAAAAGCACTTAATGCAAAGCATAAAGATGCTGAGCCCAGATCAGATGAAGTAATAACACCAAAAAATGTAGTAATATATGAATAGTAATATCATGTAATAATGTTCCAGGGAACAATGGACACAAGAGAGGAAAGTAATCTAAAAAATCCAAACATGAATGTTGAAATAATACAATATATAAATCCTAGTGAGTTGGCCTAAATAAAAAACTAATAATAGTGTGTAACAACATAGAAACTATACCAGTTCTATATATAACTTCCCCCTAAATAATACCTGCACACTATGATAGCAATACTAGGTCCAGATAATAGTTATTGTAATGTTTCACATTCAGTTGCCCAAAAAAAGGTAGTTCCCATTTCAAATGGATGCCAGTCAAAAATGTAATATGGACATAACAAGTGTTAAAAAACACACTACAAACTATAATCTGTATTCATATGTATTCAAATGACAGCTAGGAGGTTCCTAATAGTTTAAATATATGTGTCAGAAGTTATAATGAAAGGACCTGTATCAAAAATACAAAAATACTGGCCCACCATAAATCCTGAAATAATCGTGATACTAAGAACTCCCATACATGTAAAATTAAACAATACAAAAATTGTTTGGGTCCCATATCAGGTGTGCTAAATTTCGAAATGTTGAAATATTCAAATATAATCCATTCGCTGAAAACACCATACAAAGTACAAAACAAGTGAATTCACTACATTTCAAGTTCCCTTCTTAAGGTTTTGTTAACGCAAATGTCCAAATATCCCAAAATATCGTGAACAGAGCCCCAAGATTAAAGTCCAATAACAGCACTATAATTACACAAGCTCACATTCGAAATGCATATAACAAAACACAAAAACAGTGAATACACTTCATATGAGATCTCCCTTCTAGAATTATGTATTCGCAAATGTCCAAAATGTCCCAAAATGGCGTAAGGAAAACACCAAAATTAAAGTACAATGACAGCGTTTTTGATTCCACACACCCACATACGAAATGCACGTAACAGAACACAAAAACGGTGAATACACTTCATATGAGGTCTGCCTTTTTAAAATTATGTATTCGCAAATGTCCAAAATGTCCCAAGATGGCGTAAATGGAACACCAAAATTAAAGTATAATGGCAGTGCTTTAAATTCCACACACCCACATACGAGATACAACCGAAGGTTATGTACATGTTGGTCAAATAGACAGATGTAGAATAAAACCTGGAAACCTTAAAATACGTATATCAGAACATATCAGTAACATCAAACAAAAGAGATCACATAATGCTCTATACAAGCATCATTTGGTACACTCTTCAGCTAAATTTAGGTTTATGATCATTGATATGGTGTTTGGTAATCGTAATAATAAAACTGGTTGGCATTCCATTCTTAATGCCAAAGAAAAAAAGTGGATTATTAAACTGGGTGGGTTGTTCCCACCTGGTTTAAATGAACATCTTTAGTTAACAGCCAATAGACTGTCAGTTTATTCTATTTAAACAGCTCTGAAATGTCATTATCTTTACACTGATGAAGGCTGTGTTTGTTTCCGGCCGAAACCGGTTTGTTTCGCTGTTTAAATGTTATTCTAGATGTTATAACATCAATATGATTTAATATATTTTATTCATTGTCACTGCTTTGCTGGCTATGCTTTCTTTTTTGCATGGAGGGTGCCCCAAATATCTACTGATATAAGTTTACTTAAACAACTTTACTTTCTTGCTACCTCAAATCTATTCTCTCTGTTCATTTCATATAGCTGTGATTAGCCTTTCATTATAGCTATAATTTCTTCAGTTTATTAGGTTCACTTTTGGCCTCACAGATGTTCATCATTAGATCACTGTTGCACTAATTCTGACAGATTGGACATATGCTGCCAAGGATGCCATAGTCTTGCCAGTATGCCAAATCTTAGGTATTCCTTCCTCACACTCAGTATGTCTGCCCTTTAGGCATACGCATGAGGACACTGTGGTGGTATTTACATGTAAATGCAAAACTCCTCAGAACTTTCTTGCCTCCTGTCTAAGAAGCAAGATATCGTCTATTGCTCCATCTGGTAACTGTTTAAAAGGATCCATTTGCCATCATAAGGAAAAGTGAAGTACCCGGTTGGGGGCCCTTCCTCTTTTTTGATATTATGTAACCTATTGATTTTAGTTCATCTCACATAAGGAGAGGCAAGTGCCTTTGTGGTAAACAGATTCCGGTTAAATATATGCATGCACAGTGTCCTTTCTGCCTTAAACCTGATCATGATCTCCCAGCGACTGCCCTTTGGAACAGCCTACCACTTCATGAGAAACAGAAAACCTCTATGAAACTGTTCAAGAGGAACCTGGACGAGGCACCATAAATTCTTACTGGACTACTACCCACAACCCTGCTGGACATGGGCGGTCGTCATCACTAAATGACCATCCTCCGTACCAAGTGTGGCGTCGTCTGTACATGTTACTGAAGTGAAGACTTACTATAGTGTCAAGAAAGAAATACTGAACAGGCAGTTGCGTGATTTGTGTTGTCAAGCAGTCTGCTTAGAAGTTGATGACGCAAGGCTTCTTGGATGGTATATTAAGTTATCTTCTGAAGACAGGCAAATAATAAAAGCTGAGGGAAGTCTGACTGATTACCTGAAAAAGAACCCCTATTTGGAAGTCATTAATAACTTTGTGCGTTTAAAAGCTCCAAGGAAGACTGGCTGGTTGTCTGCAGGGGAAGAAGTAGCTGAAATGCCATATTTAAACAAACCAAAAATAGCTTCATCTTATGGTGATTGGCGTTGTGGGAGCTGTGGGTTCACTAACAGCTTGGATGTTTTGGACTGCACAAATTGTCAGAAACTGAAGAAGTCGTCTGAAGAGAATTTTTCTTTAAAAATATAGTGAACTAAGTACATCCCTGCACTGAATATCCTGTATAATCTCTCCTGAAGCATTGGAAACTTGCCTGAACTTGGATTCCACCTACCAGTCACAGTGAAAACAACCTTCTAAGACTGATAAAGTACGTGTATATCCAGCTACCTGTACTTTATACCACTACTTAGATTTTATGGTTCTGTCTCGCTAGGCCAGCTTCCCACCCAGAATAGCCAGCAGCCAACCTGCCCCTATTTTTCCCTTCTTGTTCTCTTTAGCTACCCTTTATCCAGCCTTTTCTCTCTCTCTGATACTTCCTTACTCAAGATCTCCTCAGCCTGTTTCCCTGTAGGAGAACACTTAGCTGTACCTAAGCTACCATCCTCTAGGTGGCTCTATCTTTAGCTTTCTGCATTTCTATCCGTATACCAACTTCATTACCATACTGCCCCAATCCTGCTTCTATGTTTTACTTTCACTGACCTACTCTATCACCTCTTCCACCCAAATCCCAGGGTACCTTTACATAACTCTTTACTTCCCTACTTTTCTCTCTCTAGCCTCATTACATACTTCCACATACTTACCCTCTGACATACTTGCAAACATTTCCTGCTTTACACATTGTCTTCCTCGACAGCACTCTCTCTTGTCTCTACCCGCTCCGTTGCCTCTATGGCTCACTCCGCCCCTACCCTGCCCCCAATTCCCACCCGCCCCAGTAGTCCTACCTTTATACTACTACTAGACACACCCTATCCTGTACTTACCAATCACACAACAAACATCACTAAACAACCCAAATCTCTCCTTTGAACACCACACCCACTAATTATCTAAACCTCCACCCCTATCTACTCATTCTACAACTACCTTTCTACATACCTTAAACTACATCATACTCCTTCCTAACCTCTATTCATACAAAATGGGTATACCAATCACATTTCCACAGCTTAAACAGCTCTTCAGCCTATCACTTATATCTTCTCTTATAATTACTTACATCCTAACCTCTTATGAATACCCACTGAACTCTTTTATTCATTCCCCTCTAAGTACACCAGTACTTCTACATCACCTCTCTCCTTCACTCTCCAACCTTAACACACAACCCAACTATCTACATGCTAAATACCATAGAATAGCTCACTTTAAGTTAAATAAATCAAAACACAAGAAAATATCAGACATCTTCTACTTACTCCATCAATCAAAATACCTTAAACTCCTCCACCTTCTGTTAGATGGAGACATTCATCCTAATCCAGGCCCACAGCATAATAAAACAAAACACACAAAGTACTAGATAAAACTACATCTCTCTCACTTTCCATACCCAACAATTCTCTATTGCCCATCTCAATATAAGAAGTATTTGTAACAAAATTAGTCAAATCCATGCCCTCCTTGAAACCCATCAATTTGATATATTATGCTTAACTGAAACATGGCTAAAGCCATCAATCAAAGATAATGAAATTAGCCCACCTGGCTATAATATCATTAGACATGATCGCTACCAAAAAGGGGAGGAGTAGCTATTCTCTACAAAACACAACTCCAAATTAGTACTTTGAATCTGACTTTTAACCTTGACAATAATGCTGAAATAATTAGCTCCAAACTCCAAGTCAATACTTCTAAAGCCATAAATATCATATGTGCATATCTCCCTCCTGGAAACAATATCAACACTCGAACCTATACTCAATTTTCTCTCTACCAACCTCCCTCAGGAAACACTAGTCTTAGGCGATTTTAACATCAATTGGTTTTCCTGTAACAGTACTAACCCCACTTCCACATAAACCTATATGGCTTTAAACAACTCATTAGCAGTCCTACAAGAACTAATAAAACCAACAATAAGGAAACCATCCTAGACTGGATTCTTACTAATAATCCCCAACAAACCTATCAGTTAGGCACCCTTCCAGATGATCTAAGTGACCACTCACTAACTTATATCATTAGGCACAAATCAAACCTAGCCTTACCTACCACCTACAAAACACTTCGATCAAAAAAACAATTCAACTCTGATCAGTTTCTTGCTGAACTAAGACAATGTAATTGGTCCCAACTAAAACACCTTCCACTTAATGATGCTGTTGAATACTTTAATTCTACATTCCTATCCATACTAGATAACCATGCCCCAAGTCGCACTATCAGAACCAAAGCTAAAACAGCACCCTGGCTAACTAACAATACTAAGCAAAAATCACTCTTAGAAATAAATCCTTGAATAAATGGCTCCACTAAGAACCTAACAGACCAGCAGAATTTCAGAGAACTTAGAAATAGTACAAAAAGCCATCCTTGCAGACAAAAGAACTATTACTTTCAGCTACAACAAACTACAAAAAAGAACCCAAAAATTTTGGGCTAGTATTAATAATCTTCTATCCCCAGGCCAGTCACTCACACCAAATCCCCAGGACTCTAATCCAAACAATCCTAAACAAATAGCTAATGACTTCAACTCTTTCTTCACCAATACTATACAAACTCTAGCAAATCACCTACCTCCTGACATCTCTAAATTACCCACACATACTTTACACACTTCTCTTCCCCTTCTCCTTCAACCTGTATCTACCTCATTTATCTTATCCTTACTCCATAAACTGAAACCCACCACACCCTCTGCAGACAAACTTCCTGCAGAATTTCTGCAGTTAGGAGCTAAAGCCATTGCCTATCCCATCTCAATCCTGATAAACAGATCTATAAAGGAAGGAATTTTCCTTCCATTTGGAAGATATCTCACATCATCCCACTACACAAAGGGGCAATTCTAATGACTTCTCTAATTTTCGTCCCATAGCATTGCTATCACCTATAGCCAAAATCATGGAAAAGTGTATCCATAAACAACTACTTAATCATCTTCTCCATAACAACCTACTAGCTAACAGTCAACATGGATTTAGACCTTCACACAGTACCACTACAGCATTACTCTCCTTTACTAATGCTATCAACCATAACCGTAACAACAATAATCTATCATCTTCTATCTTCATAGATCTTTCAAAAGCTTTCGACATGGTTAATCATAAACTCCTTCTGCACATACTAAAATCTCTTTCAATTCATCCTTCTTCCTTATCCTGGTTTACATCTTACCTAGAAAACCGTCAGCAGGCAGTACTTTGGAAAAACTCATTATCTAACCTCCTTCCTGTAGCTATAGGTGTGCCTCAAGGGTCTATCCTTGGCCCGCTCCTATTCTCTATATTTATTAACGACCTCCAGTCAGCTATTCCAAACACTACCTGCATACAATATGCAGATGATTCCACTATAATCTGCACTGCTTCCTCTCAGACTGAACTCCTGTCACTTACCCAAGAAGCTTTTTCCACTGTTGAACACTGGTTCTCTGACCGTTGCCTACTCCTCAACCCCAAGAAAACAAAGTTACTATTGTTCTCACCTACCCACAAATCAAACTCTCTTAATTTCTCTATTACTTCCTCTGATAACACTCTAATTTCTCCTGATGCTACTACAAAACTATTAGGAATAACTATTGACAACAATCTCAGTTTTGATTCTCATATTAACAACACAATAAAAGTAATAAACAAAAAGATTGGTTCCTTTTATAGAATCAAACCATTCCTTACACCTGAAGCTCGGACCACCTTAGCTAGTTCTCACCTTATCTCTACCCTTCTATATGCTTCTACTATTTATACCAATCTCTAAAAATAACCTCAAGAAACTTGCGACATCTTACCATAATATTGCACGATTTGCCACAGGATCCCTATTTAGAACTCATCACTGTCTTAACCTAAAACAACTTGGCTGGCTTGAACTTCCTAACAGGCTGATTTATCAACAGCTCTTAACTGCTCACAAAATTCTATACCAGCCTTCTAAAACACCAATTCTCTCTAACCTCATCACGCCTTATAATAACTTGAAACACCTACGTTCATCAAACAAACTAATGGCTAATATTACCATACCCAATAACTCCGCAGGTGATAGCCTTTTTTCTAACTCTGTTGGAAAAATATGGAACAAACTGCCATCTGATATCTCATCTTTAACTAGTCTTCCACTCTTTAAAAAACAACCCAGATTAACCTTTCTTTTTCCTTTCCTCCTTAACTCCTCCTCACACAACATCCTATGGACATATGTAAAAAAAAAAAAAAAATTATTGTTAGAATCTGTATAGCAAATATCTACTAAACTTTGTTTATGTAATTTCCTGCGATGACGATGCCTGCTTGCATGTATATCACATGTTCTGACTCAATGTGTTATTATGTTTGACCTTATATTGACTGTTGCTGTGAATTATCTGTAATATCGTTGGAGCTTTTCTCCCCGGGCCTCCACTGAAAATGGACATATATCCAGCTGGACTAGCCCGGTCAACAAATGTAAAATAAATAAAAAAATAAAAATAATGTCAGGGACTGCACTGTTTTCCAGGCTTTTGTTCCAAAAACCCTAAGAAGCCATCTGTCTTCTTTAAAACGTCTAGAAAATAAACAGTTGAAACCTGTCACACAAGATGTTTTGTCAGAAGATCCTGCCTTAGATGTCTTTTCCCAGCTGAAAAGGAAAGCTAAAAAAGCAGAAAGATGTTATATTAGCTTCTTTCTCAAGGTAAGTTGATAAACCTGCTGAGTCTTTTTCCCTTCGTCGCATCCCTTATTGGAGGCCAACATGGAGCAGTTTTTTGGCACATCTTATCCAACAGTCAGGTGGTTGTTAAGGCTTCAAAAGGGGAGCACAGACTTGTATTTTCAGAAGGACCAAATTGTACTGCTCAAATACTAATAGAAGATTGCATTTCTGATTCTTTGATAGAGGTTTTCTGGGACATTCTTTTATAGTTTAGAAATTTCAAAAAGAAAAAAAAAGACTAAAGATCTTTCTTCTCGTGCTACACCTCTCACAAGAGATCCTCAGCAGGAATAACAGGATGAAACCACCTCAGATGTTCATTATATTGATCACTCCTGCTGTAGCCTTAGTTATATGGTTATATCCCGCTAGGAATACAATAGTGAGGCAGCTTCCATAGCTTCAGGGCACCTTTCACACAATCAAACCATTGGACAGCTCTAGCTGAGCTGCCTAAAAGAGCACTGAGCTTGTCAGAGCTTTCCTGCTGTCGAAGAGAACACTCCTTTGTGGGATTTTGAGGATTGACGGTTGGCTTGTGCTGTTCCTTTGCTTGCAGATAAGTTCCCTTTGGCGAAAGCTTCCACTTTCCAAAATGTATTTTTTAATTGTACCTTCCTAGTTAGGGAAGTTGTTTTTCTTCTAGGAGTTTGTATTTTAACAGACTTGTCCCAAGACTTAACTGAACTTAATTATCAAAAGTGCTTGAATACCGAAAGGGAAATTGGCTAGCTTTAAAATGGCCAACAAGGGCAGCTAACCTAGTACTTGCCTATGAACCTGTGTGTGATAACTTTCTATCCCTCGTACAGAAAACTGGAGATGGTGCCAGTTTCTGTCCTCTTTACGTGGCATCCTTATGAAATCTCTTACATGGAAAAGGAGATCAGCCCTTCCTTAGAATGTCCAAAGCTCTGTCTGTCAGTCCATATGAGCAGATATTCGCCTGCAATTACTTCCATTTGTATGAATGTTACTCCAGTAGTGACCCATGTTCAAACATCTGTTGCTATGGTAAGTTGTCAGTGTGCTGTACTTCACTGTAAATTTGGTAGCAGCATTCTTACATTTGAGTTTATCCTGTATACGTTATTGTGACAGTATGATGGCCCAGCCTTTGGCCTGGAACTAGCTAGTAATTGCAGGCAAAATAGTTTGCCTCGTTTTAATGTAGTGGATATCTTGACCGAGACATGTAGTGGACCTTGCAGCTGGATGCTGTAGACTAGTAGTGCAGAGGCTAAAGCTCTGAACTGTTACTGAGCTATATCCTCCTGTACCAGGGGTACATGGTTTGATTCCTTTGACCTTCATTTGCCTACTGTGTGACTTTCAGCAAATCATTTAACCAGAGTAGCTTTCCCTGGGTCACCCTTAGAAAGAGGAAATTTATCTAATGGACTAGCACAGTCAACAAGTAGATAATTTTGAATGGTGCCATTACTGCAACGTTATGGTGCTTCTGTGAGGACAGATAACTTTTCTACAACTAGGCTGTGGATGTAGTTGACACTGATCTTAACTGATTTTCATTATGTGGAGTCTTCTGGTCTTGGTTGCCCTGACTAGAAACAGAATGACTTGCAGAATTGTGTTCAATGTGGCCACTGTATCAGACTAGCAGCCATGAGACGGTGGGGGTTTTGTCTGCATTCATTCTCTAGCATACAATCCTGGTCACTCTGCACTGCTGATTTACAAATTACTGAGGCATTTTAGAATTTTGGAGCCAAGTTAGAGCAGCAGAGTGGTGGATTGAAGTGCCCATGCCTTCATAAAATGTTTGAGTTAGTCACCTGCTGTTATGGAGAGTGGTTCTCACAATTCTTCTTTCTCTTGAGCCTGGCTCAAAGTTGTATAGTCAGTCAAATTCTCATATATAGAACAACTTGAAAGATTTCCAAACCATCAAGTAAAACTTCTGTACGATGACCTGTCTCGGACTGACATTTATTCCTTGAAACGTTAACTAAAACTCCTGTACCATGACCTGTCTCGGACTGACATTTATTCCTTGCAAGGAAACCTCTGTAATTAACCTATTCTGAAAACAATTGCTTATCGTTGTATATGACAACTTTTGCATTTGTCACAGAAGAATTTGTGTTATTCAGCTAATTAGGTTTTTGACACATTATAATGGTTTTGTTTTTGTTACAGATTGAGACATTACAAAAAGTTAATGAAGATCATACACAATTACATGGGAAGAAGACTGCTGAATTTCATAGTGATTCTGGAGATCCACCTATAATTGATGAATAAGTGTGGCATGTCTGAAGCGTGAAAGAGTACTTGGAAACTTGGCTACCTGCACTGGTAGTGCAACATGTCATCAGCTGCCAGCGTTTTGGAAGAATTAAGAGCATTGTCAGTTTTTGAGGGCCGAAACAGTTTAGATTTGCACATCAGTGTTGTGCATCATACATGTGTGTGTCTCATTGATTATGAAGCACTGTTGTTGCTTTTCTCTTAACTTTTTAGCTGATTTTTATTGGGCTGTCGTTTCATATGTCTAGCATAATTCATTGTCTTTTATATTAATGTTATCTGTGAAAGGAAAATTGTTTTTCTTTAGCTGATGCCCCTCACACCATATAGAAGCACAAAACTGGGGAAAAAAAGAGAAGTATGCAAGTTCTTTTCTGAGAAAGAGTGCAAGACAAATGTGTCTATAGGTGTAGCTGTGACCTTTAAATCACAACTCCCATCCTGACAAACTTGTTATCTCAGAGCCTTGCGCCATAGACAGAAAATAATAATATCAGTAATTTTGCTTCTCAGTACATACAAGGTTGTGAGAATTTAGATTTTCAGTTTTAAACTTTATTTTGAATCACTGTTAAAAACTGTTCTGTTCATTGTTTGCAAAAGGGCATTGTTTAGTTAAACTGCAGGTGGAAGAAAATTTAAATTAAGGCACATTTTGATTTTGTGATGTTCGATGTGCCATTATAGTATGGCATTAATACATACTAAAAAAATTCCTTTTTATTGGCATCCATAAAAGTAACACTATGTTACTAATTGATAGCACTGTTACTAGGAGGTCATTATAATGACAGCTGTGATTAGCAGTACAATTACAGTACACAGTGTGCACATACCTACTTGGAAAAGAAAGTTGATTAGAATGAAACAGTTTCTTCTTTCATTATCAGATTAGTGTTAGTCAAATTGAATGCTCTGACTGTTTTTAACATAGGCATCAAGACTAACATTTTTACACCCTCTCATTGACTAAGGAAAATGTTATTTTCCAGTTGAATTGTGTCACTTTGTTATACTGAGTTACTGTAATGATTGACTGCCTGCCTCTAGGTTGCTGAAGTAATCTGGTAGGTTAGTCTTTCTCTGAGGTATTCGGTGCTGTAAAGTGATTGCAGTGCAAATAAGCTGCTTGAATAAAGTGGGTGCTGTAAGCAGCACTAGAGATGTTACTGATCAGTCTCCTGTAATTCATAAATTATAAGCTACTAAGTGGGGGCTTCAGGTCGGTGATATTGCATCATTGATTTGAAAACTTCAGGAACTTCTCGGGTTTCACACACAGGATCTGCTGCTACTACATCATAATATAGAATTGTCCACTTTTTTTAACATAAACTGTTTACTGTGGTATTGTTGAAGATTCTTAATGTCTGCAAGTTGTACCCTTATTTTATTTTCAATGCATTTTTAATGCACCATTGGATGTTTATACCTGGTTAAAAGTTCAAAACGGAGCAGTTAACTTGGATGGTGTTGCCAAGTACTGCATGTAATGTTTAATGCAGTTTACAGTATGCATACATAAATGAGAAATAGCAAATTTTGCATATAGATGAATGGAAGTCTTCACAGTAAAGCATATGGACTGGATGTTGTAAAGATGATGAACTTGCAGAGTAAAGTGAATGTCTGTCTTGTGTGAGGTAGACACAGTTATACTGAAGGTACAAGCATTAATCTGAAGTAGGAGATTCATTTGTCTGCAACCTGTGGGTTATGGATCCGACATGGGATCCGAACCGGCATGGTTTACCAGCTATGGATCCAAGCTCTCATCTCCTCCCCTCACCCATAATGCCCTGCTCTCCCTACATGACCTCAGATCTTGTTTGCCGCGCTGGTGACCAGATTTGTGTTCCTAAGCTCTTCAGCTAAGTGCAGTTTTTCAGTGTTTTAAAGTGTTAAATTTTGAATTTTTGTGTGAAAGTTGTGTGGAAGTTTAGGTTTCCCTATTACTTAATTATACTTTTAGTGTTTTAAAATTTAATTTTACTTATCCCTCCCCTCGCTGGTAGCGTAGTGTGTGTTTGGGCCTGTTGTGTGGTTTAGTTACTTTTGCTTTAACTTTAGTTTAAGTAACTTTTGGTATTTGGGATGTCTGAACAACCCAAAGTTGTGTTCTCCAAGTGCTCCGAGTGTGGCCATAAGCTTTCCCCTGCTGATGGCCACACTCGGTGCGTTAGATGCCTTGGGGTTGAACACCTCACTTCTGGATGTTCCATTTGTGCAGGGTTCAACCCCAGGGCATTGAAGGAGCGGAGGTCCAAGCTTGTCTTGGTGGGTCTTTTGCCCCCGGACCCGGCCGGCCTCCGCTCCTTCGGGTAACTGCTTCACGGTTGTCTCCTCTCCGGCTCCCCTCCTGGGACTCAACCTCCCTGTAGTGGTTCGGAGGAGAGGAAGCTAGAAAGAAGGACCGGAGGGAGAAGCACCATAAGCGGCGGGCCGAGACCTCTGTTTCGGCCCCGCCAGCCAAGCGGCTTCTCCCGGCATCCTTGTCTGCTGGTGCGAGCCCTCCTCGGCTCCGGTCACCTGTGTGTTTTTCACCGGGACCTGAGGAGGAGGAGACCCGATCTCCGTCGAGGCTATCCAGGAGGCACTCTAGGCCTACCTCGGTAGCCTCGTCGAGATCGACCTATAGCCTGTCAGACGCTGATCTGGACCGGATGATGAGAAGGTTCATCCAGGCCCAGATGCAGATGGGAGTGCTCTTGCCTCCCCCCCCTCTGGGGGGAGCTCGACCCCTTTAAACCAATTGCTCCTTCTCCGACCCGCTACCCGGGTTCGGAGCAGTTGGAGCCGAGCAGCTTCGGAGCCGGGGGTGGGTCGGCGCCGATAGTACTTGGTACTTCGGATCCGACCCTGCCCTCGAGTGCTTCGGATCCGACCTCTCGGAGCCTGGATCCAAGCTTCGGATCCGGGGGGATCAGTGCTCCTTCGGCGCTGTCTGTGTCGGAGCGCACTGTCCCTTCGGATCCGAGCGTTCGGCGCCGGCTCCGATCCACTCCTCGGATCCGAGGGGGAGCCGATTGTCAGATCCTTTGGTCGAGGTCGGCTCCCCTTCGGCTTTTGATGTAGTGGAGAGGGCCCTGTTGAGGGTCTCCGGACCCCCGGCACTTGCTTCGGCTCCGTCCCGCGCTCCATCTGCACTGGGTCAGGCTTCCACCATCCGGCCCTTGGGACAGCCCGCTCCTTTGCCCCAAGCTGTTCCCCTGGAACAGGTTACTGTTTGCGAGGAGTCCTCTGACAGCCCCCCGGAGGATATTCCCCGCAAACACACATGCAAAAGGAGGCACATTGACTCCCCCGAGTCTCCCACAGAAGACACGGACTTGGAGGAAGGGGAAGGCTCCCCAAGGTCACCCCCCGAGGATGTCTCATTTGGAGACATCATGGAAATGCTCCGCATAAGGGGGGGGTGGTCTGCCCCCAAGTCTTCGGACGAGTCCGTGTTCTTGGAGGCATTTGAAGCGGGCCCGTCTACCTCTTGGCTGTCCCCTCCTGCCGACCCCCTGGTGGACCTCATTACCACCAGGGCGTGGAAGGAACCGGACACCGTGGAGCCAATCCCAAAAAGGCCCGACCGTATTCTCAGTCCCCCGGCTGACCGTGCCCATTGGAGTAAGGGGCCTCCTGTAGATGCCATGCTGACGGCGGCGGCCACCAAGAGGGAACTTGCTCAGGAGAGTCCCTCAGTCCATCCTCCGAGCAAGGAGTCTCGGATGATGGACTGCTTGGGGAAGCGGATGTTTAGTTCAGCGACCTTCTCAGTGAGGGCGCTGAACTACCTGGCACACGTGATTAGGATGCAGCGCGATCTTATAAAAGAATACGCTGCATCCCCCCCAGAGTCCATGTCGGAGGAGGACAAAGTGCTGTACTCCACCCGTATGGCCACTCTCAGGTCCGTCACTAATACCTCTATGCGGCTACTATCCCATGCTATGGAAGGTGCCGCTAGAGCCGCAGGGGCAGGCCTAGTTACTAGACGTCAGGCCTGGCTCCGTCATTGCGATTTCTCGGAGCCCTTCAAGGCGTCATTTGCGAACGCCCCTTTCGATGGTTCTGCCCTCTTTGGCCAAACTGTTCGTGACACCTTGACCCAGAGCGAGAAGGACGGGAAGACGCTGTCTGCCGTCAGAATCCGCTTCTCTGCACCCCAGAGGCCCCATTCTAGGAACCAAAAGTGTCAGAAGAAGATGTGGTTCCGGAAGTCGCAGCAATCCCAGCTTGCTCCGGACAACCAGTCCTTCCGTGGCAGAGGAGGACAGGGAGGACGCCGCCCTAGGGGCAGAGGGGCTCCCAGGAACTTTGGGTCCAGAGAACCCTTCTCTGAACGGCCCGCGCAGCAGCCCTGAGGGGTTGCCTGGCTGCTCCACTCTGGAGGCAGTCAGGGGATGTTTTTCGGAGCACCTAGCGGCATGGGAGTCCATAACATCAGACTGCTGGGTTCTCCAGATCATATCCAGAGGATACCGTATTCCCTTTCTTCACTTGCCAAAATTAAAGTCCCTCCCCGACGTTCCACCCGGTCAGTGGGAGGCCGCTTTGGCAGAAATTGGCCATCTGCTAAAGAAGAGCCATCCAGCCCGTCCCCAGACCAGATCGGATTAGGGTTCTACTCCAGGTTCTTTTAGTGCCAAAAAAGACGGGGGATCTAAGACCAATTTTAGACCTTTCTCTTTTGAACCTGGCAGTTCCCAAAGAGAAATTCCGAATGGTGACATTGCAGTCTATTCTCCCCCTTCTGGGAGAAAACCACTGGATGTGCTCCATAGACCTCAAGGATGCGTACTACCACATACTAATGGACAGGCGCTCCAGGAGGTTTCTCCGCTTCCGGCTGGGAGCCAGTCACTACCAATTCTGGGTCCTTCCCTTTGGTCTCACCACAGCCCCCAGGGTGTTCACCAAAGTATTAGCAGTGGTAGCGGCCCACCTGAGGCTTCAGGGGGTGCAGGTCTTTCCTTACCTGGACGACTGGCTCCTCACCGCCCCAACAAGGCATCTACTTCTCTTGGCGCGAGACTCCTTTCTCTATCTTGCTCCATGCCTGGGCATCACGATAAACACAAAAAAATCCAACCTAGCACCCACACAGCTCATAGATTTTATAGGTGCCAGGTTAGACACGAGGAGATTGAGAGCCTTCCTCACAGCGGACAGAGTGCAAAGTCTACAGCTCCAGGTGTGGGCCATTCTCCACTCAAGCTCAGTTCCGGCGGAGTTGGTCCTGAGGGCCCTAGGGTCTATGGCGGCAGCGATTGCGCTTCTTCCTCTTGCCAGGTTCAATATGCGTATCCTTCAATGGACACTCATGGTTCAGTGGTCGTATCTTGCTCTTCCTATGCATCATCCCATTGCGATCAGCAAAGCGTGCAGGCGGTCCCTCCTGTGGTGGCTACACTCTCCAGATCTCCACGGAGGCCGCCCCTTTTGTGCCTCTCCCCCTCTCGCCATGGTGACCACAGACGCCTCCCGCCTCGGGTGGGGGGGGCATTTTGCAGGCCAGACGGTCCAAGGCACGTGGGACGATTCAGAGACCTCGCTGCATATCAATGTTCTAGAGATGAGAGCAGTGCTCTTAGCGTTGCTAGCACTTCAGGACTTTCTTCCCTTGGGAACAATTGCGATTCAATCGGACAACATGTCTGTTGTCTGGTATATCAACAAACAGGGAAGAACCAGGTCTTACCCCCTTTGTCGAGAAGCCATGAGAGTGTGGGAATGGGCAATCTCCACCAACCGCTTTCTCATAGCAACGCATATTCCGGGTCGGTCCAACATCCTGGCGGACAAACTGTCGCACCATTCTCACCCCCTACGAGTGGTCTCTCAATACTCAGGTAGCGGAACGCATCTTCGCACAGTGGGGAACTCCTTGTTGCGATCTTTTTGCGTCTCCCTCAAACACCAAATGCGACAGTTTTTTTGCCCTGATACCTCCTCCCAGAGGTTCCCCAAGAGACGCTCTGGTGCATGCTTGGCCACCCGGTCTTCTTTATGCTTATCCCCCCTTGCCTCTGATGCTCCAAGTTCTTCAGAAAGCCTCTCGGTTGGGGTGCAGAATGATCATCATTGCTACCTTTTGGCCTCGACAGATCTGGTTCCCCTTCCTCAGGTCTCACTCAGTGAATCCTCCTTGGATTCTAGATCCCATTCCGGATCTGATTTCTCATCCATCCCACTTATCTCCTCCGAACCTGGACAACCTCAAGCTGACCGCTTGGCTGCTCCAGTTCCACTCCTGATCAGGACTCCCGGTATTTCGTCCCCTGTTAAGGCTATCCTGGTGGCAGCTCATAAGCCTTCCACTAGGAAAGTCTACCGTAGCAAGTGGAAGCGGTTCTCTTTGTGGGCGGAGCGGCAAGGCCTAAACCCCTTCACAGTTCCTCTCCCTTTGGTGCTTGACTTCTTAACCACTCTCTTTAATGATGGTGCCAGCAGTTCCACGGTCAAAGTACAACTTGCGGCAATTTCTCATTATCACATTGGTCATGACTCCAGTCCGCTGATGTCTGCCAAATTGTGTAAGATTTTCCTTAAAGGTACTTTTCTTCTCAGGCCCCCTATAAAGCAAGCGGTTCCTCCTTGGGACCTTTCCTTAGTTCTTCAGGCCTTGACCGCCCCCCCCCCTTCGAAAGGGCGGCTACGGTAGATCTGAAATTCTTATCTTTCAAGACCGCCTTCTTTAGTAGCCATTACTTCGGCCAAGAGAGTCTCAGAGCTTCAAGCATTATCAGCTAAACCTCCTTACTTGGTCTTTCATCTGGACCTGGTTTACCTCAGGACCAACCCGTCCTTTCTCCCTAAGGTAGCTTCTGAAGCAAATATTAACCAATCCATTAACCTCCCTGTTTTCTTCCCTAAATATCAAAACAAGGGTGAATACAAGCTTCATTCCTTAGACGTTCACAGGCAACTTAGATTTTATCTAAACAGGACTGCTGGTCATAGGCAATCCGACCAGTTGTTCATTTCCTTTGCTAAATTTAATTTGGGCAAGCCAATTTCCAAAGTCTCATTATCTCGCTGGATTTCACAATGTATCTTACTAGCTTATCAAGCTTCGGGAAGGCCCGCACCGGAGGGTGTACATGCCCATTCAACCCGGTCAGTCTCTACCTCGGCAGCCTTTAAGGCTAGGATTCCTCTAGATGATATTTGTGCAGCAGCCACGTGGGCTTCATCTCATACCTTTATTTCCCACTACAAGTTGGATCTTACATCTAGGGGTAGAGCATCCTTTGGCTCCGCGGTGCTCCGGAATATCCTTCCATGATGGTCACCCAAGATTCAGGTAGCTGGGGACTCTGTCCCACAGATTGCAGACAAATGAATCTCCTACTTCAGATTTAGAAGTTATGTACTCACCATAACGTTCCATCTGAGTAGGTGTATTCATTTGTCTGCAACCATCCCGCCCTCCTATCCACCTGGCCTTTCAGTTTCCTGCATATGTTGTGTTACCCTTTTCAGGGTGTTTATGCTGTTGGCAAACTCGATCTGAGGTCATGTAGGGAGAGCAGGGCATTATGGGTGAGGGGAGGAGCTGAGAGCTTGGATCCATAGCTGGTAAACCATGCCGGTTCGGATCCGATGTCGGATCCATAACCCACAGGTTGCAGACAAATGAATACACCTACTCAGATGGAACGTTATGGTGAGTACATAACTTCTAATTATCCAGTTTGCAGATGTCCTACCTTGTTTTAATTGGCTTGCCCGTTTGATGTCACTGTGGCATTGAGATGAATAAATACTGAAATCACTGATCAAACCTTTAAGGCGGCTCTGGCAGTAGATTCTATTATTTACCCTCAGCCTCAAACATTGTCTGACAAGAGTTCCCAGGGCAGTTGGTACTACTTCCTTCACTTCTGTCAGTGTAAAAGGGTAACCCTTCATGTGTTTTCAAGTTTGTTTTTCTTTCCCGCAGAGCTGGGTAAGATCTCAATAGTATTTTGGTGGAGTTTTTGTCTACATCTTTATTAATAAGAAGGGTGCTTTGTGTTCATTTTTATCCTTTGTACACGCTCCCTTATAATGATGTATTGAACAGTTACTCAGAGTCAAATTCCACAGAAATGTACCCATTGTGTCATCTGTTCAGGACTATCATCTTTTTCAATGTTTACCCAAGTTAAAATATGGTCTTGCCAGAAACTGTCGGTGGGATGAGATATTTTACAGCTTTCTGTTGGAAAATACAGTCAGCAGTAGAGTTTTGGTCCAGTTTGTCCCAGACTAGAATGTCTGTTTTTTTTTTCAACCACAGAATATTTTCCTTCTTACGTAGCAAGCAGGCTTGAGAGTACAACCCAAGTGAACTGTGTGATGAATGAACTAGCGTAAGTATAGAACCAGCAAAATTGTAATCCGAGGTTACTGAGGTTCAAACCATAAAGATGATGCTTCTGTTAGGAAAGATTTCTCTCCATCTGCTTGTCTGCAAACCTCAGGCTCGTTAAGTTTTCAGGCTCTCACATTCAGCACTGGAATAAAGAGAAATATAAAAAAGGAAATACGAGAAAAGGTAACTTGAGATCCAGTGTTGTCTATTTTCGTCCAAATCAACACATGGGTTGAATCACATAGATCCAACCTTTGCACCAATTTTTGAAGCTTCTTCAGTTCCAGGGTTCTGCTGCTCTCCTACCCATAATTCCCTATATTCCACCCTAATACCCCAGATCTCGTTTGCTGCCAAAGACTTCAGATGTGTTCTCAAGGGTTCTTATCCCAGTGTGTATCGTTTTTGGAGCCTAACTTTTCCTCCATCCCTACCAAGAGTCTTTATACTCTCTATTTTCTTAGTTGAGCTCTTATAGTTGTCTTGTCTCCTTTTTGATAAGTCTTACATTTTTTCTGTTAAAGTTAATATGGATAGTTGTAGCATTTGATCTGATTTTGTCAGTCTTCATTTAATCCTTGACAGTGGGTTCGGTTCCGAACCTCAGAACCGAGATGGCCGTATATTTCGGCTCGCGCTCTCCAAACTCTCGAGCCAGGGTCTACCAACGGTGCTGCTGTCAGAGATTACCTCTGATCTCGTTTCCTGCTTTGCAGACCAGACACATTAGTTTTCTTCTCTCGAGCCTTGGCCTATTTTGTGAGTATTTCCTAAATTATAGACATCCTTTCCTTGACAAATTCTAGATTTTTCTAATCCCTTTACAACTCTTTGTATTTCATCCGGCTCCTCTCTTTCTTAACAAAGCTGTTTTCCTCTCTCTTCTTTACTTCTGCTGTAGGTACTGTCCAGTACCATCGTTTGTGCCCTTTCCCCTCCTTTATTTACCTTTTTAAGGTATTCTTGGATACCATTGTTAGTATTTTTCTACCTATCCTTAAAAAAAAAAAAAAAAAAAACTTTCTAATTGTATTTCTCTCACTCTGCTCTGTCTCGTGATTGAGTGACAGTTTCTATCTGGTATGCACGAATTTGGTAGGCTGGTGGATGGCCGACCGGAAAATGTTCGAAAGCAGTGCGGTGACTTTGCATAATTGCAAATGCAATTATGTCGAAATGCAAAACACCCCCCCCCCTTTTTTGACCCATGGTAGCTCTTGTTTAGGTGGTAGAGCAGTCGGAAATGTTGAATTCAGAGTTTTTCACGACATTCCGACCGTTCGGCACCTTGAAATTCAACATTCTGGTTCGGACATTTGGTCATGCGACCAAATGCATGTATTCTGTTCTATCTACTATTATGGCTGAACAACAGGAAAAACCTTTTACTAAATCCTCTAAAGGCACCTCTGGGTTTAAGAGGTGTAAAAATGAGTGCAGAATGTCTGAGTCAGGCATAGTCTATGCATTTACTGTCTTGGTAAAATCCATCTATAAGAAAACTGTTCCATTTGTCACGGGTTTTCAACCTAAACTTTGAAAGTTAAAATTAATTTTGAAAGGACTCCTTAAATCTGGATTTGACAAGGCCATTTCTGAGTTGAAGACTGAAGCTAGCACTTCCTTATCATCATCATCTCCTGCTTCTAAGAAAAGGCCTTCCTCACAACCATCAAGGAAAATGGCTAAATCTACCTCTGTACCGAAGAGTTCATCGACACCAGAGAATTTAACTGGAACTAATTCCAAACTGGCTTCGAAGCCGACAGCTTCTTCTTTGGCAACTACTGATGCATCAGTACCAAAGCAACTAGGGCTGCCTCCGCTCTCATGAACATTGTATTCTCCATCTATAGACCCTTTTAAAGACCCTCTCTTTGTGGAAGTAAGACCCCCTAAGTCTACTTCCACTGCATCTGTTTGATCTACTGAGAGTCTCTCAGAGGTAGATATCATGAGACTGGTGGATCAGCTGCTGGCAGCGAGAGGATTGTCCTCTGTTCCAAGCCACACTGGTGTCAGAAGCACTCATCCTGTGACACTTCCATATCCTCCTCCTCCAACTTTTGCTGAGCCTTTGGAGCCCTCGATCCCAACTCTATTCCGGTAGCATCTTCATCTCCAGTTCCAAGAACTGCCTTGAGTCCCTCCAAGCTTTCGGTACCAGAGACCTTCTGGGGTTGAGACTCTCTTTGGGTCCGAGATGCATGGTACCTTTTCAGCTCCTTCTGAGTTGTCCATGTCTCTTGGTGCCTCGGTCTTTGTAGCATCGACCCAGGCTTTTGTTCTGGGGACTGCCTTCTCAGTGCAGGGTGTGACCCCAGTTCCAAAAGAGTCTATTTTGGTTCCATGCTCCCATCCCTCTACAGGGGGGGAACCTTCCAGATTATGGAAAAGGCATTGTCTGTTGGAGACCCACAGTCCTTTACATCCGTGTCGGGACAGATTTCTGTATCTCCTCAACCTGAGCTACAATCATTCTCATCCCCAGGACAGAGGACGCAAAAGTCTCAGGTAACACCTATTTTAGTAGTCTTTCTTCAGATACTTCCCCAGATCACCCCCCTGAGGGAAGGCCCTGCAAAAAGAAAGTGCAAGAGGAAGCAGACTCTCCAGAAGAGTCTTTCACTGAAGATATTGATTTTGATGAAGGGGAAGGTCCCCCCCCCCCAAGTCAACCCCTGATGATGTTTCTTTCGGAGACATCCTAGAAATCCTGAAACAGAGGGGTGGCTGGTCCTCCTTCCAGCCTTCCTCGGAGGAGTCAGTATACCTGGTGACTTTTCATGTCCAACCCTCTACTTTGATTTCTCTGTCTGCTAACTATCTTATTAAACTGATCACTCAGCGGGTGTGGAAGATGCCCAACACCATAGAATCAATCCCCAAGAGACCTGATTGAGTTTTATCAGCCCCTAAAGAGGAACTGCATTGGGCCAAAGTAATTCCTGCTGAAGCCATGGTGGTAGCGGCAGCCACCAGAAAGGAACTTGCCGAGGAAAGTCCCATTATTCATACTCCTAACAATGACTCTAGGACTTTGGATAGATTTGGGAGGCGCATTTATGCTTCAGTGACCTTCACTGTAAAGTCCTTGAATTATATGGCGCACTTTACAAGACTACAGAGGGATCTGATCAAGGAGCAGTGGCTGAAGGGGTATGGGGATAGTTACTTCTCAGTTTGCAGCCCTAGAAGCAATTTCGAACTCATCCATGAGACTTGTTGCCCATGCAGCTGAGGGGACAACTAGGGCACCGGGTTCAGGCATAGCCATCAGAAGGCATTCCTGGATGCACTTGTGCAACTTTGCAGAGCGTTTAAAGTGTCATTCATCAACTCTCCATTTGACAGATCTTCCCGTTTTGGTCCCAAGGTAAAGGACACCCTAGCCAGATGTGAAAAGGATGGGAAGACCCTTTCTGCTGTTGGCATACGTTTCTCCACTAATTAGAGACCATACCCTAAGAACCAGAAGAGTGGGAGACAATGGTTTAAAAAATCCAAAGGGCCTTTCCAGGATTCACAAGGCAAAGACTTCTTCTGGGGCAGAGGGGGGAGCAATGGAAGATGCCACACTGGAGGCAGAAATGGACTGCAGAATCAGGGATCCAGGGAGATCTCCTCTGGTGCTTCCTGCCAGTACCCCTGAATGGGGGCTGGATTGCCCGCCTCTGGAGGCAGTCGGGGGACGATATCTCTGCACCAATCTGCATGGCAGATGTTTGTGTTGGACAAGTGGATGCAGGGAATTATATCCAGAGGTTACAAAATTCCTCTATCACAACCCCCAAAACCCCAGGAAAAACTCCCGAACATGCCACCCAGTCTCAGGGAAGCAGCAGTTCTAGATATTCAAAGACTGCTAAGCAAGAGTCATCCAAAAAGTCCCACCAGACCAGAAATAATCCAGATATTTTTCAGGATTCTTTTTAGTAGCCAAGAAAACAGGGAACTGGAGACCCATCTTGGATCTCAGCTAATTCAACAAGGCAGTTCAACAAACCAAATTCTGGATGTTCATGGTTCAAAAAATACTTCCATTCTTGGAAACAGATGAGTGGATATGCTTTATTGACTTCCACAATGCTTCTTACCACATAAAAATGGAAAAGAGCTTGGTTTTTGTGCTGCCAGCTGGGAGCCAGTCATTTCCAAATCAGAGTGCTGCCCTTTGGACTCACCACTGCCCCCAGGGTGTTTACCAAATGCATGGCACTGGCAGCAGCTCATCTAAGACTGCAAAGCAAGGATTTTGAGTATTTCCACATCTCGATGACTGGCTCCTCACTACTGCCATCAGGCGTCAATTAGAACGGGAAAGAAATTACACCATACATCTCTGTACATCTCTAGGAATAACTATAAATTTTGAAAAGTCCACATGTCAACCCACTGAACAACTGGATTTCATTGAAGCTCACGTAGACACTGTCTCAGGAATTGCATCTCTCCCTCCAGAAAGGCTGCAACGTATAAGATCCCAGGTTGGTCAGTTACTGTGCAATAACAAGGTCCCAGCAAAATTAGTTCTTCAAACATTAGGTTCCATGGCACCAGCAATTACTCTAGCTCCCTTGGCAAGTTACCACATGCAGATATTGCAATGGCTACTAGCGGTCCCAATGGTCTCTCTTACACCAACCAGTGTCTCAGCAATTTCTGATTACCAGTCACTGCAAACATGACCTGTTGTGGTGGCTGCACTCCAACCAGATTCGCTTGGATCATCCTTTCATTCTTCCCCAGCCCAAGCCATAGTGACCACGGATGCTTCCCAGACAGGGTGGGGGGCATTATTGGGGAAGGATAGTCCAAGGCACGTGGTCCCAATTGCAGGCTAACTTGCACATCAGTGTACTAGAGATGAGGGCAGTGCTGTTAGTGTTGCAAGCATTCCAAGATGCCCTCTAGGAACAGTAGCTATTCAGACAGACAGTATGTCAGTAGTCTGGTACATAAACAAGGGAGAACCAAATCATACCCATTGTGTAGCGAAGCACTCAGAGTTTGAAATGGGTGATTTCTTCCAACTGCTTTCTCACAGCAGTGCGCATTCTGGGGAGCTCCAACATGATAGAGGACAAATTGAGCAGGACTATTCTCTTGCTTCACAAATGGTGTCTCAATCCAGTAGTGGTAAACAACATTTTTCACCACTGGGGCCAACTTTGCTGTGATCGCTTTGCTTCTCTTCTAAACAACAAGTGCAGAAGTTACTTTGCCATAATCCCTCTTCAGGGGAATCACCCAGAGATGCTCTTCTCCGCAGTTGGCCTCCCAGTCTGTTGTATGCCTTTCCCCAATTCCTGCCGTTTCACAGTTCCTGAAGAAAGCCAAAAGGATGGAAAATTCAGTAATCCTCATTGCCTCCTTTTGGCCTTGACAAGTTTGGTTTCCCTTCTGTGGCCTCATTTAATTCAGAAACCATAGAGTCTAGACCCAGCTCCAGATCTGCTGTCTCTACCAGAAGACATGGTGCAGCCAAATCTCCAAAACCTCAAGCTCACTGTGTGGCTTCTCCAGTTCCCATGATTGCCAGGTATCCTTCTCTTTCTTCACCTGTTCGACAAATTATTGTTGCTCATCACAAACAACTCTACAAGGAATTATACTAAAGTAAATGGGAGAAATTTGCTAGATGGGCTCTGGATAATGAGTTAGACCCTTATTCCAGTCCTGTCCACAAAGTATTAGATTTTCTGGCTTCATTTTCCCAGTCTGATTCCTCTGCATCAGCAATTAAACTGCATCTAGCAGCAGTTTCGAACTTTCATACAGGACTGGATGGTGCCCCTCTAATGTCAGACAAACTGTGTAAAGAATTCCTAAAAGACCTCATAATGCTAAGACATCCATTTAAAGAACGTCTTCCGCCATGGGATCTAACTGTAGTTCTTCAGGCCATGACTATGAACTCCTTTGAACCATCAGCAACTTGTGACTTAAAACATCCGTCTTGGAAAACTTTATTTTTGGTGGGTATCACTTCTGCCAGAAGAGTATCAGAACTTAAGGCCCTATCGTGCAAACTCCCATACTTAATTTTTCATAAGGATAGAGTTGCGCTTCGAACTAATCCATCCTTTCTGCCCAAGGTTTTCTCCGAGACTGATATTAATCGGACTCTAAAGTTACCAGTATTTTTCCCAAATTTTTCAAACAAGGGAGAATATGCTGTCCACTTACTTGACATTTACAGACAACTACATTTTTATCTTCACAGGACTAAAGTTTTTAGAAAATCAAACCAATTTTTTGCGGTGTTTTTTTCTCTCCAGCTAGGTAATTCAGTTTCTAAAGTTGCCTTGGCCAAATGGCTTAGAGACTGCATCACATTCATTTATCGTTCTAAAGGACTCCAGCTCCCAAAAACAGTTCAGGCCCATTCTACAAGAGCAGTAGCTACATCTGCATTCTTTCATACCGGAGCGTCTTTAGACATTTCTGCACCAGCCACTTGGTCTTCTCATCACACTTTTATTATTCATTACAAATTGAATCAGGTGTCAAGGAGCGAGCATCCTTTGGTTCTCTGATGCTTAGAAATATTCATCCGTGAGACCTTCCACGGCTAAAGTAGCTAGAGACTCTGTCCCACTGTCAAGGATTGCGTGAATTGGCAACATCAGATAAAGAAGATATGCCTTACCATAACATTCCATCTGTGTTGTCGATTTTCACCAATCCTTGACATCCCCACCCTCCTTCCCCCATCCTGCGACTCTTAGTAGACCAAATTTAGTCCTTGGCTAGTTTCACTTTAAGGACTCCTATATGACTTCTGTTAATCTGACTATCATGTATCCATGACCTTTCACATCTGACTGCTACTCTTTGTCAAACTCGATCTGAGGTCATCTCAGAGAAGCATCATGGGTAGAGCCTGGCTCGAGAGTTTGGAGAGCGAGCTGAAATAAACAGCTGTCTCGTTTCCGAGGTTCAGAACCTAACCCACTTTCAAGAATTGGTGAATATCGATAACACGGAGTGTTGTGGCAAGACACAACTTCTTTTTCTAAAGTAAATAGCTTTAGCTGTTATAGTGACTTTACCCAAGTAATCAGTTATATTAAATTGTATTAGATAATAAGCTTTGAGAGAGTTTTTGTAGTTCTAAATATATGTATTGTGTGCTACCATAGTGCTTAGTGTTTTTGTGAACTTGGGTGTTATGTCTGACTCGCAGAGTTTTAAGAAATGTGCTCAATGCGGTCATAAGTGACCATTTGCTGTGTGTTTACTGTTTGGGTGCTGCCCACTTGCATTCAGATTGCCAGTCTTGTGCTTTTTTTGAGCTAGAGCTCTACAAACCAAAAGAGAGAAGCTTATTGTAAAAGGCTTACTCCTTTCTCAGACAGGGACTTCAACTTCAGCAGGATCTTTTTCTACCACCTTTTCTCCAGCCAAGAAATTGGACAAAGATAAGGAAAAGAAAATGATAAACCTGAAAGGATTAAGAAATCTGGGTTGGAATTATCCAGGAAACGTTTTCTGGATCTGACAGTACTGATTAGGCCAGATCCAAAATTGGCTTGGAGGTCAGAACCACCAGATGTTCTTCATGTTTCACTGTTCCAGTCATCACATTTGGGTTATCCCTGCCAGGGTAGCCCTCAGCCAGCCTGAATACCAGAGACAGTATTTTTGCGTCGGTTGCTGTCGCCTGAGGATTGACGTCAGGTCATCAGTGGTATAAAGGAAGGTAGCCGACACCATTACATCAGTCTTTCTTGCTGTGGAACCCGAAGCAGAAATGGTTCACACAAGTGCCAGTCAGCTGCTACCTGAGTTTTTGTTTCTGAATTGAAGTTGAAGTCTTCGAGTTAAGTACCCATTGGGGATCCTTTTTTCTTGCACTAACCAATGTCAGAAAAAGTTAATAATTGTCTCGCCTGTGGAAAACAAATGCCACATTGGAACTTCCACTCTTACTGCATCACTTGTCTAGGCCTAGACCACAACGTTCTTCATTGTTGCTTCTGTGCTTTAATGCCAGAACTATTCATCGTTGGGCCCTTTTTGTAGCCAGATATTTCCGTTTACAGTCCTCTAATTCTGATATGGCTTTGGTAAGCCATCCAACAGCAGATCTTCTGAAAAAGCATAAAGATAAAGACAGATCGCACAGGACCAAACCTTACGATGATGCTTATGTTAAACTGGTCGTCAGTACTCCAGAACTCAGTGAGGTGCTTTCGCAGCCCAGATGCCGCTTCAGTTAATTTGCAGACAGCTACTGAGACCCTTTCAGAGTCCGGTACACTGCAGAACTCTTCTTCATCTAAGGATCCTGCGGTCATGTCTACCTTGGATGGTTCCAGAGCCACTGTGCAGGCACTGGCTTCCGAGGAAGTCCTTCACAACACCGAATTCTGACATAAACCAACACCTTTTGCATCTTTTGCAACTAGTATTCTTTCGAGAACAACAGAGTTCCTTAGGACCAGGGGTCGAACCACACCCAAGAAACTGACTACCCTTTCTCAGGCCCCTTCTCCCTTGCCTCAGGCTCAAATGGTTAAAATGGCAGAAGACCTTATCATGCCAATTAGGGAAAGCCAAACCACCCCCTCAAAAAGGAAGAAAGATCCGTCTCCAGTAGTCTTGTCTGAACAAGAGTCAGATGAATCCGATGCATCTGACTATGAAGACATGCAGCCCCTCTCCACATATGAGGATTCTGATGCAGAGGAATCCATTCCTTCAGCCTCTCCCCCAGAGAATTTTTTCCTTTGGGGAAACCCTGCATACCTTAATGGAGCATTTTTCAGTAGGAGAGTCAGGACTACCATCAGTCTAAAAAGAGACTCAGAGAGTTCCTGTATCTTCCATGACACAGACCCGTAGCCAACCCTAGTCCCGGATGTGATGGATGATGTTTTCCCTGAATCCACCTTGACTCCAAACACCCTCCCTCCTGCTTCCAGATAACTAGACAGGTACTACAGAGTCCCTAACTCACACAAATATCTTTTTAAAAATCCAACAGCTGACCCGGAGGTCATTTCCCAAGGGCCAAAAGGGATTAAAGCAACCTCAGCTAAAAATCCCACCCCCTCAGACAGGGATTCCCGAGCACTGGACAGATGGGTTAAAAAAAAGTATACACCTCAGCTACTCTTGCTATCAGGGCACTAAATTGTCAGTTCCATATGCTTAACTATCAGCAACATACCTTGGAACTCCTTAAACAAAAAATGTTCTCCTTTCCTGCATGGGCAGAATCTAAAGATTTACAAGACTTAATGCATTCTGCAAGTCAAGTAACTGAACACAATTTGCACTGTGGTTTTGACTCCCTAGAAGCTTCTTGAAGGGCAGCAGTCACTGGATCTGTCATTAGAAGACATGCATGGCTTAAGGAACAACCCCTGCCAGACCATGTCAAATCAAAATTGTTGGATGCACTCTTGCACAAAGATAACTTATTTGGCACTAAAGCAGAAGAGTTCTTAAAAAAAGACAGAAGAAAAAGCAAAATCTATGCAGGCAGTTAAAGATTTCTTACAGGTCCAGCCCCCTAGATTCAGCAGGCATTTTCCCTCCAAGCACTGGTCTTTTTTCCTGCTCCGAGTAAACAAGCCCAGCCTAGGCCCCATGGAAACAGACCCTCCCCCCAACAGACAGCAACCCCAGAAGTTGCAGAGATCTAAGCAGTGTACTACCTCCACTTCAAAACCAGGGAGTTCTAAGCCATCCCCTTATGGTAAGAACTCAGTGACTCACCTCCTCCTGACCTCGCCTATGCCCACCTTCACATACCCCTAGGAGGAAAACTCTCCTTTCACTCAAGCACCTGGGCCACCATTACCCAAGGACCAATGGGTTCTGAACATTGTATCTCAGGGGTACAAATTCTCCTTCCAACCCTAAAAGGGTTCCCAGATCTACCACCAAATCAGTGGGCAGAGGCTCAAAAGCAAATCCATTCCCTGCTCTCCCTGGGGGCAGTAGATCACATTCCTGCAGAGCAGATAGGCCAAGGCTTCTATTCCAGACTCTTTCTGGTGCCCAGAAAAGAGGGCACCTGGTGCCCCATCCTCGATCTATCCATTATAAACACCTTCCTGGTGATCCCAAAATTCAAAATGCTCACCTTCCAGCAGCTGCTACCCATTCTGTGCAAGGATGCTTGGCTAGACACCCTGGACCTAAAAGAGGCCTACCTCCACATTCCTGTTAGGGTGTCCTGCAGAAAAAATATCTGCACTTCGGGGAAGGATCTCAGCACTTTCAGTTCTCTGCACTTCTCTTTGGGCTTATCTACTGCTCCCAGAGTTTTCACAAAATGCCTGGCTCCGGCCATTGCCTATTGCAGACAAAATAAAATATTCAAATTTATCCCTACTTAAGACGACTGCCTTATTCAGCCAGGAAAAGCTGCTCAAAGACCTGGCCTTTGTAAAGAACCTACTAACCTCCATGGGGTACACAATCAACAAAAAGAAATCCAAACAGATACCCACCCAAAGGATAATCTTGGGAGCAAGTCTGGGCACAGCATCCAAGATGGCATGCCTTACACCAGAGAAACAAATTTTCCTGTCAGCTTACTTCTCTCAACTGGCCACCAGGCCCCAGATTTCTGCAAGGAAAATCCTGCAAGCCCTGGGGTTCATGGCATCTTGCATACTTTTCATTCTATATGCCAGACTGCATATGAGGGAAACGTCAATGGTACCTAAAGAGCCTTTGCTGTCAACACTCTCAAGATCTGGAAACTCTTCTACCTATTATTCCTTGCCTGAATAAGGAATTTCTTTGTTGGGCAACAGCCTGCTCCCACAACAAGGGACTACCCTCATCCCCACACCACGCCACCCAGACCCTCACCACAGATGCATCAGACTATGCTTGGGGTGCACACCTGGATGGCAGGTGCATACAGAGCCTATAGACCCCACAGCAAATCCCCCATGCACATCAATCAAAAAGATGATGGCTGTGCCTCAGGCCTTGATAGCTTTCAAACCCCTTCTCTCCCCAAGGGTTCTCCTGATCAAAACAGACAACACCACTGTGAATGTGGTACATTAACAAGCAGGGAGGGACTCACTCCTACCTGCTGGTCAGGCTGGCCATGATCCTTTGGCTCACCGCCTCTTCCATGCAACTACACCTGTTAGCACAATACCTACCAGGCTCTCTCAACTCCATGGCAGACCAATTAAGCAGAAAGCTTTTGGACCCACATGAGTGGCAGCTCAACAGAAGTACCTTCTTCCAAATAACTCGGGGAATGGGGAACCCTGGAGGTCGACCTCTTTGCCTCCCACACTACCATCAGCTCAGCAAATTCTGCACCAGGGATCTTCACTGCATGGCTTGGAAAGTGGATGCCCTGTCCTTTCCCTGGGTAAACTTCTCGGCCTATGCCTTCCCTACCCTACCTCTCATCTACAGGGTACTGCTCAAAATAAGGGAGGAAAAACCAAGGACCATTCTCATAGCTCCAGACTGGTCCAGACAGCACTGGTACCCCTTGCTGTGCAGTATGTCCCTGCTGCCTCCATGGAATCTTCCTCAGATTCCATGCCTCCTAACCCAGAGGGAAGGGGAATTCATGTACCCCCAATTGCAGACACTTAATTTGGCAGCTTGGCTTATTCCCTAACCCCTGACCAATCTGCCATCCTCAGTAAACAGGTTCTGGATGTTGTCCGAGAGGCCAAACGCCCTAGCACTAGAAAGTCTTATGCAGATAAATGAAAAAGGTTCTGCACCTGGATCCAGGATAAGGGGGCCAATACGGCGCAGCCCTCCATCCCTCTCAACCTGGATTACTTAGCTGGCCTAGTACACAGAGGTCTCTGTTTCTCCTCTATAAAAATTCATGCCTCTGCTATTTCTGCTCACTTTCCCACTGAGCTGCCTCTTTTTCTCACACCCTCTGATTAAACAGTTCCTCAGAGGCCCCCCAGAAGGGCACCAACAGCAGCTTGGGACCTTAACTTTGTCTTGGAAAAGCTCACCCTGCTTCCTTTCGAACCAGCTTCTTTTGCAGAGCTAAACTTTTTCTTCTGGAAGACGGCCTTCCTCTTGGCCATTACTTCAGCCAGAAGAGTCTTTGAGCTGCAAGCACTCATGGCTTTGGAACCCTTCATCATCTTCCATGCAGACAAGGTATCCCTCAGAACTAATCCATCCTTCATGCCCAAGGTGGTGTCCAGTGTGGCTCTCAACCAATCCATTCATTTGCCCACCTTCTTTACTAACCCCCAAAACAAGGGGGGAAGGATTTCGCACTCTCTAGATGTGCACAGACACCTCGGATACTATCTGGATAGGACTAAACCCTTCAGAAAGTCTGATCAATTGCTGGTTAGCTTTGCTTCAGGGGCTGAAGACAAAGCCATCTCCAAGCAAACCGTTTCCAAATGGATAGCACACTGCATCCATTTCTGCTACAAACAGCATGGCAAGCCTCCCCCCAAGGGTGTCAGGACACACTCCACCTCTGCAGTTTTCCTCAGGGACATCCTGGAGACTGCCACCTGGACATCTGTTCACACTTTTACCAAGCATTGCCACCTGCCTCTCTTCTACAAATCGAAGGCAGGGTTTGTCTATGCAGTCTTGCAGGGCATCCTAGCCAACCCCTAGCTTCCTTGAATGCCTTCACCCATTTCCTCCGCTTTGGGAATCTACCCAAATGTGATGATGCAACAGTGAAACACAAAGAACATAGTACAGTTGTGTACACTTACCATAAATGTAGATGCTCAAGTGTATTCACTGTTGCTGTCCTAGTTTCCCTCCCTCCATCCCCCTTTTTCTTACCTCTGTTTCTTGTTGTTCCCCTTTCCTTACAGGGGACATATTGGTATTTATTTTCCACTGGTGGGATTCTTCCACCAGAACCTGGCCTCCTACTTTGGGGGCTCCTGACAGGTTAGGGCAAGAAAAACTATAATGCCATTGTCTGCCTTCCTTTATAAAACTGACAACCTGACGTCAGTCCTCAAGTGACAGCAACTGACGCAGAAATACTAAGTCTCTGGTATTCAGGCCAGTCGAGGGCTACCCTGGCAGGGATAACCCAAATGTGATGACTGCAACAGCGAATACACTCAACACCTACATTTATGGTAAGTGTACACAACTGTACTTTCCTCAGCTCCACTTCTATTTTCCTCAGCCCCAATTCTCACTGGAACTGGAGAGTTCAAGCCTCCCTTCTCCAAGAAAGGAGATACTCTAGACCACCCTTGGTGGCCTCTTCCTCCCTGGCACCCCAAAGCCTTGCTGAGCAGGTTGTTGACAGGGTGAGGAGGAAGTTTCTCAAGACGAGATCCAACTTGGGGTTTTCTCACTACCATCTACTGGGAGCATGCCAGTTACTGATCTACCCTACCATCCTCTTATTTCTCTGATAGTGGTCCACCCCACACTCGAATTGGTCACTCTGGTTCCATCTTGCACCTCTGCACCTTCACTGGAGTTGGTTATTTCCACCCCAACAGCATCCCCCTTTCTCTCTCTCTGTCTCTCACTACACTGAGACCAGATCTGGAAGAGATTCTGACCTGAAGTGTCTGTACCAAGTTGGAGGGGAAAGATTGACACCAAGGTTTTCAGAGTCATCCCTACCTCTCAGAGCCTCATCTCTCAACAACTCCGATCTGAGGTCAGCTTCAGGGTCAAAGCTCATCAGCACCAAGAGATCTACACTGTCCTTGGACGGGGTAGGACTTTGGAGTCGAGTGCAGCCTCCACCTTCAAGACTTTTCACCTAAATCTCAGCAGGATTCTGCCTTGTCCTGCTTTACAGAGACAGTCAGAACCACGAGCTTCTGTTATTCCATGCTATATTAGCTCCTGGATTTATTCTGAACTTTCTAATCTCCTACCAGACATCGTCTACAAGAAATGGATCAAGCGAGAGCACACAGTCTTATCTCCACAGTCCTTCACAGAAGACACGGATTTGGATAAAGGTGAAGAGTCATCCCACCCCCCCACCCCCGACGATATCAAGTTTGATGAAATTCTTCAATTGGTGAATTAGAGAGAGGGATGGTCTACCCAAGATCCCTCACTCAACGAGTCAGTGTTTGTGGAAGCTTTTGGTTTCGGCCCAGCATCATCCCAGGTGGTACCACCCATTGACCCCCTCATCAGTCGTGCAGCTCAGCGGGCATGAAAGGACCCTGATTTATATACTTTATTTTATTCACATTTGATTACTGGGAAAATCCAACTGGGTAGCAGCCCATTTTCAGTGGAAGGCGTGGAACGAAAAACCCCAAAGTATTACAAAACATTTTAAGAACAATAATTTTACAGTCTTTAAAAATAATGCAAAAAACAAGTACAGTTTAATTATACCAAATCAGACATGATATGAAAATGGTTAAAAATAGATGCAAGCTATATGACGATTTAATAGAGAAATTGTAGCCAGTTTATAGAAAAAATATAGGTAAGTTAGTGTAGTATAAACAAGAATTGTAATACAAAGTGATGGATGAGCAGGCTTTTGGGATATTTAGAAAAAGCCAGGGGAGAGAAATTGATGGAAGTAAGAGAGAGTAAGGAAATGTAAGGTATGAAAAGGTATTTGTTCACATTTACATATATAGTTTATCCTAGTGTTGAGCAAGAATAGATCCAGCTGTTGGCTAGAAAGTTTTTCAGAAGGATGGGAGGGAGGGTACTGACCTGATGAATAGAGATAAGTAGTTCCAGGCTTTAGCAATGTGTGGTGCAAGTACAGAAATGTCCAACATATTTGATAGGTTTGTGGACAGAGAGGAGTTTTTGCTCATTGAATCATAAAGACCAACTATTTATGTAGAATGTTAAGCACTGGACAAGAAGATAGATTCTGGATAGGTGGCATGATGCTGTGTGTATATGTTAGTTGGTGGGGGGGTAGTTCTAACCAATTTAGGCTTTTTAATGCTGCTATACAGTGGTGGGTTCTGAAAGGGATATTTGCTGCAAATTTAGCAACTTTGTTTTGAATTGTTCATGCTTTGATTTTTGTGATGACTGAAGGTTAGTAAGGATGGAGTGTCGTAAAGACGAGTGGAAAAGGAGGTAAATAATTGCAAGTGTAGCTTTAGTTGCATCGGTGACAAATATTTTGGCTTTATAAAGCATCCCTAGCTTTTGATGAGTTCTTTCTTATGCAGTTTTATATATTCAGGTTGAATTTAGGATTATCATCCACTGTCATCCCTAAGTGGTGACTTCATTGGTTGTATTGTCAAGAGAGGACTTACTACTTTTTTTTTTGTATGGGAGATGGATTTGGGGGAAGGAGACTAGTAGTTGTAGCATTGAGCATGAGTTGAGTTACAAAGCCATGTTTCAGTTTTCGTTAAAGCTTACTGAGTAATTTTTTGGAGGTGTGCCATGTGAGATGTGCAAGTGAGTGTGGAGTCATCTTCGTACTTTATTAGGGAGGCCTGTTGTGAGGATGTATGGAGGGTGTTGGTGAGAAGGTTAAAGAGGAGGCAACCTTGTGGTACACTGGTGTTGACTGGGAGGTATAAAGAGAGGTGGAATGTCATTTTACTGACTGATGCCTATTGGGTAGGTAGCTTTTGAAATACAGAAGGGTTAGCTGAGAGAGTTCTAATGAGGACATTTGAAGTAAAAGTTTGCTGTGACAAGCTGTTAAAGGCTGGACAAGTCTAGAAATGAGACTAGTTTGACATTATTTTTAGCTTTAGTGACTGTATCAATATAGGTTAGAAGTGTAGTGTTAGTACTGTGGGAAGTATGAAAGCTATGTCATGTGTCATGTGGGGGGATAGGAGTTCTTCCTGCAGGAGATAGCTTAGCAGCTGTTTTTGAATACATTTTTCAAATATTTTGGAGAAGGGGATACAATTGCTATAGTTCTAAAGTTATTAATGTCTGTTGAATTTCCTCCTTTGTGCAGAGGGATAATGCCTTTTTCCAGAGAGAGGTGAAATGGAATTCATGGAATGACCTGTTTATAAGGATTGAGACAGAGTAGGCAATTCTACCAGCTGCTATTTTAAGGTAGTCTGTTGGATCATCAACTGTAATAGAGCATGGTTTGAGTTTGAATACTTTTATGTAGGATGTGGGCACAGGTTTAAAGGTGATGCATGGCTGCTGGGCAGGTTTGCAATTGGACATTGGGGAATCCTTGGGTAGAGATGCTATACTATGTGTGAAATAAGAGTTGAATTATATTGCATTTTCGAGTGATGAGTTATTGGAAAAGGGTTATGGTTGAATTTGTGGTCAGGATGCACGATTTAATGGCTGTCCAGAATTTTTTAGGGTTGTGTTTACTATTTTTCTGCAAGTTATTATAATATAGTTTTTTTGTCTTCATTAATTTGCTTTTTAGTATGATTGTGAAAGCATTCTGAATTGGTGTTTTATATTTTTGCCATTCTTCCAAAGCTTTTTCTCTATCCTTCATTAGCATTCTACTCTTTTTGGATAGCTAAATTACATTATTTGTTTTATTCCCTTCTTTCTAGGGGGTGCAAGGCTGCTTAGGATGTTCAGAAAGTTGTATTGAATTAATTACGTCATCATCTAATGGGAGGACTTTTAGGAAGTTCCACTTAACTGATGTGGTGAAACCCATACCCAAGAAAGCTGACAGAATCTTAGCAGCTCTGAAAGACCAAAAACATTGTAGCAAAGGTCCCATGGTAGATGTCAGCAGCCACAAAAAAGGAATTATCTGGGGAAAGTCATTATGTTTATCCCCATAACAGGGTGACTAGGGTGATAGACAGGTTTGGGAAATGGACTTGTGCCTCAGTGACTTTTGCTGCTAGATCACTGAACTGTTTGACTCATGTTTTTAAGTTCCAGAGGGATTTGACTACTGAACTCTCCAAATCCCTTTTGGTTATCTTGCTTGTGGATGTTCAGAAGATGGTGGACTCCCAGCTATCTGTCCTACAGTCTACCTCCATTATAGCCATGTGACTGTTCTTTACCGCAACAGCAGATGGCATGGGCAGGGCAGCAGGCCATGTGCTGTCTTGCTTGTGTGTGTCTTTGTGACTTGAGTGAAGGCTTTAAAACATCGTTTCTAAATGCCCCCTTGATAGCTCCACACATTTTTGGGCCCAGAGTTAAAGGCACTTACCAGGAAGCAAGCAGGATGGCAAAAATCTCTCTGCAGTGGGAAGCCTTCTTTTCACTTCTCAAAGATCCTACTGTAGGAAGCAGAGGAAAGGGATGAAGATGTGGTTCCAAAAAATCAGAGTTCTTACCATGACTCTCCTGTGGAGTAGACCTCCTCATATCAGTCGTGGAGGTAATTCAAATGGCCATCTCCCAAATGCAGAGGCAGATCACATACCAGGTTTTCCACAGTCCATTTTCAGAAGCCCTGTCAGGTCCCCTGAGTGGTTGCCTGACTGCTTCACTGTGGAGGCAGTCGAGGGGTGCTTTTCTTTGTACCCACAAGCCTGGCAAAACGTAGTCTCAGTTTTGTGGGTGCTAAAGATAATATCCAGAGGCCATTACATTCCCTTTTCACTTCCTTAGAAAAAGAGGAATATTCCCAATGTTCCACCTAGTCAGTGGGAACCAACAGCAGTAGAAATTTCAAGACTGCTAGAAAAAGAGTGTCATCCAAATGGTCCCCCTAGACCAGTTAGAATCCAAAGTCTATTCAAGATTCTTTTTAGCACCAAAGAAGACTGGGTATCACAGACCCATTTTGAATCTCAGTCACCTCAATCAAGTTTGCGAAACAAAGAAAATTCTGGATGGTCACAATCCACTCCATATTACCTCTGCTGAAGAAGGGCGATTAGATGTGCTCAGTAGATCTGGATGCTCGCTATCATGTTAAGATAGAGGAGCACTCCAGGAGATTCCTCTGATTCTGGCTGGGAGGCAATCACTATCATTTCATAGCCCTGCCTTTCTGTCTCACCACAGCCCCCCAGGGAGGGTGTTCACCAAGATAATGGCAGTGGTGACAGTGCATTTGTGACAACTAGGAATCCGAGTTTTCACCCACCTCAATGATTGACTTCTGCTACCTCCAAGCATCTACTGCTTCAGCATTTGGATCTTGTGCTCCAATTGTTACTGGATTAAGGAATTACAGTAAATCTTCCCAGGTGTCATCCAGCATCAAGCCTACAAGTAGAATTTCTAGGATGCCACCTCAGTACCAACCTACAGATTGACGGTCTTTTCCAAACCATGGTTTTATCTTTTCACCTAGCAGTCATGCAGGTACCTTATCATTCCTCACTTTCACTGAGGTTGATTTTACATCTCTTAGGTTTAATGACATCCAAAATACTGATGGTTCCACTAGCCAGGTACCACACGAGTACTTCAGTGGACTGTAGTAGTACAGTGGTCTCAGAGCATGCAGCTGTTAAATGCTAAGATTTGGCTCGCCCAGGTCTGCAGAGGACACATTGTCTGGTGGATAACATCCTCCTTGGTAACTGTGGGTCATCCATTCTACATGGATTTAACATTAAAGGTAGTGACCGTGAACGTCTCCCTTATAGGGTGGGAAGGATGCTCCAAAGTACATGGTTACCCGTAGAGGCCAACTTCACATCAGTCTCTTGGAGTTGATGGTGGTCCTCTTAGCACTGGAAGATCTCCTCTCCTAAGGTGTGAGCTCCATACAGACAGACAATATGGCAGTGGTATGATACATCAGCAAACAGGGAGGTACCCATTCTTATCCGCTGTGCTAAGAGGCCATGAGAGTTTGGCATTTGGTGATGTCTTCACACCACTTTCTGATAGCAATGCAGATCCCGGGATCATCCAGTCCTCCTAGCAGACAGGTTAAGAAGGACTATACTGACACCTCACAAGTGGCCTGTCAGTCTAACAATGGCAACTTTAGTTTTCCGTTGCTGGAGCTAACATTGCTGTGACCTCTCTGCCTATCTTAATAACAAATGCAGAAGTTATTTTGCCCTGATCCCTCAACACGATCAATCACCGAAGGATGCTGTGGTCTACAACAAACCCCCAGGGTCTTCTATATGCTATTCCCCTCTTACAACTAATGAACAAGTTCATCCAGAAAGCAAGACAGTACAAGGCTAGGGTGATCATTATTGCCCCTTCTGGCTCAAGCAAACATGGTTCTCATTCCTGTGGTCTGTACTTGTTAGTACATCTGCCATGGATGTTAGATCATTACACAGATCTTCTCTCTGTGATGTCTGGATTGCCTCCATCAGATCATATATCCATGAAACTAACCGCATGGTTTCTCTCATTTTGACCATAACTAGAGATGCTAGGCTTCCCTCTGGAGTAACAACTCCATAACATATTATATAATACAATATAATACTATGATATATGTATAATATGATGTAACAAGAAGCCAGCCTCAAAAGAGGTATGTCATAGCAAACAGGTTCTCTGTCTAAGCCATTTCCAAAGGATTGGACCCTTTTTCAGCACCCATTTTATCAAGTTTGGAATTTTTATCTGAACCGTTTGATAAAGACTGCAGTTATTTCACTATCAAGGTTCAAATGACAGCAAACGCAAACTTCCATATCTTAAGATCTCCAGGTCTTTTTTGAGAGGAACTTTTCTTTTATGACCTCCCATTAGAGACCCAGTTCCTCCGTGGGACATTACCATTATGCTCCAGGTTCTAATCCTACCCTCCTTTGACCCTGCTGCCACAGTAGATCTAAAGTTTCTGACTTAGAAAGTAATTTTTCTGATGGCGGTTATGTCAGACAAATGCATTTCAGAAATACAGGCCCTTTCATTCAAACCTCCCTGTCTGTTTATTCACAAGAGCAGGGGGTGTCTGAGAACTAATGATGTTCTTCGTGTTTCACTGTTGCAGTCATCACATTTGGGTTATCTGCTTGCAGGTAGCCCTCGGTCAGCATGATTATCAAACTCTTGTGTCCTGCATCGATTGTTCTCTCATCTTCCATGGTGTTAGGTAGTTTGGGTATAAAGCATGCAGCCGACACCATTGCATCAGTCTTTCTTGCCATGCAGTGCCCGAAGCAGTTCACAAGTGACAGTCGGCAGACTCCTGAAATTTTTGTTTTCGAGTTTCAGATCTGAAGTCTTCAACAAAGCTAAGTACCCCATTGGGGAAACTTTTTCGTGCTCTAAACCAATGTCAGTAAAAGTTAACAGTTGTATTTCTTGTGGAAAGTAAATACCTCATAAAGATTTTCATTTGTACTGCATTCCTTGCTTAGGGCCCAGACCATGACGTACCTCGCTGTCAATTTTATGCCTTATTCAAACCTTGAACTATTCGTCGTCTGTTAATTTTCGCATCTAAATATTTTGGTACTCTGTTCAGTTATCCAGAAATGGCTTTGGTAAGCCACCCGACTGCCGATATTCTGAATAAACGCAAAGATAAAGGCAGAGACAGGCCGCATAGGTCCAAAGCTGCTGACGACACTTCCGTTAAGCTAGTTGCCAATTCGCCGGTACTCAATGAGGTGCTTTCGCAGCTTCTGATACCTGCTAATTTAGATTTGCAGGCCTCTACTGAGACCCATTCTGAGTCCAGTATGCCGCGAGAGGCTTCTTCGACTGTGGAACCTGCAGATGTCTCTACCTTGGATGGGTCGGGAGCCGCTGTGCAGGCTCCGGCTTCTGGGGGGTGTTTTCAGGCCTACCGACTTGCATATTAAATCTCAATCCACGACTAAAAAACTGACGCCCAGACCGCATGGTCAGGCCCCTATGCTTAAAAAACAAATGATAAGAATGGATGAAGACCTTATTACTCTAATCAGGAGAAGCTACCCTTCTCCCTCTAAGAGACCTAGAACTGATTTTTCTGATCAGGATTCTGAAATTTCTGATGACCAAGAGTTGCCCTTATCCACCTATGAGGATTCTGATGCAGAGGACTCCATTCCCTCTGCTTCCCTTCCAGAGGATTACAATTTTGGTGAAACTTTGCATACCCTTAGGGAGCATTTCTGCTGGGAAAGCCAGGATTACTCTGACTCCAAAATGAAGCTTAGGGAATTCTTACTCCTACCTCAACACAGGCCTTTAGCTATTCCTCCTGCACTGGGCATTTTAGATGATGCCTTCTTGGAATCTAGCATGGCCCCCTGATACTTTACCTCTGGCTCCCAGAAAACCTGACAGGTATTATAGAGTACCTGACTCTCACAAGGTCCTATTTAAGAATCCTACTGAAGATCCTGAGACCATTTCACAGGGACCCAAAGGAATTAAGGCTACTACTGCCAAAAACCCTACCCCCTCTGATAGAGATTCTAAGGCCTGGACAGATGGGGTAAGATGGTTTACGCTTCTATAACTTTGGCCATTAGGGCCTTAAACTGCCAGTTTCATACGTTTAAGTATCAGCAGCATATTATTGGATTGCTTAAACAGAAAATGGTGATGATTCTGGACTGTGCTGAAAATAAAGAATTACAGGATTTAATGCATTCTGCTGAACAAGTTGGAAAACATACTTTGCAATGTGATTTTGATTCATTAGAGGCATCTTGCAGGGCTGCTGTCACTGGGTCTATACTTAGAAGGCATGCTTGGCTTAAGGAGCAAA
This sequence comes from Protopterus annectens, assembly GCF_019279795.1. Classification (NCBI taxonomy): domain Eukaryota; kingdom Metazoa; phylum Chordata; order Ceratodontiformes; family Protopteridae; genus Protopterus; species Protopterus annectens. The sequence goes on along the minus strand of NC_056731.1, from coordinate 1,129,031,460 downwards.
CTTTGCCAGATCATGTTAAAGCTAAATTGCTGGATGCTCCCTTAAACCAAGACCGCCTGTTTGGCAACCAAGCAGAAGTACTTAAAAAGATGAGGGGAAAAGCTAAATCTATGCAAACTTAAAGATTTCCTGCAAGTACAGCCTCCCAGATTTAGTAGGCACTGGCCTTCTAAGAATTGGTCTTTTCATGCCTCTTTCAGGCCTTCTCAGTTCAAACCTAGAACCAGCAGACCTCTCAGGCTTCAGTCTCAACGTACTCACAGGCCCAAGCAGTGGGGGAACTCCCACTTCCAAAGCTGGAAATAGTAAGACACCCTCCTATGATAAACTGGCACACTGACTTAACTTTTAAATTTTCCAAGCCCTGCTCAACTGACTGCTCCTTTTGGGGGAAAGATCGCCCTGCATGCAAAAAACTGGGAGCTCATTACCCAAGGCAAATGGGTTTTAAATGTAGTTTCCCAAGGATACAGATTCCACTTCCGCTCCTTACCAACCCCAGACGGTTGGCTAGACCTACCCCCAAATCAGTGGGCAGAGGCTCAAAAGCATGTTCTGTCTCTTCTAAGCTTCAAGGCTCTTCAACCTATCCCCGAAGAGGAATGGGGGAAAGGTTTTTACTCAAGACTTTTCCTGGTACCCAGAAAGGACAGTTCCTGGCATCCTATCCTGGACCTGTCTATCCTAAACACCTTTTTGTTAATCCCAAAATTCAAAATGCTAACTCTTCATCAGCTGCTTCCCATGCTAGGCAAAAATGCCTGGTTGGCAACACTGGATTTAAAGGAAGCCTATCTGCACATCCTAATAAGGGAATCTTGTAGAGGATACCTACGCTTCAAAGCAGGCTACATGCACTATCAGTTCTCTGCACTGCCCTTTGGCTTATCTACTGCACCCAGGGTATTCACAAAGTGCCTAGCTCCAGTCATTGCATTTTGCAGGCAAGAAATATTCAAATATATCATACCTGGAAGATTGTCTAATTCAGGCAAAAAGCCAGGTCATACTAGTAAATCATCTGGCATTTGTAAAGAAATTACTAACTACTCTGGGGTACACCATAAATGAAAAGAAATCGCATCTAATACCCAGCCAACAAATTATATTCCTGGGAGCAAGCTTGAATACAACTTCCCAGATGGCTTGCCTCACGCCAGGGAAACAAGTTAATTTGACAGCCTACTTCAAACTACTGGCCACAAAGACCCAGCTATCTGCAAGGAAAATACTGCAAGCCCTGGGGTTCATGGCCTCTTGCATTCTACTAATTCCATACGCAAGACTGCATATGAGGAAACTATAATGGTATCTAAAAAGTCTATGGTGTCAACATTCTCAGGACCTAGAATCAATGATTCCTATCATCCCTTGTCTAAAGACAGAGCTCCTTTGGTGTGCAGAGGCCTGCCACCACAACAAGGGACTGCCTTTCACTCTACCTCCTGCTGCCCAAACCGTAACAACAGATGTATCAGACTATGCATGGAGGGCTCACTTGGCAGGGCTGTGCATTCAGGGCAAATGGAACCTGAGTCAAATGCACCTGCATATCAACCAAAAAGAAATGTTAGCTATACAGAATGCTCTAACAGCCTTCAAGGATCACATTCTTCCAGGACAATTATTGTTAAAGATGGACAACACCACTGTTATGTGGTACATAAACAAGCAGGGGGGAACCCACTCATACTCTCTCTGCAGACTAGCCATGGCTCTGTGGAACATAGCCTTGAGCTACCAAGTGCACCTACAAGTTCAATTCCTGCCAGGCAAGCTAAATGCACTGGCAAACCATCTAAGCAGAAATCTCATGGACTAACACGAGTGGAAACTGGAACCAAAGATATTCATGTTGAGAAACAAATGGGGGAGCCCAGAGATAGACCTGTTTGCCTCCCACTCAGAACTACCAAATGGACAAATTCTGCACAAGGACTCCCCACAGACGAGCTTGGAAAGTGGATGCCCTGTCCTTCACCTGGAAAAACCTATCAGTTTATGCCTTTCCCCTTCTGCCTCTCCTCTCCAAAGTGCTACTAAAGATCAAACAGGACAAGCCAAGGACAATACTGATTGCACCAGACTGGCTACGCCAACACTGGTACCCCCTCTTGCGCAGTGTGTCACTGCTGGAACCATGGCACCTGCCTCAGATCCCTGCACTCCTGTCCCAGGAGGAGGGCCAGATTCTGCACCCACAGCTTCAAACCCTGAACCTTGCAGCCTGGCTAATTACCTGATCTCTCCATTACCCTCCCTCCGTAAGCAAGTGATGGATGTCATTCTGGAGGCAAGGAGGCCTAGTACTAGAAAATCCTATGCTGAAAAATGGAAAAGATTCTGTTCCTGGAGCCAAACTCAGGTTATGGCCACAACGGTGCCCAACTTACCGCTTATTCTTCAATACTTAACTGAGATGCTTCACAAGGGCCTTTCCTTTTCTTCCATCAAAATTCATGCCTCGGCCATTTCAGCACATTATAATACAGAGCCACCTTTCTTCTCCCATCCACTGCTGAAGCAATTCCTCATAAGGGCCAAAAACTTAAGACCACCCAGGAGAGCCTCTACTCCAGCCTGTGACCTTAACTTTGTATTGGAAAAGCTCACTCTACCTCCCTTAGAGCCAGCTGTAAATGCAGAGTTGAAATTCCTTTCTTGGAAAACAGCCTTCCTTCTAGCCATCACTTCAGCAAGAAGGGTGTCTGAATTACAGGCCCTCATGGTAGTGGAGCCTTTCATCATCTTTCATGCGGACAGGGTGTCCTCCAGGACCAATCCTTCCTTTATGCCCAAGGTGGTATCCAGTTTGGCCCTTAATCAGTCCATTCATTTGCCAACCTTTTCTAATCCACAGAACAAAGGGGAATGAATACTGCACTCCTTGGATGTGCACAGACAACTTAGATTTTACTTGGACAGGACTAAGCCTCTCAGGAAATCTAAACAGCTGCTGGTTGCATTTGCTGCAGGGGGAGAGGGGAAGGCCATTTCAAAGCAAACTATTTCTACATGGATAGGCCATTGCATTAATTTCTGCTCTAAACACCATGGAAAGCCTACCCCACAGGGGATAAGACCTCATTCTACCAGGGCTGCATCTACCTCTACAGCCTTTCTCAGAGATGTCCCTACCAGGGACATCCTAGAAGCTGCTTCCTGGAGTTCTGTACATAACTTCACCAAGCACCAGTTGCCAATTTTTTTTCTAAATCCAGAGCTGGCTTTGCCACTGCAGTCGTACAGGGCCTTATAGCTGGTCCTAATGCTATCCAATTGCCTCCTCCCATCCTTAGCTTTGGGAATCTACCCAAATGTGATGACTGCAACAGTAAAACACAAAGGACATAGTACAGTTGTGTACACTTAACATAAATGTAGATGTTAGAGTGTATTCACTTTTGCAGTCCTGGTTACCCTCCCTCCAGCCCCCTGACTTCTCTTGACTATACCTCTATTCTTGTTTACTATGCTTAAAGCTTTCTGGTCTATTTGCTTTTTGTCGGAGGTAAAACCTTGTATATAATTGTTTCCCATTATGGGGGCACCTGACATCTGGGACAAGAAAAACTGATGTAATGGCATTGGCTGCATGCTTTATACCCCTTACTACCTGATGTCATGGAAGATGAGACAGCAACTGACGCAGGACCCAAGACTTTGATAATCAGGCCAACTGAGGGCTACCTGCAAGCAAATAGCCCAAATGTGATGACTGCAACAGTGAATACACACGAACATCTACATTTATGGTAAGTGTATGCAACTGTACTGTCCTTTTCCCCCAAGGTGACATCTGAAGAAATCTAAATAAACGTACCCGTATTTTTCCCAGATACTCAAAGGGGAATACATTTTACATATGCTAGACGTTCATCTTCAATTTAGGTTCTACCTTCATAGAACAAAACAATTCAGGAAATCTAATCAATTGTTGCCTTTTCAAAATGAAAATTCAGTAGATCTGTCACCAAAGTTACCATTTTCAGGATCTGGTTGTCAGATTGCATTATCTTTGTCTATAACAAAAACTTGGATGTATAATCTAAACCTAAAGCTCATTCCACTTGAGCAGCATCTACTTAACAGCCTTTTCTAGAAGACATCCCATTGATGACATTTGTGCTTCAGTGACTTGGTCTACAGTCCATATTTTTGTGTCCTATAAACTTTGATGGTGCAATCTAAGGTCACATTCTTCTTTTGGTTCCACCATCCTCAGGGAGGTCCTTCCTTGAAATCACCTAGATAGATTTATTTATTTCAGTTTGATTACCGGGGAAGTCCACTGGGCTATTGGGCCCATTTTCAGTGGAGGCCCGGGGAGAAAAGCTCCAAAACAAACAAATCAATACATTTATATATACAGATTACAAAAATAATTTCAAAGTACATGCAAATCCATGTTCAAATTCTGAATTACAATGATAATTCCAGTAAACAAGTAAAGTCTAAGTCACTCTAAGAAACAAATATCAGGTGGTTGTAACAGAAGAAACACAACAATTCCACTTTTGTTTTGAGAGAGAGGCAATACTTGGGATAATACTGTTTTACTGTGCTGTTCACTAAGCATAGTGCATTATAGAAAGGAGAACAGGTGCAGAATAGAAGGAGGTTAGTCTGGGGCAAATGAAGTAGAAAGTTTAGGTATTAAAGGCAGAGGAGTGCAGTTGCAAATTCTGTTATGAAAGAGGTAGAAATGAAGCAGAGTTTTGAAGTTGTTTAGGTTGGTACTGGTCCTAAGTGACAAGGGCAGGGCATTCCATTTCTTAGCAAGTGTAAAGGATAAGAGAAGCTGGCCAGCAGTGCGTTGGGGTTTTTGAACTGTGATCAGGTTGTGTTGTGAAGATCTAAGTGGTCGAGAGGGGGTATAAGGGAGCAGGATATTTGTAAGGGCTGGGCAGTTTAAAGGGTATAGTAGTGGCTTGAAGGCTGTAGTGAGTTGGAGGAGGTTAAGTTGATTAGGAAGTTCGAGCCAGTTTAGGGTGAGAAGGGAGGAGCAGTGATGAGAAGAGGATTTGGCATTGGTGGCAAATCTGGCGATTTTGTTGTAGCATAGCTCAAGTTTGAATGTAAGAGAGGATGAGAGATTAGTTAGCAGGGGGCACCGTATAGGAGGGAAGGAAGGAGGAAGGTAGAAGCAAGGGTTAGTGTAGAGTGAGGAGAGAGGAAGTGGTTGTTTCTATACAATAGACCTAGTTTTATGTGAGTTTTTTTGATATTCAGTTGGATATGTGTATTAAATTTTAGTTGATCGTCGATAGCGACACTAAGAAGTTTGGAGGAGGATACGATTTCGATAGAGGAGTTATTAAGGCTAGTGATTAGGAATGACTGTCGAGAGAGGAGGATTTAGAGGGAGAGAAAATGAGTATCTTAGTTTTGTTGGCATTTAGGGAGAGGTGGTTTTGTAGCATCCACTTTTCAGTGGTAGAGAAGGCACTTTGGGTTAGGGCTTGGAGGTCTGTTAGGTTAGAGGCAGAGCAGATTAACATTGAATCATCAGTATATTGAACGATTTTAGTGTTTGGGATGGCCTTGTAGAAGTAATTTATGAAGATATTAAATAGTAGTGGACCGAGTATGGAACCTTGAGGTACTCCAGTAGGAAGAAAAGAGGAGGTAGCTTGGCCCCATTTCACTGCTTGAGATCTGTTAGAGAGGTGGCTGGAAAACCAGGAAAGGGATTGTGAGGAAAGGTTGAGATTTGATAAGTGGTTTAGGAGGTGTGTATGTGAGATGGTATCAAAAGCTTTGGATAAATCTAGAAGGACAGTAGATACTATATTACCAGTGTCACGGGCAGAGTTAACTGAGTGTAGGAAGGAGAGAAGGGCAGTGTTAGTACTATGTCCAGGGCGGAAGCCGTGTTGGGTAGGAGAGAGAAGCTGGTGCTTGGTGAGGAAAGGCAGGAGTTGTAGGTGGATACATTTTTCTAGGATTTTAGATATAGGGGAGAGAATGGCAATAGGGCAGAAGTTTGTGACTGAACAGTTTTTGCCACCTTTGTGGAGAGGTAGAATGTAAGCAGAACGCCAAAGTTTAGGTATGTAAGATTCAAGGAAAGACCTGTTGATTAGGATGCTGATGGGAAGAGCAACAGCGTCGTAGGCAATTTTTAGGAAGGTAGATGGGATGATATCTGGGGCATTAGAGCAGGGCTTTAATTTAAGAAAGAGTTTTTTTATTTGGTTGATAGATACAGGTTTTAGTCTGAAAGAGGGTGGTTGAGAACTGTTTGAGGAAGATTGAGTAGTGGCAGGAGATATATGATTGTTGGGAAAAGTTTTAGTTAGCTCGGCAATGGAGGAGGTGAAGAAGGAGTTAAATAGAGAGGCTATTTTGAGGTTGGTTTTGCTGGTATCTGGACAGGGGTTGTTTTTAGTACCAGGTCTGAGGAGAGAATTGATGGAATTCCAGAATTGTTTGGGGTTTCTAGCATGGTTTTCTTGAAGTTGAATGTGATAAGATTTTTTGTCTTTAATGATTTGTTTCTTGCAAAGGTTTCTTAGCTGCTTGTATTTAAGGAGTGATTCAGGTTGTTTTTGTTTATTGTAGGTTTTCCAGGTTTTATCTCTAAGGAGCATTAACTTTTTAGTATATTTGGTGAGCCAGGGGGAGGTTTTAGCTTTTAAGTCTTATAGTTCTGGTAGGGGCTAGGGAGTTGAGGACTGTTAAGAATGTTGAATTGAAATAGAGGATGGCTTCGTCTAGTGGTAGAAGTTTTAAAGGGTTCCAATTGATTTGTTTAAGTGAGTCAGAGCAGGAAGTGGGGTTGAAGTTTGAGAGGTTTCGATTGTGAGTGTAGAGGTGGGAGTGGGGGGGGAGTAGCTCATATGGCAAATGCAGGGAGGTGGTCTCCTAGAGGGTCTGAAGAGGTGTCAGATTTTATGACTTTGTTTGGATGAGATACAAGAATCCAATCAAGTATGGAGTCTGGAGGATTAGCTTTGTTAGGTCTGGTAATGGAGTTAATGAGTTGGGTGAAATTAAATAGGTTGATGGTAATTGAGGGATTTGGGTTTGAGATTTTGTTCCAGTCTATATTTACATCACCTAAAATAAAGGTTTCAATACTAATATTAGAGGAAGTCCAGGATAGGATGTCCTCCAGAGTATTAGTATTGTTGCCTGGTGGAATGTAAAGACAGATGATGCAGATACTTTTATGGTAATTAATTTTTAGTATGCCAATTACAAGTTCAGTGTTATTGAATGATGGGATAGGGTTTGGGTAGGGAGTAATGGACAGGAGGCTGGAGTAGATTAAAGCAACACCTCCACCTCTTTTATTAGGTCGGTCGGATAGTAGAGAATGGAATCCTGGGAGTTGGAATTCTGAGTCATGAATGTGAGGTTTTAGCCAGGTTTCAGTGATGACTGCTATATCAGGTGAGTTATAATAGAGCCAAGCATGGAAGTGGGATAGTTTATTTTTTAGGCTTTGGGCATTGATGGTAAGGAATTTGAGTTGTTTGCTAGAGCATTTTTTTAGTGATTAGGGGAGATTGTGGGCTGAAAGGTGGGGCCTGGGTTGGGGTGGATGTCTCCTGCGTAGTGAATGGATATGGGAAGAGTAGGGTTCTGAATAGTTTTATAATTGGAATGAGGTGGGTGGTGGAGATGTGGTTTGTATTTAAACCTGTTTGAGGTTGGAAAAAGCTTAGTTTTTCTGAAGAGTAATGGGTAGGAAGGAATTAAAGAAGCGGATATGTTGTTTTAGCGAGAGATAGGGTGATGTTGGGGAATAAATGGGGGAGGAATTAAGTGGATATGAGTATAGCAAGTGATGTGGTATAGGGGAATGAGTAGGAAAAGGAAGCAAAATGGTAGAATGAGTTTGGGAGGAAGGGGTAGCATGATGGAGTAGTTAGAAAGGTAAGTAGAGGTATTTGGGAGGTTGAACAACAAATTAGGGGGCGTGGTTTTGGATAGGAAGGGGAGGGCTTAGGAGTTTGGATTGGTTGGAGGAAAAAGGGGTGGGAGAGATAGGGCAAAATAAAGCTAGATGTACTGGGGGCAGGGTAGGGGAGTGGAGTGAAGCCCGCAGGGCGAATGGAGCAGGTAGAGCCAGGAATGCAGGATGAAAGCAGAAAACCTATCAGAGGACTGATTGAGAAGTATAGCAGGTAAGTACAGGGGACAGGGGTAAGCAGAGAGAGGTGAGCTACAATGTATAAAAAGAAGTATAGGGACACCGAAAAAGGGAAGGTAAAGCTTTTAAGGTATATTGGAGAAAAGGGAACAACAAAATGTAAGAAGTAGAGGATAGTGGAGGGAGGGAGCCACCTTGTGGTCAGGTACTATAGTGCACTTGTAAATCCCCTAAGGCAGATCCCAAAACAGGGCTAGGTCAAAGAAAAAAGGGAACAGAGAGGGAATGAGAAAAGAAAAATAGTAAGTAGGCTGCTGGATTTCCTGGTAGGGGAGCTTACTGGTTTGGAAATCTGTCCCATGTGTTGAATTGGATGAAATAGACAACATTGAATATGAAAGTTATCTACTTATAACGATAGATCCCTGTTGTCTGATTTTCATCCAGTTCAATCTCTCTCCCTCCCCTTTCCAAATTGACACACACAACGCTTTGGGGTCACTAGGTGGTTATTCAACTGCTTTTCAGTGAATAGGCATGTTCTTACTGTTGACCTCACTCCCTCTTGCTATTTCAGTGCAACTATTATATTTACTTTAATTTCTTGTTTTAGATGGGGCAAACTCTATCTGAGGTATTAGGGTGGAGTACAGGGAATTATGGGGAGACGGAAGGATTCAGACCCCTGAAAACAAAGGAGCTTCAAAATCATCCCAAGTTTGGATCTAGTCAGATCTGCCAACTCATGTTGAATCCAATGAAAATCAGATAACATGGATCTGTCATTATGGTAAGTACATAATTTTGCTGAACCTGGAGTCCCCACTTTTGTCTGTAGAGGCTTAGCATTTACCGCAGAGTGAACAAAAAATGTCTGGCTATATCAAACTGGTATTCTTGTCCTGTTGCTGCCCATACTAAAATGGGTCAGACATTTAGTCCTAAAGTAATTGGAGTATGGATGTCAGCCCAGCCACTTTGTACCACAGTCATCTCCCCCCCTACATTGTGGCAATAAAACTTCTGTTGCCCCTTAGTGGTATAGCATTCTTTGGCATGGGTGACTGCATTAGTCATAAGAATCTTTTTTCCAGGAAATTATAAATCTGATTTGAAATTTTCCATTATGTTTGTCAATTGGACTTGATTGCTTTAGCACTGGAATGTTCTTTTGAACGTAACGACTTGTAGTCTCAAGTCTTTGCCAATAGAGAGAGCCTAGCTGTTAGAGAGTGCATCACACATTTTGTTATAGTTCTTGTTCACTTTTTCACTATTCAAAGTTAGCACTTACCTTTCAGAGCTGTGTTACTTCTATGGTTGTTTTTCAGACCTTTTCATCTTGGCAGTGATGGGTAATATTTGTGAGAAGACAATGATATAGAATGTGGCCATACTTGCCAGCCTCCCTCTGATAAGGAGAAAAAATCCTGGCCTGCTGTGCTTTTAGAATGATGGCAGTGATTGATAAATTTTCATAATATTGATCGCTGCTGCAGTAACCTTTGCTATATCCTACCAAGGATAGAACAGCTGGCCAACTTCAGGGCACCTTCCACGTGGCCAAACTGTCAGGCAGCTCAAGTTGAGCTGAGCTGCCTAAAAGACAACGTTGAATGCAAAGCCCTTCAGAGCTTTACTGCCACTGAAGAGTACACTCCTCTGAGGCTTTCTAGGACTGATGTTTGGCATGTACTTCCTTTGCTGGGTAGATAAGTTCCCGCTTTGGGAGAAGAACTTCTGTTTTTTATTTTGTTGTTGTGGGCAAGGGAAAGCCACTCTTTCCGGTCCTGGGAGAGGGAACAGGGAAGGTTTTCTTGTTGTGTCAAAATGCTGTGCCCATCCCTTGGGAAGCAGTTGTTGCCATTAGTAATACCCTTGACCCCTTTTTTCCTGTCAAAAAGAAACAAAAATCAAATACATCTACTCCTCCTCAGTTTTTGGGGATAGGAGTAGTTTACTGGGTCTGGCTTGGTGTTTAATTCAGACTATTGATCCTTGTAAACTACTTTCTCATAAAAGAAAGAGGGATTCCTCTTTCCCTGAAGAGTTTCAAGATTCTTAATCTGAATCCAAACAGGAAGATGCAGGGATGGATAGTGTTTTTTTTTGTCAGATTTCTGATTTAGACTTGGAGGAAAGCTCAGTTTCTGATTCTGTTGCTAGAATATGCCAGTGTTTTCAGTAGGAGAACACTGAGGTTTCCTCGGTACCTTAGAAAATACTTTGAGTTGTTACTGAAGGATTTTCCAAAACCTGTACCCATTTCTTCTGTTCTGTCTGCTTTAGAGGATATGTGTTACTGCCTGCAGCTTTGTTGATATTCAGCCAACTGCCCCTAAAATGACAAATAAGATGTATAAAATTCCTCAGTCTTTTAATTGTTTTATGCACTATTTCCAAAGCTGACCCAGCAGCTATAGCTTTAGTTGAGCCCACTGTTGCTAACCACTTAGTTTAGTCCAGTCCTTTACTCTGTAATAAGGATGGGGAAATTATTGATAGGTAAGGAAAAATGTATACTTTCTGCAACTTTAATTTTCAGAATTTTGAATGGTCAAGTTCATATGTTTGTTCTGACAAACTGTGAACGTTTGAGGTATGTTTACCCACAGTTTCTTCTTTTGAGGAAAAATCTGCTTTAACTTAGTTTCAGACTTCCAAGATGGTTGCACGTTAAGTAACAACATAGTTTTCAGCTCTCCCAGTGTGAAAACAGAAACTCAGAGACCCCCAATGAACTTATGTTGGGATAAGTTTCGACAACTGGTTAGTAAGTGCACTGCCTGGATGCCAGCAAAAAAGAAATTCAGAGAACCTGAAAGAAAAGTAACCACAAAAGGTTAGGAAAAAAACACTGACTGAAAAGAATTCTGCAACTGTTCAGCAAAAAGCAGTGCAAGCTCCAGCTTTGGTGCAAGACATGACTTTAAGTAGACTAGAGGAAAAAATAAGTCAAATGTTGTTGATTAAAATAAAACACTGGAGTAGATGAACTCAAATAAAACAAGTCTAGATAAAATAGAAGCATTAAACAGATATTCAGATGAGGTGACAAAACTGCAAAATTGGAGATCAAAATTAAGAAAAGGCTGGTTCAATATGAGACTGCTCAAAAAGGGATGTTTATAAAATAATAGAATTAGAAGACAGAGCACAGAGGAAAAATCTGAGATTTTCTGCTGTACCAGAGAAGCTGGAAGGCACAGACTATGTTAATTTTATGAAAACATAAAAAGCAACTGGACTGGTATTCCACAGCAGGAGTTGTTAATCGAAAAGGCACATTGTGTGTATGCTCCAAACCTGACCATGATAAAGCAACATAGACCTTTAATAGTAAATATGCAATTCTACCAATAGAAGGAGTTGATTCTGACAAAACTGTGATGCAAGGACAAAGTACTAAAAGTGGGAGATAGTGTTTATGGAAAATGATTACTCACTGTATACCAGACAAAAGAGAAGTATATTTGTTCCACTAATCAGGGAATGTTGAAAAGCAGGCATGAGATTCAAACTGCTGTATCCAGCTATCTTCAGAATATTCTTTCCTGAAGGAACAAAATCATTTTTTTTATGTAGAACATGTTAAGGAGGAAATACAAAACTTTGTCCAACAAAAAGTGAGCTGTGAAGCAGAAAGAAATTCTGCTTCCTTGGTCTGCTAATAAAGGCCACAGAGAAGACTGTACCAGTGAAACCTTTTCCAATGTTTCAAAAGAAAATGCTTTACAGACAGAAAAAAAAAAAAACAATTGACTAGAAGAAACAGAAACTGGATTTGGGAGATTGAGATAAACAGGAGTAAAACCATCAACTCAAAAATTGACAAATAAAAGCGGGATTATAAAGCCTTTCTTATATTTGTGAAATGTGACAAAATAAGAAAACCTAGAAATATTGGACTTTTTTACTTTGTTAAACTTGATAAGGGACTCAAGCATATGCACTACTTAATATCATTAATGTTATTAGGAACACTTAAAGGGGAAGACAAAGGAAAGCGTCAACTGTAAGTAAAACAAACTTTTGTTCTTAACAGTAATACTGTATAGTACATATCTGCGTATGCTACAAAGTAATGTTTTCTCTGTGTTTTTCAAGTGTAATGGGGATACTAAAGTATAAACAGGTGTCCCTATTTTACCATTTTCTCCTTGTTCAATCTTAAGAAATGTAGGTACTGCAGTGAAGAAAAAAGAAAGAAAAGTGTTCAAAAGAACATGATACAAGAAAAAAAGATGTTTTTTTCTCTTTCCTGCTTAGGGGAATTACTGGATTAAAGGTTCTTGGCTTCATCTAGTAACAAGTTTTAAGAGAAAGCAAATAAAGAACATTGAATATAATAAAGCTCTCCTCTAGGAAATAAAGACTTGTAGAAGCACACCTGTATCCAGCTCTCATGTCTCCATGAAGACAATCTGATAAAATGTAATAAAAACAGAGTATTTTTTTTTCTTTTAATGGCTTTTTGTTTCAATGACTAAGATATGATGCTTTCTGAAAGCATTCAAGTGTTTTCTTTCTGAGGGAGCAATAAAGATAAGACAAACCCAGACAGTACCTAGTAGAAGCACAGGCTGTACCATGCATCGTAGCATGGATAACTTTCCTTTTAAGTTAACTCAAGTCTATGAGTGTGGATGTAATTTTGGGATAATTATTCCTGTTAAGAAGGTAAAACTTCAATAGTTGAAGATTTACATAGTATTGTGTGTTGCTATTAAGTTAATAAGTTTTGGGGGTGTACTGGAGTATTTTTGATGGCTTTCAATAAAACAAAAGTTTTTGTAAGATGTAACATAGGCTCAAATGGATATGACTAGAAAGAACTGTATAAAAAGTTAACCTTTACACTAGTGTGTGCATGTAATACAAAGCCAGAGCTAGATACATAAAAAAACTATTACAAATAAAAGTTGGGAATAATAACATTCCAACATAATGAGTATTTCAGTATTATCTTTAAATGTCAATGTTCCCACAGATATATAGAAAAAAAAAGAGAGTAGTGAGCTATATTAAAACAAGGAGTGCAAATAACTGTGCCACATGAGACACGTTGAATAGAACTGAACATGTGAATTTGATAAAGAAGGATTTTCAGGACATTTAGTGGAATATCTGGGACAAAGGAAAAGAGGAGTACTTATATTAATTACAAGAGAGGAGCTCCAGTAGTGATAGAAGAGGATAAAGAAGATAATGGTAAATATGTAGTATTAAGGGGATACTTGCAAGGGAGAGGAGGATTACACTGGCATGTACTTGTATTCCACCTAAAACTGCTATAATGGAGCTTAAGAAAACTTCTGGAGAAATAATCAGTTTTCAGCCAGGAATATTACATGTTAAGTTGTCTCTCTCGCCTTCATTCTTGCTGCTCCGACTCGGCCATTTTCTAAAGCTCGAGAGCTTCTTACTGGCTCGAGGCCTCCCTATATCCCACAATGCCTGGTGCCAGACCCCCAGATCTCATTTGCCGCTTCAGCTACAAGGTTGCACTTTACTGGCTCAGGTCGTATTCATCTTTTGTAATATTAGTAGTTAAACTTTTAGTGTATATTTTTCAAGTTTTTTTTTTGTTAAATCAGAGTAGTACTGTAGATTAGTCTTAGTTTTCCCTGTGTTTTTCTACACTTAGGAAACTCGTTTTTACCTCCCCCCTATCTCCCTAAGTAAGCCGTTTTAGTTAGAGGCTATCCCCTTCCCTTTTAAATTGTTCCAGTAGGAAGTAGTGTTTAGCCTTTGTAGTCTAAGTCATAGTATCTTAGTTTTGTTAGTATTGTTTCCTTTAAATTTTTTGTGTGAAGGTGTGGGACTAGTGTGTGTGTGTTTTTGCACTAGTCTAACATTTATCAATCGGTATTCCTTTTTTCTTTAACATGTCAAAGGATACCAAGGTATCGGGGTGCAAGAAGTGTGACTTGTGCTGTCAGAAAATGTCTGACAGACGGTCACACTTCTTGTGTTTATTGTTTGGGTGCCCTACACCTGCAGGACTCTTGGTCGGTATGTCATGCCTTTAGTCCAAGAGTCCTGCAGGAGCGTAGGAACAAGTTAAGTCTCAGGGGGTTACTAAAACCCGAGGGGTCTCCGGCGAAGTCTCAGCCAGCGAAAACCCCTAAGCCCACCAAGCCATCTGCTTCCAGTACAGAGCCGTCGCCAGGTGGACCGTCTGCTTCAATTTCGGTTCCGGTCGGAGCCGAAGTATCTAAATCTCTCTCGGCTCCGACCTTGGTGTCGGAGCCGTAAGCGATACAGGTCACCATCTCTAGAGTCAATTCACTCGGCTCCGGGATCGCCTTTGCTACAGTCTGAAAGGAGCCATCGGTCCCACTCTTCTCGGTCCTCGAGGCTATCTGATCATGACTTGGAGAGAGTGGTTAGTAGATTCCTCAAATCACAGGCCCTGGCTAAAATGTTAACTAGCCCTCGTCATCAGGCTGTGGCTGTTCTGTTTCTGAAGTAGTTCCTCCTCTGACTCCTCCTGTCAGTTTGGAGCCGGAGCTTGTTGGGGCTCGGATCCTGGAAACGTCGGCGCCGATGCTTCCCCTTTCGGCTCCTTCGTCGGCTCCGATTTTTTCAATGGTGCCATCCTTGGAGGGATCTGGGTGCCGAGACTACCTCGTCGGCTCTGAGGGGGGCGAGTGGCATCAGACCCTTGTCCGACCCCATTCTCCCTCTCAGAGCCTCGGCGCAGGTAAGCTCGGCTCCTACATTGGCCTTGGAGCCATCCCTTTCAGTGCCAGAGGAGATTCCTGTCTCTTCGGAGTGGGGGCCCTCTTCTCTGCCAGACAGGGGTGCCTTCGAGGTCATAAGGAGTGTGCTGACTTCTGAGTCTGCACCTCGATCAGCCCCTTCAGCTCCTCCCCCCAGGGTGCCTGCTTCGGTCTCTGTCCCTCCTCCAGACCCCAAGCAAGGGGATCAAATGCTCCAGGTCACCCCACTGGGTGTATCTTCCTCTTCCGAGGCCTCCCCTGAAATTTCAGAGGAGCCCCCTCAAAAGCAGAAATGTAAGAGGAAACATGTTGACTCCCCAGAATCTGTCACGTCAGATACTGACTTGGAGGATTCGGAAGGGTCCCCAAGATCCCCCTCTGAAGATGTCTCTTTCTCAGACATCCTTGACATCTTTAAGCAGAGGGGGAGCTGGTCTGCCCTTAACCCTTCTGAGGACGAGTCGGTATACATGGATGCATTTGGTTCTCGCCCCACCACCTCCTGGGTATCTCCGCCTTTCGATCCATTAATGGAAGTGATGGCTCAAAAGGCGTGGTCAGCTCTGGACACACTGGAACCAACCCCCTACAGGCCCACTAAGTTTATTACGGCCCCTCAAGATAAACAGTTTTTGACCAAGGGTGTCCCCGTTGATACCATGGTGGTAGCAGCTGCCACGAAAAAGGAGTTGGCTGACACTTCTTTACCTGTCCATTCCCCCTAATAAAGAGTCTAGGATGATGGATAGATATGGGAAGCGGATGTTTTCCTCAGCGACCTTCTCCATGCGGTCGCTGAATTATTTGTGCCACTTCACCCATCTTCAGAGGGATCTCCTCAGGGAGCTAGGAGATACCATGCAAGATCCATCAGCTGCGGGAGCTCAAGACAAGATAAACTCCCAGCTGGTGACTTAATTCCATCGTTAACTCCTCCATGCGGCTCATTTCGTATGCGGCTGATGGAGCGAGTAGAGCCGCAGGCACAGGCGTGGCTTTGAGAAGACATGCCTGGATGCGGTTATGTAACTTCGCTGATCCCTTCAAGGCATCTTTCACCAACACCCCCTTTGATGGTTCGGCTCTGTTTCGACCTCGGGTGAAAGATACACTTAGCAGGTGTGAGCAGAAAGGCAAGACTCTCTCTGCCGTGGGAGTCCATTTTTCCACTTCCTCTAGACCATACCCTAAGGGTCAGAATAGTGGAAAGATGTGGTTACGGAAACCCCAGGGAGCCGTGCCTGACACATGTGGTGAGTTTCCCTCCAGAGGCAGAGGAGGGAACAACAGTAGACGCCGCCCGTGGGGCAGAGGGGTCTGCAGAATCAGGGCATCAGAGAATCTTTCTCTGACAAGCCCTTCCAGCACCCCTGAGGGGCTGCCCGTCTGTCCACCTTCGGGGAAGGTTGCCTCTGTACCCAGAAGCCTGGCTTCTCATCACTCAAGACAGATGGGTACAGTCGATCATATCCGGAGGTTACAAAATCCCGTTTGTCCACACCCCCTTAAAATCAAACAACCCCATCCCAGATGTTCCACCCAGTCTACGGGAACAGGCAGTACAAGAAATTTCAAGACTGCTAAAAAAAACGGACCATCCAACAAGTCCAGCAGACCAGCAAGGATCCGAAATTTACTCAAAGTTCTTTTTGGTACCAAAAAAGACAGGGGACTGGAGCCCCATTTTGGATCTCAGCAGACTAAACAAGTCTATTCAAAGAACGAAGTTCTGGATGGTCACACTTCAGTCCATTCTACCCTTTTTGGGTCAGGACAATTGGATGTGCTCTATAGATCTTCAGGATGCGTGCTATCGCATCAAAATGGACAGGCGTTTCAGAAGGTTTCTCCGCTTCCGGCTGGGAGCCAGTCATTACCAGTTCAGAGTCCTGCCCTTTGGTCTCACCACAGCCCCCAGGGTGTTCACCAAATGCATGGCAGTGGTTACTGCTCACCTGAGACGGCAAGGATTCCAGGTGTTTCCATATCTAGACGACTGGCTCCTTACTGCTACCACCAGACATCAATTGCTGAGAGCCAGGGATTATACCATCCAAACATGCTCCAACCTAGGTATCTCAATAAATTTCGAAAAGTCTGCATTGTCACCTTGTCAATCTTTAGCCTTTATAGGCGCAAGATTAAATACGAAAGATCTGTCCACAAGGCTTCCAGTAGACAGAGTGGCAGACATTCATCGACATGTACAGGTATTATTAGGATGCAGAAAGATTCAGGCCAGATTCATCCTAAAAACCTTGGGTCTCATGGCAGCAGCGATCTTATTAGTTCCCCTGGCTCGTTTTCACATGAGGATTCTCCAGTGGATGCTTTTCACCCAATGGTCCTTTCAACAACTTCCTTTGTCTCACAAAATAATAATCACACAGTCATGCAAAGACCAATTGACTTGGATGGTCTCTCAATCAGTACCCCAGGTCAGACCATTTGTCCTTCCTCCTCCTGTTACCACGGTGACCATGGATGCCTCCCTGATCGGGTGAGGGGGGCATTTTCAGGGCAGGACTGTCCAGGGCACCTGTCAACCCCACGAGTACCACTTGCATATAAACATCTTGGAGATGAGGGTGGTGCTTTTAGCGTTGCAAGCTCTTCAGAACTCTCTACCCACTGGGACCATTGCAATTCAGACAGACAATATGTCTGTAGTGTGGTACATCAACAAGCAGGGCGGAACCAAGTCATATCCCTTATGTCGAGAAGCACTCAGACTATGGCAGTGGGCAATCTCCTCTCAACGGTTTCTGACAGCAATGCACATCCCTGGGAAGTCCAACGTCATAGCAGACAGGCTAAGCAGAGCTATTCTCATGCCTCACGAGTGGTCTCTCAACCGGACAGTAGCGGACAAAATCTTCCGCAAATGGGGGTCAGCCTTGCTGCAACCTTTTTGCAACTCCTGTCAACAGCAAGTGTGACAGTTTCTTCACTCTCTTCCCGGACGCTCCCCCAGAGACGCTCTAGTTCACAATTGGCCCCAGGGACTACTGTATGCATTCCCACCCTTTCCACTAATTCCCAAACTAATTCAGAAAGCTACCGTGCTGGGTTGCAGGATGATCCTCATTGCCCCCTACTGGCCTCGACAAATCTGGTTCCCATTCCTGCATCGTCACCACCTAGAGCAGCCTTGGAATCTGGACCCAGATGTCCTTCAAGGATGCATCTGCAGTCATCACATATGGGTTGTCCTGCCTCAGGCAGCCCTTCGGTCGGCCGGATTCCAAAGTCTGGGTCTGGCCTCGGTTGATGTCGCACTTTCCCCGATGTCAGAGCGTCTGGGGTATAAAAGCATCAGCCGACGCCATTTTCCTCAGTCTTTCTTGCCGCGTCGTGCCCGAAGCAGAAGCAGTTCGCAAGTGCCGGTCGGCCAGCTCCTGTGATTCAGCTACCGAAGACTTCAAAAAAGCTAAGTACCCCGTTGGGGACTTTTTCTTGCCTCAGCCGATGTCAGATAAAGTAAATAATTGTTTAACTTGTGGGAAACAAATACCTCATAAGGATTTCCACTCTTACTGCCTCCCTTGCCTAGGCCCAGACCACGACGTCTCGGCCTGCTCAGCCTGTGCTTCCTTCATCCGACGAACTCTTAGACGTCCGTCGGAGTTTGCAGAGGAATTCTTTGGGGCTAATTTTGCGTACAAGATGCCGTCGGAGACTCCGACTTCGCATTTGGTTAAAAAACGGAAGGACAAGGACCGACACTCACGGCCCGCGGTTTCGGCTGAAGCCACGGTCAGGCCTATCGCGAGTGTCTCGGTTTCGGCTGAAACCGAGTCCTCGGTGCTTCCTATTACCGAATCCACTCAACCGACTACCTCGGCCCCGGAGGCCCCGGCCGAGTCGGTTATTGAATTACCTACTGAAACCGGTGTCCAGGAAATATCCGACACCATTCCTTTAGACAAGTCTACTCCTGCACGTGGTGCAGCCAGACCCCCTGCATCCATGTCCATTAAAGCCTTTTCTAGGGCTAAAGCTTCTAAACTTACTAAAGCTTTGCCTCCCAAGGTTTCCTCTCAGAGGCCTTCTACTGGATCACAGATTTTCAGCCTAGCAGAGGATCTAATCTCTTTAATTAGAGGTTCTCAACCTCACCCGGTCAGGGGCTCTCAACCACCACCAGACAAAAGGCCCAGGGTGGAGCCCTCTGACCCCCACTCCTCAGATGAGTCCACGGATGGCTCTGCTTTGTCAGACCCCCAGGAGGAGGCTTATTCGGCCTACGAGGATTCTGATGCTGAAGAATCTATTCCTTCGGCCTCCCCTCCTGAAGAGTTTTCATTTGGAGAGACACTACACTCTATGAGAGAACATTTTCAATGGCAGGGCCAGGATTTTTCTGATTCTAGAAAAAGATTAAGGACCTTTTTACATTTACCTCAGCATAGGCCTTTAGCTATACCTCCGGTTTTGAATGTTATTGATGATGTGTACTCTGATGCTAGTGCAGCCCCTGATTCTCTCCCTCCGGCTCCTGTCAAACCTGATAGGTACTACAGGGTCCCGGATTCTCATCTACACCTGTACAAGGCCCACTCTGCAGACCCAGAAACAATTTCCCAGGGCCCAAAAGGGGTTGCAGCTGCCACTGCTAAAAATCCTCTACCCTCTGAAAGGGAGTCTAGAGCTTTAGAGAGATGGGGTAAGAAAGTGTATACTTCTGCAACTCTTTCCATGAGGGCATTAAATTGTCAATTTCATATGATTCAGTACCAAGAGTATTTGTTAGATGAATTGCATAAGAAGCTGTCCTCTTCTGAACCTCTTGACCGTAAATCCCTTCAGGATATGGTACATAACTCACAGCAGGTTAGTAACCATTTTTTGCAGTGTGGTTATGATGCATTGGAAGCTTCATGTAGGTCAGCTATGACAGGGGCAGTTATACGTAGGCATGCCTGGCTGATGGAACAATCTTTACCAGACCATGTTAAAGCTAAGCTTCTGGATGCTCCAATGGAAAAGCAAAAATTATTTGGTTCCACGGCTCAGGAGGTCTTAAAGAAGTTTGAAGAAAAGGCAAAATCTGTGCAAACAGTCAAGGATTTTCTGCAAGTACAACCTCCAAGATTCAACAGAAATTGGCCTACTAAGAATTGGTCCTTTCCGGACTCAGACAGAGCCCAAAGAGGCAGGACTAGGCGTGCCAAAGGTAGAGGGCAAGCTAGAGGCTCCTACAGAGGCCGTCAGTGGCAGCCTCCCAACCAGAGAGGTAGTGCAGGAACAACAACTGCTACACCAGGACAGACTCAATGACTTTATTTTGACTCTGCTGACCAGGGCTCAATCAGAAGCACCATTGGGCGGAAAGCTTTCTTTATTCTCAAAAAATTGGCATCACATTACAAGGGACACATGGACACTGCAAATAATAGACAAAGGATACAGAATCCCTTTCCACACATTGCCAAAAAGAAAAGGAATGCCAGACCTGCCACCAAATCAGAAGGCAGAGGCTTTGAAGCAAATTACCAAATTAATACAAATGAATGCCATAGAAAAGGTACCTCTTTCAGAACAAGGCCAAGGATTATTCCTTGTTCCAAGAAAAGAAAATCAATGGAGGCCTATTCTCGACTTGTCCGCACTGAATACTTACCTCATTGTGCCAAAATTAATGCTGACTCTACAGCAACTTCTTCCCATGCTGGGCAAGGAGTCTTGGCTGGTGACTCTAGATCTCAAGGAGGCATACCTGCATGTCCCTATTCAACAAAGTTGCAGAAGACACCTCAGATTTCTTGCAGGATCAGAGCATTATCAATTCTCAGCATTGCCCTTTGGCTTATCTACTGCACCCAGAGTATTCACGAAATGCCTGGCTTCAGTAATTGCACATTGCAGACTTCAGGGGATTCAAATCTACGCATATCTGGATGACTGCCTTATACAAGCGGACAACAAGAAAATTTTGCTAAAGGACTTGGACTATGCCATCCACCTAATACAGGCCTTGGGATACACAGTCAACATCCAAAAATCAAGACTTGTTCCATCCCAAAGAATAACCTTTTTGGGTGCGGATCTAGACACAACCACCCAAATGGCCTTTCTCACAGAAAAAAAAAAAAAAAAACTTCCGGATTACTTCAAGAATCTGACAAGACAAACTCAGCTGACTGCAAGGAAAATCCTGCAGGCCCTGGGTTACATGGCATCCTGCATACTTCTGATTCCACAAGCCAGGCTGCATATGAGAAAATTGCAATGGTACCTAAGGAGTGTATGGATTCAGCACAGTCACAGCTTAGAAACTTTGATCCCATTCATTCCTTGCCTTCAAAAGGAATTCCTGTGGTGGGCTCAAGCCTGCCAGTCGAACAGAGGGTTGCCTTTCAGCAAACCAAAAGCAAACCATCACCACGGACGCTTCAGACCGAGGTTGGGGAGCACACATGGAGGACAAATGTATCCAAGGGCTATGGTCTCGGAGAGCTGCGCATGCACATAAACCAAAAGGAAATGCTGGCAGTGATACACGCAATCGAGGCCTTCAAACCTTTCCTTCATCAAGGCCACCTGCTCATAAGGACAGACAACACCACAGTTATGTGGTACATAAACAAGCAAGGAGGCACACATTCCTTCCCTCTATGCAGACTGGCCATGAATCTATGGGAACTTTGCTTGAAACTCAATATACAACTGCAGTCCCAGTTCGTGCCAGGGAAAGACAATACACTGGCAGACAGCTTAAGCAGAACTATCATGGATGCGCACGAATGGATGCTGCACCCAGACATCTTCTTACTCATAGCACAATCATGGGGAAGGCCAGAGATAGATCTGTTCGCTTCACCCCACAATCATCAACTGAAGACATTCTGCTCAAGGACATACCACCCACAAGCATGGAAAGTGGACTCTGTCTTTCAGCTGGAAAGCTCTAAAAGTCTATGCTTTCCCACCACTCCCATTAATGTCCAAGGTTTTACTGAAGATCAGGGTGGAGCAGCCAAGAGTGATTCTGATAGCTCCAGACTGGCCAAGGCAGCACTGGTACCCACTGTTAAAGAGCATGTCACAGACGAAACCGTGGCCTCTCCCCCTATGGCCACTTCTACTGACACAGAACAGTTTCAGGACTCTGCATCCCAACCTGAAAACCTTGCAGCTAACTGCCTGGAGAATACCATGACTCCTCCTCAGAATAGCTTATCCCAGAGAGTGAAGGACATCATTATGGAAGCTCGCCGACCTTCCACAAGGAAGGCATATTCAGCAAAATGGAAAAGATTTCTCACTTGGAACACAACAAAAGGCCTAGATGTGACAGTGATGAGCATGGCACATATACTGGAATACTTGGCAGAATTGTTCCACAATGGCCTGTCTTATTCTTCCATTAAGATACATGCCTCAGCAATTTCAGCAGCATACAATGTTAATCCACCTGTCTTCTCGCATCCTCTCTTAAGACAGTTTCTGAGAGGAATCAAAAACATCAATCCTCCAAGGAAACCACCTTTACCTACTTGGGACCTTAACTTTGTGCTGGAAAAACTAACACTTCCTCCCTTTGAACCAGCAGCATCGGCGGATCTACAGTTTCTGTCTTGGAAAACTGCATTCCTTCTGGCCATAACTTCAGCAAGAAGAGTATCTGAGTTACAAGCTTTAATGGCAGTGCAGCCATTTCTTATTTTCCATCAAGACAGAGTTTCATTGAGAACCAATCCTACTTTTATGCCAAAGGTGGTATCCAGGGTATCCTTGAACCAAGCAATTCACTTACCTACATTCTTCCCAAATCCTCAAAATAAAGGGGAGAAACTTCTACACACTCTGGACATACACAGACAATTACGCTACTATTTGGACAGAACTAAAAGTTACAGAAAGACTGACCAATTGTTTGTAGTATACACTGCTGGGGCACAAGGGAAAGCAATTTCAAAACAGACAATTTCAAAATGGATAGGAAATTGCATTCGTTTTTGTTACTCCTTTCATGGAAAGACTGTTCCTGCAAACATTAGGCCTCACTCCACGAGAGCCACAGCCACCACCACAGCCTTCCTAAGAGGGGTGGCTACCAAGGACATTTTGGAAGCTGCTACATGGAGCTCCGTGCATACATTTGCCAAGCATTACAATTTACCTTTATACTCCAGATCCAGAGCAGGTTTTGCTACAGCAGTCCTGCAGGGTATCTTAACTACACCATCCTTTTCTTAGTACCTCCACCCCCAGATTGGCTATGGTATTCTACCCATATGTGATGACTGCAGATGCATCCTTGAAGGACATAGTACAGTTTTGTACCTACCATAAATGTAGATGTCCGATAGGTATGTATCTGCAGTCAGGTTTACCCTCCCTCCTTCCCTCTGTGGTATTCCTAGGGTTCTTACCCCTCTATTAGCTAGCTGGGGGAATCTATTATGGTGTATTTGTTTGTATATATATATATATATATATATATCTTCTTCTTCTTCTTTCGGCTTTTTCCCGGTTAGGGGTCGCCACAGCGGATCGCCTTGTCCGCACATTGAATGGCAGTGGAGTTTTACGGTGTCGAGTTGCCAGCCCGGCTCCCAACCTTCCACAGAAGGCACACTCACACGCACACCTAGGGCCAATTTTAGAGTGTCCAATCCACCTGCAGCATGTCTTTGGGATGTGGGAGGAAACCGGAGCACCCGGAGGAAACCCACGCGACCACAGGGAGGACATGCAGACTCAAGACAGAAGGCACCCCAGCCGAGCATCGAACCGGAGAACCTCTTGCTGTGAGGCGGCAATGCTAACCACTGCACCACCATATATATATATATATATATATATATATATATATATATATATTTGCATATGTTTGGAATTTTATTGCATTTCTCCAAATTTAGCCTTCCTAGAGGGCACCTGGCATCTGGGGCAAGAAAAACTGAGGAAAATGGAGTTGGCTGATGCTTTTATACCCCAGACGCTCTGACGTCGGGGAAAGTGCGACATCAGCCGAGGCCAGACCCAGACTTTGGAATCCGGCCGACCGAAGGGCTGCCTGAGGCAGGACAACCCATATGTGATGACTGCAGATGCATACCTATCGGACATCTACATTTATGGTAGGTACAAAACTGTACTTTCCGGACCTCCTGATCCATCATTCGCGTAGGCTGCATCCATCTTTTCAGTCTCTCAACCTCACTGCTTGGTTGCTCCACTTCCAACCTTAGCCAGGCTTCCCAGTACTTCCAATTCAGTGTGTGAGATTATCCTTTCTTCGCACAAACCTACAACCAGGAAGATTTATACTAGTAAGTGGAAACGTTTCTCTTTCTGGGCAGAGGCTAGAAATATGGATCCCTTCACGGTCCCTGTCCATAACGTTCTGGACTTTTAGCAGAACTTTTTCAAACAGGCTCCTCTTCGGCCACCATTAGAGTTCAATTAGCAGAAATCTGTAATTTCCATATGGGCCTGTCAGAAACCAGCATCATGTCCCATAAGCTTTGCAAAGCCTTTCTGAAAGGAACAATCTTGCTCAGGTCTCCAGTGAGAGATCCCCCGTGGGACTTAAATTTGATCCTAGCTTCCTTGATACTGTTTCCCTTTGAACCGGCAGCTTCCTGTTCCTTGAAATTGCTTACTTGGAAAACCCTTTTTTTGGTGGCCATTACTTCAGTGAGGAGAGTTTCTGAACTTCAAGCCCTTTGTGTTCATCCTCCTTACCTAGTTTTCCATAAGGATAGAGTTTCACTTACGACTAATCCTTCGTTTCTTCCCAAGGTCCCCTCCGAAAATAATTTGAATCAATCCATCGATCTGCCAGTCTTTTTTCCAAATTATTCCAACAAAGCTGAACACAAATTACACCAGTTGGACGTTCATAGGCAATTACGTTTCTATTTGCATAGGACTGAGCAAATAAGGAAATCAGACCAACTCTTCCTGTCCTATGCGGAGGGTAAGCAGGGTCGACCAGTGTCTAAAGTAACCTTATCCAGGTGGTTGTCCTCTATTATTACCCTTGTTTATCAATTGAGGAATAAAGAGCTCCCTGCTAAACCTAAAGGCCACTCTACTAGGGCTTTAGCTACGTCGGTAGCTTTTCAATCAAGACTACCTATGGAAACCATTTGTGCGGCAGCCACATGGGCCACCCCTCATACCTTCATTTCACATTATAAATTGGATCTGGCCTCTAGGAGCAGAGCTTATTTTGGTTCCACTGTGCTCAAGAGTCTATTCCGATGAGTCACCCAGGACTAAGGTGCTAGGGACGCTGTCCCAACCAGCAAGAATGAAGGCGAGAGAGACAACTTAACATTAAGAAGTTATGTACCTACCATAATGTTCCATGTTAGTTGTCTTCTTCTCGCCTTCTTTCTTGCGTCTCACCCTCCATCCCCCTAGCCTAGATGGACTGAGAAGAGTCCTCCTGCGAGTCTTGTCATTGGCTGAGTCTTTACCGATTTATGTCCTCTACCTTTTTCTTCAGCCCTGTAGCTGAAGTCTTGCTATTGGGACAGTTGTCCTCTTGTATTATTATGGTGCTAGGTCTTCCAAACGAGATCTGGGGGTCTGTCACCAGGCATTGTGGGATATAGGGAGGCCTCGAGCCGGTAAGTAGCTCTCAAGCTTTAGAAAATGGCCGAGTAGGAGCCAAAGGTTGGCTCCGAACCCAACCAGAAAGAAAGAAGGCGAGAAGAAGACAACTAACATGGAACGTTATGGTAGGTACATAACTTATTATACACTGGGACTGGAATTTGATTTGCAGTAGGAAATGCATTTGGAGGCACATAAGGGAAAAATATAACTGAAGAGGGTAGATTTCTGAAGAAATTTATGAAAATATTTGGTATGGAAGATTTGAATTCAGTAGTAGGAGTTAGAGGTGAATTTACATATTCCCCAAAGTACAAAAACTGGGCTAGTCTGGACAGAACAAACACTTCACAGGAATATGTGCATTTAATTGAAAGCATTCATACGTATCCAATAACTAGTTCAGATCATACACCAATAATTAAAATAACATAGAGTAATGAAATAAAAATGAGAGACTGGTGCTTTCCCACTTATCTGTTGAAAAGTGAGGAATTTAAGGAATGGGTAGTGGAAATTATTCAGGAGTTATTAGAAAAGACAAAATTTTCTTCTCAAAATTTAGTTAGGCAGTGGGCTAAAATTAAAGTGGAGTTTAAAAATAGGGTGGAAATAAGAGAGAGAGAGATAGTTAAGAAGCAGCAAGAATTATTTAGAGGGACTGTCAAATGTTAAAGTATTGCAAAAAAGGGGGAATCTCACAGAACAAGAACAAGCTGTTGCAGAGTGCAAAACAGAAAATAAGGGATTACCTCAATAATGTGCATGAGTTTAAAAAGATTGCTGTTAAGCAACTGGTTTTTTTTTGATGATGCAACAGAAAAAACTTTTAGTGCAACAAGTCAGGCAACAGAAACTACATTGTCCGCCAAGTTTAAGGAGCCTATAACAAGTAAGGTAATAAGAGGTCCTGTAGATGATAAAATAAAGCACTTAGGAGTATGGATTAAAACAGATTCTGGTGTGGCAGCTAAGGAGGGTGGGAAGAGACTAAACAAAAGATAATACAAAAGCTGAGAAATTTGAAGCTTTTTTATATGGATATAGCAAGATTCAAACAGTTGAAATGTTTTTAGTCCCTTTAGTTTTATACACAGGTCAGGCATATTTTTGTCAACCAGAGAAATTATGGATTGCAATTAAAGAGCTGAAGGATTTTATCTGGGAGGTGAAGATGGCAAGAGTTAAATGGGATAAGCTGACTCTTCCAGTTGAACAAGGCAGTTTGGGATTACCAGATTTGAAGGGGTATTTCAGAGCTACACAGTAAGGCTCCTAGTACAAACTTATACCAAGTAGAAACCTATAATTCAAAGTGGAAAGGGATGATGATGATGATAACGGAAAAGCTCAAAAAACAAGGAGAGAGTGGGAGTTTTGATGCAGATCCTTAAGGAGAATAACAATAACCATGCATAATATATTTATATAGTAGCTGAAAGTATTCTAAAAACTAAGTCAATACAGGAATGGAGAAAGGATATTCTGCTGATATGGATAACTGCAACTAGGAATACAGACAAGAGTCAAAAGGGGGCTGGAATTTATTGGAGAAAACTGGTAAATGAACCAAGGTATTGGGAGCAAATAATTAGAGGGAAAAATAATAGGATGGGAAGAGACTAATCATTTATTTGGACTACAGGACAGAGATTGCCTTCCCCATCAATGATTGTTATCAGAGAATAGGCAAAGAGAAAGAAATAAGGGGATGCTAAGCAAAAGGCCATAATTGGTAGAGTTTTTAATAGAATCTAGAACAGAAGCTAGAGCATACAAAGTACTGCATAACTATAAGAATCAGTCAGACAAGGTTAGAAAGGATTGGGAAGCGAGAGTGGATAAACAATTCACAAAGAAATAATACAAGATATATGTATGTCTCCCAAATATGCAACATATTCTAGAAAATTTAGCAACTTTTCTTGGAAGTGTTTACATGGGTATTTTTATACCCCAAGTAGACTCCAAATATTTTTTTCTCAGGCAGACAAATGTTGGAGAAGAAATAGGTAACTGGGAACCTATTTTCAGGGAGTGTAATGAGTTGGCAGACTTTAAAGTTTGGAAACAACAGAAGCCTCTGCAAGTAAGGTGGCTGCAAGGGCCCAAAACAGTACCAATTACAAAAGAAAAATAAGGCCAGCAGCTGTAGCATCAGGATTTCTTTATTCTGATGATAGTGCAAGCAACATATCAGTCAGGTAGAATGAGTGCACAAACCAGTTTCGGCAAACAGTTACAATACCTTCCTCAGTGTCACACTACTGGCCTTATTTTTCTTTTGTAATTGAGACTTTAAAGTTTCCCTGCAGGATGGCCTGTCAGAGATACTACAGGAGCAAATTTGTGTAACTAAGGAAGTTACTTTTCTGAGCTGTGGTGCAGAATTGGAATTACCTAGACATAGTAAGAATTTGCTGAGTCTAGGTATGGTGGCTGCCAAAAAAGCAATTGCCAGAAAATGGAAATCAAAGTCTAAATCAACTTTGCTAGAAGCAGTGATTATAGTAACACATATAAAACAACTGGAATTGGAATCTTTAGAAAAGGGTAGGAGCAAATTGCAAAGGAATTGTGGGAACAATAAAATCAGAGGAGGAACAAGGTTTAAAAGAAGGCAGGATTTGAATGAGCTATGTAATGTTTGGCTGACACTCACTGGCTAGATTATAAGTAATGTATAATATTTGCAATTACAATTATGTCAGCATGGTTTGTGATATATAATGTTTGCAACTAAAGTTATGTTAAAATGGTTTGTTTTCATTTATATGAATGTATGATTGTCTAAGTTATATGTGATAATTTAATAAAGGTGTTTCTTGTTTAAAAAAGCGGTCTAAACAAAATTCAAGTAAACAGACATTTAAGAAGAAATGGAAAGGGGATTCCAAAATTACATCTCAAACTGTGCAAACCATGGGCAGTTCAAGTCTGAATGACAATTCAAGAGGCCTCATGACCCCTTCCTATCCTGGCCCCTTTTGTTCTTCCAGAAAGTCTGAATTTCTCTTTGGTAACATTATTTTAGACAATTTTGTCCAGAAAATCATTCAAGATTACAGGTGGCAGTGAGGAAATTCCTTCTTTTCAAGGGTCATTCCAAATCCTCCAGATGAACTCTGTTTCTACCTGTTCTTCACCACATGCTATCCCAAGGAGTGATAGAACCAGTTCCTCCTTCCCAGTTGAAGGGTTTTTATTCAAGGGTGCTCCTAGTGCCAAATAAAGGGAGACCACATCTGGATTTTTCTTTCCTAAACCTGTTCATGATGGTGCCCAAATTCAAAATTGTCACTTCACAACTTGTTACTTATTCTTTTTCTTTCAAGTTTCCTGGTGACACTAGACTTTATAAGATGCTTACCATCACATTCCTATTCATCCAAGCTTCAGATGTTTCATAAGGTTTTCTCTGTCTGGATCACATTATCAATTCTCTGACTTACCCTTTGGGTCATCCACTGCACCAAGAGTGTTCAAAATTTATCTAGCTTCAGTTATAGCTCATTGCAGGCTGCAGGGTATCCACATTCTTCCATAGTTAGGCGACTTGCTTATCATTGCAGAGTCTTTTTCAAAGTGTTAGGAATCTCTGTCTTGGGTGAGAGATCTCAACACAAGCCGGGGTTCCAAGAGAATATTCAGAATTCTTTCTCGATTCCTCCTCCCAAAATTGTGTTCCTGGAATGTCAACTAGACACCTCAGTTCAAAGAGCTTTTCCACAGGAAAAATAAGTCTTTATTTAGATATTTTTCTAAGGATTTGATGTTGTCCTTTTCATCCATTCCTCAAGTGATGGGTCTTTGATCCAGACCTTGGATATGATTTGGGCCACTTGCATAGGTTTAGCTCCATAGCGTGAGCTCCTCCCCTTAGCCATAATTCCCTCAATAAAAATCCAAAACAACAAACTGAGAAAACTCAAAAAATGCAATGGAGCTGGTCGCTGTGGTAGTAATAATCCAAAAAAACAAGTTGCAAATGAACAGTCCGTAAAATCCAGAATAGCGTTTATTTGATAATTCCCTCAATAGCCTGGACTACCACAGAACTCATTTCCCACATCACTATTAGGATATGGTCTATTGTAGCTCTGGTTTTTGTAATCGGGTAAGTTCTGTTTTTACTGTTGCCTGGTTTGTGTAGGGTTCTTCCTATATTCCTTACCATACTCCCCTGTTTTCTCTTGTATAATATATATATATATATATATATATATATTAAAAAAGTTTACTTTTGGGATTAGTTTAACATGGGTTTTTGTCTCCCTATAAAGACCTTTTGCCATGCTTTAATTCTCTACAAGTTCACTTTCTTACTATTTTCGGTACATCTTCTCTTCTTGTACCATTGCTGGTGTTTTCTCTCTCTTTCCCCTCCTCTTGCTGCTGTTCTGTTGTTGGTGATGTAAGATGCCTGAGAAGCCAACTGGATTTAAGAAATGTTCTTCATGTGGGCATAAGATCCTCAACTCAGATGCCCACCAGGAATGTATTATTGCCTTGGATCAGCTCATGTCATTGTCAAGTGTGAGTTTGTGTGAGATTGTCATCATGCACTTGTTAAGCAATGTAACAAACTGGTTCTGAAAGGATTGCTTCCTTCTACTACTACTACTACTGCTGGAGCACCTCTACTTCTTAAATATCATCAGAGAAGACCAAGAGAGATTCATCTGTAAAAGGCAAATATTCTAAGAAATGATCCCCTGATAATTATCCTGCCTCTGTTTCAGGTTGGGCTTCTCCTGAAAAAGTTTCCAAACCATTGCATCCTCCAAGTCTCCAGTTCACCACTCACTATGGTACACCCCGGAGCCAATACCCTCAATAATCCATTTTCCTTTCTTACAGGAGAACCCTTGAAGGGCAGCCTGGCCACCCTCAACCTACTCATTCCTCAGGTCGACTAGAAGCCTAACTGAAGCTGATGTGGACATGATGAGGAAGTTTTTCAGGACTCAGATTCAGTTGGGAGTCTTACCAGCTTCATCCCCAACTGGACCCATGAGACTATCACTAGCTCAGCCCTAACTGTTGACTCTTACTTCACTCTGTCCAGTGGTTTCAAAGCCACCAGACCTGAGCATTCCAAGTTTGTCAGTGTCAGATCCAAAGGCGTAGCCTTCAACAACTTCAACAACATCTCTTATCCAGTTGGCACTGACACTGTTGGAACTAGAAGGATCTTAGAGCCATAGCATTGACAATGGATCTGGGTGGTTAGGCTCAGCCCAATATTTTTGAAGCTGTCCCTTCCTCTTGGGGCCTCAGCACTGGATAGCTCAGCTCTGACCTTTGCATCAAGACAGGATAGTGAGGATACTGTGCGCCATCCTGACCAGTTGGCTTCAGCTCCTGCCAGAGTGGCCATTGGTTCTTCCATGACATCTGTATTTGAGGTAGTGAAGAGAACGTTTTTCCACCTCTGTAGACAAAACATCCTTGCCCCTTTGGGTCCAACCCCTCCACAACTGTCTGCCTTGGCCACTGAGTATCTTCATCCTGTCCCAGCAAGACAGTCAGCCTATTCAAACATAGAGACAGTCCTAATCCAGGACTCTACTCACAATTTCAAGTCATCTTTGGAACATCCCAGTAAGGAGCCCCCTCAGAAGTGTGCATGCAAAAGTAGTCACTTAGAGTCCCCACAGGAAGCCTTCACAGAACTCTGACTTCATTGAAGGGGAGGGGTCCCCCAGATGTCTCCTTTGGTGAAATACTCAAACTTTTGAGACAGAAAGGTGGTTGGTTTTCTGACTCCACCCCCCCCCCCCAGGGAGGAGTCAGTGTTTCTCAAGGCTTTTGGATTCAGTTCAGCTGCATCCTGTGTAGTCCCACTGGCAGACAGAATGGTAGACCTTATCTCCCAGCTGGCTTGGAAGGATGCAGATGTCATGGAGCCAATCCCAAAGTGACCTGACAAGTACGTGGTGGTGCCAAATGATCATGCTAATTGGAGCAAGGGTGCTCAGTAGATGTTATGATGGTAGCAGCAGCCACCAAGAAGGAACTTTCCAAACAAAGGTCTCCTGTACATTCCCTGAACAGAGTGTTCAGAGCATTGGGCAGATATGGGAAGCATGTTTATGCTTCAGTGACCATCACCTAAGGTCTATGAACTATTTGGTGCACACAGATAGATTTCAGAGGGACTAGATCAAGGAGTTTTCCAATTCCCTCTCAGGGTCCATGTCTGTGGAGGTCAAGAAGACCATTTCCTCACAACTGGCCAACATCCATTCCCTTTTGAATGTGAGGCTGATTTGTCATGCCTCGGTGGGAGCTTTGAGAGCTGTAGGTTCAGGAATTGCCATGAGATGGCATGCCTGGATGTGTACCTTTGTGATTTTGCAGAGCCATTCAAAGTCATCATTCATCAATGCTCCCTTTGATGGATACACTGTATTCAGCCCTAAGGTGAAAGGAACCCTCTCGAGGAGTGAACCTGGATGCATACTATCACATCAAAATGAGCAATTGAGGAGGTACCTATGCTTCTGGCTGGGAGCCAGTCATTACCACTTCAGGGCTGTGCCCTTTGGCCTTACTACAGACTCCAGGGTGCTCAGCAAGAGCATAGCAGTTGTCACAGCTCACTTGAGTCTGCTAGGTTTCTGGATGTTTCCATATCTCGGTGACTGGCTCCTCTTTACTCCCACCAAGCCTCTACTGATTTACTACCCCAAGTCTCAGCTTTCCCCCACTCAAGTCCTAGAATTTATTGGTGCTCATCTGGATATGGTGGCAGAGATCAAGGTTAAACATTTTGCAGAACCAAGCATCTTAAATTTTTTCTCCTCCCTCTCCTCTAGCAAGGTTGATATTACAGCTTCTTGGATCTATGGCAACTTCTATAATTCTAGTATGTTTAGTAGCGTATCACATGCAGTTGCTGCAATGGACATGTGCAGTGTGGTCAATAAGACAACACCCCCTCTCTGTATCTATACAGATTACAAGATAGCCTGGCAGATCATCACAAAAGAAGTTTCTCAGGGCTGCTCTATTCCTCTTCTGGCACCCCAAGTCATAGTGACTATGGACTCCTCCCAACTAGGGTTGGGGGGACATTACTTGGGATGGACAGTCCAAGGCACTTGGTCTCATTCTGAGGTCAATTTTTACATCAGTGTCCTGGAAATGAGGGTAGGCCTATTAGGCATTGCAGGTGTTTCATGATGATCTTCCTCCAGGGCTGATTGTTCAAACAATATTTCAATAGTCTGGTACATCAACAAATGGGGGGAACCTGATCCTACCCCTTGTTTCAAGAGGCATTGAGAGTATGGCAAGGGATGTTCTCGGCCACTTTCTTTTGGCAAAGCATATCCTGGGGAAGTCCAGCATGTTAGCAGACAAACTGAGCAGGTCCATCTTACTCCCTCACAAGTGGTCTTGCAGGCTTTTAGTCACAGAAGTGATTTTTCATCAGTAAGGCCAACCATGCAGTGACCTCTTTTCTTCCCCTCTCCACTCTAAGTGCAGCAGGTACTTCACCATGATCCCCCAGAGGTGGAGTCACCAAAAGACTATCTGATTCACAATTGGCCATTGGGCTCCTTCACACCTTCCTTCCTACACCTGTCATTCGCATTCAGAGGAAGAGTAAAGTAATCCTCATTGCCCCATTCTGGCCACAAGAAGTGTGGTTTCCCTTCCTGTGGCCTCATGTAGTACACCCTTCCTGATTGTTGGATCCATCTCTGGATCTCCTGTCTCATCCATCAGGGATAACTCATTCAGACCCTCAAGTTAATCGCACAGTTTCTCCACTTCCATTGAAGACTAGACAGTCCAGGTTTCATCCCTGGTTTAGTACATCTTCACATCTTCCCAGAAGGATTCTGCTAGGAAGATTTATAACAGCAAATGGAAAATATTTTCCATATGGGTTCTCCAAAGACAACTAGACTATTTTCAGCACTTGTTCCAACTATACTTGATTTTTTTCTTCTTCCCTTTTCAGTAGCAGAGTTATTCTATGATGAAGGTCCAAATTGCAGCTATCTCTGATTTTCACATAGGTGCAAACCATCCTTGGCATCACCATGAATATGTAAAGCCTTTCTCAAATGTACCTTCTTACTGCCACAGCCTATTAAGGATCCTACTCTTCCGTGAGATTAAACAATACTTCTTCAAGCTCTGACTCAATCCCGCTTTGAACCATCTGCTAAGGTGGACTTAGTTTTTGTCTTGGAAAACCATTTTTCTGTTTGAGATCATAATGGCCAGATGGATATCAGAACTCCAGGCTCTCTCTTCCCAGCCATCATATTTGATCTTTCACAAGGACAGTGTGTCCTTCCATAATAATCCTTCCTTTTTACCTAAGGCAGGTTCAGAAACTGCTATAAATCAGTCCATTAACCTTACTGTTTTTATTCCAAACTTTCTCAACAAAGGAAGATAACATGCTACATCTATTGAATGTTCACAGACCACTTAGATTCTATCTCCACAGAACTAAAGATTTCAGAAAAGCTGACCAGCTGTTTATTTTTTATTTTGTTTTTTTATCCAAAGCCAAATTGGGCAGGTCATTCTCAAAGTTAACTTTGGCCAAATGGCTCAGTGATTACATTCATTTCAGTGTAGGAAAAAATGATTAACACCACCTAAACCTCCTAAGGCATAAGATCTGTTATTCCACCAGATCTGTGGCCACACTCTACACTTTTTGGTCCAGAGCTTCCATAGATGACGTTTGTGCATTGCAATTTGGTCTAATACTCATACCCTTATTGCTCACTATAAATTGGACATTTTGTCTAGGGATAGGGCAGCATTTGGTGCTGCTGTACTCCTGAATATCCTTCCTCGAGGTCCACCCTGGGGTTTCTCTATCTGAGGACTCGGCCCCATTGGTTGAGGAATGGACAAAAAAGACATCAGATACAAAAGCTGTATACTTGCCATAATGATGCATCTGTGTTGTCTGTTTTCATTCTTCCTCAATCTCCTGCCCCCAACCACCTTCCTGCTTGGACGATTGATATTTGAGCTCCTATTATGTCCTCAGTAGTGGTGTTCTGCCTGCCTTCTAATGAGTTTCCAGACATTCTCTTCCTTTTTTCTAGTCTAACTTGAATCTGATGCATCATTAGACTGTCTTGTTACTATTTTGATATGGTCATGATGATAGGCTGAATAGATGGTAAACTCAATCTGAGGTAATCCAGGTTAGAGAGGAGATTATAGGTAAGGGGAGGAGCTTGAGCTAGGGAGCCAAAGTCTATGCAGGAGGCTGAAATCTGATCAAAGAACCATTGGTTGAGGACGGATGCATTGTTATGGTGAGTATATAACTTTTGTTTTTCCACTCAAAAATGTTGCTCACTGCTAGGGAATATCTCAGGATTAAAAACTGAATGAACGATATCCAAACTGCCCAAGATGTAATTCCAGTTTTAATCCAAATGCACAAAAACAGAGAGCACAACAAAGCAGCAGCACCAATTCACCAATGACCCAGGTTTCGTCTCAGAAAAATGACTTCATCAGATTGGTGAAGTAGTACCACTAATTTATACCAAACTAAATTGAATAATTACACTCAATTACCAATTTGATTAAATGCTACCCCTAGCTGTAGCAACAGATGCCTAAACTTGTTAAAACAGTATACCACTATAATGTTAATGTATACTTCATATACTTAAAAGTGGTGTATAGCAGCATATGCACAATTACAATGTTGTTCATCCAACACTGTGTAAACAATACCTGTTCTTAAAAAATATGTGTATTGTGTGTGTGTGTGTGTGTGTGTGTGTGTATGTTAAAATTTATAAAAAGTTTATAAAAAGTGCATGTGTATATATAGGATCAACAAACATACCTTAATCACATGTTCTCAAAATTAAAACAATATTAAAAAGTATGAATGTATTTGTAGGAGAAATGTAATATGTACAAATTATTGAACCACTAATATCTACATAACAGAAAGGTTTTGAAACCTTAAATATTATTGATATTTTTTATTCTAAGCCAAGGCTTGATGGAAATAAATTCATTCAAGCCTGGATCATTACAAGCATCAAGCCTAAGTTGCCAAATAAGCTCACTCATATCTAGATGGTACTGAGTGATTCTTCCTTGTTGATCAAAATTCACCTGCTGTATGACACAAAATTTAAAATTGTGACTACTATTGGCCATAATATGTCTTGCCAAGGCATTAACGGTTTTTTTTTGTTGTATATCCAGAATATGTTCTTTTATTCTATCCCTAAACCTTCTACAGGTTTTCCCAACATAAAATGCCCTGCACTCTTGGCACTTAGCCAGATAGACCAAATTTTTTGTATAACAATCAAAGTGACCGTTAATTGTAATATCACAATTATTTACACAAATTTTGTGTCCTGATGTCCAAATATGTTTGCATGTGGAACATCTACCACACTTATAATTACCCTTACATTTATTACTAATAACCTTAGCATCAACCGCATTCTTTTCAAACATATCCTTCAATGACCGGTCCTTCTTGAATACAAATTTCGGCTTGTGTGAAAAAAGTAATTGTGCTTCCTTGCTTTTGTGAAATATCTCCCAATACTTCATAACAATGTTAACTATAAACTCTGAATCCCTATTGTACTTAAGAATGTACAAAATGGTATCAGTGCCAAATGTATTTCGTTCAATATTATTTTTGGAATACCCAAACTGATCTATATCTGATGCAATAATTGGAACCAATACCTTGTTGTTTCTTTTAAAAAAGAATTTCCTTTTTCAAATCATCACATAATTTCTCCGGGTATCCTCTATTAAGAAACATTCCTATAATGAACTCTAACTCGTTCTGAAAGTCCACATTATCACTGACCATACGCACTGCCCTAACCATCTGCCCTTTCACTATGGCTTTCTTCTGATGGTTGGGGTGCCAACTGTCAAAATGTAGATACAATTTGAAAAGGTAGGTTTTCTATAAATAGTTGATTTCACCTTACCTTCTTTTTTATCATAAATTAGGCTTACATCCAAATAATCTACCTTTTCAGTGTTAATTTGATGTGTGAACTTCAAAAACCACACCGTGTTGTTAATATAATGGAGAAAATTATCCAATAATATTTTATCACCTGTCCAAATGATAAAAATATCATCCAGAAATCGCAAATACATTTTAATATGTGGACTAAATTCACTTTTATGTACGTATTCTCTTTCCCAATATGCCATAATATAATTGGCGTAAATGGGGGCACAAGCTGCCCCCATAGCTACGCCAAAAGATTGTTAAAATAATGACCATCAAAATATAGGAAATTGTTTTTCAATACTAAATCCATAAGTCTAACATATGTGTTGACTTTATCTTGTTCATAGACCCCAGTAACATACAGCTGTTCCTCTAACCATTCTAGGCCCACATCATGTGGAATCACACTGAACAAATTACAAACATCTATAGTGACAAAGTAAAACTCTTTCGGTATAACCCAATGTTTAATCATTTCCAAAAAGTGCCACGAATCCTTAACAATATACGGTGTAACTCCAAGGCCTTTCTTTAGTTTTTGATCCAAAAACTGACTAATAAAACTCACCTTACTACGTTTTCCATCTACTATTGGTCTAAATTTAACATTGTTAAGTCCTTTATGAATTTTGGGTATTCCAAAAATGCCACTTACTACAGGGTATTGATTTATCATAAACTCGTGTTCATCTTCAGTAATCTCTCCCTGATAAACCATGTCGTCCAAAGCCATGTCCATCTTTTGATAGGCTATATTAATTTCATTGATGCTAACTTCATTGTAATTCTCGTCTAACAACATGGACATCATAATGCTATTATAATCTTGTTTGTTAGCAACCACAACCCCGTTGCCCTTATCCGGTTTCATTATACGTATACAATCCTTATTACTAATAAATGTCAGTATGTCATACTCATTTTTTGTCAGGTTAAATTTTGTTTCATGCTCTCTATGCCTATAATGTTCCCTTAATTCCTGCTCACAAATGTGTTCAAAAGTTGCCACAACCTGATTCATACCAGGATTGTATAAACTAGATTTTTTTTAAATTCTAGCATCTCTGTTTTGAGTAATGTTAGTTGTGTCTATCCCGACATTCATCTTAAGGTTCATCTTGCGAGTAAAAAGTTTTAAATCTATTAAATAATCTACAATGTTCCCCCTCCTACTTGGCACAAAGTTGAATCCCTTAGACAAAAAATCAGCATGTTTAATACCAATATCAATATTTGAATAATTGTACACCTTGAAATCTTTCCTTGTGTTTGTTATTACCTTAGGTTTACTTAGTACCCCTTCACAATAAACTGAAATAACTGAGGTACTATCCTCATGAAATAATTCCTCATAAAAGTTTACAGTGCACTCTGCGTCTAAATTTGAACACATGTATTCTTCGAACAAATTGTTTTGTGTATTTAAATGGTCAACAACTAACATTGAATTAATATTGTCAATACAACTACCATCTCCTTTGTTAATTACAGTCAGTGATGTTAATGTACCTTGATCTGTATAATTTTCAGTCTCTATATTATCATCATTTTCTTTCTCCTTTTGGACCTTAAAATCATTAAATGGCAAATGCGTGCTTAAATTCATCAAAACAGTATCATACGTCATGTTATTGTCAGTTGTAATATTCATTACATCGTTACAAACATAATTAACAAGACCATATGCATCACTGTGACTTCTCAAAAAATTACCCCCTCCCTCTCTGATACCAGGAGTAGCAATGCTTGAAAATGCATCTTTTTGATCAAAAACATTTTCAAAAGACCCGTTGTAAGTATCCAACAATATGTTCATACTATCGTTATTACCGTTGTTGTTTAAACTTATTGGTGAAACAATTTCATTGCTAAACTGTAAAATTACGTAGTCACCGAAAGTTAATAAATTAGTGTCTACTTTAGATGCACTATAAACTGTCTCAGTGTCCAAATGATTAATGCAGTAATTGGCAACTACCAACTTAGAAGGCGTACCTGCCCTCTTAGAACTTTTGTCCATCCTTTGTGAGCCACGTAGTCTTGTTTTTCGCCTGCCTTCTAATGATCCAGGCATTCTCTTCCTGTTTTCTGGTCTAACTTGAATCTGATGCATCATTAGACCCTCTCCCAAAGGGTCCTCCTCACATTCACAACGGTCATGATGATATCCTCAATAGATGGTAAACTCAATCTGAGGTAATCCAGGTTAGAGAGGAGATTATAGGTAAGGAGGAGCTTGAGCTAGAGCCATATTTCTTTATCGTGAAATCTGGTAAATGCACCATTTTGAGGACGGATGCATTGTCATGGTGAGTATGGACAATTTTTTGTTGTATATTGCCTCACAACTCTTCTCTATGTCTGTGATGAGGTGTACATAATATCTCAGGATTATAGGTGTCATGACATCTGTGATTCTCATGAAACCCCTTGCAAGGCTCCATATGAGAATTGTACAATGGTATCTGAAATCTGTTTGGTCCCAGCATCAGTATCCATTATCTTTTCAAATCCCAGTGCTGGTGTTTGCCAGAAGAGAAATATTTTGGTAGAGACAACAGATATATTTAAATTCAGGTGCCACATCTCCCTCCCACCTCCAAACCAGTCAGTCACATCAGACATTGCTTGGTGAGCAGTTTCAAGATGGATAAAAGTGCAAGGAGTGTGGGACACCAAGAACAGATACAAGCACACAAATATCAAGGAGATGCTTATCTTAATAAAGCCACTCAACTGTCTGTATCATCTTTGGTCCCTGTGACTTCAAGTGGTTACAGACAATACCACAGTCGTGATACATCAACAAGCAAGAGGGAACCAGTTTGTACCCCCTTTGCAGACTAGCCATGTTAGCTTGGGATATAGCTTCACAACAAAATCCCACTCTGCAGGCATCCTACATTCCATCAGAGCAAAACTGTGTGGCAGACAAACTGATCAGTATCAGGGTGGACCCTCATAAATGGAAATTAAATCAAGGGATCTTGCA
This sequence comes from Protopterus annectens, assembly GCF_019279795.1. Taxonomy (NCBI): domain Eukaryota; kingdom Metazoa; phylum Chordata; order Ceratodontiformes; family Protopteridae; genus Protopterus; species Protopterus annectens. The sequence goes on along the minus strand of NC_056731.1, from coordinate 1,128,992,059 downwards.
ATATTTTGAGCCATCTGAGGGGAGTTCCTCAGGTAGACCTTTTTGCCTCCTCCCTGAACGCAAGATTCTGTTCCAGGACTCAATGCAAGAGATGCCTTTTCTTTTCATTGGTTAGGAATGTTCCTGTATGCTTTTCCACCCTTTCCAATAATATACAGTGTACGTCTGAAAATTCAGAAGGAATTCCCCAAGATCTTTGTGGTGACCACATTCTGGCTCAGACAGTCGTGGTTCTCCTTTCTTTTGAAACTGGCCAGGGGCAGTTATCAAAAGCTTCCTCACAGATTAGATCTACTCACACATGAACTGGAGTGTTTCATACCCCCTGACATCAGTCATCAAGCAACTGCCCAGATGAGTCTGTGCAGCAGGTACTAATGGAGACAAGAAAGCCTGCTACTAGAAAAATCCTATATTAGCAAACGTTAAAGGTTTTCTTGTTGGTGTAAACGACATAACCCATTCATGCTAGTTGTTCTCTGATTTTACAATATTTGTGCAAGTTACTGTCCTATGACCTTTCTTATTCCTCTGTCAGAGTTCAGTTTATTTATTTTTTATTTTACATTTGTTAACTGGGAGAGTCCGACTGGATACATGTCCATTTTCAGCGGAGGCCCGGGGAGAAAAGCTCCAAGTACATACATACATGAACATTATTGTTATTGCAAAAAAAGGTTGTTAGTTATATAACATAATATAAAAAATCACATCTTGGGAAAAAAAAAAAGCAGCATATAAAAAAAAGCATATAAAAAAAAAAGCAAAGGTGGTTAAAAAAAGTTAAGCCACTTTGTGAAAGAGGAAGATTAATAGTGAGTAGGTAAGTTTGGTAAATTATAGGTTAAGATCAGTTTGGAAACAGGGATGGCTTTTTTTTTGATTGGGGTTTTTTTGGGTTCTGAGGAGGAGGGTGAGGAGTGAGGGGTTCTGAGGTGGAGTTCCAAATTTCAGAGTTCAAATTTTAGAATATTTGGATCCCCAGAATCCCAGCAGAATTTATTGGCTGAGCGTAGATGAGCTAAGATCTTATTGGAGGCGGCAGGTTAATATAGGGGTGTGTATTCTAGAATGATGTTTTTCAGAGCTGGTGTTTTGATAGGTTGAAACAGTATCTGGTGAGAGTTGGTTGAGTTGGAGTTGGTTGGAAAGTTAGTGCAGTGGTAAGTTTCCCTTGGAATTTGGAATTAGTGCAGTGGTGCGTTCTAAAGGTGGCAAGTGTAGCAAATCTAGCTATGTGGTGTAAAGAGAAACAAGGGGTTTGTTTAGGTGTGTTGTGTAGGTAGGGGGAGGCATAGAAAAGAGTTGATAGTAGGTGTGCTGGCAATTTTGTAATTTTAGCGTGAGGGGTGAGAAAGTGTTTTAGCATAGAGAAGAGCAAGTTTTTGTGGGTTTTGATGGTAAGATTGAAATGGAGTGTCAAATTTAAAGGAGTTATAAAGATGGTGGCCATAAACAGCTGTGGTGAGAGGGTGTGTGATATAGTGATTCAGAGTTGGGGTTGAGAACTAGTTGTCGAATTTGAGAACCATTTTTCTATTAGGTTGAAGGTGTCTTGGGTTGCAGTGAGAGGTCTGCAGGTTGAGGCAGTGCTGATGATATAGTCGACATCTCTGCATATTGATGCATGTGGTATGGGGGGGGATTGTGGGCAGGCCATTAACATGGTGAAGAGAAAGAAGGCCAAGAATATTAGATCCTTGGGGAAGGAAAGTGTGTAAGAGTAGGCATGTAAATAATTTGTCCCAAACCTGTCAAACTGTTGCCTATGTTGAGGTAGGATTGGAACCACCATTTCAGGGATGGTGATGGAGTTTTTAATGTTTGGAGGAGTTGAATGTGGTTCACCATATCAAAAGGCCTTGGAGAGGTCTAAGAAGAGAGAGCAGATGATAGTTTATTGTTTCTGCTGTATTGGATGGTATAGTATTAGATAGTAGGCTTAGTAGGTATGTGAAATTTTGTGATTGGGCCTGAGCCCAGAAGTATTGGCCATTTCAGCATGTCTGCCCATGGATCCTCCTCTTTTCGTGCAGTCTCATGTCAAAGTATGCTTGAAAGGGTTTTAGCATAAGAGGCCTCCAAGAAAACTGATAGCCCATCCTTGGTATATTAATTTTGTGTTAGAGAAGCTAACAGTTGCTACATATGAACTAGCTAATCTGGCTGACTTGAGATTCTTAACAAGGGAAGGGTTGGATTCTAGAAGTATTCCATAAGATTTTACTTGGTCCTCTGTACATACTTTTATAATGCACTATGAGCTTGAATCCTTCTCTAGGTCCAGAACAAGCTTTGCTAGAGCCATTCTCCATGGGCTCCTTGACCTTTCTCCTTCCACCTCCCTAATGTAGTTAGCTAAGGTAATCTACTAATATAGTTAAGGCTGTTGCTGCTGCAGTGATCAGTATGATGAACATAGCACAGATGTGTAAGTTGAACTTAACTGTAACAGAAGAAATTTGAATGATTTGTTGCAGTAGTCACTCCCACCTTCCACCCCCTTGTTTTTTGGTGTTTTCTGTGCCAGGGTGTGGACATTTATTTTTTGCTGTTCCTAGCAATGTCCATTCAGGGCTTTGCCTCCCTCTGTCTGCTGGCAGGAAAGTTCTGAATGGCTTCACACCCAAGCTTGTCTTTTAGTCAGCTCATCTCTAGCTACCTGACAGTTTGGATTTGTGGAAGATGCCCTGAAGCTTTAGAAGCTGGCCGACGGTTATATCCTTGGCAGGAAATAATCCATATAGCTAAGACTACTACAGCATTTATCATTCAAACATCTACTGTTATGGTTAACTTCAACTTACACAGATGTACTTTCCTTATGCTGGGATCAGAGGGAGGTCTAGGATCAAACCCGAGTCTCTACCAGGGTATTATAAGAAGGACTGAGAAATCAGAAGATAGGCCATGACCCTCCAGTTTCCGCAGGTGTTGAGCTTGTCCTCAACCAACAAAGACTTAAGCTGATACCTTAGCTGTGCTTTGGAGGATGAGAAATAAGGAGGAAGCAAGCCTTGCTTTAGTCTTGGGAAGAGTGCATCCCAGGGTATAAGCACCGACCCTCAAGTGAACATTTGGTCTGACCCTGGAAAGTAGTCTCTTGAGTCACCAGGACACTAATCAGGAGACCTCAAGACCAAGGATTCCCCTTCTAAGGTCAGCTCTTGAGTTCGCAGGTTCATTCGCTCAGAGAGGAGTTGATCTATGGAATCTTTTCATGCCGGCTCTCTGGGTTTGGGTCTAGTCTTTAGACAAATATTTGAGGCCTGGTTGGAGTTCATTTCACTGCTGCATCAACAAACACTTAGGAAACATGGTTTGATGCCAGTGCTGGGTCTAATAAAGGCCTTTGATCTCATGCTGCAATTGGCAGGTACTCTTCTCAAGCAACAGAGCCCTTTTTAGTGACCATCAGTGTGTGTTGATCACATTATTTTCCCTGCTCAGGTTTACAAGCTGCTATCTGGAGATGGTAGTAGTGGGTGGCCAGCTCCCATTCATTAGCCTGCAGAGAGTCAGAGAAGTCTGAAGCTAATGCATCTAAGAGAAATTAGAATAATGATTATTTCTTTTCTTGGATTCTCCCCTGGATTATGTCTGCTGTAGAGAGGGCTCAACTGTTGCGAGGTCCTCCATGAACTGGTGTGAGATTTCATTCATTCCCCTCAGCAACACCTTAATGTGCATCTAGGGAAGGAAGACCGAGTAGCCTTGGTCATCCCCTCAAGGATATAGTAAGTGCAGTGTGGAGACACCCAGACTCTACTGGATCTACAGGAATGCACACTCCCTTAAGTATCTAATTGAGTGGAGAAAGTCCTAGTATGGGTATCCTGTGGTACACACTTGCACAATCTCTTTGGTCCAGCCACAGTCAAAGTCAAGAGACCACAGCAGTTTTCTATCTTACTTCAAGACAAAAAATTTAAAGCACTGAACACTTTGTAAGAGAGTTTGTTCCTTTGCCAAGTGGGGACTTGAAACATTCAGCTTTTATTATTCTTCAAATTCCAGTCCTCTCTAGTGATCCAGGCACAGACTAAGCTTACCTTCCTTCTCAAATCTGGCCTTAATGAGAAATGGTCAAAACTCTGTCTTGCAGCTTCAAGATTTTACTGCCACGTAGCTCACTAGTCTTTTATTGAGACCTCACTTGACCATCTTCTAGCCCCTGTCTTGAAATAGTCAACTCACTGTGAATCATAGCTGGCCCAATCTTTCCCCATCTGTGGAAAGATGTTTGCAGTTAAGGTGAGAAGCCTTTGGAGGAGAGCGTCTGGTGTCAGGAGTAAGTATTCAAAAGTGCAATGTCAGTCCCTACTTAACTGCCCCTCCCCATGGTAGTCAGTGGCTTCACACCCAGCTATTGAGCTGGTAAGTTCTGACACATGCCTACACTTTCCTGGAACACCTACCAGGCTGACACAAGGAGTGAGCAACACAGAACCAATAGCTGCTCTATGCAGTCCTCAATATTCCTGTTTTTAGTGCTGCTTGGTGTCACCAGGGTGGTATGAGGTCCCCACTAAATCTCAGGTAGGTCTCCCTTTCTTACATCACACATCCTGATAACTTGTGCTTCACTGGTGGGCTAACAGGGTCACTATAGTTCTGTTATGGTTCGAGGGACGTGTAGCTGTAGAGCAGGGATATCCACATTATTCATTTGGAAGTCTTAAGCTGTTGTAGCACTCAAGACCATGGAGGGGGGACCTGTATTAAGGCCTCTCCTAATTTGGTCCAACAGTCAGTCCATCATATTGCATTTAAGCAAGCAAGAGGAAAAGTAATTACACGCCCTGTGTAAAGACTCAGTACATGTCTGGCGGGGGGGGGGGGTGTCACAGAAAAGGGGCATCATGCACAGCATTTCACATCCCTTCTGAAGTAAATCTACTGGTGAACTCCCTGAGCTGCTCTTCCTGACCTCTTCTGAAGGCTTGGTTCAGGAGCCACATCTGATACAGAGCTTCCTTAGGGGAGGCACTCAGGAAGTTGACGTGTTTGCCACCTCAACTATAATAGTACTCCCACTCTTCTACTTGGCATTGCAAACCATGGAGAGTTTGTAGTAGCCATGTTTCTTGCTTGCAGAAATACAAGACCTGATCCCAAGTGTACTGCCACTGTAAAAGCTAAACTGCAATTAACACAATACCTACAGTGCTGATTGAGCTGCTTTAATCACATCTGCAGCCCTATATGTGTGTGTGTGTGTGTATGTATATGTGTGTGTATATATATATATATATATATATATATATATATATATATATATATATATATGTATGTATACACACACACACACACACACACACACACACACACACATATATATATATATATATATGTATATATGTACACATATATGTATGAATATATTTTATATATATATATATATATATATACACACACACACACACACACGTATATATATATATATATATATATATATATATATATATATATATATATATATATATATATATATAGGAGTGCTACAGAATCCAGAAACCCAAAATCCTGAAAACACACAGGATACCAACACTTACTATATTCCAGCACAAGTACATATAGAAACAAAACACAAACTATATTACTGTTCTCCAAGTATAAGCAGGGGGGCTTGCCCACCTGCACCCTCCATGTGAGGGGCTGCACCCCCCCCACACACACACACAAACACCCTGCTTCTTAAATATATCAACTCCAAGATTGCAGTTCCCACGCATCCCCCTGCTTCTTAAATATATTAACTCCATTATTGCACTTAGTGTAGTGAAGTGCAATCTTGGAGATTATATATTTAAGAAGCAGGGGGTGTGTGGGGGCGCAGCCCCCCTGCATATAGTTGAAGAGTAATATGTTTCTGTATGTACTTGTGCTGAAATATAGTAAGTGTTGGTATCCTGTGTGTGTTCAGGATTTTGAGCTCTCAGGATTTCGGTCTTCAAGATTTTGGGCTTTCAGGATTCTGTAGCACTCCCATATATATAGTCTGCCTTCCCTTCTAGCAAACAGCAACTGAAAGCAGACTACACACTGTGCTTTTATTCTTCCTTAACTTAATCATCGTATTTAATTTTTGTTTGTATTCTCAGTTCTAGGCAGTTGCTGTCCAGTCTGCGACAACAGGTACTAATGAGTTAAAGCAAAGAACAGTGAATTTCAAAATGTCTACATATTTAAAAAAATATTAGCAGGAGAATTTGGAGCCCCCCACACACCTATTTAACTCTAAGATAGCTATCATCTTAGAGTAGGAGAAATACGGATGCAGCAGCCTCAGATTTGATAGATATTATTTTACTTTTGCACTTCTGGCTCTGCTGTTCTGGGGGTTGCAGTTATATCTTTCCCTCTCCGGCACTCCACATTCTCTATTCCTTTCTGATAGAGAGTCTTGTTGCTAATTCCAGGTGTCTTTTCAAAGCTCATGGAAAAACATTTAAGGCTAACACTTATTGCCCATGGTGGCTGAGAAGGATATGGTTTCAGGCTGTCAGGTCCTTGGTGATTTAGAAACTCTTGTGGTATAGCTGGCAGGGCTGTCTTCCATTGTTAAGAGTAAAATCTGGATCCACCTTAGGACTTTACTCCTTCTATGGACACTTTAATCCTACAGAACATTCCTCCAGGGTTATCACAAGTTGTTGAGGTTGTTAGGAAGTCATCAGATGTAGTCTACCATGTGGAAGAGAGCCTCACTGTAGCCAGAATATATAGTACTGATTTTGTTTATCATCTTACAGGTCATATTGAGGATCAAAGACTGAAACAATACTAATTTCATGAACTTTAATCGTACTTTGACTGAGGAATGGGGTCCATTCCTGTCATATTAGAAACCCACAACATTTGGAGAAATTAAAAAAGGGTCACATTAGGGTCTGAATGGAGAGAGAAGTCAGCAAGCAAAGGATAGTAGTTTTGCTGAAGGTGAAGGACCAGATGAGAAGGCAAGAAATGTGGAAAATGCATATATAGAAAATTTCTGGAAGTACCTCATGTTGATCAAGATCGAATGCAGGAATGGTTAAGGTGAGGCAAATTCAAACCAAGAAATGAAAGGTTAATATTGGCAGCACAATATAGTGGGCTTACATACATTTTGGTTTATAAAGTCCATTGAACGTGTGGGAGAAACAGCCAAATGTAGGTTTTGTAAAACAGAATTGGAAACAGTTGCATACTTTGTTGCTGTTGGTGGCATACTAATGGCAGAAGAACTGTATACTGAAAGGCATAACTATGTAGCAAGACATGGTATTGAAGTGGCTGAAAAATACTGGAAACATGAGCCACAAAGCATCATAGAAAATGAAGTCTACATCACATGGGATCACCCATTACCAACAGTTCAAAAGATAGATGCTAGAAAACTGGATATAGTGGTTTATGAAAAGAAGATGAAAGTAGCATTGATCATTGAAATTGCCACAGCCAGTGACTGCAGTGTCTTGCATACAGACACAAAGTCATAAACTATCAAGATTTGCAGGCAGAAATGAGGTCAATGTGGAAGAAAGATACCCAGACAGTTTCAATAGCAGGAGCAATAGGTCTTACAAAAAGAGAATCTACAGTCTTACTTAGATATGTTACCATTACATGATGTTCATCATACATGCAGCTGCAGTCATAACAGATGGGTTCTCCTGCCGTCAGGCGGGTCCTCGGTTGGCCGAATTCCAACGTCTAGGTCCGGTGTCGGTTGTCGTTGCTTCTTCCCTGACGTCAGTGCGACAGGGGTATAAAAGAACCAGCCGACGCCATTTTCTCCAGTCTTTCTTGCCGCGCGGTGCCGAAGCAGAAGCAGTTCGCAAGTGCCGGTCGGCCAGCTTCTGAAATTATGAAAATTTTGCAATCAAAGTCTTCTTGAAAGCTAAGTACCCCGTTGGGGAAACTTTTCTTGCCTCAGACCGATGTCAGACAAAGTTAATAATTGTATTTCATGTGGGAAGCAAATACCACATAAGGATTTCCATTCCCTCTGTATTCCTTGTTTAGGCCCAGACCACGACGTCCCGGTCTGTCGTTTTTGTGCTACATTCAACAAACGCACCATTAAGCATCGGGCAGAGTTCGCCCAGCATTATTTTGGCAAAAAATGTAAGTATATTATGTCATCGGATACTCCGACTCCAGTTTTGTTTAAAAAGCGCAAAGATAAGGACCGACACACGAGGTCCGCGGCCTCTACCGACACCACGCCAAAGCCGACTACAGGTGGTCCGGTTCTCAGCGAGGCACCTAAGCAGCCCCTGACTACCGACGACACTTCATTGGCAGTGTCTCCTGTGCCCGAGGTCGCAGGCTCCTCGGCCCACACTCCGACTACAGATACCGAAGCCACTCTTGGTGGTGAATCTCAAAATGTGGACAGGTCTACCTCCTCTCAAGGTGTCTTCAGACCTTCCTCTTCTTTTTCCATCCAGGCTTTCACTAAGTCTAAAGCAGCCATGCATTCTAAGAGACAAGCTACACAGGGCCCATCTCCAGGCCCCATGCCTAAAAAACAGATGCTTAAAATGGCTGAGGATTTAATTACTCTTATCAGAGGTTCTCACCCCTCCCCCCCCGGACAAAAGGCCCAGCGTGGAGGAAGAATCCCCCTCCTCTGATCAGGGCTCCATTATATCAGAGCACTCTGATGAACAGGAACATTCTTACTCCCCTTTTGAAGACTCTGATGCAGAGGAGTCCATTCCCTCTGTATCCCCCCCCCAGAGGATTACTCATTTGGGGAAACTTTGCATACCTTAAGGGAACACTTCCACTGGGAAGGCCAAGATTATTCATATTCCAAGAAAAGGCTTAGGGAATTTCTCTTGCTACGTCAGCACAGGCCTCTGGCTATACCTCCTGTCTTGGACATGCTAGGTGATGTGTACTCGGAGGCCTGCCTTAACCCGGATTCTCTACCTCCAGCCCCATTCAAGCCTGACAGGTACTACAGGGTTCCTGACTCACCAATTTCTATACAAAAGCCATGCTTGCTGACCCAGAAACTATCTCACAGGGCCCCAAGGGAATTAAGGCCTCCACTGCTAAAAATCCATTACCTTCCGAGAGAAATTCCAGATCCTTAGAAAGGTGGGGAAAAAAGGTATATACCTCGGCCACCTTAACCATAAGGGCATTAAACTGTCAGTTCCATATGCTAAAGTACAAACAGTTTCTGTTTTCACAATTGAGAAGTAAAATGTCACAACCCGAACAACCAGACTTGAAGGAGTTGCAGGATTTGATGCATAGTGCAGAACAAGTGGGTAAACATACCTTACAATGTGGTTTTGATGCTCTAGAGGCCTCATGTAGAGCTGCTGTTACAGGATCAGTCATACGTAGACATGCCTGGCTCAAGGAACAAACCTTACCAGATCATGTCAAAGCTAAATTACTAGATGCCCCTCTACAAAAGGATGTATTATTTGGTGCTAATGCTGAGGAGGTATTAAGGAAAATGGAGGAAAAGGCTAAATCAATGCAAACAGTGAAAGATTTTCTATAGGTACAACCCCCACGTTTCAGTAGAAATTGGCCTTCCAAAAATTGGTCCTTTCCAGCCACGGACAGACCCCAAAGAGATAGATACAGGCGCCCGAGGGGCAGAGGGCAATCCCAAGGATCGTTTAGAGGCAGACAATGGCAAGCTCCTACACAAAGAGGTGGTGAGGATAACTCGCAGCCATTCAGAAAGCAAGCCCAATGACTTTCCCCTTTGCATGCCAAGCAAGGCTCAAATGGCAGCACCCTTAGGCGGAAAACTGGCATTATTTTCAAAAAATTGGCATATTGTCACAAAAGACAAATGGATCCTGGACATTATAAACAGAGGCTACAGATTCCATTTTCACACCCTTCCAAAAATGAGAGGCATGCCAAACCTGCCACACAATCAAAGGGCAGAGGCACAAAGACAAATTTCAGATCTCATAGACATGAAAGCTATTTAAGAGGTACCTACTCACGAACAAGGTCAAGGTTTTTATTCCAGACTATTCCTGGTACCAAGGAAGGGAAAAGATTGGAGACCTATTTTGGACCTATCCATCCTAAACACATTTCTACTCGTACCAAAATTCAAGATGCTCACTCTACAGCAGCTTCTTCCCATGCTGGGCAAGGAGTCTTGGCTGGTAACATTGGACCTCAAGGAGGCATACCTGCATGTCCCAATCAGACAAAATTGCAGAAGATACCTCAGATTTCTTGCAGGTTCAATCCATTATCAATTCTCTGCATTGCCCTTTGGCTTATCTACTGCGCCCAGAGTATTCACGAAATGCTTGGCATCAGTAATTGCCTACTGCAAACTTCAAGGGATACAAATATACCCCTATTTGGACGACTGCCTGATCCAATCGGACAGCAAGCACATACTTCTGAAACATCTGGCTTATGTAATAATGTTGTTGAATTCTCTGGGATACACCATCAACAAAAAGAAATCAAGGCTAATACCCTCTTGGAAAATAATTTTCCTGGGTGCCAATTTGGACACAAACACCCAGATGGCCTACCTCACGCCAGAGAAGCAGGGGCAACTAACTCAATACTTCAGAACACTAGCAAATTGCACCAGGCTGACTGCAAGGAAAATCCTGCAGGCTCTGGGATTCATGGCATCTTGCATCTTACTAATCCCATGTGCAAAGCTGCATATGAGGAAACTCTGTGGTGGGCTCAAGCATGCTAAACATGACAGATCGGTGCATTCAGGGCAAATGGTCCCAAAGAAAAGCACCTTCACATCAATCAAAAGGAAATGCTAGCAGTAATAAATGCTATTATAGCTTTTCAAAGACCTTCTGTAAGGTCAACAACTGATAAGGACGAGGAGAACATGGCCCTGACTTACAAATCGAACTTCAAGCACAGTACTTGCCAGGCAAGGAAAACACGCTGGCAGACAAACAAAAGCGAAATATGACAGATCCACACAAATGGAAGTTGCATCAAGTTTTACAGAGATAATTCAAGCAGAAGGCCAGACATAGATCTCTTTGCCTCCCACAAAAATCACCAATTGACAAAATTCTGCTCAAGGATTTTTCATCCAAAGGCCTGGAGAGTGGACGCTCTCTTTCAGTTGGACATCAATGACAGTTTATGCCTTCCCACCTCTTCCTCTGCTGCCCAAAGTTCTATTAAAAACCAGAGCAGACAGACCAAAGATGATTCTCATTGCTCCAGACTGGCCAAGACAACACTGGTACCCACTCCTGAGGAGCCTGACGCATTCCCCACCATGGACCCTGCCTCTAATGCCTCTTCTTCTGACTCAGCACAGCTTCAAAACTCTTCACAGTCAGCTAAAAACACTCAATCTAGCCGCATGGAAGATTCCTTAGCATAACAACAGACCCTACTCTCCAAGGAGATGCAGGATGTCATTTTGGAGGCCAGAAGGCCGTCTACTAGAAAAGCTTACTCCGCAAAATGGAAACGGTTTTGTGTCTGGAATGAGAAAAAGGGCCAGGATCCTGGAAAACTGAATTTACCTCAAATATTACAACATCTAGCTGAGCTGCTAAGCAGTGGACTTTCATTCTCCTCCATCAAAATCCATGCCTCAGCCATTTCTGCAGAATACAACACTGATCCACCCTTATTCTCTCACCCCCTCTTAAGACAGTTCCTCAGAGGGGCTAAGAATCTAAAACCCCCAAGGAAACAACCAATACCTGCTTGGGATCTCAATTTCATTCTAGAAAAGCTGACCTTGCCTCCTTTTGAACCAGCTGCCTCATCAGATTTGCAATATTTGCCCTGGAAAACAGCTTTCCTTCTGGCTATTACCTCAGCTCGTAGGGTATCTGAACTACAAGCTCTCATGGCTGTGCAGCCTTTTATCATCTTCCATCAGGATAGAGTTTCCTTACGAACCAACCCGTCCTTTATGCCAAAAGTGGTATCCAGGGTAGCTTTGAATCAGGCTATACACTTACCTACCTTTTATCCTAATCCTCAAAACAAAGGGGAGAGATTACTACATTCCTTGGGCATCCACAGACAACTGCGTTATTATTTGGACAGAACAAAGCCTTTCAAAAAATCAGAACAGCTCTTTGTGTCCTATGCTATAGGAGCTCAAGGAAAGCCAATTTCCAAACAGACAATCTCAAAATGGATAGCCCACTGCATACGCTTTTGCTATTCTTTTCATGGCAAAACTGTACCTACAGGCATCAGATCTCACTCCACAAGGGCCACGGCTACCTCTGCAGCTTTTCTCAGAGGAGTTCCTACCAAAGATATTTTGGAAGCAGCCACTTGGAGTTCTGTGCATACCTTCTCCAAGCACTACCACCTTCCATTATACTCCAAATCTAGAGCGGGCTTTGCCACTGCAGTCTTGCAGGGCATTCTGGCTCCTCCTAATTCCACCTAGTGCCTACCACCCCTTTCTTAGCTTTGGGATTCTACCCATCTGTTATGACTGCAGCTGTATGCACGATGAACATAGTACAGTTTTGTACCTACCATAAATGTAGATGTTCGAGTGCTAATACAGCTGCAGTCCAGGTTTCCCTCCCTCCTTCCCCTCTTGGGACAGGCCTATTGGTTAACACCTCCTCATGCAACCTGATTGGGGTATTCATTCTTGATGTATTTGCTTGCACTATTGCATTTTGATTATATGGCATTGCTTTATTACACAAATTTATGTATTGCCTTCCTTCTGGGGCAAGAAAAACTGAAGAAAATGGCGTCGGCTGGTTCTTTTATACCCCTGTTGCACTGATGTCAGGGAAGAAGTGATGACAACCGATGCCGGACCTAGACTTTGGAATTCGGCCGACCGAGGACCCGCCTGACGGCAGGAGAACCCATCTGTTATGACTGCAGCTGTATTAGCACTCGAACATCTACATTTATGGTAGGTACAAAACTGTACTTTTTGCACATGATTTAACTGTTTTCATTGATTGACTTAATTATTACTTATCTGTGTCTTCAGTTATATATTTCCTTGATGCAACTCCAAAAAACGGCAAGACAAACTACTACAAACAGCTTGCCAATCCGCTCACCACGATTCAAGTCAAAATAGTAACCCAAACAGGAAACAATGCTGGATGCCAATGGAATAAATGAATTAAATATTTTATTAAGCCACAACTCAATGTAGCTTTTCGTCGGCGCTCCTGCATCAACTTCTTCAGTACCAGGAGGTTATTTATTAACCACTTCTTTAAGCTATGTTTGTTGGTATGAGATCTGGAGAGTATACATCAAACAAGTTAAAATCGGCATTTTACGATTGTTTATATGGTTGTGACTGTTTTTTATATAATAATTATTTTCATATTATTATTATTCTTAGTTTACAATTTAATTATTAATTTAATTATTTTTCAAGGTTTATTTGAATAATTTATGGCTTATTAATGTTAGCCGCTACATTTTTGTGATGGTCGGCTAGAACATTACAGGCTTATTTATGTAATAGTGTGCTCTTTTTTATTTAGTTATAGTTGCTGATTTTATATAAAGATAAATAGGGATATGTAAAATGTGTTTATATTAAATGCCTGAGGGCGAATTGCCTTTTATTAGTTGATGTAGGAGGGCGTGTTGATCTTATGTTCTGTTTTTTTAACATATTAAAGTTCGTCACTACAGTGGCGCGAGATTTGAAATTTCTGAAGAAGTTGGTGCAGGAGCGCTGACGAAAAGCTACATTGAGTTGTGGCTTAATAAAATATTTTATTTCATTTATTCCATTGGCATCCAGCATTGTTTCCTTTTTGGGTTACTATTTTGACTTGAATCATGGTGACCAGACTCGAATCGTGGTAAGCGGATTGGCAAGCTGTTTGTAGTAATATATTTGCTTGATTTCTGTCTGAATTTTTTCCCCACCATCCCGCCCTATCATTGTATTCTTAAACTTGGTGGCTTTTAGAGTTGCCCGCCCCTACTATAAATTTGATATGTGGGACACTCCCAGTCACATCTCATTAGCTCATTCTGCCTAATAGATAGAGATCATTTGGGAAGGCCAACCCCCTTAATTTCTTAACCTTGAATTATCTTCTTTTCCTCCTCTCTCCCTTTCCACTTTACTAAAAAATAAAATACCTTATTCAGCTGCTTTTACTGTATTTGTGCTTCCTTCTCCTACTATGTTACTTCATCTTGCTTTTTCTGATGCTTGTATTCAATTGTATTTTTCTGCTGCATTCATTACTGCTTGCTTATAGCCTGTTTAAATTGTGTTATTCTTAGCCTCTTAGGTTTGGTTTAAGCACTTGGGCTCTAGGTCTACCCCTTAGCTTTCCCTGGCTTCGCTCCCTCAGATTCTGACAAATATGGATGGACAACTTCCTACAGTTTCTCCTGCCAGTCTGGTTGATATGGGCATTCTGAGACAGTGTAGCAACTGCCTTATGTACATGGACAACCATCTACTACTACCATCTAGGAACACAATTTGTGAGAGATGCAGTTACATTAGGAATCTAGAGTCTGTGCTCTCTCCTTCACATGCCAGTATATCTGGCACTGAGTAGGTTGTCAACACAATCACTACAACTCAAACACCACCCACACTTAGACAACACACACCCACATATGTGGATGTTCTCAACAAAAACATACCCAAACAAAGGAGACCTCCGTGGCAAAAAACATGCAAACTCCACAACCCTCCACACCACATACAATGCATAGCCCACACACCTGTGTCTCACAGCCACTAAGGCTTAACTATAAACTCAGCATATTAGTCATAGGAGACTCCATTGTGAGGCACACAGATGTGCTTCTCAACAGAGTGGATAAGGAGAAAGTCACGACTAGTTGTTTGTCTGGTGCCAGAATCTGCCATATCACACACACACACTCAAGTCTCTCAACAGCAGGTACTGCCATGGCTTTGTCATAGTCAATGTTGTCATGAATGACTTGAAACTTACTTCCCTGGACTATATAAATAGAGACATGATTAACCTCACTGAAATGTGTCCCAGGCAAGTATGTCCCTAGCCTTAAGCAGCATTCTACCATCACCCAGAATGATACCTCAATACAAACAAAAATTATTGACTTTAACAATTCACTTGATTTCTGGTGTCATTACAGGGGATCTAGTACCTGACAGCCTGGGAAGATATGATCGACAGACCACAATGCTTTGCCAGAGATGGCCTGCATCTATCTCACTTGGGCTTCAGGCTTTTGGCAAAGGCTCTTGCCTCCCCCATAGTGCCTTTTTTAGGAAAAGTGATGAGCAAAACTACCAACGTAAAAATTTCAACAAAATGCAAATTAAAGGTCATGCTGCTAAATGTTAGGAGTCTAAACATGAAACTGCACTCATTGCAAGTATTCTTAACCCTGGAAGATATTGACATTTGTGCAGTCACAGAAACCTGGTTCAAAGCTGTGGAGAGCACTCCATCCTTACTTGGTTACTCATCCTGTCATACATTCAGACCCCAAACTCTGGTTAGCAAAGCCAAAAGGGGTGTAGTTTCCATATATATTAAAGACATACACACCTCCAGACCAGTCAATCAGTATGATGCACATGAGGAGACACTTCAGGTGCAGTTAACCATTGACAAGACCTATTCAAATCATAGCTAGGTGCAGGCTCCCAAATTTGACTCAAGATGCCCACTCTGCCTATCTGGACCTCTTCCATAATCCTGGGCAACTTTAACTACTCAATATAATGGAAGGACTACTCATGCCAGAACACAAATACCCAGAGATTCCTTGATTTTGTCAATGCAGATGCCTTGGAACAGCTAGTCGATACCCCCACAAGAGATGACATTATCTTGGACATGGTATTAACCAACATGAGTAACCACTGCAGCATCCTTACAGTATCATCCTCCCTGGTAAGATCTGACCATAAAGTGGTCACTTTCGACGCCCCCCCCCCTCTAGCTAGGGTCAAGTAATAAAACTTCTCCAAAAGCTTATTAAAACCTCCTGAGGGATGGTATAAGCAGCTTCACAGCCCCCTCCCCCTCTGTAGAAACTGGCAGCAATGTCCAAATCTACACCAAAGTACTATACAAGCATTTATATAGATGCATGGAATCAGGAATACCCGACAGGATGAAATCTTACTCAGCAAGGAAGAGTATACCTGTCTGGTGGACATCTGCAATAAATAAACTCTATAACAAAAGGAAAAAAATTACTCTCCAGGACCAAGAAGGAGCACTTGCCCAATTGGAAGCAATCTCTTTTTAGTATGAACAAGCAAATAAGAGCACGAGTGAAATCCTCCAAAGCAAACATGGAGTCCAAATTGAATACATCTACTAGAGACAATCATAAGGCCTTCTTCACATATTTCTGCTGTCTCAAAGGAAGCACCCAGATCTGCTCAGAACTGGTGGTTAAGGACACTACATACACAGATTCAGTGAAAATGTCACCCCAGTGTCCCCCACATCAGTAAATCAGGGCATCTCCAGTATCTGCCCCACTCCCCTTATCTCTAGGCAACAGGTTATCACTGCCCTCTCAAAGGCAAAAAAATTGAGCTTCCATGGGACCCGATAGCATCCCAGGCAGCATCCTACATATACTCATGCAGGAACTTGCAGCACCATTAGGCAACCTATTCAACCAAAGCCTGAGTACTGGCTTCATCTCAGCTGAGTAGAGGACAGCCACTGTCATCCCTTTGCACAAAGGTGGAGTGTCCACCAATCCAGGAAACTATAGACCCATCAGTCTAACTAGGCCGATCTGCAAGGCTATGGAATGGATTATCATAGACCTCATTAACGAGGACATTGCCAATCTCTCAATCCTACACAGTTTGGCTTTGTCAAGCAGAGGTCATATTTGTTAAATTTGGTCAACTCTGAGACGATCACCAAAGCCATGAATGAGGGGAAGATGGTGCACACCACCTACCTTGACCTAACCAAAACTTCAACACTATTCCCCACTCGGGCATAATAGATAAACTCTCTCAGTTAGACATCAATCCATATGTTACCAGATGGGCAGCAAACTGGCTCACTGATAGAACCCACCTAGTCAAAATAGGGGAAGCCACCTCAAGTAGTAGACCCGTAACAAGCATTGTACCCCAGATCAGTCTTGGGGCCTCTGTTATTTGGGATATACTTTTCTGAAGTGCAGGCCAAAATCAGTGGGCTATGGCTGACCAAGTTTGCCAATGATTGCAAGCTGGGCACTGTCATCAATTCCCCTAGTGATGTGGACATCATCCAAGAGGGTCTCACCCAAACAAATGACTGGTGCCAGCAACATGACCTCAAGCTAAATACCAAAAAATGCATCATCATCCCCTTTGGGGAGAGTGATATCCCCACAAATTATCACATTAATAACATCCTATGCATGTAATCAGTTATGAGAGATTTGGGCATCCAGGTTGATAGCAACCTGACGTTTGACCATCATGTTGCTTCCATTGTATGGAAAGCTTTCTACATGGCCCACGTTATAAGTAAGGGTATCTACTCCAGGGACAGGGAAGTCATAATATCCCTGTATTCTTCCCTTATAAGGCCCATTAGTGAGTCCAAATGCCCATTTCAGCATATACCTTGCAAAGTACATGCAGCAGCTGGAGAGACCACACAGGTTCCTCACCAGGAGAATCCAGGGCCTCAAACATCTATTCTACACAGATAGGCTAAAAGCTCTGTCCTTCTACTTGCAATACAAATCAATCTCAGACCCCACCTTAATGGGACTGCTGCATATCCGCAAGTCAAGCTTCACTGGAGTAACCCACATGCGTGACCTCAACCTGGTCAGTGACATCAATAGGACTTGTTTGTGGGACAGATTTGTATCCCAGACACTGCCCTATCTGTGGAATAGACTCCCTCTCCACGTCAAGCAGAGTACCTCATTATCCCTTTTTAAGCACATCCTGGATAACTGGATGGGAAACAGAAAATACACCCCTGGGATTCTACCTGTGCCCCTGCTGGACAGGGGCATCAGGTGCAGACTTGTCTAAACATGGACTAAACTCCTGGCTAGGCTTATAAGGGCCTCAGGACCAATAGCCTAGTAACTTCCTATGATCCTATGTAACCCTGTACAAATTGCAGGAGTCATTACTGGGTACATTGTAGGTGCTGCGAACAGCACTTCTGGCTGACATCAAAGGTTGAAACAATACTAATTACATAAACTTTAATTGTACTGTAACTTTGGAATGGGGTCCATTCCCATCATGGTATCAGGAAACCCAAAAGACTTGGAGAAATTAAAAAAAAAAAAAAAAAAGCAGAAGATCTACCTAAAGCACCTGTTATTTTTAAGCCTGAATTTTTCCACAGTCCACTGTTTTTGCCCTTCTTGACATTTAGAAAGGCAATATTGTGGTTCAGTAGTTTATCAAGCAGTTTCACAATGAATCTGATGCATCTTAGCCCACCCTTGAAAAAGCTCTTCCTCTCCATTCCATGTCCCACTCAGACCAGTTTTAGTTCAGCAGCATTGACGCTTATGTATTGGAAAGTGATTTTTATAGTGATAATCATTTCTGCTCACAGGATGTCACAGTTGCATCCCTTTATGTGTAGGGAACCATATCTTGTCTTTCATAAAACCTTGCTGACTCTTAAAGACAATTGACTTTCCTCCTGAAAGTGGTTCCTGAATTGCTCCTAAACCAGCCCTTTAATCTTCCTGTTTTTCACCTGATAGCAGAGAAAAAGGAGGTTTTTCACACTTTGAATGATGAAGCATCAATTTGTTTTACTTGAAGCTGGTACATGAGTTCAGTAAGACTAAACAGCTGATGTTCATCATAGTCAATGTTGCAGTACTGAGTCTGTGGACTTCTGTCCTGCAGAAACTGTTGTCTGGCCCAAATACCAGAGTCTTTCACCATATCCAGCCAATGGACATCCTCTGCCATTCTGACATCAAGAATACATATGAACCTACCTATTTTACGGTTGGCGGTTGGTAAAATGGCTAAAGTGTTTACCTCACAGACACAAACTACATGGTTTGATTCTCACCTTTGAAAGGCTGATATGCTTAGCTTAAAATGGGCCACAAGGGCAGCTAGCCTAGTACTAGGCTATGAACCTAAGACCGGGGGGCATAAAAGTTTGTCAGCTGCTGTCATTTTCAGTTTTTTTATGACATTTAGTCTGATGCACAAGACTCTGTTTCTCAGTGTAGTCAGTTGGCTTGAATCACCAGAGCATCACTGATAAGTATCCCATAGGGGGCCTTCTTTATTTCTTTAGCTGATTGTATTTTGTTCATGTTCAAAAAAGTTAATTGCTAACTGTGTGATAAAATAAATCCCATACACGCACTTTTACTCATATTGTCTCTCTTGCTTAGACTGTCAGATGACGTACTTAACTGACCAGTCTGTGCTAGGTTTAATAGTAAGACTATTAGGCATAAGGACTAAATATTGTCTGCTGACTCCTTTATTCCTACTTTATTAATTATAGCAAAAGAAATGTCCCAGATGCCTGAGACTTGGAATCTAATGTACTACACCTCTGAGAGGTAGTAATCATTACTCTGGATATTCAATATCTTGTTTGCTGCTGTTCCTCTGATTAAATCATGCTTGCAGTAGAGTGCTTTCATTTACTGAAAGGTACAGACTTTGGTTTTGAAAGGCCTATAAAACCTTAACAAGAGGGAAAAAAGCCAGTTTTCCTCCCTTCCATGTTGTGCTTCAGAACAAGGAAATGGAGAGTCTAATTCTAAGGTGACCAAGTTTCTTCTTCTTTAGAATTAGATTCTGAGTTCGAAAAGTTTGTCTCGTAATTCTTCCCCTGATGAAGAAACGTCCGTAATGACTTCTTGATAACTTGTTATCATTGGGAAGTTAGGGAGTTACTCTCCCCATACACACACAAAGCAAAGGAAAGAGTTTGAGTTGAAACTGAAATTGAAATATCATAAGCCTCTATTTGTTCAGTTGTATCATCTTTTACAGATGTATGTTAGGTACACCCTGCATAAATGGATTTGCAGCCACCTGCTCCCAGAAGATAATGTCATTTTTGAAGCCACAGAATACCACAGATTCTTACATTAAAATTAATTTGCTGATTCTATACCTTTTGTTTAGTCATAGAGCAGAATAAGTTATTATATTCCATTTGACTAGCAGTTCAAGCCATAGAGGAGCCATGGGGGGTGGGAAGGGAATGATTTGCCAGCTTGCCCACTCAGGAGGGAGGAGTTTCTGCCTGTGATATATAATCCCTGTGATGGGGATAGTGCTATAATCACGCAGCAGCAATATTATATCAGGGCAGTGACCATTTATCATTGATCATACATGAGCTGGGGTCATTCACTTTTATCTACAGACTTCCTTAGTACCACCTTATTCTAGCCACTTTACTGACTATATACACATCAAATGTCCTACTGCAGTCAGTAGGACTGGCCTTAAATAAAGTGGAATCCTAGACAAAGGACTCCATGGTTGCCTGCTAGTACACACTGGATTCATTTGCATCCTTCTAACATCTCCCATTTCTCCCCTTCTACTCCCATACCTTCCAAATACCCTTTTTCTTTTAGTTTTTTTTTTTTTACACTTTGTCTTACTCCTCAGCCTTTTACTGCATCTTTTCAGCACACCCTTAGGACTGCAATGTAATAGTTGAGGGAGTAACTGAATTCCACTGGGATTTCTAGAGCTCTTTTTAGAACATTTTTTGACCATTTTGAGGTAATGATGGTCTGAATAAAAGTCGGTCTTAATTTTTTCTTTCAAGGAAGAAAGAAGTCTCCAAAGCTTAAGGTTCAAAACTGCCAAAATAGTAGAGCCGATGTCTGTTTTTGTCCAGTTAAACCTTTGGGTTATCAGATCTTAACTTTGTGCTTTTACAGAAGCTCAGATCTAGGGCACTGACTTCTCCTTACCCATAATTTCCTTGGTTCCCCAGAGTACTTCAGATCTCGTTAGCTGCTTGATCTAGGAGGAGGACTTGGTTTTCAAAGACTCTTAACTGATTAGGGAGATAACTTTTTGGTTTTAAAATCACTAACCTTCTGCAGCTGCACCTAAATTCCTTACCTTCTTTTTTGTCTAGATCCTCCCCATATACAAAAAAAAGAATTTATTTCCCTTAGCTTTAGGGTGTTTTCCCCCTCCATATTTCTTGTAAATATTTTCAGTACAACTCTTCACTTTTGATAGCCTTTTTATGTTTGTGATGGTGTGTTTACTGTTGGTTAAGTTTAACAAGATTTTGCTTGATGAGTTGTTTGAAGGTAGTCATCAGTATTGCAGACAAGACTGCTAGATTTAAAAAGGGTATTGACCCACTTCTACAGAATACCATTGCAGGATTCACATTCCTTATGTATTCATTGCCTAGGGGTGGCACATTTGGACACAGATTGCAAGGCATGTACTTTTATTGGTCCGAGAGACCTGCAATGATGCCGGGACAAATTTATTCTGAAGGGCCTTCTTCCTACCCAAGTGAGGAGTTTGATTCCATCAGTTACAGAAATGTTTGCAGTCAGGACACTTGACAAAGCCAAGATTAAGAGAGAGAAAAGAAAAGGAGAAAAAAAGAAGGAAGGAATCGGAGATGAGAGCAGAAAATTTTAAAAAGCTCTCACCAGATCCTGTGTAATCCAGTAGTCCAGCTTCTAAAACTCCAAGGCATTCCAATCTGGAATCCTGATGGATCTGATCTCCAACTGCTCCTCCACTCCAGAGCCAGTTAGTCCCAGGCTTCACTCTCCATTTTTACAGAAACAGTGAGCCTTTCTGCCACCTTCAGTGGTTTCATCTTTTAAGTCCTTCTGTTTTTCAAGGAGTCTTTCAGAAGCAGATGTTGACAGGATGATATAAAGGCTCCTTCGGACGCAGCTTCATCTGGGTGCAGACCCCTTTGTGGTCTCTTTGTATGGCCCCTACTACCCTTCCATTGTTTTTTCCCATTCCATTCTGTATTTTAGATCCAAAGCCCATGGATCTGGGCCTTCCTGCTAGAACACTGACATAGTAGTCAACAGCCTTTTTGACTTCATCTGTTTCCTTTACTTTCTTGACTACAGCACAGTTCGATCAGGATGAGTCTCTGAGCTGAGAGTTAGGGTCGACTGTAAAGTTTTTGGATCTGTCCCTTCCCTCAGCACTTCAGTGTTTGACAGCTCAGCATCACTGTGTGCCTCAGAGCTTGGATGTATTGGAACAAAGGGTGTCCCTCCACTCCACCTTTCAGATTGGAGGAGCACTTCCTCAGCCCTGATTACATTTTCAGAGTTCCAGGCATTTAAGAGGGTTCTTTTCAAGTCAAAAGAAGAGGTGTCTTTGCCACCATTGGTTCCATTCCATCCCAACCCCTGGTGAATCCTGTATACGAATCTGCACATCTAGACCAACAGGGGCAGTCAGCCTCATTCAGCCGTGATGATTCTCACCATTTGAGCTCCCTGAATAATTTTCAACCTTTCCCAGAAGTCCCCACAGGCAGTGCCAAGAAAATGGATTTGGAGTCAGTCACTGAAGACATGGACTTCCATGAGGGAGAGAGTTCCCCATGATCTCCTCCAGAGGACATTTTCTAGAATTAATGAAACAGTGAGGGGGTTGGTCTTCTGAAGCATCCTCTCCTGAGGAGTGTTCCTGAAGTCATTTAGGGCTGGCTTTTCTACCTCTTGGGTGGTGCTGCTCACTGATGTACTTTTAGACCTAGTTTCTTAGCAAGCACTGTAAGAGTTTGATGTGGTGGAGCCAATACCACATCAACCTGATAAGATCTTAGCAGCCCCAAGAACTAGGATGCACTGGAGCAAGTGTCCCATAGTAGATGCTATGGTTTGTTGCTGTAGCCATGAAGAAGGAGATCTCAGAAGAGAACGTGTCTGTCCTTCCCCTACTAGACAGTTTAGGGCTTTGGACAGATTTATGAAATGGACAGTACCTTTCAGTGACATTTGCAATTAAAGCTCTGAATTATCTTGCTCACATGACACATTTTCAGAAGGACTTGATGGAGCTTACCAAGTCACTCTCTGGTAATTTACCTAAAGGCATCCAGAAATCAGTGGAGTCCCAGTTGTCTGCCCTCCATTCTGTGTCTAACATAGCCATGTTTCTGCTGTCCAATGCAACTGATGGTTTGGCCAGGGTTGCACTGGCATCACTATTTGCTGGCACACCTGGAACCCCTGTGCAACTTGTGGAAGGCTTCAACACTTCCTTCATTAATTCACCTTTTGATGGTTCAACTCTATTCAGATCAAAGGTAAAGGAAATGCTTGCCAGAATTTAGCAGGAAGCAAGACCCTGTCTGTGAACAGAATCCATTTTCCACTCCACAAAGAACCTTTTCTAGGAACCAAAAATGTGGGAAAGCTGTAGTTTCAGAAATCCCAGGGATTTAGCCAAGATTCTGCTACAGATAGACCCTGGGACATAGGGTGAGTAATTTAAATGGATGTCTCCCCAGAAGCAGAGGTGGACTGCAGAATAAGGGTGTTTCCTGTTTTTTTCCTCCATTATGAAACCCTACCAGCATTCTGAAGGGTTGCCTGACTTTCTCACTCTGGAGACTGTTGGGGGCACATATATCTGCACCCTCTAGCCTGGTAGACCATCATATAAGGTTTGTGGGCGTAGAGGATAATCACTAGAAGCTACATTATTTCCTTTGTTCCTCTTCACAGAAAAATAAAAGAATTCCCTACATACCACCAAGTCAGATGGGATCTGCAGCGACAGAACTAAGAAAACCGCTAGAAAAGACTAATCCAGCTGGTCCCCCATACCAGTAGGATCTGGGAGTCTACTCCAGGTTCTTTTTAGTTTTGAAGAAAACAGAGGACTTAAGGCCAAACATGGACCTAATCCACCTCAGTCTGTGAAACAGACAAAATTCTGGATGGTCATGGTACAGTGTCCTTCTACTTCTGCTGAGGAAGGATAACTGTGCTCCATAGATCTTCAGGATGCTTACCATCATACCAAGATAGCAAAGCAGTCCAGGAGATTTCTATATTTTCAGCTGGGAGCTAATCACTTTCAGTTCAGGGCACTGCCCCTTTGGTCTCACCACAGCCCCCACAAGGTGTTTGCCAAATGCATAGCAGTGGTAGCAGTGTATCTCAGACTGAAGGGCTTCTGGGTGTTCCCTTACTTAGATGATTGTTTCCTTACCATAGCAACCAATGAGCTACTTGTCCAGTGCAGGGACTTCTTAATCCACCTTTCCCCACAGTTGGAAATATGGTCAACCGATGCAGCAAATGGAATTTATTGGGTGTCAAATGGATTCAAATTCGCAGATAGCTAAACTTCCACACTACATATTGTCCCTCCATCAGGTAGCTTCAGAGGTTCTTCACCATTCTTGTCCCCAGTAAGACTGATTCTCTGACTTTTAGGGTTGATGGTAGCTTCAGTCACTCTGGTCCCTCAAGCAACATACTGCATGAGAATTCTGCAGTGGACTTTTTCTGTCCAGTGGTCCTTAATGTCTCACCCAGTGCATGCACTGATACTCCTCATACCAATATGCAGAAAACACATCAATTAGTTGACCTACCCTATAGTATAAAAGGGTTGACCTTTTGTTCCACCACCTCTGTTAGCTACTGTAACCACAGACACTTCCCTGCTGGGGTGGAGGGCATTTTGAAGGGCAGACAGTTCAAGTTTCTTGATCAGAGACAGAGGCCATTCTTCACATCATTATCTTGGAGATGAGGGCAGTCTCCCTAACATTGTAGGCTTTTCAAGATTCCCTCCCTGAGGATGTGATCTGTCTTCAGACATATAACATGGTGGTAGTCTGGGTTCCTCCCTGTTTGTTTATATACCAATCATGTCCACTTTGCCAGGAAGCCATGAGAGTGTAGCAATGGGTGATGTCTTCCCATCACTTTCTCACTGCAACACACATAATGGGGACTTTCAGTATTCTGTCGGACAGCTTAACAGGTTAATTATTTTGCCTACAAGTGGTCCCTTTCTCAAAGAGTAGCAACACAGGTTTTCAGTCAGTGAGTCAATCTTGCCACAGTCTTTTTGCTTCATACCTAAACAAGTGCAGTAGTTACTTTGCCTTGATCCTTTAGAGGGTCAAGTATCGAGGGATGCTCTAGTCCACAACTGGCTCCTGGATCTCCTTTACATCTTTCCCACCTTAAAAAAATTTCTTCAGAAAGACCGAAGGAACATGGCCAAGGTTATCCTCATTGCCCCTTTTTGACCATGGCAAATTTGGTCTCCCTTCTGGCCTCATCTAGTATATCCACCCTGGATGATGAATCCTCATCCAGATCATCTAAGTCACCATCCAATTAGCCTTACTGGGACCTAAAAACCCTAAAATCAACTCCATGGTTTCTCCAATTTTAATGATGGACAGAGATGCCAGGTCCAAATGGAGAGATGAAAAGTCAGCAAGCAAAAGAGAGTAGTAGTGCTGAAATGGAATTCATCCTTAGGTCTTGGTGAGCACCTTTATGAGGTGGACCCTGTTTTCACAAAATCTCATCAAAGTGACACTGTATTTATACAGCATATATTATGGACTGAAGTAGGTCAAAAACTAAAAAAGATACCTGAGTGCACAAGACCCAGGATAAAAAAGTGCCCAATCCTGGTAGGTGCACTGGTGGCAGGACTGGAAAAGATGACAGTGTAGAATCCTCAAAATAAGGAAACATTACTATAATGGGGCCAGGCCCAGGGGGGAGGATGCCCCCCCCCCCGGGAAGTAGCAGTCCACAAAAACAGATAGACCAAAGAAGAGTTATAAAAACGATTAAGTGGACTATTGAGGATAAGAAAGAAATCATGTATTGTTACTATTATCCCTAAAGCCCAGAATTAGACCAAAGAAGAGTCATAAAGACGATAAATTGGACTATTGAGGATAAGAAAGAAATCATGTATTGTTACTATTATCCCTAAAGCCCAGAATTTCCAGACACAAGATATACAAAACGAGTGAGAGAAATTAGAGGAAAGAAAAATAATTCCGCAAGAAAAACTGTCAGAAGCTTCAAATGAAAATTTGTGTTCATTAATACATCCGATTTGTGAAAAACAGTATATAGATCAAGAAATGTTGATCTGTTTGGAAAAAGAAGCATCTGAGGAAGTGCAAAAATATAAACAACAAAACCAAGAGATATTTGAAAAGTATAAAAAAGAAATATGGACATGAGAAAGAAAGAGAAATTTGATATGGTGCAATATTTATGCAAAGGAGAAAGCCAAATTTATCAATGTAAAGAAGGCAGCCCCAAAGTTATTCGAACCGCAATATAAGCAAAGGCATCTGGATATGGAAACTTTCACAATAAAAAAATACAAAGATGGAATGTAGAAAAGAAGATTAGTAAAGTATTGGTTAAAAAAATAGAAGATGAAGTTATAAAGTGCCTGCAAAGTGAAGGATTTGGTGTAGAAGATCTAACACAGGTTAGATCACAGCAGGATGGAGTGAGTCCCCAAAGTAGGGAGAAACAGGAAGATCAGGAAACATCTGAAGACGAAATATGAACATGGGAAAGAAAAAGAGATTTAATATAGTGTAATATTTATTCAAAGGAGAAAGCAAAACTAACCAATACAAAACGAGCAATACCAAAGATATTTGAAGAGAAATACAGGCAAAGGAATCCGGACATGGAAAACTTTACAATACAAGAAATAAGAGGAAAAGTAGAAAAGGAGATTAGTAATGGAGAAGTTAAAGAAATAGAAACTGAGGTTATGGAGTACCTGCAACGTAAAGGATTTAGTGTAGAAAATCTAATTCAGAAAGCACCACAACAGGATAGAGTAATGGATATCCAAATTAAAGGGAAATCAGTGGCAAAGGAAGCAATTGGTCAGGTGTCATATGAAGATAATTTGGAGACTTCCATAGGAAACCAGTATAGACATTCACTTGAAGCTAGACAGCAAGGAAAGAAACAGGAAACTGTGGAAACTCTGATGCAGTCAATGTTGAGGAGAGACAGGTCAGTGAGTTCCCATATGATAGAGCAACGGATGGCACAAGATGAAACTGAAGAGAATGTGCCACTGGAAGATGCTATAGAATCTTCTATAGAATGCCTGCAGCAATTGGAAAACAAGGGATGTCCCCTCAGTTTGGAAGAAAATGAGCTAAGAGAAGAGTTGCTTGATGTAATAGACATAGACAGATATAGTAAGATCAATGAAAGAAATAGACTGCAGAAGGTTAATAAAACCCAAACAGTCAGAGGTTTGATAAAACAAATGAACACATTAATTAGGACTGTTTATAGAGATCCATGTGATGTAACAGAAGTAAACAGGATATATTACTGTGCAGCTAAATTAATAACGGATAAAGTTCTACTACAAGAACACAGGGTAGTGAGAGAAAGGAAGGGGAAAAATTGAATACCATCATGGAAATATCAAATAGAGAAAAGTATAAAGCAGTTAAGACAAGAAGAGTCACTGTTAGAAGACTATAGAAGAGGGAACAGATTAACAAAAATACTAAGAAAGATGTGATAAAAGCCATATGTAGTATTAGAACAGACCAGGATCTGTCATGCACTATTGCAAATAAACTAAAAGTTTGGAAAACTTAGAAGATACGAAGATATATAAAGGAAAAGTACAAAATAAGCAATTTATAGACAATTGGGAAATAAGGTAAAAGGAATTGAAAGACTGCCAAAAAAATAAGAAATCAATACATTTTGGAGAAGTATTTATGAAGATCCTGTGGAACATAACAAAGATGCTAAATGGATAGAAAAAGTTAAAGAAAGAAAAAGAGGTTTAATGGTACAGGATATGAAATGGGATGAAGTAACAGCCAGAGAGATTGAAACAAAGTTAAGAAAAGCGTCTAATTGAAAAACCACAGGCCCAGATGCAGTACCTAACTTTTGGCTAAAAGTATTAACATCTTTGCACAAAGATTTAGCCATGAGTAAGAACTATTTATATGTGCACCCCAAACAGACACCAACCTGGTTAACAACAGGAAAAACAATGCTCCTACTTAAGAGTGAACCTGCAAGCTACTCTAAAAATTATAGACTAATAACTTGCCTTCCAATGACGTATAAACTATACATGGGAATTAACGCTGACAGAGTTTATAGTCATTTAGAAGAAAATGCGATTATGGCACTAGAACAAAAGGGCAATAAAAGAAAGTCATATGGAACAAAAGATCATTTGTTATTAAATAAAGTCATAGTGGAGAACTGTAAAAAGGGGAAGAATCTAAGTATGGCATGGATTGACTACAAAAAAGCATTTGATAGTATCCCACATTCATGGATAAGCGTGCTTAAAAATGTATAAGATACATCCTACATTAATCAGCTACATTACTGTAACCATTAAACAGTGGCAGACCACTTTGGAATTCAGCCATGATAAAGGACAAATCAAAGGGGGGATATTCCAGGGTGACTCTTGTCACCACTGCTGTTCTGCATTGCCCTTAATCCATTAAGCTGTCTACTTAACAACTTAGGCCATGGCTATAATCTGGTTCCTAGAAAACAAAGTGTAAAGACTTCTCATCTTCTTTGTTGATGATTTAAAACTGTATAGCTCATCAGATGAGGAACTGAAAGCACAACTGCAAGTTGTCAAAACTTTTTCAGATGATATAAGAATGTCATTTGGTCTTGATAAATGTGCAAAAGCACCATTTAAAGCAGGAAAACTACAACACCAGGAAAATATCAGTTTGGGACAAAAATGTGATATAAACTAACTTGAGCAAGAAGTAGTATAAATATATGGGAATTGATGAAGGATCAACAATAAAACACGAACAAATGTGAATAAAATGTAGTAAGGAATACTTCAGAAGACTTAAATAAATCCTGAAAACAGCACTGATATATAGGAACAAAATCCAAGCTATAAACTAATTTGCTCTTCCTGTCCTAACTTACAGTTTTAGAGCGACTGACTGGCCCCAAAACATGTTGACTAGATTAGGAAAACAAGGATGCTTCATGCTCACCAAACGATTTATAAAAATCAGTGCATACCAAGATTATATATTCCCCATTCTGAAGGAGGGATGGGCCTCCTTGAAATTGATTACATGTATAGATCTGCAATTGTGGAACTCCACACACATCTGCTGACCTCACAAGACCCAAGTGTAGTGAAAGTTTTGAAACATGAGGAAAATAAATCCAAGATGACTTCTCTGCTTAATCTAGCAGAAGCAAGCACGAATGAAAATGAAACCAGAAGTAGATAAAAAACAGGCAGCAACTGAATGTGCCAAAAAAACTAAAGAAAGAATATAAGATGAAGGATCAGATGAGAAGGCAAGAAAAGTGGAAAATGCATAAATATAGTTGCTAGTATAGAAAACTTCTGGAAGAACCTCATGATGAGCAGGAACGAACACAGGAATGGATAAGGAGAGGCAAATTCAAACCAAGAGATGAAAGGTTAATATTGGTGGCCCAAAACAGTGGGCTACACATTGGTTTACAAAGTCCATTGAACACGTGGGAGAAACAGACAAATGCAGGTTTTGTAAAACCGAATTGGAAACAGTTTCACACCTCATTGCTGGTTGCAACATACTAATGGCAGAAAGACTGTATACGGAAAGGCATAATGATGTGGCAAGACTGTTGCACTGGGGATTGTGCAGACATTATGGTATTGAAGTGGCTGAAAAACACTGGAAACATGAGCCATAAAGCATCACAGAAAATGAAGTCTACATCACATGGGATCATCCATTGCCAACACTCAAAAGATAGATGCTAGAAAACCAGATATAGTGGTCCAGGAAAAGAAGACAAAAGTAGCATTGATCACTGAAATCGCCACACCCAGTGACTGCAATGTCCTGCGTACAGAGAGACACAAAGTCATAAAATATCAGGATTTGCAGGCAGAAACGAGAGCAATGTGGAAGAAAGATACCCAGATAGTTCCAATAGTAGTAGGAGCAACATGTCTTATAAAGAAGAGTCTACAGTCATATTTAGATATGCTACAAATACATGTAACTCCATATGAATTGCAGAGGGGTCATAACTGGGCACATTGCTGGTGCTGCGAAGAACACTACTGGCTGACATCAAAGAGTGAAACTATAATAATTTCATGAACTTTAATAGTACTTTGACTTAGGAGTGGGGTCTATTCCCGTCATGGTATTAGATACCCAAAAAACTTGGAAAAATTAAAAAGGCAGGGACCTGAAAACCCTAAAATTAACTGCATGGTTTCTCCAGTTTTAATGATGGACAGAGATACCAGGCTGGCTGCTCTAGTGATTCACATTTTATTTTCTCAGAAACCAAATGCTAGAAAAGTTTAACAGTAAATGGAGCAGATGACTAGACCTCTTCTCAGACCCTCATCCATCCATTCTGTACTTTTTGGTGGAATGCTTTCACAAAAGATCTAGCTTCTCAACCATCAAGGTACAGCTAGCAGCCATTTCTAATTTAAACACGGGGCAAATTCAGACTTCTATTGTTTCTCTTAACATTTCAAAAGCTTTTCTGAGGGGAACCTTACTGTTATGGCCACCAATCAGGGACCTGTTTCCCCCATTGGGGTATTACTATCATGCTTCAAGCTTTAATGAAAGCTGCATTCGAGCTTACATCTACAGTATATTTGTCTTGGAAAACTGTCTTCTAGGTGGCCATCATGACCGCAAGAAGGATCTCAGAGTTGTAAGCCTTATCACATAAGCCTCCATATCTGTTTTTTTTTCCTCCATCAGGACAGTCTGTCCTTAAGAATGAATAATACCTTTCTCCATTAGGACAGTCTGTTGTTAAAAATGAATAACAGCTTTCTCCCAAAGGTGACCTGTGATGCAAACCTTGAACCCAATCTGCCTGTGTTCTTTCCAAAGTTTTCTAACAAATGTATATTTTTATACTGGCTAGACATTCATAGACATCTCAGGTTTTACTGAACAGGACAAGAGAGATCAGAAAATCTGGTCAGCTTTTCATTGTTCTGTCTAAAGCTAAGTTTAGTCAAGCAGTATCCAACGTTGTCCTCTCCAGGTGGCTTTCTAGTTGTATAACTTTTATGTATGAAAAGTTGGTATTGACTGTGCATGGCAAACCAAAAGTTCATTCTTTGAGAGCAGTAGCTGCTTCCAGTGTCTTTATCAGTAGGGTTCTTTTTAATGAGATTTGTGCTGCAGCTACTTGGTCTATTATCCATACCTTTGTGTCACACTATAAGTCAGATGTACAGTCTAGGTCACATATGTCCTTTGGCTCGACTATTCTCAGGAATGTCCTTCCTTGATTCCACCTGGGTGTTTTTGGTAGCTTGTGAAAGTGTCCCAAAAGTTTAATTGGACAAAAATAGACAACAACAGATATGAAAAGTATGTACTTACCATAATATTAGATCAGTGTTGCATTGTTTTCAACTGGTTCAACATCCCTCCATCTGTCCACAGCTTAAACTGACATTTGAATGGTTGGGCCTAACCAGAGGCCTTGTCTTTGGATAGCCTGTTTTTTTTTTTTGTTCTTTGTGGTTTCCTCCATTTGTCCAACATGTAGTAAGCCTGTAAACATTTTATGGGATAACATCTTATGTTTAGACGCAGGCAAACCTGATCGCAGATACTCCGAGGAACTGAAGAAATTATGGAAAGGGGTGAAGTCCGATCCCTGAATCCAAGCTTTTGTAAAAACTCTGAGTTCAGATCGACACAGATCGAACTTTATGGTAAATACATAACGTTCGATCTGATGTCAATTTTCATTCTGTCCTCAACTGTTGGCTTCAGATCCGAACCTCGGATCCAACTCAACTATCACTAAAGCTCCGTGGTAACCAAAAAGCTTTCGAGCTTCTCCCTTATCCATAAAAGAAAGAACCAAACCCAGATACCTGTACATTAGTTTTTGTCACTGCTACCATTGGCTGAATTGCCAAAGTTACTTTTCTCATTGGTTATCAGAAGTATCATGGTCATTGGTTATATTACTGTTTATAGGTTTTTAATACGGTGCATGTACTCCTTATTTGAATATTAGTTTTGATAGGTTATTTTTGAGGGGTGTGTGTTTTTGAAAGCCTATTTTAAGCTTACTGTGTTAGTAGCTAGTGGTTCTGAAGATGTAGAATTAACAGATGAAAGTGTTCAACCACTTAGCTTTTATTTTGTGGTATTTTTCTAAAGTGTTTTATCATGTTTTTCAGCAGAATTAAAGGGACTTTTGTACGTGGAAGCCGCTTGCCATGTTTATCCTCCCTTACCCGTAATGTACTAATCCATAACATACCTCAGATCTCATCTGCTGCTTTTCATGAAAGACATGGTTGCCATAGCTTGAATTTCATCATTCAGTATTTCATATGAGTTCATTTTTTTCTATCATCCCTTGCCCTTTTACTATTACTATAATTTTATTACCATTGTTGGTATATTTTTCTTCTGCCCTCTACACAGCTGAGCATCCAAGTGCTCCAGATTATGTGGAATACTCCGCATTTAATGACGAGCGAAGCCACTGTTCCACTGTTCTGCATTGAACAGCTGTGGCTCCGCTGCATGAATTCTGATTGATTTGCATACCGCAATTACTGCCAATCGGCATTGCGGTATACAAACCAATGCATAACTGTGCTGCCCTTCCACATTACACAGCATTGGCTGTGCTCCTCAGTTTTTGATTAGCTCATAGACCGCATTTACAGCCAATCGTGAATGCGGTCTATGAGCCAATCAAGTAAGCTTCTCAGGGGGACAGGAGCCAATGAGAGCTCCCCAATACAGACCAATCACATTCCAGGAAGCCTTTTCGCACCAAAATTATGGCTTGAAAAAGGCTTCCCAGAGTCAGGGATTTTACTTTTTGCAAGTTGTTTGCAACAACTTGGTAGGAAGAACTCTGAAGACCGGGAACTTCAGCATCAGGGTAAAGGAAGGAGCTGCTGTGGTGAAGACTTTGGGACTTGGAAGCCAGCCTGCTAGGAGAGGAGTTAGTGAGCTGAACAGACTTCAGGTTCAGGGACCTTGCTTCCTGCTGCTTTGGTGGAGTGAGACCGGTCAGAAGGCTGAGGTTTATTTTGCTGCCTGTGGGATCATCATTTGTGCCATGGATTGTATTGAGCTGTTGGTGCTGTTTGCATAGGTAGAGGTAAGTGACTGTTTTAGCTGCAATGTTTAAGGTTAATGTTAATGGTTAGGTTTTAGCTGCAATGTTTAAGGTTAATGTTAATGGTTAGGCAAGTATTTCCCTATCCTTAAAACTGATATGCTAGCACAGATCCTGTTATTGTAGCAATTTTCTAAGTTTATAAGAGCAATGTTTAAAGCGTCTCTGTGTTTGTACTGCTTGTCCTCCTCGTACGTGTCTGAAAGTAATTGCCATTTTTTTAGAGAAACTGTATGCCAAGTTAGGTCCTGTTATTCTAGCAACTTTCTGAGTTTATAAGAACAATATTTAGTGTCTGTTTGTGCTTGTCCTCTAGTACATTTCTGAAAGTAAAAGCCAATTTTTTTGCAGAAACTGTATGCCAAGAGTTTATGAGAGCATAATTTCTAAGTTTATCAGAGCAATATTTAAAGAGTCTTTATTTTTGTGCTGCTTGTCCCCAAGTACATTGGGCAGGGCTTTGTCCAGATTTCTTGCACTAAGAGGTTGAGAGGTATGTCAGGATGGATGTCAGAAGTGAGTTATTTATAGTAAAGAGATGATTTAAAGTATTCAGTTTTGTTTTCTGGTAGAACTTTATAGAGTGTAACTTTATTGTGCATTCTTTGGTCATAACTGTTCTAAGGCATGGTGTCTTAAATGGCACATTCTTGTAAAAGTACAGAGGGCCCTGGTTTTTAGTACCTTTTTTAGGCACCTTTGCCAGGCCCAGAACTGGCTGTAGGACAGGGGTAGAACACATCTAAAGTGGTGTATGTAAAATGCAGGTAGTATTGTGTGTGTGTGTTGCAAGTGCATTTGTTAAGTTGGAAGTGTTTATCCTTGGCATGGATTTTGAGATATAATCAAGGGTGCTTTGAGAGTACTGAATGTCATGAAAGTCACTCTTCCCTTCTGCAACGCTGGTTAGGTGGGCAAGTGAGCACCAGAGTAGTGAGTGTCGTTGTCGAGGCAAGGAAGTCAATAATCAGATTATGCAGGCCTTCATAGTAAACAAAAGGAGCAGAGATGAGCAAAAGAATAGGGTGCAAAGTCAGGAAACTTCCAGTGATATGGGTAGGTTATGGCCCTATTGTCTCATCTTTTCTTTTGAGGAGATTTTCTAATTTTCCTTTCTGCACTATAGCCCCATTTGTTTCATTGTTTAACACCATTGTTTTACAAACCTACTAGGTACAGACTGCCCAGATTACAATGAGGACAGGGATGTAGATACAGATCGCACCCCAAAGAAGAGAAGATACACAATTTTTCAGCCAAGTTGCGCAAGTGCCTTTGACTGGCTTTCTATGAGTAGGCATGGAGTCAAATATGCCTTCTGCAAGACTTGTAACACAGATTTCACAATCCATCACGGGGGCAGACATGATCTGCAACGACATGCCAACAGTGTGAAACACAGGCAGAATTGCAAGCATGCAGCTAGAAGATCTATGGTGGATTTCTTTGGACCTCAGAGTTTAGCAAGTACAAAGGTGGTTGAGGCAGAGGTTGGTTTTGTGTCTCTCCTTGCAAAGCGCAACTTATCATTTGCAGCAGGAGAACACATCCTGAAATTTATGAAGAAGTGTGGAGAGGATCAAGATGTTCCCTGGATAATGACCTGTGGAGCAACAAAGGCAGCATGCATTGCACGGGATATTCTGGGGCCTCATTACCAGAATGATGCTGCAGCAGCCTGCCAGAAATCACTGTTCGGTGTGTATATGGACCAAAGCACAGACATGGGAGATGACAAACTGTTACTGATTCTTGTTGGTTACCTTGATGAAAAGGCAAGCAAAAATGTGATAAGGTTCCTTCATATGCCAGAATGTGTGTCAGGAACTGGACAAGCAATGTTTGATGCTTTAATGTCCACTCTGACAAAATTTAACATTCCAGTTTCCAACATTGTGAGCTTGTCTTCAGACAATGCTGCCTCAGTGATTGGGAAACACAATTCTGTGCTGTGTAGATTAAAGAAGGTGAAGCCCACAATTATAAACATGGGGTGTCTCTGCCACTTGGCAGATCTCTGCAGCAAGGCTGCTGTAAAAGCTCTGCATTCAGCAGTTGAAGAAATTATATCAGATGTGTACTGCCATTTCAGTTCCAGTGCACAAACAACAAAAACTG
This sequence comes from Protopterus annectens, assembly GCF_019279795.1. Taxonomy (NCBI): domain Eukaryota; kingdom Metazoa; phylum Chordata; order Ceratodontiformes; family Protopteridae; genus Protopterus; species Protopterus annectens. Next base: position 1,128,956,821 of record NC_056731.1, on the reverse strand, counting down.
CAAGAATTTGCTTTGTTCACAGATACTGACCCCCCTCAAGAGCATTAGAAATGCACCTACTAGATGGCTCAGTCTTGGTAAGGTAATTAACAGAACTCTGGACATGTGGCCAGCTCTAAATTCGTATTTTCTGTCTGCAGAGTCAAGGTCTGCTAAAACTTACTTAATTTCTAAAAACCTGTAGAGTCATGAAGTGCATATGATGGCAGACTCCTCAGACCTGCAGCTGCTATCAGACTAATCAAACACAATGATGTGTCAGTGTTGACTGACAGTAGCTGTGTTCTACCAAACAGTGAACTACGTATTGGCTACGAAGTCCAGCAGTACATGAACAGCCATGAGGAGGATATTGCCGGCAGTCATTGAATTTAACTTTTATAAAAAAATTACAGCTTTTTATGCTGCAGTGCTGCAGAAAATGCTGAAAAAGTTTCCCATGCAGGATCACTTACTGAAAGATGCTGCATTAGTTATTAATCCAGCCAAAAAAATTGGACATTTCTTCAGGACTTGTCAGGGATGTTGGCTTCCGTCTGGGTGTGTGTGAAAATGATGCTGAGACTGAACAATTAATCGATGAGTTTACCCAATATCAGATCGAGGACACACGGAATCTGACAGGCCAAGTAGATGGGCCCCACTCATGTGTGTCAAAATACTGAGCACACCTTCTGAGGGACATTTGCACTGAAGGGAAATTGCCACTCTAAGCAGCTGATGATGAGTCTACTTTGCTTGCCACACTCAGATGCACAAGCTGAAAGAGCATTTAGCATGGTGTGAAAAGTCAAGACTGAACTGTGTCAGTCTCTGAGTGTAAAAACATTGAACTCTGTTGGCAGTTAAAATGAACAAAGAACTGGACTGCTGTGATGTTAAGCGCCAAAACATGTTTTAGAGGCTGCCAAGAAAGCCACAGCAGCATACAATAAGTCTACATTTGATGTATGACAGGATGATATTTAATTTGGTCTAACTAAAATCATTTGTGTGACTTGTAATGTCTGTGTAGGAAATGCAATAAATTTGTTTTTTATTTTTGTGAAGTGCTGTTTCATTTACGTATGGTGTGGTTATGGTATTGCAGATAAATAAAGGTTTTGGATCTGAGAAGTGTGTTTTACTGAATTTTAAAGATGTTCTACCATGCTCCATGGCAAATGCACATTTCATGCAGTGCGAAAATAAGGTGTTCCACATTTTGATCTTTTATTACACGTTACTAGGGTCTGTGTTCCACATTGGCCTCTTAAGAGGTTGAAACCTATGCACAGTAGTGTACTCTGCATTATCATTATTGGTAATTGCTATACCCTTTTTTTATTTTTTCTTAAAACAACAAAAAAATTGTCTTCTGTCTGCCTTTGCCATTAGAATGGCTGAGAAAGGACCTTCGGGTTTTAAAATGTATTCAAAGTGTGGGCATAAGTTACCTGTTTTGGATGCCCACAGTCTCTGTGTCTATTGTTTAGGCTTCCAGCACCTTCAGGAAGACTGCACTATCTGCTGTAACTTTAATCCACTAGCACTGGTGGATAGGAAAAAAAAAACATTAAAAGATATGTTTTATCTTCTTCCTTCAGAGAGGCTATCGCAGGGGCTGAATCCCCCAAGCAAAAGACTAAGGAGTCCAAATCTCCTGCTCCTGCAGTTTCCTCAGCTCCATCCTTAAAGCCTTCTAGGAAAAGGTCCAAATTAGATTCCAAGAGGCCTCATACCTCTTCTCCCTCAGATCCGAAAAGAAAGCGGTCATCGCATTCGATATCCTCAGATTTGACTACAAAAAAAAACTTCAGATCCAACTACTAAGGATCCTATAATTTTGCCTAGGACCCAGTATTCACTATCAGTCAGTCATGTGCCTTCTAGGATGCCTTCCCCTTTCTTAGAGAGGTGCCATTAAAAATCCCCTTCTCTGGCATCATCTCATTCATCTAGGAGTTTGACCGAAGAGGATGTGGATCAGATGATGAGGATGTTTATCTCAGCGCAGATCCAGATGGGTGAGTTATCAGCACCTACCAGTTCAAGTTTGGTAGTCGGTCCATTGGCAACTCCACCCCTCGCTCCTCCTCTGATTCCCTTGGTTGTTTCAGAGTCCCTGGATCTGGGTTTTGCAAGTCCAACAGGCTCAGATTCAAGAATAACTTTTTCATTGGATCCGAAGCCGACTCTGAGTGCCTCGGGGCTGACCTTTTCAGATCCATAGGAGTCTCCGAGCTGGAGCCTCCATGTCCGATCTGTGGTGTTGGAGTTGACTGTGAGGGTTTTGGAACTGTCTTTGCACCTTGGGGCTTCAGCACTGAATAGCCTTTCTCCAACCTCCTCCTCAGGGAGATTGCTTTCAGTGTGGGAGGGCGACAATGGTCCAGAAGCCTGCCTTCTCAGCTCCAAGGTCCTCTCTCTCTGGGGTGGTCTGCCTTCAAGGTTGTGAAGAGAGCTTTCTATGATTCAGTGGAACTGACAGATCCAACCCCTCTCTGCACTTAGAGCCTCATCATTCAAAGCCACAGTGGCAGCCAGCTTGAGACCTCCAGACTACCCAGCAGGATATTAGTCTCTTCTGACACCTCCCTGGAGCACTCCACCGAGGAGGTCCCTAGGAGGAGGAAGTGTAAGAGGAGGCACTTAGATTCTCCACAAGAGACGGTCACTAAGGATACAGACTTTGATGAAGGTGAAGGGTCTCCACGATCATCTCCAGAAGACATCTTATTCAGAGACATTCTTGAGATCCTGAAACAGAGAGGTGGTTTCTCAGCAACCCTTAATCTGAGGAGTCAGTATTTCTGGATGTGTTCAGAGCTGGCACATGTACCTCTTGGGTTACTCTGCCTGCCAATGAGCTCATTGATTTGGTCCCTTGGTGGGCATGGAAGGAGACTGAAACATTTGAACTGATACTCAAGAGGCCAGATAGGATTCTAGCTCCACCTTCAGAAAAAGAATTTGAGATTAAAGGGGTGCACATGGATTCCATGGTTCTGGTAGCAGCCACCAAGAACTTGCCAAAAAGAGTTCCTCTGTTCATCCTCCTAACAGGGAGTCTAGGGCAATGGACAGGTTTGTGAAACATTTCTATGCTTCAGTGACCTTTGTTCTTAGGTTACTGAACTGTTTGGCACATTTTATAAGGTTCCAAAGGGATCTGATCAAAGAAGTTTCAACCTCCTTTTCAAGGACCATTTCTGCAGAAGCCCAATCATCTATGGCTTCTCATCTGACCACCCTTTAATCTTTTTCAAATTCATCCATGAGGCTCATTTTGCATGCACCTGAAAGCATCTCAATGGCAGCGGGTTCAGCAGGCATTTCCATTAGGAGGCATGCCTGGATGAGCTTATCTGATTTTGCGGAGCCCTTCAAGTCCTCGTTCATCAATGCTCCCTTTGACAGAACTTCCTTGTTTGGCCCTGAAGGGAAGGACACATTATCCAGGTGTGATAAACCCTGTCTGCCGAGAGTGTACATTTTTCTACCCCTCAAAGATCCTTTTTAAGGAATCAGTGATGTGGTAGGAAGATGTAGTTCAGGAAGTACCAGGGTCCTTTCCAGGGCATGCACAGAGAAAGTTCCCCTAGGGCAGAGGGAAGAATTCTAATGGTTGATGCCAACCCTGTGGCAGAGGAGGCCCACAAAACCAGGGGTCTAGAGATTTCTTTTCTGACAGACCCTACCAGGGCTCCTGAAAGGAGGCCTGATTGTCCACCTCTGGAGACAATCTGGGGTTGACTGTCCCTGCACCAGAGAGACTGGCTAGACATAAAATGAGATACCTGGGTGCAGAGGATCATTCCCAGAGGTTATATAATTCCATTTTCCCTTCCATCTCCAATCCCATGAAACATTCCCAACATTCCAGCCAGTCAGAGGAAAGAAGCAGCAATTCAAATACAAAAGCTGCTAGAAAAAGAGAGTTATCCAAGAGGTCCCACCAGACTAGATAGAATCTGGAATTTACTCAAGATTCTTTTTAGTGCCAAAGAAAATATGGGACTGGAGACCAATTCTGGATCTCAGCAACTTGAACAAGTCAGTTCAACACACAAAATGTCAAACGGTCATGTTTTAGTCCATTCTCCCTTTACTGGGTAAGGACGACTGGATGAGCTTGATAGACCTTCTGGATGTATACTGTCTTATAAAGATGAACAGACAGTCCAGAAAGTATTTACTCTTTTGGCTGGAAGACGGTCACTACCAGTTCAGAGCTCTGCCCTTTGGCCTTTCCACAACCCCAGGGTGTTCACCAAATGTATGGCAGTAGTAGCAGCTCACTTGAGACCACAAGGATTCCAGTTGTTTCCATATCTACTGACTCATTACTGCCCCAACCAGGCATCTGTTAATAAGGGCAAGAAATCAGGTACTCCAGATTTCCTCTCATCCTGGGATAACCATAAATTATGACAAGTATCACATACAACCAACTCAAAATTTAGAATTCATATGAGCAGTTTTCAACATAAAGTCACTGATAGCTTATCTTCCTCTCTCAAGAGTACAGATGATCAGATTACAGTAGGGTTACCACCTGTCCCTCTCTGGGCAGTTGTGTCCTGCGAAAAAAAAAATGGCAAATGTCCTGAGATTTTAAGACAAAATATATTTCTTAAGTTTTCTTTAATAGTTGTATAAAACAGTTATTTGGTATCTGGAACACACAAATATTATATGAAATAGTATAAGCTATTCAAATGCTAGAAAATAAGATTTTAGTTTGGCAAAAAAAGTGAAGTTCTGTCCTTTGCACTGGCCTTGGGTGTCCACTTTGGGCATTTGTAAATGTGGCAACCTTAGATTATAGGTCAAAAAAAAATTGCAGTACCAAGATCTCAGCCTGCTTTGTCCTTCAGGCTACAGGATCAATGTGAGTAGCAATAACCTTAGTACCGCTACTCCTCTAGCCAGATTCCACATGATGATTCTTCAATGGATGCTAGCAATACAGTGGTCTATTCTTCACCAACGCCTGTCAACACAAATAATCACTCAGGCATGCAACAGAGATCTCAGGTGGTGGATTCAATCAGATCAGGTTCTACAAGGCCATCCATTCGTTCTCCCTCGGCCCCAGGCTGTAGTGACCACAGACGCTTCCCAGTTGGGGGGAGCACTTTCTAGGGAAAGCAGTCCAACTTGCATATAAATGTCCTAGACATGATAGCAGTGCTCTTAGTGTTGCATGACTTCCAGAGTGTTCTGTCTTCAAGGACAATTGCTATTCAAACAGAAAATATGTCAGTTGTCTGGTACTTCAACAAACAAGGCTGGAGCAAATCTCATACCCCTTGTGTCGAGAAGCACTCCAAGTGTGGCAGTGGGTGATCTCACCCAACCACTTTCTCACAGTAATGCACATTCTGGGCAAGTCCAGTGTGATAGCAGACAAATAGAGAAGGTACATTCTTTTAACTCACAAGTGGTCTCTCAACAAGAAAGTGACACAAATGTCCTTTAATCAATGGGGCCAGCCTTGCTGTGATCTTTTTCCTTCTCCCCTAAACAATAAATACAGCAGTTACTTTGATGTAATCCCCCCACTGGGATAATCACTGAGGGATGCTCTACTTCATGACTGGCCTCCTGATCTGCTTTGTGTCTACCTGCCAATTCCATTAATTCCAACATTTCTGCAGGTTGAAGAACAAAGTCATCCTCATTGCACCTTAATGGCCTTGACAGGTTTGGTTCTCTTCCTATGGTTTCATCTAATTTGCCAACCTTCGATTCTGGATCTGAATCCAGAACTCCTGTCTCACCTGACCAGCATGATTCACCCAGACATCTCAAACCTCAAGCTTATGGCCTGGTTTCTCCAATTCTGTTAATAGCCTATGCCCTCTTCTCCTGTCCGCCACATCCTTTTATCTTCCCATAAACCATCAACACAAAAACTCTATTCAGGAAAGTGGAAAACATTTGCTTGCTAGGCACAACAAAATCATTTGGTTCCATTTTCAGCTCCAGTACATAGCATACTTGAATTTTTATTTTTACTTTAAAGAAATACTAGATATGAAGTTGCTAAATCTCGCCGTTTATTCTCACTGATGGGTTCGGAGCCGATCCTCGGCTCTGACATGGCCGATAGCAAAGCTCAAGGTTTGCCAATAGCTCGAGACCAAGCCCCGTATCCCACAACGCACTGCTGGGATTACCTCAGATCTAGTTTGCCGCGGCAAGAGAGATCTCGGTGATCCAGTCAGCTCAGACCATTTTTTGCTAAATTGCAAGTTTAAAAAAACTTTCTTCTACTTCTTTTTGAGAGATTATTCTTATTTAGCATGTGTGTGTGTTCTTTTTAAAAATAATATAGTTTTAAGTAGGTTAGATTGTAGAGCTAGTGCCCTGTATTGGCTTAGTTTTGGGCCCTTTCTTAGCCCTATTTAGTTTTACAATTTATACTTGTTAGTAATATATTTTTTAGTTAACATTTACAGGTTAATTTTGTGCTGTGTCTCTTTATAACATGTCAGATGAGAGAGAAAAGTCTCACCCCAAGTCGGGGTTTAAGAAATGTCCAGATTGTGGACAGAAAATGTCCGTCATGGAAGGACATGTCCAATGTGTTTACTGTCTGGGGGCTAAACACCTCCAAGACTCTTGCAGTATTTGCCACTCTTTTTCATCTAGGGTTCTCTTAGAGAGAAGGAGAAAACTCATAGATAGAGGGTTGCTGCAGCATACTTTCTCTGAGGCGTTGGGCAGCCAGGAAGGTGCCAGCACTTCTTCAAACTCTTCTGATTCTAAACAAACCAAGAAGGCAAAAAGATCAGAGGGTACAGGGTCATCAGTCCCACAGTCCTCGGAACCGAGTGTCCCTTTGGTTCGGAGCCAGCTCCCAGTCTTGGAGCTGGTCTCTGAGGTTCCCTCATCTCCTCTGCTCCAGTCAGCACCTTTGGTGCATTCCTTGAAGTCTTCAGTCAGCCTCTCTGATATGGATATGGATCGGCTAGTGCAGAAGCTTCTACGGGCACCAGGACTTGCTAAATTGTTGTCAGCCGCTACCATTGAACCGGACTTGACTACTCCTCCTCTGAGCCGTATTGGACTCTCGGAGCCGAAGGAGCCTGAATCGATAGTTGTCGAACATATGGAACTGAGACCCGCACCGGTGTTATCAGTTCCATCTACTCGGACGTCCTCGGTGCCGACCGAGGACGCTAGGAGCCGACACTCTCCTTTCAGGTTCAGGGAGGATAGTCAGACTGATTTTTCATTGCCGACTCTTCCTCTTGGGGCTTCAGCTCAGATGAGCTCAGCTCCTACCTCAGGCTCTGAGCCCATGGTTTTGGTGTGGGAGGATCAGACGGTCCCTCCGAATCTGTCTACCCCTTCTCGTCGGAGCCATGGTGCTTTCGATGCCATGAGGAGAGTCCTGTCTCCTAAGACATCGTTGGCATCAGTTCGGGCTTCCTTCTCTCCTCAAGCTTCTGTGTCTGCTTCTACGTCTACCGGTCCCCCTAAATGTAGAGACCATGAGCCTTAAGTGGCCCCAAAGGGCATCCCCTGCTCTTCTGAGATGTCCCCAGATCTCCCCACTGAGTAGGTACCCAGGAAAAGAATGTGCAAGAGGAGGCACGTAGACTCCCCACAGGAGTCTTTAACATCTGACACGGACTTGGATGACTCAGAAGGGTCCCCTCGATCCCCCTCTGAGGATATCTCCTTTGCGGAGATATTAGAGATCGTTAGTCAGAGGGGCGATTGGCAGTCCAAAACCCCTACTGAGGATGAGTCAGTTTTCTTGAAGGCTTTTGGGTCTCAACCTTCCACTTCTTGGGTATCTCCACCTTACGACGAGCTCATGGAGCTGATCTCTCGTGGCGTGGGAGTCACCGGAGGCCATGGAACCTGTCCCTCGGAAGCAGAATAAGTTCATCTCTGCTCCAGTGGACAAACTTTTTGACCAAAGGAGTGCCTGTTGATGCCATGGTGGTAGCTGCAGCCACCAAAAAGTAAGTGTCTGAAAATCCGCATCTATCCATCCTCCTAACAGAGATTCTAGGATCATGGATAGATATGGGAAATGCATGTTTAGTTCAGCGACTTTTTCTCTGCACTCACTGAACTATTTAACCCATTTTATGAGAATGCAAAGAGATCTCCTGAAAGAGCTAGGAGATACTCTCCAGGATACGGTAGCTGCAGGGGTTGCCGACAAAGTCAACACACAGCTCGCTACCTTAAACTCGGTTGTGAACTCGTCCATGCGTCTCATATCTTATGCAGCTGATGGTTCGAGTAGAGCCGCTAGTTCAGGCATTGCTCTGCGGAGACAAGCCTGGATGCATCTCTGTTCCTTTGCGGAGCCCTTTAAGTCTTGCTTTATCAACACCCCATTTGATGGCTCATCACTGTTTGGGCCTAAAGTAAAGGAAACTTTAATCAGGTGTGAGCAGGAAGGCAAGACTCTATCTGCCATTGGAGTCCATTTTTCTACCCCTACTTGGCCCTACCCCAAGGGCCCTAGGGGTGGGAAAATGTGGTTCTGAAAAGCACAGGGAGCCTTTCAGGACACACGTGGAGAAATCCCTTCTAGAGGCAGAGGAGGGGGTTATAATGGCAGATGCCACACGCACGGCAGAGGAGGTCCGCAGCAACAGGGTAACAGAGGCCAGTTTTCTGGTCAGCCCTACCAGCGCTCCTGAAAGGAGGCCCAGCTGTCCAGCTCTGGAGGCAGTCGGGGGTCGCTTGTCTTTGTACCCAGAAGCCTGGTTAAACATAACATCAGATACATGGGTACAAAGCATCATTTCCAGAGGATATTTCATACCGTTCTCTTCCCCTCCTACTCCTGTAAGCAGAATCCCAGATGTTCTACCCAGTCTCAGGGAACAAGCAATCATAGAGATCCAAAAATTGCTAGAAAAAAGAGTCATCCAACCAGTCCCAGCAGACCAAGTTGGATTCGGAACTTACTCAAGATTCTTTTTGGTACCAAAGAAAACAGGGGACTGGAGACCTATCTTGGACCTCAGCAGACTCAACCAATTTGTAAAGAAAGAGAAGTTCCGAATGGTCACGCCTTAGTCCATTCTTCCCTTCCTAGGATAAGGCGATTGGATGTGCTCCATAGATCTCAAGGATGTGTACTATCACATAAAGATGAACAGATGCTCCAGGGGTCACCTGCATTTCTGGCTGGGAGCCAATCATTACCAGTTTTGAGCCCTGCCCTTTGGTCTCACTACAGCCCCCAGGGTGTTCACCAAATGCATGGCTGTGGTCACGGCTCAACTGAGGCATCTAGGATTCCAGGTGTTTCCATACTTAGACGATTGGCTCCTCACTGCTACCACCAGGCACCAATTGACTCAGGCAACACAATATACTCTGACACTCAGCCATCAATTAGGCATTACAATCAACTTCGAAAAGTCTGCCTTATTGCCATCGCAGCATACCATTTTTATAGGAGCAAAGTTAGTTACCTCAACCACCACTCTACGTCCTCCAATCGAAAGAGTCTCACTTCACCAACACGTCATCTCACTGGTGTCAAAGAACAAAGCTACAGCAGCAGAGGTCTTGAAGGTGCTAGGTTTGATGGTGGCAGCAATCCTGGCTGACAAATTCGCAAGGATGCATATGCGAATCCTTCAATGGCTCCTCTTCGCTCAGTGGTCTTACCAAAAGCTACCGATGCACCACATGATTCTCATCACAGATTCTTGCAAGAGAGACCTTCGGTGGTGGTTGATGTCTCTTCATGTTACAATCAGAAGACCCTTTGTCCCCCCCCCAGTAGTCACTGTGACCACGGATGCTTCCCTGATAGGGTGGGGGGCATTTTCAGGGAAAGACTGCCCAAGGCACATGGCCGGATCAAGAGTCACATCTGCATATCAATGTTCTGGAGTTGAGAGTGGTAATTCTGGCATTGCAGTACTTTCAGGACTCTCTTCCTCTAGGGACAATTGCAATTCAGATGGACAACATGTCAGTGGTCTGGTACTTGAACAAACAAGGCGGAACCAAGTCTTACCCCCCTTTGTCGAGAAGCCCTCAGGGTATGGCAATGGGCTGTGTCATCCCACCATTTTCTGATAGCAATGCACATCCCGGGGAAATCCAACGTGATAGCAGACAAGCTAAGCAGGGCAATACTGTTGCCTCATGAGTGGTCTCTCAACCAACGAGTTGCGGATTTGATTTTCCACAAATGGGGCCAGCCTTGCTGCGACCTCTTTGCCAGTCACATCAATACCAAATGCAGAAGCTACTTTGCCCTAATACCACCTCCGGGACATTCCCCGAGAGACGCACTTGTACATGATGGGCCTCTGGGTCTCCTATATGCATTCCCACCTATTCCGTTGATACGCAAGGTTTTACAGAAAGCAAAGTCACTGGGAAGGACAGTTATCCTCATAGCACCCTACTGGCCTCGACAGATTTGGTTCCCCTTCCTTCACCATCATCTACTGGAGGATCCATGGATCCTGGACCCAGTTCCGGACCTTCTGACACACCCATCAGGGGACCTTCATCCTTCACTGCAGTCCCTAAAACTGACTGCTTGGCTAATCCACTTCCCCTAATTGCCAGGCTTCAATCGCTCTCAGATGATACAAGACAAATCCTTTTGTCTTCTCACAAGCCATCCGCCAGGAAACTATACTGCAGTAAGTGGAACGGGTTCTTAATTTGGGCCAATATACAGAAAATCAACCCTTTCCGAGCTCCTCTATCGTCCATTTTAGAATTTTTGACAAAGATTTTTAAAGAAGGAGCAGCAGCTGCCACAGTTTGAATCCAGTTAGCTGCCATATCAAATTTCCACCTTGGATTCGATGGGTCGAATGTTATGGGCCATAAGTTATCTAAGGCTTTTCTTAAAAGTGCTTTTCACATGAGACCTCCTGTCAAAATCCGTTATTCTCCCTGGAATTTGAATTTTATGTTGTCTCAAATAATTCTCCCCCCTTTCGAACCAGCATCTTCTTGTAATCTCAGATATTTGTCCTGGAAGACTATATTTCTAGTAGCCATTACTTCTGCCCACAGAGTGTCAGAACTTCAAGCATTATCTGTCAGGCCTCCTTAAATGATTTTCCATGCTGATAGGGTATCTCTCAGAACAACACCCTCCTTTTTGACTAAAGTCTGTTCTGAATCCAATATCAATCAGGTCATTGAGTTGCCAGTCTTTTTTCCCAACCACTCTAGCAAATTGGAATACATGCTGCACAAACTTAATGTACACATATAGTTCAGATTTTATCTTGACAGAACTAAGGATATTAGAAAATCAGATCAACTTTTTGTATCCATTTTAGAGGCCAGAAAAGGTAATCCAGTGGCTAAAACAACCCTATCTAAATGGTTATCAGATTGTATATCCTTTGTTTATGCGAATGCAAGCATGCCATTGACACACAAACCTAAGGCTCATTCTACCAGAGCCGTTTCTATGTCTTCTGTCTTTCAAGCTAAATTGCCCCTTGACAATATTTGTGCTGCAGCCACTGGGTCTAAGCTCATACCTATCACACATTACAAAGTAGATAAGGCTTCCAGGGGACAGTGTCTTCCTTCAGTTCCATTGGCATGAAAAGCGTACTTCACTACACCACCCAGCTTGAGGTGCTAGGGGCGCCGCTTCCATCAGTGAGAATAAACGGCGAGATTTAACAACTTCACATAAAGATGTTATGTACTTACACTAACGCTCCATTTTTTATGTTTGTTTCACCTTCTCATCATCCCCCCTCTTATTATCCTCCTTCTATTCTCACATCCCTCCTTCCTCCTGGCTGGACAGTTGACTTAGAGGCTAGTATAGTACCATCCCTTCTTCACAGTACTTCTTTCTTCCTCTTCCTTGCAGAAATATATAAAGAAATAAATATACAACAAAACAAGAGCAAGAGTAAGTCTAGTTCCAGCAGTGCATTGGGTGGGGTCGGCTTGCTGCTCTTGGCAAAACTTGAGCTTTGCTTTTGCTCAGAGCTCCTGAAAGATGAGAAAGACCAAACTCAGTGAGAATAAATATGAGATAAACAACTCTCAGACATGTTATGGGCATAATACTGCTTTTTTTCCTCTACCTTCCTCTATTATTAAGCATTATTTATTTTTTTCCATTTTTTTTTTTTTTGTTCAGCTGCTTCAGTGCCTGTTGCTGCACTTGATTCTTGAGAGCATTCTTGAGAGGCACCTTCTTTGACACTGATCCTGCTTTAAAGATCCCTCTGAACTTGGTACTGCAGGCATTAATACATTCTCCCATACAACTCCCCTTGGAACCAGTGGAAAACTTCTATTTCTTAGTTTGGAAAACTATCTTATATTCTAGTAGCAATAAGCCTCAATTCATCTAATTTCTTCTTCTTGAAATCCAAATCCTCCTACTATCAAACAACTTACGCTACAAACAAGCTTGCCTTTCCTTCCCAAGGTGGTGCCTTCCCAAGGTGGTGTCAGTCATCCAATCCATTAATTTTGCCAGTAATGTTTCATGTTTTCTGAAATTCACAATGAATAATACTTTTATTGGATGCATATGGCACTTTACTTGCATAGAACAAATTTTAAAGAAACAAGAAAAACAGAAAATTTGAAAAGAGAATTTGCATTTGTGAAATTTTTTTGCAAAGTTTTGCAAACAGAACTATCTGAATATTTCTTTATCTATTTTGTTTCTTTTCTTTTTTTCCTCTTTAAAAAAAGCCCATTCAACTAGATCCATGGTCAACTAGATTCATAGCCATCCATATGGTGCCTGGACAACCAGTATTGCCATAACAAGCTGGAAAAACATACAAAGAGGCAAAGCAGTTAAAACAACACAAAAAACTGGTCCTTAACATGCTGCGAAACAGCTAAAGCAAATTAACAAAAACAGAAAAAAGCTAGCACTATTTATCTTGATTCATCAAACAGACTGATACATCAAACTTCATCAGAACACACCACACAACACAAGTACAAATGGTAATTAAACACAACTCAACGGGGAATAAATAAGCTCTTAATTATGCAATAAATAAAACATATATAAATATAAAATAAATAAAATAAAACAAATCAAAACAATCAATATCAATATAATAATGATATAACAACATATATCATAAATGAATAATCAAATATAACAATATGGAGCCATTTTACCAAATAGAAACTATCTTAGCAAACTCCTAGCTTCTATCTTTACCAACTCTAACAACAGTCACACCAAACCTGGAAAGTTAAAGGCATTAAGCCTAATCTGCTTCAAAAGTTCCAACTCCTAATTGAATATGTTCACCATGCCAACAGTTTCAACATATGTGGTTTGCGAGATTAAATCCAAAAATTTCCTGTTGCTTATATCTTGAATATGTTTCAATTACAGCTATTATTGTTCGATCTGTCAATAATATCTTTAATGCCATATATGGAAATTCTCCATTTGCTTACTTATACCCAAAACTTTAAACAAAGTTCAGTTTAGCAGTGTGTTGTCCCAAATAATACAAAAAACATGAATTTACCCCAAATTTTTACAAATTTGTTAACTTCTTAAAAACAAACCGTAATTTTTTAGTCCAGATATATATACTAGGATTACATCTAAATAAATTCTAATTCTTATCAATGACATTGATAATAGATTTAGTTTGTGCATTAAAAGATGTAATAAAAGTGTATTGAAAATTCTGCTTACTAACCAGTCCCTGTGATATTCCAGTATCCAAAAATTCATGGGTATCTGAAGTGGCCACCTCAAGGGGTAATTTATTCACTGCCAAAATAGGTCTAAATTGGTCAGTACTTCATTTGTGATCAACTTCTTTAATTAATTCGTCAATCAAAACCAAAACCGCGGTTTGTATTCAAGAAGGGAAGAAATGCTAAAAGCTTTCTTGAAGGTTCTAATAGGCCATGCATTAGGACAACTGGCATGTTCAAATGTGAAAGTTGTAAGTTTTGTAAACACATGGAATGCACCAACCAGTTTATTATTAATAATAAGACCTTTAAATTGAAGGGTAAATTCAACTGTAACAGCAAATTTGTTGTTTATTTGGCCCACTGTTCATTTTGTCCTGCATTTTACGTGGGCAAAACTGAACGATGTTTAAAGGAAAGGGTATATGAGCACCAGTATGCTATTTTACATAATAAAGATACTAACGCATTGGCCAAACATATTCAGGTGAATCCAACACATAAGTTTGAATTCTTGGTCATTGATCAATTCGTTCAGGACATTAGGGGTGGACCGGCCTCATTTAAACTGGAGGAGTTGGAACTTTTGTGGTAGCTGGAGACTCTATCTGATGTCAATTTGCAATCTGTCCTCAACTGTTGGGACAAAGAAGTTATGTACGCACCGTAAAGTTCCATCTATGTTGTCCATTTTCATTCTTCCTCAACTTCCCATCCACCAACCCCCATCCCTTATGACTACAAACGTCTAGATGAATGAGTTGTTTTAAGGACACCACTGTCCTTTTGACTGAGCTCATGATATAGTTTCATTTACAGGAAACATATATTTTTATGTATCATTTATTTATACATGTCAGTGCATACTAATGGTAAAATCAACAACCAAGATCTGAGGTATGTTAGGAGTTGGTGCATTATAGGTAAGGGAGAAGCTCGAGAGCTTTTTGGTTACCACAAGCTTTAATAATGGCAGAGTCAGATCCAAGCCCAATAGTTGAGGAAGAATGAAAACGGACAACACAAATGAAACATTATGCTGAGCACATAACTTTGTTTTTCCCAGTAAATTCAGAAGACAGATACTTGTGAGGATGCATAATTCATGTCTGGTAATAGTGCCTCCATCTGTTTCCCTCCCAGAAAGAAGGTAGCTACAGTCTGTGTACTGTTAGATTGGGATGAAAGTGAAAGAAATGGTCACAGAAATATATTTCATTTTACCTCTGTCAGGCATTATACACAGCATGTATTCGCATTCCTATCTCCAATAGAGAGAGACACCTTCGGTATACTTGTCTGTTAGTCCGGGACAAAAGTGAAAGAATAAATGGCAAGAGTAATACATTAGAATTTGTTGCTATCACAAATACATATATATATATATATATATATATATATACATATATATATATATATATATATATATATATATCCTTTTCTATGCAAGTATTTCTGGGGCTGGTCTCTATCTACTTTGTTAGTTACAGCAAATGTACTGAAGAGATATTAACTGAAGAGAATAGTGCAGTGGCTATAGAGTGCATTTTGTAAAGTGTTTTTACTTGCTGTATACTTACTGCCTCATGTCTAGTTAAGCTGCTTTGCTTGTAGGGTTCATTTTTCTCAAGTTAACTGATATGTACTGTGCTGGTGTGTTTCTTTTTCCTTGTATGCACTCCCTTAAAGGGCTTACAGTAACCAATGTCTATTGATTGCATTTTGTAAAATGATTTACTGTATATATTGTGTTCTACTTCTGCCTCATTTCTGACACTTCTGCTGTACTAATCTAGCTGCCTTCTCTTAAGGCCTCCTACTTTCCTTTCTCACCCCCCCCCCCCATCTATGTTGTTGCTTCACTCCCTCTAGCCCTTTTTATTAACAACCCTGTCTGCTATCCTCCCTGTCTAGTTCTGCTATTTCTAAGCTGAGACACTTCCTTAGTGATCATATTATCTTCTGTCCTACATCCCTGCTAATGCCACTGGCCTAACATTTATTTATTTATTTTTCCTCTTACAGTTGCTGTTTGCATTTTTCCCAGTGCGTACACCCGACTAACCCTGCTTAACTGGATGTCTCACCCCTTTGCAGTTTCCTCGTGGCAAGAAATACAAGCGTTCATCTCACCTGCAGGGGATCTATTAGTTTTGTTAATCTTCCTGCTGTACTAGGCAAGTTTCTATAATGAAACACTTTAGTGCTTATTTGTCAAGTGGCATGCTCACTCACTCACTCAATCAAATAGTGTTGGACTTCCCTACCCTTTCCCCTGAACTTTATCCCTCTATTTTTCTCTCTTTTTAGCAACTGCTATTCAAGAGCTGCAAAACTATACAAACCTAATAAAGCAGCATGTGTTAGGTTGCTTTTACATGCGTAAGTTTCTTTACCTCTAGGAATTGCTACTCTTAACTGCTCCACTGTCTTGAGGCACGCTTTAACTGATTGTTTCTACTGTGGTCTGGCAAGCTGCCTCAAGGTTTCCAAGGATCATTTCTGTTCACTCAACCTCTCTTTCCACTTTCCTTTACAGCCTGTGTCCCATTGCTAGTGTACTCTAACCCAGCAGTTTAATGCTAAAGACACAGGTCATTTTTATACATTTATCTTCCTAAACCTCTACTATAATTGTGACTTGTGTGAGTTGTATTAGCCTATTGATTGGTTCCAGCTGATATGTACAACAAATACTGTTTATGCCACCTCCGCTTATCTCCCTGCCCCCATTTCCCACCCACTCCCAGTACACCTACACTTATTCTAGCCAAACATCCCTCCCATTACAATCACAACCAACCACACCTACTGCACCAACTCTAACCACACCTCCAGCCTATCAACCTCCCACCTTGAGTACCATGATCCTACACACTCTACCTATACTCTTTACATGCACCCTTCTTGCACACATTACATCTTACCAAATTATCATTATGCCCCCACCAAACAACTTCCACTGCACAACTACAGTCACCACCACTCATGTCACACCATCATACTACTCATACACCTCTCACAACAAATACACCCCAATGCACAACCCACTTAAGCATCCCTAATGCCTTAGAAAATATCCTTCAACCTACTTTATCTATCACCCACTTCACCCAAACAAAAAGCTACCTCAAAACTTAAACTAATTCTCTCATTGCTAAAACTAACATCCTCAGCCATAACAATACTTGCCCTCAGCGGGGACATCCACCCAAACCCTGGACCCCACAACTCCTCCACTGATAGTCAGCCTAACAACCTCACCCACCCTCAAATTACATCCAGTAGGAAACCAACTGACCTCCTTATCTTAAGCCTAAATACCAGAAGTATAACCAATAAAATCCATGAACTCCATGCTACCATAGACTTATACTCCCCTGATATTATCATTCTAACAGAAACCTGGCTCAAACCTCACATTACCAGTGAGCAAATTCTCCTTTCAGGCTACAATATCCTAAGACAAGATTGGTCACACAAAAAAGGGGGTGGTGTAGCTGTAATGTATAAACAGAATCTTAATATTCATATCCTAAACTTATTGGCCCCCCCTAATTGACAAAGAAGAAATAATCTATACCAACCTAAAAGTAAACCAAGACAAGACCATTAACATAATAAGATGCTACTTCCCACCTGGCAACAATATCCTTCCACTAGAAAACCTCCTCAGCTGGGTAAATCATCACCTTCCACAAGAAACAATAATATTAGGTGACTTTAATATAGACTGGCTATTCTGTTCCAACCACCATCCAGCCCACCATCTAAGTCTTCATGGGGTTTTCCAACTTATCCAGACACCCACCAGAATAAATAAGAATTTCAGCAAGCATTCTACTCTTAACTGGATACTAGTCAGCAAGAGCCCCCAATTATACACAGCTGGCTGCCTACCGGATAGCCTCAGTGATCATACCACAACTTTCCTACTCAAAAAACACATATATCAGGCTAAACCCATTACCTGTCAGCAAATATGTAATAAAGTAAACTTTAACCCTGACAACTTCATCTCAGCCCTAAAAAACAACTGGACTCCACTAAAATACCTCAACCTTGATGACACTGTCCCAAGTTTTCATTACCACCTTCCTTAATGTCCTAAACACCCATGCACCCACAAGATTTACTAGAGTTAAAGCCCAGTCCTCCCCATGGCTACAAAAAGCCACTAGATCAGAAATGAAAAACCGAGATAGAGCCTGGAAGCACCGGCGCAAGACAAAAAAAACCCTCTGATAGACAGAAATTAATTATGTAACAAAGTCAAAAAATTAATAAAACAGGACAAAATCCTATATTACCAGTCTGCCCTGAACGCCACCCAAAACAACCCTAAACAATTCTGGTCAACCATCAACTCCGTTCTTCACCCAGGAAAAGTAGGAACCCCTCCACCAAACAAAACAACTCCTCTGAAAACATTGCCACCTCTTTCAACACTCACTTCACACAAACCATTCTATCACTATCAAAACAACACAACCCATCTCCCCTACGCCCTCCAACTACACCTAGTAACCTGTCTACTGCATTCGCTTTCTCTCCTATCCCTACCTCCAACATAAAAAAAAACTCTTATCGAAACTAAAGCCCACAAAACTAGCAGCTGACAACCTCCCAGCTGAGTACCTTAAAATTGCAGCTGAAGCCCTAGCCTATCCAGTTGCAATCCTGATTAACCTATCTTTATTTGAAAGCTATGTCCCTTCACAATGGAAAATATCCCACATTATCCCCTTCCACAAAGGTGGGCCCACCACAGAATTCACCAACTACCGGCCCATAGCAATTCTGTCTCCTCTATCAAAAATGCTTGAGAGATGCATTCACTCTAAAGTTCTAAACTTACCTCCTTGCTAACAACCTCCTATCTAACACACAACATGGTTTCTGATCATACCACAGCGCAACCACTGCCTTACTTGCTTTCACTAATACAATCATTCAACATAAAAACAATAGTGATTTCAGCTCTGCAACTTTCCTAGACCTATCTAAAGCATTCAACATGGTCTCTCATAAACAACTCTTCACTGTCCTCAATACTCTATCCTTCTCTCAGTCTGTCATAAACTGGTTCCGGAGCTACCTGACTGACCGCCATCAATCAGTTGTTTGGCATAATGATATGCCAAACTCCCTGTCTCAATAGGTGTTCCCCAAGGATCCATCCGTGGACCCTTACTCTTCTCCATATTCACTAATAATCTAGCCTCTGCTACCAAACAAGCTACTCTCATACAGTACACAGATGATTCCACCACCATCTGCTCAGCCCACTCCCTACCTGAACTTCTAAAGACCACACAGGAAGCCTTTTCCTCAGTTGAAATTTGGCTTTCAGATGCACAATTAATACTTAACCCAAACAAAACAAAACTCCTCATCTTCCAACCCACCAAACACAATCTAAACACCCACCAATTTAATATTAAAGCCAATGACAACACCATTATCCTCCAATTGACCACACCAAACTACTTGAAGTTGAAATTGACAATAACCTCAAGTTTGACATCCACATCTCATTAACCATAAAAAAGTACACAAAAAACTAGGAGCTTTATACAGAAATAAGCAATTCCTCACCAAAACAGTGAAGATTTCACTTGCAAATAGCTACCTTATCTCCACCCTACTCTACGCCTCTCCAATATTTACCAACCTAAGGCAAAGTGAGTTAGGTAAGCTCGAAGCTTACTACAACAAAATTGCAAGGTTTGCCACTGGCACAAACTACCATAGCCACCACTGTACCTCACCTACTGAACTAGGCTGGCTAGAACTCCCTCACCTCCTTCAATGGTACCAATTCTCACTCGCCCACAAACTACTAAATCATCCTCTAAAAATCCCCCCCCCTCCAAAATCTACTCCATCCGTATCATACCCCCAGATCACCACACTCCAGCAACAAAAATCAATTACAGGTAACTAAAACCAGGAACTCTGCTGGAGAAGCTCTCTTCTCCTACTCCATAGCAAAATTATGGAATACCCTGCCTCTGTGTCATCACACATTAACTTCAAAGCTGCTCTAAAATCTCATCTAAAGAGCACTGGGCATGCCCTTGTAACAAACCTCTCTAACATCTCTACCCCAACCTCTCATCCATTTCTTCCACCCTCTAACTACCTTGGATTGCAGCCAGATACATTGCTTGTAAACCTATATCTCAGCTGTAATCTTAGCCACTGTTATTCAAGGGTAACAGCTGCTAGCTCAGCTATTAAAATAATTGCTAGTTTTTATGACACCAATGATATAAGTGTTGTACCATTTAACTAAATAATTAACTTCATTTTGAACTATAACTTTTTACTACTATTGTTAAACAAAACCTAACTATACTTCTTGCAGCTTGTAATTAATTCTTGTTTTTAATTGTTTTATTGTGCAACTTTCCTCCCCGGGCCTCCTCTGAAAAAGGACCTGTGTCCAGTCATATTTTCCCGGTCAACAAATGTAAATAAATAAAATATATACGGTTACAATTAGGAAGAGTGAGTGAGCGAATGCTTTTTCATGCTAAAACAAGTGCTCATGTGAGCTAACATCTTTCTTAATACTGTTTGTGCTGGCAGTCTTTTGAATGGGATTGTGGTACAGAATGGTAAGGGAATTTGCCTTTGCACCACTGTTGTGCAATCTCAGAGTAACTGTAAATAATTAACAGGGGGTTAGAGTGCATTTGAACATTCGCTCTAAACTGATTGCTGTTTAGAGGGTGACTTGTATGGGTGTTCGCTGTTTCATGAGATGCTCATAGATAGAGATGTATCATTGCCTATCCTTTCTCAATCCTTATAAATAGGTCAATCCAGAAATCCTGTTCCTTGTCTCTGGAAAAAGTCAACATTTTCCCTGTGCACAAAGGAGGAAATTCAACAGATATTAATAACTTTAGACCTATAGCAATCTTATCTCCCCTCACCAGTATCCTTAAAAATATATATTCAAAAACAATTACTATACTCTCTCCTGCAGGAAGAACTCCTATCCCCTACACAACATGCCGTCTGTTCTTCCTATAGTACTAGCACTGTCCTTTTAACTTGTATAGATACTGTCAATAAAGCTAGAGATAATGGCAAACTAGTCTCTTCCTTATTTCTAGACTTGTCTAAAGCCTTTTTGTCACAGCAAACTTCTATTTCAAATGTCCTCACTAGTTCACTATCAGTCCACCATTCTGTGGTTCAAAAGCTACCTTTCCAAAAGGTATCAGTCAGTAAAATGGCACTCCACCCTCTCGCCTTATCTCCCAGTCACCTTCGATGTACCACAAGGCTCTTTCCTTGGTCCCCTCCTCTTTGACATTTTCACCAACACACTGTATACTTTAACACAACAGGACACCCTAATACAATACACAGATGATTCCACTGAGATTTGCACATCTGACAACATGGTACACCTCCAAAGAATTATTCAAAGCTTCAACAGCCACTGAAACATGGCTTTGTAACTTACAACTTGTGCTCATTCCAAAAAAGACCAAACTACTACTATTTTCCCCAGATACCTCTCTCATGAAAAAGCAAAATTTAAAGTCCTCTCTTTTGATAATACAACCATTGAAGTCACTTCTCATAGCAAACTATTAGGCATGATAGTAGATGATAACCTTACATTCGGCCTGCATATCCAAAATTGCATAAGAAAAACTCATCAAAAACTAAGGATGCTTTACAGAGCCAAAAACTTTCTCACCAACGCAACTAAAACTGCCCTTGCCACTACTTATCTCCTCCCTAGTCTTCTTTATGGCATTCCCATCCTTACTAACCTTTAGGCTTCACAAAATCAAAACTTGAACAATGCTATAACAAAGTTGCTAAATTTGTAAAACATTTTCCTTTCAGAACTCTTCATCGTATAGCACTGAAAAGCCTAAACTGGTTAGAACTGCCACATCAACTAACATATGCACAACTTTTTACTACCTATAAAATTATCCTGCATCCATCTATCTGTCCAGCACTAAAAATAAATATTACACTATTATGTTCCCAATCAGTCATTGCGATCCAGTGACCAAAAACTCCAGTCTGTCTACAAACCTAGCAAATCTGCTGGAATTGCCTGTAGTCATACACTGTTGTTAAGGCTTGGAACTCCTTATCTGTATCCATCAGGTCTATACCCTCCCTCCCACCTTTCAAAAACACTCTGAAATACTTCCTCGTTAAAATTGGTCTTTGTTCTTGCTCATAACCAGGATAAACTGTATTCCTAAATATGAACAAGTACCTTTTCATTCCGTATACCTCCTAACTCTCCCTTCTTCACTTACTTCCTTACTGCTATCTAATTCTTTTCACTGACTTTCTTTGTAAATATACCATAAGCATGTTTTCACTCACTTCATATTGCAATTCCTCTTTGTATTAGACTAACTTGCCTTTAATTTCTCTACAAACTATCTAAAATTTCTCTAAATATTAGATTAATGTCATATACCTTGTATCAATTCTTAATCAATGTTTTTATATTATGGCTAATTTGTTATAATTATTTAAACTGCAGATGTTTTTGTTTTATTTTTGAAGATTGTAAAATTATTTTTCTTAAAATGTTTTCTAACAATCTGGAGATTTTTCTCCTTGGGCTTCTGCTGAATATGGGCTTCTACCCAGTTGGACATTCCCTGTAATTATATATAAATTTATTTATTTATAAAATACATACACACCATGCTGACTTATCCATGCCCACAAAAGATAGCCATCTATATACATAATTGATGTTTGTGAGGAAAGTGGAAAAAGGGGCCTTAATAACGCATCCCAACTCATTGTTCATAGTACACTGTCCCTTGGCAAGCTGTAGTTTCCTTCTGTGGATATCTATGGAGTAGGATTGTGTGAAAGTTAAGGAATTAATGACCATATTGTCCCCATCCCTGATAAAAATGTAGTGACAATCTCCGCACACTTAACAGCAGGGCTATTTGTAAACTATGTGGGTATCAGGGGAAAGGATGAGGATGGAATTTGCTAATTAAACCTTTGTCAGAATCCCTTTTTGCAGCCAAGGATCTGGTAGAGTAAAGCAGATTATCTGGATAAAGCACAGAGGCATTAGAGATGTGCAGATCCCACATAGATTAAGTCACAACCAAGAACTCAAACATAAAATTAAGCACGTTAAGATGGCAATGTTTGTTGTTTGTGCCACTGTGCCAGTGATGAGTTGCTATTACACACATACTATCCAGACCACCACAGATAATTCAGTTTACAGCTCTTTTTGACTGTGATTGCATATGAAAGAAATTATGGGTAGCTTGTTACCTTTAGCTAGATTGCAGCCACCCTACCACACACACACACACACACACACACACACACACACACACACACACACACACACACACACACACACACACACACAGTCATTTTAATCCACAGACAGCCCCATACCCATCAATTTACATCTGCTTTATTGATTGTGTACACTTCAGATGTCTGTGATAAAACAAAGCTACAGTAAGGTATTCTATTTGGCTTTGTTTAAAGACTCACTAGTTCTGTAAAGTCATAATAATGACTGTCTAACTTGGAGCAACTAGCAGCAGGGTCAGTCACTTTCATAGGTTTCCAGTTATGCAGTTAGGTCAAAGAACCTTTTAGAAATGTAGCTTTCTTTAATATATAATATAAGTTCAAATATATAGTTCAAAGACATGCATCTGGGACGTTTCCTTCTGGGCCGCCTCTGAAAATTAGCTGTGTTCCAGTTCGGACTTTCCCAGTTAACAAATGTTAAATAAATAAAATAAATAATATAAAGATTTTACTGTTTGGTAAATATCAATATTTAACCAAAAAACAGCCATGCAGCAACAGCAGTAGTCTAGTGAAGGTCTGTCCCTCAGCAGTGTGCCAGGATAACAGGAAACACACAGCTCCCAACAATACAAACTGAATTCACAATAAAAAATCATGGACATTTAATAAGGTACTTCAGTACAAAATTAACACAGTCTGTCTCAGCAGAATGTGCCCCTGCTGAGAAGTTACAGTACCTCTCACATTGATGAATCACAGAAATGTAATAACCTTGACCTCTAAGATGGCTGCACACTGAGTAACAGCTTGTTTCTAGCTCTCTCAGTGTGAAAACAGAAACTCAGCAGAGAAGGCCAGTAGACTTGTGTTTATGGGTAAATTTCAGTAACAGGCTAGTAAGTGCACTGTGTGGATGCTGGGAATAAAGAAATATAGAAGACCTGGAAAAAAATCAGCTACAAAAAGTGAGGAAGAAACATTGAGTGGGTAAAGTTGTGCAGCTGTTCAGCAAAAAGCAATGCACCCTTCAGACGTAACTTTCAGTAACCTACAGGAAGATATAAGACAACTGCATACAGACCTGGTTAGAATAAAGAAACTCTGATGGGGTATATGAAAACAAGCAACAAAAGGCTGTAAAAATGGAAGAAGCTTTAAACAGATATTCAGGTGAGATGATAAAGCTGCAAAAATCAGAGGTCAAAATGAAGAAAAGGCAGACTGAATATGAGACTGCTCAGGAAGAGATGTTTCAAAAAATAATAGAATTAGAGGACAGAACACAAAGGGAAAACCTGAGATTTTCAGCTATACCAGAGAAGCTGGAAGGAATGACTGCATTAATTTTATGAAAGCACAAATAAGCAAGTGGACTTTTATTCCACAGCAGTTGTTGTAAGTTGAAAGGGCACAATGTGTGTATGCTCCAAATTTAGCTATATGAAAGCAACATAGAACTTTAATAGTAAAGATATAATCCTACCAGCAGGAGTTGATTTTGACAAAGCTGCAGCAGAAGGATAAAATAATAAAAGTGGGAGACAAGAGAGTGTTTGTGGAGAATGATTACCCATTGTACATCAGGCAAAAGAGAAGTAAATTCATTCCACAATTCAGAGAATGTTGGGACACAGGTGTGATATTCAAACTGCTGTATCCAGCTGTCTTTAAGGTATTCTTCCCTGGAGGGACAAAATCATTTTTGATGAAGTGCATGCTAAGGAGGGAATACAAAAGTTTGTCCAACAAAAGGTGAGCTGTGAAACAGAAGGATATTCTGCTTCTTGTTCCTCTGGTAATAAAGGGCACAGAGAGACTGTACCTGTGAAACCTTTTATAGTATTTCAAAGGAAAATGTTGGAGATAAGGAAGAGTGCATGAGCGTTGACTAGAAGAATAGAGAATATGTTGGCAATGAAACAGAGACAGGATATGGTGATGGAGAAGAAAGTAATAAAACCAGTAACTTAATGTGGGATGACACTCTAATTATTATATTTGTGAAATATGACAGAACAAGAAATTCTGGAAATGTTGGACTTTTTCAAAATGTGTTGGATTCATGGGGGACTCAAGTATATGTCATACTTCATGTCATTAATGTTCAGAAAAAATGCTTTGGTGAGGGGAAGAGAGGAGAGAACGCTAACTGTAAGTAATGAAAACACTTTATTTTCTTAATAGTACTGTACTTGTGGTCCATGGTTTTCTTTGCATGCTATTTTTAAGTGTAATGGAGATTGTAAACAGGTGGTGGTGTTTTTCTTCTTCTCCCCTCTTCTCTCTTTCTTTTTGTATTTCTTTTTGTACAGTTTTGAGAAATATAGGCAATGCAGTGAAAAAAAGAGCCTGGTTAAAAAGGAATGACGAAATTAATGTGTTTTTTCATTCTTGCATGGGGAAATGACTAGCTTAAAGACCTTAGATTGATTAGGTTTAAGAGAGAGCAAGTAAATGAAAAATAATAATGAATATTATGAGGCTTTTTTTCTAGCAAATGCATGTATACTAAGTAGCAGGTCTGCAGCTGCTCTTCATGTCTCTATGGAGACAATCTGATAAAGAGAAACCAGAGAGAGTCTGGAGGAAGGGTATTGGCTGAGGGAAAATAAACAAAAACAGAGAAATTGGTTAGGATATAATGTTCTATGAAAACAATCAGGGATTTTCTCAGCTGTGAGAGCTTTAAACATAATACAAAACCAATTTGACTTGAAGTTAAGTGCTCACATTTTTTAAAATGCAATGAGGATACTAATATAAACAGGTGCTTTTGTTTTTTTCTCCCTATTTCTCCCCTTTTCTTTGTTCAGTTTTAGGAATTTTAGGAAATGTAGGGACTGCAATGAAAAAAGAGGAAGACGTGGGGAGAGAGGAAGGGTCTGATTAATACAGTTTGGCAAAAGAAAAATTTGTGTGCTTTTCCCCATGGTTGCTGTGTTAAGACCCTAGGCATTATCCAGTAACAAGTTTATTACAAAGCATGTAAATGAAAAAGAATATTCAATACTATAAGGCTTTATTCTGGTAAACAAGTTACCCTTAGAAGTTTTGTGTCTGGTTTGCATGTCACTAGAGGACAAGCTGATAAAGGGAAATGGCTTGGAGAAAGTGTTTTCTGAAAACATTCAAGTGTTTTCTCAGCTGGGGAGCTATAAAGGTAGACAAAATCAAATAGCACTTACTAATGGCACAGGCTATACCATGTGTCTTAGCATGACTAAACTTTCTTTTTTATTAACTCTAGACTGTCTGTGTGGCTATAAACTTAGAACTTTTGTTCATATTAGGAGGCAAAAACTTCAATATTTGGAGATGTGCATACTTTTTATTATTAAGTTAATAAGTTTGTTTTGGGGGGGTTCTTTTTGAGGACTTTCAAAAAAACAAAACAGTTATGTAAGATGTGGCTTAGACGCAAATGGATATGACAGGAAACAACTGTATAAAAGACTAACCTGCTGAACAGTATATGCATGTAATGTAAAAGTTGGAACCAGACATTTAACAAAAAAGCAGTTTTACATAAAAGGTGGTAATAATAACTATATAAGAAAATGATGTTTTCTTTAATGTATTTCAGTTTGAATGGTCTTATAGATAAATATAAAAAGAAAGAGTAGTGAACTGTATTAAAAATGTAAAGTGCAAATAGCTATGCTACAGGAGACACATCTGGAAAGAACTGAACATGTGAATTTGATAAATAAATGTTTTCAGGGTGGCTATTCAGTGGAATATCTGCAGCAAAGGAAAAGAGGAGTACTTATATTAATTGCAAGAGGAGCTCCAGTAGTGATAGAAGAGGGAAAAAAGATAATAATGGAAGATACATAGAACTAAGGGGCTACTAGCTAGGGAGGAGGATTACACTAGCATGCATTTTCATTCCACCTAAAACTGGTATAATAGAGCTTAAGAAAATTGTAGGAGAAATAATCATCTTTCAGCAAGGAATATTATTTATAGGTGGAGAATGGAATTTGGTTTACAACACTGAGGATGTGTCTGGGGGACCTAGAAGGGAAATATAACAAAGGTGGTAGATTTTTGAAGAAATTTCTGAAAATGTTTGGTTTGGAAGATGTGATTTCAGTACTAGGAGTTTAGCATGAATTTACATATTATTCATCAAGATACAAAAACTGTGCTAGGCTTGATAGATTTTATATCTCACAGGAACATGTGTATTTAATTGAAGGTCTTGAAATTTACCCAATAGCTATTCCAGATCATGTGCCAATAATAACTAAAATAAAAATGCAAGGTAATAAAATAAAATTGAGACAGTAGCACTTTCCCACCTATCAGTTGAAAAAAACAGGAATTTAAGGAATGGGTTTTGGAATTAATTCAGGAGCATACCTCCCAACCATACCAAATTACTCGTTTTTTACCGAGTTTTGGGGTCCAAATAATGGGGTGCCATGATTCTTGAATGGCACCCCTTCATTTCCAACTTTTCCCCCAGCATTTTTTATTTTTAATTTATTTTCTTGTTTTTGAGCTGATCTCATCACATGCAAGATGTCAGCTCCTTCGGAGATACCAGCCATTTGGAATTGAGCTCAGTGCATACATTTCTGGCTGGCTGGCTGGCTGGCTCACTTTGAATTAGATGTGAGCAGGAAGCACATTTGTGAGCTGGTTAGATAGAAATGCCTTCCTTTTTGTTATTTGGCTGCGAGCTGGTTAGATGGAAAGTCCTCCGGCTGCACCTGCGAGCGGTCCGGTCCAGGGTGAAACGAATCTGGCTGATGAACTGCATTCTGAATGGAGGGTCCGGTCCAGGGTGAAATCTGGCTGATATTTATTTCTGAACCAAGTTGCAGTTTCAAGAGTGGGAAGTACAGGGTGAAACAAACAATGTAGGAACATTTAATTTATTCTCTAAACGGAGTGGTGTGTGTGTGTGTGTGTGTGTGTGTGTGTGTGTGTGTGTGTGTGTGTGTGTGTGTGTGTGTGTGTGTGTGTCTGTCTGTCTGTGACTGACTTCATGGGAAAACTTTTCTGCATTCTCAGCATTGGATTAGGAACCTTCAGTTTCATTTGTGATAACCACAGTGCTTGACCCTCCCTTTTGAGTCATGTGCACAGTAAAGGCTCTTTGTTGTTTAAGTTAGTCCTTAAGCAGTATGACCCGCAGAATTTCTGGCCAACGACTATGTGTAGAATTTTAACTTTTTTCCATTTTGGATCAGTCCATGAGCAATGTTCTGCTGCTACCATCTTGGCTGGAAGTCTTCTCATCTCTTATTTGAACCTGTGTCACATTTTCCCAGACTTATTGCTTGAGCACTCAAGAAACAAACAAAAAAAAACTAAATACATTTTCAAACTGCCCATCCCCTTTTAAGGTACAACAAACTCTCAAAACTATAAACAATTTCCAGTAAGGAAATCTATCTCTCAAAATAGGAAGAGCAGCTGCAAATTAACAGCTATACCCCCAGGTATTACCTATTCTAAAATTAACATTAACCCTGTGCATATTAGAACAACATGTATTCCCACTTATTCAGACTGCCATTTGTTCAACTATTCTTCTACCAGATGTGAAAAACACTTTTTATACTATTAGTAAATATTAAATTTTAGTGTGGCGACCCCTAACCGGGAAAAGCCGAAAGACACAAACAAACTGTTAAGAAAAAGTACACTAGCTAAGCTTAATTAAATTAAATAGTGCACTGTTATGCCTAATCCATTAAAGTACTAGGGTTTCTGTGGAAGCAATTGCTTATATAACTATTCACTTCCCATACTTCCAAACTTCATTTTTTACTTTTTCACTGAACTGCTTGCCAATACCCCTTTAAAAGTCAATTACCTTATAGCTTGCAGATCACCAAAAAAGATTACTCAGAACACACTGTCCAGATTGTTCATAATTAACTGTCTGCATCTGCAGGCTGTTTGTCTTCATTCAAAAGCAAATGCTGATGTAAAATCTAGCTAGTTACTTCACAAATACAAGAAAGAACTACCATTTTCATGTATTCACTTCTACTTAGAAAGTTGTGCTTAGTTTAAATGGACATTGATCTAAGCATCCACTTGAATAAAAATACGATCAATACACATTTACATGCCCCAGCAGCCAAAAACCACATTATATTGCCATCAGCTTGCCTCTTTCCAGTCTTTCTTTTCTTGCTGCAGTGTAAAGCAACTTGAGTACTTCATTAACGTAATACCAATAGCCTAATCATCAGTAACTGATAACTACCCCCCTACACCTTACATTTAAAATATCTGTAACTGCTATACAGAACTAATTTATAATGACAACAAAATGTTGTTTAGTACACATAAGGAAATATTAAGAATGAAAATTTTCACTTTTCAGTCACTTTTCCATCAAGACATTGTCCTCGAGCAGTCCGGTCCAGGGTGAAATGAATCTGGCTGTTAAATTACATTTTGAATGGAGGGTCTGGTCCAGGCTGAAATCTGGCTTACATTTATTTCTGAATGGAGTTAGTTTCAAGAGCGGGAAGTCCAGGGTGAAACGAACAAAGTAGGAACATTTCATTTATTCTGAACGGAGTGGTGTGTGTGTGTGTGTGTGGGGGGGGGGTAAAGTCCCTAGCTGCCACCATTTCTGAATTTGTGCCTCGTATTTTTGATCTGTTCCTCATAAAATCTGTGGTTTTCAGGATTTTTGTGGCAAATCACTAAAGGATTGAATTCACTAAATAATGGCAGGCATTTGAATTCCAGACTTCATATTCTTCAGAAAATAAATGGTAACACAAAACCTTTTATTCTAGCAATTGTCTAAGTTTATAAGATCAGTATTTTAAATTTGTCCCTATTTTGGGGTTGCATTCCCCCATTATTGTCTTTGTCCAGGTTTTTTGTGCTAAGAGGTTGCGAGCTGTGGTGAGAAATGAATTCACTAAATGATAGCCATTTAAGTTTCAGTCTTCCTATCTTTCAGAAAACTGATGATTTGGCATAGTGGTATGTTGCTGTGACTGTAGAGCACAGGGTCCTGGGTTCAAGACTGGGCAGTGAAATGCATCGTGGTAATGCATTTTATTCTAGCAACTTTACAAAATGTTTGTCCCCCCAAAAAAACACTGAAATTGAGTGTGAGAAGCTGTGCAAGATGCACATGGCCTACACTACTGTCATTATATATATATATATATATATATATATATATATATATATATATATAGTGGGGTGTGGAAGTAGACTTTTATGATGGACATGTTCTGAATTGGGAATTTTTGTTATTATTGGTTCATGCATTTTGTTTCATTGCCTACTGGAAAAATGTTCAAACAATAAATTTAAAATGTGCTCTATCTAACAAGTATGTTGTATTATACAAGGAATATAATTTAATAAAGTCAGGAAGGTGTATCAAAGAACACATGTACGTTTCTTGTTTTGTGTCAAGGGGCCAATGGTTTGAAAACAGCCCAAAGGTAATCTTTATCCACCACTGCCCAGATGCATTTTCTTTGGATGTGGTGTGGGTTTCAATGCTGTCACAATGAATGTGACTTTCAAGGGCAGAGAAGTTTTAATGCCAAGTCTGTTATAATTGTGAGATAGTATTGCTTTGTTTAGCAGCTGTCTATTAGTGTTTGTGCATTGTGCTATAAAATGTAAAAATAAAATCATTGTAGAAGTAAAGCAGTATGCACACAGTGTTTATAGCAAATGGGGTGAATATAGAGGTAATGGAACATTGTAATGGCTGCAGAGGGTCTGTGGTGCCATATTTTGGTTGTCTATTCTTCAGTTTGCATTTGAAAGTTGGTATCCCACAATTCCATTGGAGTGGGTGGGGTTACATAGAACTAACTGTACCTATTTTGCATGGGCCTTGTCCAGATTTTTGATGTTTCCAGGTTGAGTGGTATGTTCAGAAGCTACTACAGAAGACAGAAATTTCTTCTGAAAATATAGCTAGGGAGTGAGATGAAATTAAAGTAGAATTTAAAATTAGTGTGGAAATAACAGGAAGGGAGATACATTTAAGAAGTAACAAGAATTATTTACAGGGACTGACAAATGTTAAAGTATTGTCAAATAGGGGGAATCTCTCAGAACAAAGAAAAGGAGCAACTGCAGAATGTTAAACAGAAAATAAGAGATTACCTCTATAATATGCATTAGTTTAGAAAGATTGCTGTTAAGCAATTGCTTTTTGATTATAATTCTAGAGCACAAAAACATTTAGCACAACAGCTCATGCAACAGAAAGTGGAAAGGGTGGTCACTGAGCTTAGGGAGCCTATAACAAGGAAGATAACAAGAGATCCTGTAGAAGTATAAGAAATATTTCAGAAATTTTATGAAAATTTGCATAAAGCAGAGAAATATGAAAATCAAGAAAAGGTACAAATGGAAATGTTTATGGAAGAATTAAGTATGCCAAGGATAGAGGTAGATGTGGCTCAATTACTAACAGGATAGGAAGAGATGAGATAAAAATGGCTATGTATAACCAACCTACAGGAAAGTCCCCAGGAATAGATGGTATCCCTGTGGAAGTTTGGAAGTTAGGAGGGAAAAAACTGGTAAAGATCTTTAAGGTTTTGTTTAACAGTATTTTAAGAGGAGGAAAAGTACCAGCATCCTGGAAGAAGGTGGTGAGAACGGTAATATCTAAAGAGGGTAAAGATCCATCGGATCCAGCTTCATACAGGCCCATTTCAATACTAAACCATGATTATAAAGTGTTTATGTGTATAATGGCTAAAACAATGGTAAAAGTGATACCAAAATTGATAGATATGGATCAGTGTGTTTTTGTGGAGGGGAGGCAAACATTTGACAATATCAACAGAACACTGAAGATTCAGAGGGAAGCAGAATGTAAGAAAATACCACTTTTATTGGTGGGTCTTGATGCAGAGCAAACATTTGAAAGAGTAGATTGGGACTTCATGAGCATGTCAATGGAAGCATTTGCTTTCCCTGATACAATTATAAGGCTGATTAGGAGTATATATGAGAAATTGAAGGCTAAAATTAAAGTGGGTGGGATCATCACTGATAACTTCTGATTGAGTAGATGAACTAGGCAGGATTATCCTCTTTCCCTTTGTTTGCATTACATTTAGAACCACTGTCAAAGAAAATAAGGGACTCAGAAATTCAAGGATATAATTGGTATGGTAGTCAGGAACAGTTAGCTCTATTTGCAGATGATATTATTTTATACATGACAAAACCAGAAAGGGACATTACAGCGTTGTGGAACATTTTAAGACAGTTTCATGTCTTCTTGGGATAAAAAAAATAATGAAGCTAAAACAAAGTCAGTAGTGGTAAATTATGTACCCACACACAAATTGGTCCAACAATATCCATATTTATGGGGATATGATAAAATAAAGTATTTAGGAGTATGGATTAGAAATGACTCTGTTGTGGCAGCTAAGGATATGTGGGAGGGGACTAAACAAAAGATAATACAAAAACTGAGAAACTGGAACATTTGTCATATAGATATGAATACTAATATACAAGCAATTAAAATGTTTTAGTCCCTTTAGTGTTATACAGAGGTCAGGCATATTTTTTATCAACCAGAGGAGAAGCTGTGGATAGCAATTAAAGAGTTGAAGGATTTTATCTGGGAAGGGAAGACACCAAGTGTCAAGTGGGATAAGCCGATTCTTCCACTAGAACAAGGTGGACTAGGATTACCCCAATTTGAGAGAGTATTTTAGAGCAACACGGTTTAGGCTTTTATACATAGCACAAGCAGAAAACTATAATTCAAAGTGGAAAGAAATGATGATGATATAGGGAGGAAGCTCAAGAAATAAGGAGAGAGTGGGATTTTGGATGCAGACTCTTAAGGAGAACACCAAATATCATACAGAGTACTATATACATAAAATAGCAGGGAGTATTCTAAGAACTAAACCAGTACGAGAATGAAGAAAACAGATTCTGCTGACAGGGATGACTGTGGTTAGGGATACAGAGATAATAGGCAAGAGAGGCTGGAATTTATTGCAGAAAACTTACAAAGGAACCAAGATATTGGGAGCAAATAACTAGAAAGGGAAAGGTAATAGAATCGGAAGAGGCCAAGAATTTATTTGGACTGCAGGTTAGAGATTGTCTTCCCTATCAAGAATTGATATCAGAGTATAGGCAGAGAGAAAGAAATAAGGGGGGGGTCCTAAATGAAAGACCAGTACTGGTAGAATTTTTAGTAGAATCTAGAACAGAAGCTGCTGTTAAAAAAGGAATAATTAGTAAATCATATAAAATATTGCATGATAATTATAAGAATCAATCAGAGGAGCTTAGAAAGAATTGGGAAGAAAGATTGGATAAGCAATTCACAATCAGTCAATGGAGGGTGTATGTATATCTCCCAAATGTGCAAAAAAGTCTAGAAGATTTAGGATCTTTGCCTGGAAGTGTTTACATAGATATTTGTATTCCCCATGTGGAATTTTTCTTGAGGTGGATAGCAAATGTTGGAGAGGTGATGGGCAAGAAAGAGGTGGCTGGGAACATATTTTTTGGGAGGGTAATGAGCTGGCAGTTTAGAGATTGCCTACAGAACAGTTTGTTGGAGATGCTGGGTGAGTGGATTGAATTGACTGGAGAGATGATTTTTTTGAGCTATGATACAGAATTGTAATTGCCTAGACATATTGCTGAGTCTAATTACAGTGGCTGCCAAAAAAGCAATTACTAGAAAATGGAAATCAAAGTCTAGACCAACTTTACTAGAAGTAGTAAATATAGTAACATATATAAAATGGCTGGAACTGTGATCTTTAGAAAAGGGAAGAAGCAAACTACATAGGAAAACATGGGAATTGTTGGAACAATATATGCAGAGAACGAATGAGGTTTAAGAGTCAGGATTCGATTGACACATGTAATGTTTAACTGACAATGACTAGATAGATTATAACTGATTTGTAATGTTTGCAACTGCAGTTGTTTCAATGGTGTCTGTGGTGTATAATGTTTACAACTAAAATGGTGTCATTTTGTTTGCTTTCATTTATATAAATGTGAGCTTGCCTATGTCATATGTGACAATTTAATAGAGATGTTTATTTAAAAAAAAAAAAAGAAATGTAATAGCCATATTGCTCTTTAACAGATACTACTCCCAAAAATCATATCAATAGTAACAAGTGATGCTGTACTACCGTTTGTTTTCATAGATCATATGTCCCCCAAAAGTGATACCCTCATTCAGTAGATTTCTAATGTCTCACTGAAAAGTAAACAAACATGTAATAGATACTGTACCATATTTCAAATGTCTGCTGTTTGAAATATTCACTGACCCCCAACGAGCCATATTTCTATTTGATAGTTTTCAAGTAATGACCATGTATTGTCATGTGCAGTATGCCTTCTCACCCCTTCCAAATAAAGACATCTATTAATGACCATGTATTCTCATGTGCATTATGCCTTCTCACCTCTTCCAAATAAAGACATCCATTTTCTGTGTACAACTCTGATGTCTGATTATGCGGCATGTAAAAAAAATAGGACAAAATTTATTTCAAACTCTCATGCCTGAACTTGTAGACATGCTTACAACATTGCTTACTTGTAGTGATTTGGCATGACTCCTTGCATAATCTTTCTAACTGGTTCCATTATTTTTCTTAGGATTCTATCAAGTTTGCCCTGGATGTTGTGAGGGACTGCAACCCCTGTACCCCCTAATTAATATAACCATTTTCTGGTTTCACACTATTTGTGGGGAGGGGAGCCAAATTAGTTGAATCCACAGATTGCCCCCTGTTCACAAGTAACCATTGCCCACACTCCTCCTCCCCCAAACTAGCCATAGCAATGACTGCTTTGCATAACCTATATAATTGTTCTTTGCTTTCACTCACAACCTGCCCTCATACACACAGACATTTATGGCAATCACCTCTTGTATGAATGCCAAAGTACGTTAAATCACAGCCACAGTAATTTACTTCATCTTCTACTACAGGACAGAAGCAACAGCCACTTTAATCTACTTAACTTCAATTATAGGGCACATCACCTCCCAATAAACTTCAGTAAAAATTAAGCAAAAACATTTTGTTGGCCATGTGTACTGTTACCACTGTCCACACATCTATTTTGATTCCTGCAGAAAAGTGGCAAAACAAGAATCACCACAGAGGTATTTCAATTTGAAGCATCCGGCACTATGCTGTGTCCCCCATAATTCTCAACTAAACCACACCAATAATCTCTTAGTTGTGATGATCCTTACTTTCCTTTACTGTCATGTACCAAATGCCCTTCCAATAGACAGCCACTTCTGTTAGTCCTCTGTAATCACTCAAAGCGGTAAAAACATAACCACAGCAATGTAGATCAATTTGTTGTTGTAGGAGGATTAATCACTTTGCCCTTAAACTGCTCAAAATGAACCTTAATCATAGCCCTTATCCTCTTAGCACAGGAACCAGGAACAAAACCAAAACCGAAGGAGAGACAAAAGCCCATAATTACTGACAAACTTGAAATAGTCCATTCTCTTATGTACTAAAACAGGATAGAATAACATAGCAGGTTTTATACTAGCATCCAGTCTTCTGAAGAATATGGTCTGCATCTCAAAAGTGTGTCAGTACTCCTCATCAGTTTACCAAAGAAGAAAGGTATGAGTCATAGCCAACCCACCAACAGTCTCCCCATTTATGAAATCTGCCACATCTCATGTTCCGTGAATGGAGGAGTCCCTAGGAGAAAGCAGAATGATATGCTAAAACAGCTGAAAAAAAATCTAACAAATTAAGGCAAGCTGTAGGACCACTGTCTTTCCAAAACTAAGGTGGTTGAATTAATCTGTCAATAGAGTCTACTTCTCCCTTACGTCTCAACTTCTTTGCTCAATAATTCTAGACAAAACCAATTATAATAGGGAGACAAAGGCCCACAGTTGGAGAAAATATTTAAATGTTACTCTAATTCACTTAAAAGTTAATAGAACAACAGGCTTTGCATTAGCATCAATTTTTTTGCACAATAAAAAGTGTGAAGCTTTAATGATTGCATTACTGACTGACAATCTTAACTGACCAACTAGAAAATCAGGAATTATATAATGAACAAAGTAAAAATAAAAGGTGTGACACTCCTGCACTGGCCCAATAATCAAGGATCCTCAATTCTCACCACTAGCACCAGTGAGGGACGTGGGAAGATGACAAGTATACACACACACTACAGTACAATTTCCCTTAAGAGCACACAGAGATCACAGTAAATCTGGGGCTGGTTTCTCTTTCTTTCTCCAGATCCCCAATAAGACGTCCCACTGGCAAAACTATAGGGTTAAGATCTCAGCTGAGTGGTTAAACCAAAACCTCCAGCACCCTCTCTGTCCAACCAGTGCTTCATGTCCCTGCTCCAAGTAGTTGACACACACACACTTTGGGATTTTATTTATATACAAACATACAGACACTCCTAGGGAAGGCTGGCACAGGTTTACTAGCTATGCCCCCTTCTGCCCAGATTAAAGGTAGTCATCACCACCACCAACTACCCTTAATTATCAGCTACTATAAGGCCCTTATCAAAGGGTGAACAATCTTCTGTGTGATGTTACTTTTATCCAAATGGTAAGTGTGTCAAAGACTTTAAGGCTATTGGAGTGGCCTATACAGTGTCACCAGATATGTATGCAAGTATTGTAAGATCTTAAATATCTCTAAACAAACCAGTCACAATTAAAAGGTTTAAATATATTTAATACTAAAGAATAAAGGAACAAGACAATAATCAATAACTCAATACAGTGACTACAGAGTTCGGAATCACAGGAAATATTTTAAAACAACATTGCAGAACAATCTCAAATAAATACAAAAAACATCTCAACTAATCTTACTATATTCCTATCTACCTCTAAAAGAAATACTACAACAGCAGGAGAAAACTAATGTGGAATAAGGTGAAGTCCCGAGACTGGAAAAACTCCCTTATCAGCCTCAACAAAAAGTTGAGATCCCACATCAAATCCTCTAAAGCTAGCTATGAAAACAGAATTGCAGTAGATAGTAATGACAACCACAAGGCTTTCTATAGTTATGTAAAGAATCTCCATGGCAATATCCAGATTTGCTCTGAGCTACTGTACAATGGTACCTCCTATACTGAGCCAACAGATATTGCCAGTACACTGGCCAACAGATTCAGTGCCAACTTTACCCCCCTAAAGGACCAATCACAATGCCAGTAGATTGCCAGACACCCAGTATTACTGCTCCATGGGTTAAAACAGTACTGTCCAAGGCCAAGAATACAGCTTTTATGGGACCTGACAATATCCCTGGTTGCGTTCTACATGAACTACAGAGTGAACTGGCACCTCACCTGTGTGCCCTGTTCAATCACAGCCTCACCTCAGGCTTTGTCCCTACCAAATGGCGCACTGCAACAGTCATCCCTCTCCACAAAGGAGGAGCGACTACAGATCCTGGGAACTATTGCTCCATTAGCCTGACTAGTCTGATATGCAAAGCTATAGAACGCATCATCATGGACCTAATAAACAAGGATATAGGGAATCTCCAAACTCTGGATCTCACACAATTTGGCTTTATGAAGGGTAGATCATGCTTGCTCAACTTGGTCGACTTCTTTGAGTCAGTTGCCAGAGCTGTGGATGAAGGCAAGGTGGTTCATACAGCCTACCTTGATCTGGCCAAAGCTTTTGATACCATTCCCCACTCAGGAATCATAGAAAAACTCACTAAGCTTGGCATCAACCCTTATATCACTAGGTGGGTTGCAAACTGGCTCACAGATAAAACCCACAGTGTGAAAGTAGCTGACTCCAAGTCAGACTGGCTACTAGTCACCAGTGGAGTTCCATAGGGTTTGGTCCTGGGTCCTCTCCTGTTTGGTATCTACTTCTCTGAAGTCCAGGCCAACACAAAGGGACTCTAGCTGACAAAATTTACAGATGTTTGCAAGTTGGGGCGCTATTATTAACTCCCCAAGGTCATTGTCTCCCTCTACTCTTCCCTCATTAGACCAATCATCAAGTACAATGCCCCATTGGTATTTACCTCACTAGACACCTGCAACAACTGGAGAGGCCACAAATGTACCTCACAAAGAGGCTTCAAGGCCTTAAACACCTGTCCTATATGGACAGACTCAAAAAACTCCAACTATTCTCTGTGTCATCTCTGCTTGACTTACAAAGCCATGTCTGACCCAGCTCTGTTAGAAATGCTACATCTAAAGAAATCCCAATCCCTCTGCACCACATGCTCCAGAGACCTCAACCTCATTAGCACAATTAACAGAACATGCTGGAGGGACAGGTTCATAACCCAGAGATGGCCCATGCTATGGAACAGACTTCCCATACATGTCAAGCAGAGCACCTCGCTGACCCACTTCAAGAGAAATCTTGATGAGTGGATGGGAAACAAAAAAATTCACCCCGTGGATAACTCCAGTGGCTCTACTCGACAGAGGCACTGGGAACTAAGGATGGGTGGCACTATGCCAGGGTAATCCTATGGCTAGTCTTGTAAAGGCCCTAGGGCCATCAGCCTAGTACACACCTATGAACTGTACCTAAATCTTACTTACAGAGCAAGGCAAATATAGATGAAAAATGCTGAATGGATGTTTTCAGATCCAAGACAAGATACAAAATACCAAATCTCTGAGAGAGTTCCCAAATTAATATCAAAACATTACTGCTGGGTCAGCTGGATAACATCACTATTTGTCCCCTGCCTGCAGTTCCCAGGCTAACCAGATACCAATAGAATTTAACATTTCTCTGTGAAAAATAATTATCACTAAGAAGTTTGTCTAGAACTGTAAGTCATAAAACAATTTTCTGTTCTTCTTCTGTCTGTCTTTGCCATTAGAATGGCTGAGAAAGGACTTTTGGGTTTTAAAAAGCATTTCAAGTGTGGGCATAAGTTACCTATTTTGGATCCCCGCAGTCTCTATGTCTATTGCTTAGGTGTCCAGCACCTTCAGGAAGACTGCACTATCTGCTGTAACTTTAATCCACTGGCATTGGTGGATAGAAAAAAAATTAACATTAAAAGATATGTTGCCGTCTTCCTTCAGAGAGGCTAATGCAGGGGCTGAATCCCCCAAGCAAAGGACTATGGAGTCCAAATCTTCCACTCCTTTATTTTTCTCAACTCCATCCTTCAAGCCTTCTAGGAAAAGGTCAAAATTAGATTCGAGGAGGCCTCATACCTCTTCTCCCTTGGCTCCGAAAGGAAAATAGTCATCGGATTCGATATCCTCGGATCTGACTAAACAATCTTAAGATCCGACTACTAAGGATCCTATAATTTTGCCTAGGACTCCCAGTATTCACAATCGGTCAATCCGCCTTCTAGGATGCCTTCCCCTTTTTTAGAGAGGAGCCATACAAAATCCCCTTCCATGGCATCATTTCATTCATCTAGGAGTTTGACCGAAGAAGATGTGGATTGGATAATTAGTAAGTTTATCTCAGCACAGATCCAGATGGGTGAGTTATCAGTGCCTACCAGTTCAGGTCAGGTAGCCCACCCATTGACCATTTCACCCCTCACTCCTCCTCCGATTCCTTTAGTTGCTTCAGAGTCCCCAGATCTGGAATTTCTGGGTCCATCAGGCTCAAATCCAAGGATAACTTTTTCATTCGATCCGAAGTTGACTCTGAGTGCCCCAGCTCTGACTTTTTCAGATCCATAGGTCTGTCTGAGCTGGAGCCTCCATGTCACATCTGAGGTGTTGTAGTTGACTGTGAGGGTTTTGGAACCATCTCTGGACCTTGGGGCTTTGGCACTGAATAGCTTGTCTCCGACCTCCTCCTTGGGGAAGACTGCTTTCAGGGTGGGAGGGCACAAGGGTATCAGAAACCTGCCTTCTCAGCTCCAAGGTCCTCTCTCTCTCTGGGGTGGTTGGCCTTCAAGTTTGTGAAGTGTGCTTTCTCTGCTTCAACAGAACTGATGGATCCAACTCCCTTGGATTTCCAATCCACCTCCCAGATGTCTCTGTGCTTAGTGCCTCATCATTTGAAGCCACAGTGGCAGCCAGGCCAAGACCACCAGTCTACCCAGCAGGATATTACAGTCTTTTCTGACACCTCCCTGAAACACTCCACTGAGGAGGTCTCTAGGAGGAGGAAGTGTAAGAGGAGACACTTAGATTCTCCACCAGAGTCAGTCACTGAGGATACAGACTTTGATGAATGTGAAGGGTCCTCATGATCATCTCCAGAAGACATCTCATTTGGAAACATTCTTGAGATCCTGAAACAGAGAGGTGGTTTCCCAGCAATCCTTAATCTGAGGAGTCAGATTGTCTAGAGATGTTTGGAGCTGGCCCACCTACCTCCTGGGATACTCCACCTGATGATGAGCTCATTGATTTTGTCTCTTGGCAGGAATGGAAAGAGCCTGACACATTTGAACCAATACCCAGGAGGCCAGATAGGATTCTAGCTCCACCTTCGGAAAAATAATTTTGGATTAAAGGGGTGCACATGGATGCCATGGTTGTGGTGGCAGCCACCAAGAACTTGCCAAGAAGAGTTCCTCTGTTCATCCCCCTAACAAGAAGTCTAGGGGAATGGACAGGTTTGTGAAGCATGTCTATGCTTCAGTGACCTTTGTCCTTAGGTTGCTGAACTGTTTGGCACATTTTACTAGGTTACAAAGGGGTTTGATC
The DNA here is from genome assembly GCF_019279795.1 of Protopterus annectens. Taxonomy (NCBI): domain Eukaryota; kingdom Metazoa; phylum Chordata; order Ceratodontiformes; family Protopteridae; genus Protopterus; species Protopterus annectens. The sequence goes on along the minus strand of NC_056731.1, from coordinate 1,128,916,180 downwards.
AAAGAAGTTTCAACCTCCCTTTCAGGAACCATTTCTGTAGAGCCCCGGTCATCTGTGGCTTCTCATTTGGCCACCCTTCAATCTATTTCAAATTCATCCATGAGGCTCATTTTGCATGCAGCTGAAAGCATCTCAAGGGCAGTGGGTTCAGCGGGCATTTCCATTAGGAGGCATGCCTGGATGAGCTTATCTGATTTTGCAAAGCCCTTCAAGTCCTTGTTCATCAATGCTCCCTTTGATGGCACTTTCTTGTTTAGTCCTGAAGGGAAGGACACATTATCCAGGTGTGAGAAACCCTGTCTGCAGTGGATGTACATTTTTCGACCGCTCAAAGATCCTTTTTAAGGAATCAATGAGGTGGTAGGAATATGTGGTTCAGGAAGTCCCAGGGTCCTTTTCAGGACACACACAGAGAAAGTAGAACTCTAATGGTTGATGCTGACCCTGTGGCAGAGGAGGCCCATTAAACCAGGGGTCCAGAGATTCCTTTTCTGACAGACCCTACCAGTGCTCCTGAAAGGAGGCCTGATTGTCCACCTCTGGAGACAATTGGGGGTTGAATATCCCTACACCAGAGAGACTGGCTAGACATAAAATAAGATAGCTGGGTGCAGAAGACCATTCCCAGAGGTTATATAATTCCCTTTTCCCTTCCACCTCCAACCCCATGAAAAATTCATGACATTCCAGCCAATCAGAGGAAAGAAGCAGCAATACAAATACAAAGGCTGCTAGGAAAAAAAAAAGAGTCATCCAAGAGGTCCCACCAGACTAGATAGAATCTGGAACTTACTCAAGATTGTTTTTAGTGCCAAAGAAAATATGGGACTGGAAACCAATTCTGGATCTCAGCAACTTGAACAAGTCAGTTCGACACACAAAGCATCGGATGGTCATGGTTCGGTCCATTCTCCCTTTACTGGGTAAGGATGACTGGATATGCCTGATAGACCTTCTGGATGCATATTATCTTATAAAGATGAACAGACAATCCAGAAAGTATTTACTTTTCTGGCTGAGAGACGGTCACTACTAGTTCAAAACTCTGCCTTTGACCTCACCACAGCCCCCAGGGTGTTCACCAGATGTATGGCAGTAGTAGCAGCTCACTTGAGACTGCAAGGATTCCAGTTGTTTCCATATCTACTGTCTCATTACTGCCCCGACCAGGCATCTGTTAATAAGGGCAAGAAATCAGGTACTCCAGATTTGATCTCATCCTGGGATAACCATAAATTATGACAATTATCACCTACAATCAACTCAAAATTTAGAATTCATAGGAGCAGTTTTCAACACAAAGTCACTGATGGCTTCTCTTCCTCTCTCAAGAGTACAGCTGAACAGATTACAGGTCAGAAAAATAATTTGCAATACCAAGATCTCACCCTGCTTTGCCCTTCAGGCTCTAGGATCAGTGTGAGTGGCAATAACCTTAGTACCTCTACTCCTCTAGCCATATTCCACATGAGGATTCTTCAATGGATGTTAGCAACACAGTGGTCTATTCTCCACCAACGCATGTCAATACAAATAAGAATCACTCAGGCATGTAACAGAGATCTCAGATGGTGGATTCAATCAGATCAGGTTCTACAAGGCTGTCCATTCATTCTCCCTTGGCCCCAGGCCGTAGTGACCACAGACGCTCCCCAATTGGGGTAGGGGGGCACTTTCTTGGAAAATAGTCCAAGGTACTTGGTCCCCCAAAGAGGCCAACTTGCATATAAATGTCCTAGACATGAGAGCAGTGCTCTTAGTGTTGCATGACTTCCAGAATGCTCTGTCTTAAGAGACAATTGCTATTCAAACAGACAATATGTAATTAGTTTGGTACTTCAACAAACAAGGAGGGACCAAATCACATGCCGCTTATGTCAAGAAGCACTCGGATTGTGGCAGTGGGTGATCTCATCCAACCACTTTCTCATAGCAGTGCACATTCCAGGGAAGTCCAGTGTGATAGCAGATGAATAGAGCAGGTACATTCTTCTGACTCATGAGTGGTCTCTCAACAAGAAAGTGACACAAATGACCTTTCATCAATGGGCCAGCCTTGCTGTGATCTTTTTGCTTCTCCCCTAAACAATAAATGCAGCAGCTACTTTGATGTAATCCCCCACAGGGTGAATCACTGAGGGATGCTCTACTTCATGAGTGGCCTCCTGGTCTGCTTTGTGTCTACCCGCCAATTCCAGTAATTTCAAAATTTCTGCAGGTTGAAGAGCAAAGTCATCTTCATTACACCTTACTGGCCTTGACAGGTTTGGTTCTCTTCCTATGATTTCATCTAATTTACCAACCTTGGATTCTGGATCTGAATCCAGAACTCTTGTCTCACCTGACCGGCATGATTCACCCAGACATCTCAAACCTCAAGCTTATGGCCTTGTTTCTCCAGTTCTGTTAATAGCCTATGCTCTCACTTGCTAGGCACAACAAAATCATTTGGATCCATTTTCAGCTCCAGTACGTAACATACTTGAATTTTATATTTACTTTTTGAAGAAGGAGTTAGTTCCTCTACCATTATGGTTCATTTACTTGAATTTTTAGCTTTATTTTTTAAAGGAGCTAGTTCCTCTGCCATTAAGGTTCATTTAGCAGGATTATCTAATTTCCAAGTTTGATTTAATGGTTCTTCAATAGCCTCTGCTAAACTGTGCAGAGCATTCTTGAGAGGCACTCTTCTTTTGAAATCAACTCCCTTTTAAACATCCTGCTCCACCATGGGACCTAAACTTTGTACTGCAGGCATTAATATATTCTCCCTTTGAACCAGTGGCTAAGTGTGATCTTAAATTTCTTACTTAGAAAACTATCTTTCTCGTAGCCGTTACCTCATCTAGATGAATTTCACAAATTCAAGCCTCGTCTTCAAAACCTCCCTATTTGATTTTTCATAAGGATAGAGTTACGCTACAAACAAATGCTTCTTTCCTTCCCAAGGTGGTGTCAGAATCCAGTATCAGTCAATCCATTAATTTGCCAGTATTCTTTCCTAAATTCACAAATGGGCGAATACATGTTGCATTTACTGGATGTTCACAGGCAATTACATTTTTACTTGCATAGAAGAAAAGAAATCAGAAAAACAGACCAGTTGTTTGTTTCATTTGCAAATTGAAATTGAGTAAACCAGTTGCAAAAGTGACTTTAGCCAGATGGCTAACTGATTGTATTTCTTTTACCTATAACAAATGGGTTTTACCTTACAAAAACCTGTCAAAGCGCATTCCACTAGATCCATGGCAACTTCTTCAGTCTTTCTATCCGTAGTTGCCATGGACTACATATGTGCAGCAGCAGGTTAGGTCAGTCCTTATTGATTCAACTGTGCTGAGGAATATCCTTCCTTAGACTCCACCCCAGTGGCGGCTGGTGACTTCAAATCACAGGGGGGCTGCAGGAGACAGCTGAATGGGTGGGGTCAAGGGGAGGGGGTGTGGTCAACCAGAAAGGGGAGGAGCTATGCACAAAACCACAAAAAACTAACTTTAATTAAATACGCTGCCCTGGGTGGCAAACCATCATTATGAAAGTCCAATCAGGACAAAAATAAGTTTAGAAGAATAAAAATATTTAAATGCATTGGCTGCATGACAGCTTACTTAATATCTAGATGGAAACAAAAGGTTGTGAGGCATGAAAAAATAAATTACTTTTTAAATACATTACTGGAATGCCAGTCAAAATCAAGTATAAGAAAAACCAGAAGCACTCAACTCAAACCACTTCTCCTTGCACTGCAGTTCTAATTATAATATATTCAGCTTTATTAAAGTACCAAGTAACATGCTGAAAGTAGAAATCTATGTGATGCCCCCACTTGTAAAATGTTTCTTATCCAAAAAAAACCTCCTGCCTGACAACTTGTTTCATGGGGAAAACATGATAAAAGTAAAAATGAAAAGCAAACAAGAAACAAGCTCAAGATACATTGCTTGAAGGATTACTGTACAGGTTATGGACCACACATGATTGGCATTCTGTTTAGTTTACGGGTAAAGTCTGTAGAGATGACTGGAAGTCTCCAACAAGTGTAATGAGCTTTTTAAAATAATGGAATCCTGTCCTTTAATACCCAAGGCTTATACATTATCTAGTCAAGTATTCTCTGCATGGCAACAACAGAAAGGCTTTCAATGTTGGCAATTCTTTAACAGTATGCTTATTAAAGCTTACTTGCATCTTACGATCTCAGACAAGCTTACCTTACGGTCATTAAAGCATTGCTACTTAAACACAGAGCAACAGGCACTTTGAGTAATAAGCATAAATCTGAGTAATAAGCATAAATCAACAGTACAAAATATGACAGAAACCAGACCATTCTGCAAAATCAAGGACAGATGAAAAGCCACTGTAGTACTTATGCAGTGTGTCCTCCCCATCCAAGGTAGATACAACTACTCCTTGCCTTGCTTGGACACATCCAGAGTCACTACATGGGGGAGTGGGGTGCAACAAGCATGTCACAATTTGAAATCTCTCTGGCTGACTGTGATGGCCCTGATACATTTGTCATACCTCTCAACCTCAAGAGCAAGAAATCTGGACAAAGCCATACACAGAAGTGGGACAAAGGCCCAAAAATAAGGACAATTTTTAAATATTGCTCTAATAAACTTAGAAAGATAATAGAATAGGTCTTGCATTAGTATGAATTTTCTGAAGGGTATAAAATCTGAAACTCAAATGTCTGTCATTTTCTAACTTAAGTCTTTAGTGATTTGTCACTAACTTGCCAAAAAACACAACTTTATGAAAAATGGACCAAAAATGTGATGCAAAAATATAAAATAGACACACAATACAGCTGCTACCTGTCAAAGAAGGGACACTTTAATATTAGTACTGCTACCTTGAATCTACATGCATTTCAAGTAATCTATAACTTTGATTATTACAGTTATTTCTTAATTGTAAACCCTCCATGTTTTCTTCCAAAATTGCTATTTTGCGGAGGGATTAGGGGGAAGAGCAACATTTTGAGCCAAAAATTGGGGACAGTTGAGAGGTTGGCTATGCCTAATTCTATAAAGCAATTTATTTGCATGTACCTCTCAACCTGTTAATGCAGTAAATCTGAACAAGGCCAAATATATTGGGGGCACATATAAACAATACTAAAAATTGCTCTTGTATAAATTGAGATAGTTGATAGAACAGCTCTTACTTTAACATGCATTTTTATGAAGGTTATGAAGTCTGAAACTTATTATTTAGGGACTTAATTCCTAAATGATTTGCCAGAAAACTACAAATTTTATGAAGAACAAACCAAAAATAAGAAGCAAAAATCTATTCATTCTTTGAAAATCTGGACAGTTGGGAGGTATAGTTCAGCTGGGCCTGTCTGAGTTTGCTGCCCTTCCCCCCCTGACAAAATAATGGTTGAATGGAGCCTCTGCAGCCATTACAATGAACCATTACTTGGCTATTTCACTCCCTTTACCATAAACACTAATGTGCATACTGCTTTACTTCTATGATGAGTTGGACTTCATTTGAAAGTTTTATTTTGTATTTTACAGCACAAACACTAAGTCATCTGTTAAACAAAGCAATGCAGTCTCACAATGAAAACTTAGCATTAAAACTTCTCTGCCCTTGAAACTCACATTCATTGAAACAGCATTGAAACCCACATTCAAAGAAAATACATTTTGCCAGTGGCAGATAAAGATTAATTTTGGGCTGTTTTCAAATCATAGGCCCCTTGCATATGAAACATACATATGCTCTTTGATACACCTTCCTCATTGTACTAAAATTATATTCCTTGTACAATACAGTACACTTGTTAGAGGGTGTTTTAAATTTGTTTTGAACATTATTCCAGTAAGCAATGAAACAAACCATATGCACCCATAATGGCAAAACTGCCCAGTTGAGAACATTTATCATAAAAAAGTCTACTCAAACTTCCACAGTCCACCATTATTAGTAAATATACACAATTCTACAGTCCACCTTTATCAGTAAATATGCACAATTCTACAGTCCATTATCAGTAAATATGCACAATCTCTGAAGTAAGTCATCTAAATAATTCCACATTAAAGAAATCTGTAACTAATGAAGCGGTTGCTGCTAGCAATCACCTTTATATTTCATGGTTTCATCAAAAAATAAAGTGTCTGTTGCCCCTCAGGAATAAATTGCCTATATTACATTAAAAAATGATAAGCTAGTAATATTGCAAGAGGAAATGGATGGCAAACTGATAACAGACTCATAGTTAGTATCTTCACAAAGGAGAACATTCTCAGTACGGCAGCATCCACCCCTTGTGGGAGTAGAACACACAGCCTTCTGCATCAAAAGCAAGTAGACAACCTGTTGTGCTATAGTATTAACTAGGCAAAGCAGTAGCACTAAACTTCTATTCCCCTGCAGCTCTCAGCTCCTTGTAAAATCTACTCAATACTCAACTGCATCTCAACTCAGAGCTCAAGAAAACTGGAAAAAAACAAAATGTATTGGGGGGGGGGTCAAAAGCCCAAAAACCAGGGACACATTAAACATTGCTTGTATAATCTTGGAAAGTTGCTAGAACAAAAGTTTGTGTTGCCACCATACATTTTACTGCCAAGGTCCCTGAGCAAAAAACAGTCAGAGTAACATACCACTACGCCACATCAGCTGCTTTGTAAAAGAGAGGAAGACTGAAACTTAAATGGCTATCATTTAGTGAATTCAGTTCTCACCATAGCTGTCAACCTCTTAGTACAAAACACCTGGACAAACCCAGTAATGAGGGAATATAGCCCTCAAACATATTCAGTGAATTCAGTTCTTGCCATAGCTGTCAACCTTAGCACACAAACCTGGACGAAGCCAATAATGGGGGAATACAGTCCCAAAAATAGGGACAAATTTAAAATATTCATCTTATAAACTTAGAAAATTGCTAGAAAAAAAGGTTGTGCCACTATGTATTCTGAAGAACATGAAGTTTGAAATTCAAATGCCAGTCAATTTTACTGCGGACAGAACAAAAACAATTTTCAGCAGAGACGCAGGGATTAATACTGCAGACACATCTTTGTAAAATGGCAGGGCACCAGAGCAAATCCACACAAACACAGGGAGGAGATGCAGACTCCACACAGAAGCCACCCCAACCAAGAATCAAACCAGAAAACCTATAGCTGTGAGGCAACAATACTACCACTGCACCATCAAATATGCAAGGAATTAAACATTCAGAAACCTGAAGTCTGAAATTCAAATGCCTGTCAATTTTACTGCGGACAGAACAAAAACAATTTTCAGCAGAGACGCAGGGATTAATACTGCAGACACGTCTTTGTAAAATGGCAGGGCACCAGAGCAAATCCACACAAACACAGGGAGGAGATGCAGACTCCACACAGAAGCCACCCCAACCAAGAATAAAACCTGAAAACCTGTAGCTGTGAGGCAACAATAGTACCACTGCACCATCAAATATGCAAGGAATTAGACATTCAGAAACCAGAAGTCTGAAATTCAAATGCCTGTCAATTTTACTGCGGACAGAACAAAAACAATTTTCAGCAGAGACGCAGGAATTAATACTGCAGACACATCTTTGTAAAATGGCAGGGCACCAGAGCAAATCCACACAAACACAGGGAAAAGATGCAGACTCCACACAGAAGCCACCCCAACCAAGAATTAAACCAGAAAACCTATAGCTGTGAGGCAACAATACTACCACTGCACCATCAAATATGCAAGGAATTAAACATTCAGAAACCTGAAGTCTGAAATTCAAATGCCTGTCAATTTTATTTAACATTTGTTAATCAGGACAGTCTGACTTGGAACAAAAAAACAATTTTCAGCAGAGGCCCAGGAAGAAATAATGCAGACATGTCTTTGTAACATGGGAGGACACAAAAGCAAACCCACACAAACACAGGGAGAAGATACGGACCCCACAAAGAAGGAACCCCAGCCAAGAATCAAACCTGAGAACCTGCGGCTGTGAGGCAACAATGCTACCAGTGCACCACCAAATAAAAACAAACCCATACAAACACAAGGAGAATATAACAGACCCCACAAAGAAGGAACCCCAGCCAAGAATCAAACCTGAGAACCTGCAGCTGTGAGGCAACAATGCTACAAGTGCAACATCAAATAAAAGCAAACCCACACAAACACAGGGAGAAGATAACAGACCCCACAAAGAAGGAACCCCAGCCAAGAATCAAACCTGAGAACCTGCAGCTGTGAGGCAAAAATGCTACTACTACACCATCAAATATCAAGCATTGCAACATTTACAAACCACAGATATTATGAGGAACAGATCAGATCGAATATGAGGCAAAAATCTGCAATTTTTTTACAAATGGTGGTGGGTAGGGAACTCATGTCTTTAACACCTGCATACAGGGTACAGGGTTCAAGCCTGAGGTATTCCCTACCACACCACCATGAGCACCTGGGGCATTTACACACACACACACACACACACTTGTAAAACTGAAAAGCACCATACACATTCAATCAATTCAATATAAACATTGTAAAAGTAAAAAAGCAGTGGAACATGGATACTACAAAAAGGTTAACCTAAAAGGAAATTATTACTGAAAATGAATTATGCAAGCACAGACTCCATGATGCCCTCATCTGTGAATCATGGTACCATTGCATTGCTCTTGAAATTGCTTTCCTTTTTTCTACTTGTTGGTCTGTGTGACCTGTTAGCAAAGCATGCTTTCTGTATGAAATACTTCTACAGCCTTCAGAAAAGCCTTCCACAAGGTAAATTTATTCACACAAATCTGGGTCCTCAGTTTGTAATATCTTATAAGCCTCAAAGTTCAGGGATCAGTAAATTTAAGCCATAGTGTTAATATTTTAAGAGTTTTTTTTTTCACAGCACAATTGAAATGATTTAATATGGAGGATATTGCAAAGACACACATTTCCATTATAATAGGTCTGCTTCCAATAATTGATTCTTACTTGTGTTTATCTTGGAGATATGTCAATATAATTGACTTGCGAATAATTCTGAATATGATGATAATATTAACTGGAAGAGTGGCTCTAATGTTCAGCTTCCTGAATGAGCTGTTAAATGTTCTGTCTTACAAGCAAAGTACAGGGTTTGTCTCAATCAGCATAAATGTCAGCAAACCAATGTTAGTTATTATTGCCTGAAAGTATAGCACTGAAGTACTAACCTATGAATCTATGAATCCATCTATTTACATGCTCTACGTGAATATAACAGGCCGTAGTACAACTAAGGGGTTCAAATCGTCTAAGATCACTTTAATAACAAACTGCAAATGAGCAGCAACAGCAATACCAATAGCAATACTTTTGAGTTCTGATATCTTTTTCTCAATGCTAAATACAAAGTGTTACTTCTGTCAAGGTTAATTCATATAAATAGCCAGTGTATCAAATGTAGTTAACAGATCACATGCCAGTTTAAAATTTCATATGACACTTTTAAAATCATACAGCCTGGTATAACAAACATTAAAACTTAAAATCACAAAATGTCACTTTTGAATTTTAGCACCATACACTTACCTGTCTGATCCCAAGCAAAGCTCCTTCCCGACGAGACTGCCCATGCAAATACTCCTAAGACCCGCGAGATCCCAAGCAAAGCTCCTTCCCGACGAGACTGTCCTGACTGCTCCTTCCCGACGAGACGAGACTGTCCTGACTGCTGCTGTTGCAGTCCGGACCCAACACATAATCCCAGCGAGTCTGTGCACTTTAAAAGTGCACAGACGTCTCCTTGTGTCCCCCTATGGGGACTGCCGGACTGCCTGGAGCATGCGCATAGACCGACAGTAGTCGGGACTACTGCGCATGCGCGAAGTCCGCGAAATTTAAAAAAAGTTTTTTTTTCTATTTTTTATTTTGAGGGGGCTGCAGTCCGGCAGTCCGATAGCACGGGCCACCCCTGCTCCACCCAGGATTTTAGGTAGCTGGGGACTCTGTCCCAACAGTTGAGGATGGTATGCAAATTGACAACATCAGATAAAGAAGTTATGTACTCACCATAATGTTCCATCTATGTTATCCATTTTCATTCTTCCTCAACTTCCCACCCACCAAACCCCATCCCTTATGATTACAAACGTCCAGATGAATGAGACGTTTTAAGGACACCACTGTCCTTTTGATTGAGCTCCTGATACAGTTTCATCTACAGGAAACATATAATGTTATGTTGGCCTATCTTGCTTTCATTCTTACTAGTTGGGTTCAGAAATGATCCTCTATTCCAACTCGGCCATATACTAAAGCTTGAGGTCTTCCACTGGCTTGTGGCTGTATCCCTATCCCTTTATGCTGTAATAAAGCTCCCCAGATCTTGTTTGCCACTAAACAGATCAGGTACTTCCATTTTGGCTCTGGCTAAGTGAACAAATCTTTATTTGAAACATTTCTTCTTCTACTTTACAGTAAATTTAGTGTTTAGTGTTTGTTATCATTGTAGTTAGTTCTAGAAAGTTCATTGCTGTGTTGCTTCAGGTCGTAGTTTTTTTTTGGTAGGCCTTTGTTTCCTCCCTATCATGGCTTAAATTTCTATCAGATAAGCCTGTTTTAGTTAAAGGGCTTTTTTCTACTATTGCTATTGTTAATATTTTTGAACTTCATATGTAGTTTAATCTTATTTTAAAAAAAAAAAAAAAAAAAGAGAAGGCGTCCGTCCATTTAAGTTAGAGGGTTGCCACTTCCCATTTTAGTTAAAGGACATTTTGCAATTGTTATTGTTAAAATCCTTGAAATCCATAGATAGTTACTCTTACTGTGTCAGCCCGTTTAAGTTGGAGGGCTGCTGCTGCCCATTTTAGTTAGAGGGCTGCCTAATTTCTTTCCTTCCTCTGGTTTGTTGAAGTTTTCTCTAAAAAAAAAGTTTGATATTTTATATATTATATCATAAGGTCGGTGGTACGGTGGTAGCATTGTTACCTCACAGCAAGAGGTTCTCCCGTTCGATTCTCGGTGTGGCTTGGGAGTGCCTTCTATGTGGAGTCTCCATGTCCTCCCCGCGGTTGGGTAGTGTTCGAAAGACATATATGCATAAATGGGGGTGCCTCGTTGAAGGTTGGACGTTGAGCTGGCACCTCAGCGTTTCGTAAAAATCTACTGCCAATCATTAGTGGACCAAAGTTCCTCTGTGGCAACCCCTTACTGGGAAAAAGCCAAAAAGACAAACAACGTATCATAAGGTCTAGTGTGTTAAGTAATTGTTCTTGTTAATTGGCTCTTGTTGTGTGGACTGTGATTTTGAACATGTCCAAAGAGCATAAGAAAACTAAGCCTTTGGGCTTCAAAAATGTGGTAAATGCAGCCAAAAGATATCATTAACTGATGCCCATACTGTTTGTGTCTACTGCCTGGGAGCAGTACATCTTCAAGAGTCATGTTCTATATGCCATTCCTTCAGCTCCAGAGTACTGCTAGAAAGAAGAAACAACTGATAGTGAGAGGTTTACTGAACTCCCCCTTCCAAGAAGCTCTAGAAGAAGGTCCAGGCACTTCAAGATCAGTGAAATTACCATCAGCAAAATCTGACAAATCCACCAAGAGATCTTCTCCCTCTTTGGGGCAATTAGAGCCAGTAAAAAAATTAAGCAAAGTCATATCTCCGGCTCCAACGACTACTGATCTGACAAAATCTACTTTATCAGTGCCAGCTGTTTTGGTGCCAATGGAGTTTGAACAAAGGAGCCAGTCCCCAGAATTGGAGTCGGTTACTCCTGTTCTAAAGTCCCCTGTTCTGCAGATGATTGGATCTCCTACTCTCTCCTGTAAGTCCTTCAGGAGTCTTTCAGACGATGATGTGGATAGGGTGGTGTGAATACTTTTAAGGACATCGGCACTGGCCAAACACCTCTTGTCTCCAACTGACAGGGATTCGGAGCTGGCTAAGGCTTCCCCATCGACACTGATTACTCCTCTGAGCCAACCCAGGACATTGGAGCCAGAATGCCTGGAACCAATTGCTGTGGAACCATCGGTGCTGAGACCTATCCTGGCATCTTTGGACCCAATGTCTGCTCCGACATCCTTGGTTCCATCTGAGGAGTCTAGGAGCCAACGCTATCTGGTCAGGTCCAGGGAGGGCAGTCGGATCAGACATTTGTTGGATCCGAACTATTCTCTCGGGGCTTCAGTGCAGATGACCTCAGCTCCTACATCAGCTTTGGAGCCAATCCCATTGGTTCCGGGGATCTCTTCTGGCTCTTCAGAGCCAGAGGTGTCCTCAGATCATGGGAGAGGGGGGCTTTTGAGCTGATGAGGAGAGTGCTGTCTCCTCAGACAGTTCCACTCAAAGGTTCTGACATTCCTCCCCCTAAGGCACCAGCATCTGCCTCTACATCACACCATCCACAGACCAGCAGAGCCTAGGCCTCGGGGTACCCCATCGTGTGAACCCCTGTCTTCCAAAACTTCTCCAGAATACCCTTCTAAAGAGGTCCCTCATAAGACACTCTGCAAGAGGAAGCATTTAGATTCCCCAGAGGAGTCAGTCACCTCTTCTACAGACCTCAATGAGTAGGAAGGGTCCCCACAGTCACCCTTTGAGGATTTCACCTTTGCAGACATCCTAGAAATCCTTAAGCAGAGAGGTGGCTGGAAGCCCATCAACCCTTCTTGATGAGGAGTCTGTCTACCTGAAGGCCTTTGGATCTCACCCTTCAGCCACTTGGGTGTCTCTGCCTTTCGATGAACATATGGAACTAGTTAATCGAAAGGTGTGGGAGTCTCCAGACGCAGTGGAACCTGTAACTCAGAGGCCAAATAAGTTCATCACAGCCCCTTCTGATAAAGATTTCATGACGAAGGGTGGCAGCAGCCATCAAAAAGGAACTTTCCTGACACATCCTCATTTGTCCATTTGCAGAACAAGGAGTCCCATGCAATGAGATATGGGGAGTGCATGTTTTTTTAGTGGCCCTTGCACTCAGATTGCTGAATTATCTGATGCATTTTACAAGACTACAAAGCGATCTCTTAAAGGAGCTGAGAGATACTCTCCAAGGTACAGTAGCTGTATCAGACAAGGTTTCCTGTCAGCTCTCCACCTTAAACTCTGTGGTCAACTAATCCATGAGGCTCAATTCTTGTGCAGTGGATGGAGCGAGCAGAGCAGTGGGTTCAGGAATTTCCTTAAGGAGACATTCCTGGATGCACCTGTGTGACTTTGCAGAACCATTTAAATCTTCCTTTATTAATGCCCCTTTCAATGGCTCATCCTTGTTCGGGCCGAAAGTCAAGGACACACTAACCAGGTGTGAACAAGAAGGAAAAACTCTCTGCCTTTGGAGTCCGTTTTTCCATACCTTATCCAAAATAGCCAGAAGAGGGGAAAGATGTGGTTCCATAAATCCCAGAGAGTTTTTGAGGACACACGTGGTGACTCTTCCCCAAGGGGCAGAGAGGGAAGCAAGAATGGAAGATGCCATCCATGTGGCAGAGGGGGTCCACAAAATCAGGGCGACAGGAATTCTTTCCATGGTAGACCTTTCAGCGCTCCTGAAGTGAGGCCCATCTATCCATCTCTGGAGGGTACAATGTATCATATCCAGAGGCTACTCAATACCCTTTTCCCTTCCCGAACATAAAAAACACCCCAGACACTCCACCCAGTCAAAGGGATCAAGCAACTCTAGAAATTCAAAAGTTGCTAGACAAAAGAGGCATCCAAAGAGTCCCCACAGACCAAATAGGATCCGGAACTTACTTGAGATTCTTTTTAGTGACAAAAAGAACAGGGGCTGAAGGCCCATTTTGGATCTCAGCAAATTAAATGAATCCGTAGAAAAGACAAAGTTCTGGATGGTAACAATGAAATCAATTCTTCCCTTTCTGGAAAAAGACAATTGGATGTGCTCTATAGACCTCCAGGATGTGTACTACCACATAAAGATGGACAGGCCATCCAGGAGTCTTCTGTAATTCTGGCTGGGAGCCACACATTACCAGTTTCGAGCTCTGCCCTTTGGTCTCACTAAAGCCCACAGAGTGTTCACCAAGTGTATGGCAGTAGTCACGGCTCACCTGAGACATCTAGGATTCTGAGTTTTTCCTTATCTAGATGACTGGCTCCCAACTGCCACCACCAAGCATTTACTACTGGAAACAAAAGACACCACGTTATTTATCTGCTCTCACCTAGGAACCACAATAAATTACGAAAAATCTGCCTTGCTGCTATCGCAGTGCACTGTGTTTATAGGAGCAGATTTAGACACAATAAACATGACGGCAAAACTTCCTACAGAAAGAGTTTTATTTCTGAGACAGCAAGTCTCCAACCTTCTCTCCAAGATGAGAGTACAGGCGAGAACAGTTTTAAAAGTCTTGGGAACCATGGAGGCAATGATAATTTTAGTTCCATTAGCATGCATGCACATGAGAATTTTGCAGTGGCTACTGTTCACTCAGTGGTCATTGCAGGAACTACCCATGTCTCATCAAATTCTGGTAACAGAGTACTGCAAGAAGGACTTTTGCTGGTGGCTTCACTCCAGTCATGTGACATCAGGTCAACCCTTTCTTCCTCCACAGCCTGTAGCCACAGTGATCACGGACACCTCCCAAATAGGGTGGGGGGGCATTATTTGGGAAGGAAAGTCCAAGGCACTTGGCAGGATCACAAGGCCCATTTGCACATCAATATCCTAGAGATGAGAGCAGTGCTTTTGACTTTGCAGGCACTTCAGGACTCTCTCTTGTTGGGAACAATTGCAATACAGACAGACAACATGTCGGTTGTCTGGTACATAAACAAGGAGGGACCAGGTCTTACCCCCTTTGTCGAGAGGCCTTGAGAGCATGGCAGTGGGCGATCTCCTTCCAACACTTTCTGACAGCAATACACATCCCAGGGAAATCCATGTGCTAGCAGACAAACTCAGCAGAGCAATTCTCATGCCTCACGAGTGGTCCCTAAAACAGGAAGTAGCTGAGATGATCTTCCGCAAATGGGGCCAGACTTGCGACCTTTTTGCCACATCCATGAATGCCAAATGCAGCAGCTATTTTGCCCTGATCCCCCCCTCTGGGGGAGTCACCAATGGATGCACTTCTACACAATTGGGCCTCGGGTCTCCTTTATGCCTTCCTCTGATACCCAAGGTTCTCCCGAAAGCCAACTCATTGGGAAGCAAGTTGATCCTCATCTCCCCATACTGGCCTCATCAGATTTGTTTTCCCTTCCTTTGGCCTCATCTTCAGGAGGAGCCGTGGGTTCTGGATCCAGTTCCAGAACTTCTGACTCATATGTCCGGAATGCTCCACCCTTGCCTTCAAACCCTCAGCTTGGCTACTCCGATTCCAAATATAGCCAGGCTTTTTAAACTTCCTTCCTCTGTGAAGCATATCTTGATCTCTTCTCATAAGGCCTCAACGAGAAAATTATATATGAGTAAATGGAAAAGATTTTCTTCCTGGGCATTTAGTAAACACATTGAACCTGCTCCTATAAGTTCTATTCTTGAATTTCTGGTGAAACTATGTAATGAAGGTGCGCTGCAGCTACCATTCGTGTGCAGTTAGCAGCAGTATCTAATTTCCATACAAGTGATTTGGGCCCAAATCTGATGTCTTACAGACTATGCAGAGCTTTCCTGAAGGGCACTAACCTGTTAAGACCACCCATAAAAACCTCTCTACCACCATGGGACCTAAACTTTGTTTTGTCCTGTTTGATTCTTCCCCCCCTTTGAACCTGCATCATCATGTGACCTACAATTTTTAACATGGAAAACAAGTATGTTGATTGACATCACTTCTGCTAGAAGGGTTTCAGAGCTGCAAGCATTATTGATCAAGCCACCATATATGCTTTTCCACAAAGACAGAGTATCCCTTCGAACAAACCCATCCTTTCTACCAAAAGTATGCTCAGAGTCTAACCTAAATCAGTCCATAGAGATACCTGTCTTATTTCCCAACTATGGCAACAAGGCAGAATATACGCTTCACCAACTGGGATGTACACAGACAGTTATGTTTCTACTTACATAGGACAAAAGACTTCAAGACCAGTTTATTTGTTTCATTTTCAGAAGCAAAGAAAGGTGCGCCTGTATCTAAGATCACACTTTCAAAATGGCTCTCAGATTGTATTACCTTCATATATAATTCTAACAACCAAGTTCTTCCCTATAAAGTTAAGGGTCATTCTACGAGAGCCATAGCAACCTCTTCTGCCTTTCGCGCTAGGCTACCATTCGATACCATTTGTGCTGCTGTGACTTGGGCAAGGCCTCATACCTTTATCACTCGTTACAAAGTAGATTTGGCCTCTAAGAACAGGGCCTCCTTTGGGTCCACTGTCCTGAAGAATATACTCCCATGAGCCATCCAGGAAATATGGTGCTAGGGACACTGTCCCAACCAGTAAGAATGAAGGTGAGATAGGACAACATAACATAAAGAAGTTATGTACTCACCATAATGTTCCATGTTTGTTGTCCATCTTGCCTTCATTCTTACATCCCACCCTCCTTCCCCCTGCCTATGGCTCCTGGAGGACCAAGAGGTTCTTTTATTTGGCAAGTGTGTTCTCTGACCTTCTTCATTATCTTCATAAGATGTCATAATAGTACCTTAGGTAACTGGGGATATCAGAAAACAAGATCTGGGGAGCTTTACTAAAGCATGATGGGATAGGGATACAGCCATGAGCCAGTGGAAGACTGCGAGCTTTAGTATACAGCCGAGTCGGAACTGAGGATCAGTTCCAAACAAAATCAGTAAGAATGAAGGCAAGATGGACAACAAACATGGAACGTTATAGTGAGTACATAACTTCTTT
This sequence comes from Protopterus annectens, assembly GCF_019279795.1. NCBI lineage: Eukaryota > Metazoa > Chordata > Ceratodontiformes > Protopteridae > Protopterus > Protopterus annectens. The sequence goes on along the minus strand of NC_056731.1, from coordinate 1,128,899,373 downwards.
TTTTTATGTATCCCTTATTTATGCATGTCAATGCATGCTACTTATGGTAAAATCAACAACCAAGATCTGAGGTATGTTAGGGGTTGGTGCATTATGGGTACGGCAGAAGCCCGAGAGCTTTTTGGTTACCATGAGCTTTAGTAATGGCCGAGTCAAATCTGAGCCCAATACTTGAGGAAGAATGAAATTGGACAACACAAATGGAACATTATGGCGAGCACATAACTTCTTTTTTTCCCAGTAAATTCCGAAAACAGATACTTGTGAGGATGCATAATTCACGCCTGGTAATAGTGCCTGCCTCTATTTCCCTCCCAGAAAGAAGGTAGCTACAGTCTGTGTATCCCTGTTAGACTGGGATGAAAGTGAAAGAAATGGCTACAGGTATATATTTCATATTACCGCTGTCAGGCATTATACACAACATGTATCCTCATCCCTATCTCCAAAAGAGACAGACCTTCAGTATACCGCTGTGATGTTAGACTGGGACAAAAGTGAAAGAATAAATGGCGACAGTAATACATTAGAATTTGTTGCTATCAGAGATGCATATAAATATATATATATATATATATATATATATATATATATATAAATATATATATATATATATATATATATATATATATTTACAATTAGGAAGAGAGAGTGAATGCTTTTTCATGCTGTAAAAAAAAAAAAAGCAAGTGCTCATGTGAGCTAATATCCTTCCTAATACAGTTTGCGCTGGGAGTTTTTTGCATGGGATTGTGGTACAGCATGGTAAGGGACTTTGCCTTTACACTGCTGTTCTGCAATCTCGGAGTTAGTATATATAATTAACAGCGGGTGTGGGGGTGCATATGAGCATTCATTCTAAACTGATTGCTGTTTAGAGGATCACTCATTTAAGTGTTTGCTGTTTCATCAGACACTCATAGATAGAGATATATCATTGCCTATCCTGTCTCAATCCTTATAAATAGGTCAGTCCAGGAATCCTATGTTCCTTCTCTCTGGAATAAGTTTAACATTTTCCCTGTGCACAAAGGAGGAAATTCAACAGACATTAATAACTTAAGACCTATAGCAATCTTATCTCCCCCGGCAAATACTTGAAAAATGTATTCAAAAACAATTGCTATTCTCTCTCCTGCGGGAAGAACTCCTATCCCATACACAACAGGCCTTCCGTCCATCCCATAGTACTAGCACTGTCCTTTTAACTTGTATAGATACTGTCAATAAAGCTAGAGATAATGGCAAACTAGTCTCTTCCTTATTTCTAGACTTGTCTAAAGCCTTTGACACAGTTTGCCACAGTAAACTTCTGTTTCAAATGTCCTCACTAGGTCACTATCAGTACATCATTCTGTGGTTCAAAAGCTAGCTTTCCAAAAGGTATCAGTCAGTAAAATGGCACTCCACCCTCTCGCCTTATCTCCCAGTCACCTTCGATGTACCACAAGGCTCTATCCTTGGTCCCCTCCTCTTTGACATTTTCACCAACACACTGTATACTTTAACACAACAGGACACCCTAATACAATACACAGATGATTCCACTGACATTTGCACATCTGACAACATGGTACACCTCCAAAGAATTACTCAAAGCTTCAACAGCCACTGAAACATGACTTTGTAACTTACAACTCGTGCTCATTCCAAAAAAGACCAAACTACTACATTTTTCCCCAGATACCTCTCTCATGAAAAAGCAAAATTTAAAGTCCTCTCTCTTGATAATACAACCATTGAAGTCACTTCTCATAGCAAACTGTTAGGCATGATAGTAGATGATAACCTTACATTCGACCTGCATATCCAAAATTGCATAAGAAAAACTCATTAAAAACTAAGGATGCTTTACAGAGCCAAAAAACTTTTCACCGACACAACTAAAACTACCCTTGCCACTACTTATCTCCTCCCTAGTCTTCTTTATGGCATTCCCATCCTTACTAACCTTTAGGCTTCATAAAATCAAAACTTGAACAATGCTATAACAAAGTTGCTAAATTTGTAGTACATACTCCTTTCAGAACTCATCATCGTATAGCACTGAAATGTCTAAACTGGTTAGAACTACCACATCAACTAACATATGCACAATATGCAGAAAAAGAGCCACCAAATGGGTAAGGTGCCACCAAACAATGTAGAAACAAACCAGTGTAAAGAGAAAGTATGGTACTCCACGACAATCGAAGCAGACCCACAGAGTAAGAATCCAATATTCCTTTATTTCTGATCAAGTAAGCGCTTTCGCGTTTGCATAAACGCTTCATCAGACTTTCTAAGTATCTAAATACAACTCCATATAAATACTGTGACTCATTTAAAACAGTCAATAAAATTCTATCTAAGTAATCCTAATTAAAACATTTTTAAAGTGCCCTCACTTACATACACATCTCACTAATGCATTTGATAGCATTAAACAACATAAAAACTTTGAAAGTACAAGCATATAAAAGTAACAAAAATGATTCTAATCATTATATTCTGAGACATATATATATTCTCACATGTAATAATTGTAACAAATGCATAATACATTATAATACTGTGGGTCAATGTTTAAGGGCACGGTCTTTAAGAAAGGGTTTTAAAGAAACCCTCTCATTCAGCCCATGCCCTCTGTCTGCTTGTAATCTGATAATCCATTTCCCTTCTTCTTTCTCTATATAATTTCCTATGTCTCCTCGTCTTTCTGTAGGGGTAACTAACTCTAAAACTAAAAATTTAAAGTTATGTGTTGTGTCATTGTGAATGACATGTATAAATATTGCATTGCCTTCATTCTCTCTGCTAATAGCATATATATGTTCCCTTAGTCTCTCTCTCAATGCCCTATTCATTTTCCCAACATAAAAACTATTACATTTCTGGCGCATGGCTAAATAAACTACATTTTATGTTCTACAATCTGTGTATTGCTGAAACGCATACCTCAGATGTGTATCTGGGTGTATGAAAATGTTAGTGTTAGCTATATAGCCACACTGAGTGCAGTGACAACAGGGGAAAGCCCCCTTCCTAGCTGAAAGAAGTTGTCTCTTATTTTTCCTCTCATAGCACAAAATTTGTTTTAATGATTTTGTGTTCTTATAACTAAATCTAGGGTAGGTACCTACTACTTTTTTATATTGTCATCTAACAGTAACATATTCCAGTTCTTTTTAATTAACTGTGTTATTTTCTTATTATTGTTAGTATAAGGAATGACAAGTCTATTGATTCTAGAAGTAGAAGTGGGTCTTTGCCTGCCATGTAACTGACCAGCCCTCTTGATATAGGGTTGGCCTACTGTGTCACGCTCTATTTCATGTATTGCATCTAGATCATTAGTGTGATATCCTCTTTCTACAAAGTCCGTCCTCACATCTCTAATAGCCTCATAAAATACCTTATCTTTACTTACTATACGCGAGGTCCTAAGTGCCTGACTCTTAACAATATTCTTATGAATATGTGACGGGTGCATGCTATTGTGGTGTAAAAATGCATTCCTTCTACAAGGCTTCTTAAAGACTTCAGTGGTAATCACACCATCACATTCCTTCAATAACACATCTAAAAATTCAATTTCCTAATGGGAGCTTTTACCAGTCAGAGTAAGGAAAGTCGTTGTTCCATTGATATAAGTGATATACTCATTTAATGTGGAAAAATCCCCTCCCCAAATGAGGAAGACATCATCCACAAAATGCCTGTAATATTTAATAGATTGAGAAAAAAACATATGCTCTAAAATATGTGTACTCCCAGTATGCCAAAACTAAATTTGCGTAAGAGTTGGCACAGGGTGTGCCCATTGCTACACCCATAATCTGTAGAAAGTATCTACTATCATATGTGAACACATTATTTGTAAGTATAAGGTCCATCAACATTGTTATTTTAAAGATCCTATCATTGTTAAACCCACTCTGCATCAAAAACAATCGTAGATATTCTATGCCAACATCATTAGGTATGCTCGTGAAAAGTGATGTGACATCTAGCGTAACCGTATAGTCAGTAGCACACATGGAACTACTATTGTTATAAGGTGCTAGGGTCTCTAAAAAATGCTGTGTATCCCTTAAAATTGAATGAGTTGACTCCACTAATGGCCTCAATTGCTTCTCTATGTAAATCGACATGGCTTCTGTTAGCCATCCTTTACTGGATACATTCGGTCTAAATGGTGGGTTTACCAATGTTTTGTGTATCTTGGGAAGACCCCTAAAAGTTGGTATTAGTGTTTTTTCTACCAAGAAATATTTATATAACTCACCATCTATAATATTACACATCAACATGTCATACAGATCATCATAGACCCTTTTAATTAATGTATCTAACTGGGACATTGTCATACTCTTATATGTATTAATGTCTGTTAACATAGCATTTATACTAGTGTGGTAAAATTCATTATCTAATACCACCACCGCTCCCCCTTTATCAGCTGGTCTAATGACAATTAAACAGCTGTTCTTTAAGGTCTTCAAGGCTTGCCTTTCTTCCTTACTCAGTTACTAACATATGCACAACTTCTTGCCACCTATAAAATTATCCAGCATCCATCTATCTGTCCAGCACTAAAAAACATTCTACACTATTATGTTCCCAGTCAGTCATTGTGATCCAGTGACCAAATATTCTAGTCTGTCTACAAACCTAGCAAATCTGCTGGGCATTGCCTATACTCATACAATGTTGCTAAGGCCTGGAACTCCTTATCTGTATCCATCAGGTCTATACCCTCCCTCCCAGCTTTCAAAACCACTCTGAAAGACTTCCTTATTAAAATCGGTCTTTGTTCTTGCTCAAAAACTGGATAAACTGTATTCCTAAATATGAAAAAGTACCTTTTCATTCCTTATGCCTCCCTAACTCTTCCTTCTTCACATACTTCCTTACTGCTATCTAATTATGTTCACTGACTTTCTCTGTAAATATACCATAAGCCTGTTTTTCACTTACTTCTTATTGCAATTCCTCTTTGTATTAGACTAACTTGCCTTTAATTTCTCTACAAACTGTCTAAAATTTCTCTAAATATTAGATTAATGTCATATACCTTGTATCGATTCTTAACCAATGTTTTTATATTATGGCTAATTTGTTATAATTATTTAAACTGCAGATGTTTTTGTTTTATTTTTGAAGATTGTAAAATTATTTTTCTTAAAATGTTTTCCAATAATCTGGTGCTTTTCTCCCTGGGACTCTGCTGAAAATGGGCTTCTACCCAGTTGGACATTCCCTTTAGTCAAATGTCAATAAATAAATGTGTGTGTTTTATTTATATATATATATATATATATATATATATATATATATATATATATATATATATATATATATATATATATATATATATATATATATATACACACACACACACACACACACACATATATATATATATATATATATATATATATATATATATATATATATATTATATATACACACACACACACACACACACACACACACACACACATATATATATATATATATATATATATATATATACACACACACACACACACACACACACACACACACACACACACACACACACACACACACACCATGCTGACTTATCCATACCCACAAAAGATAGCCATCTATATACATACTTTATGTTTGTGAGGAAGTGGAAAAAGTGATCTTAATAAAGCATTCCAACTCATTATTCATAGTACACTGTCCCTTGGCAAGCTGTAGTTTACTTCTGTGGATATCTATGGAGTAAGATTGTGAGAAAGTTAAAGAAAGAATGGCCATATTGTCCCCATCCCTGACAAAAATGTAGTGACAATCTCTGCACACTTATGAGCAGGGCTATTTATAAACTATGTGGGTATCAGGGGTAATGATGAGGATGGAATTTGCTTATTAAACCTTTGTCAGAATCCCTTTATGCAGCCAAGGATCTGGTACAGGAAAGCCGATCACCTGGATAAAACACAGAGACATGAGAGATGTTGCAGATCCCACATAGATTAAGTCACAACCAAGAACTCAAACAAAGAATTAAGCACTTTGCGATGGCAATGTTTGTCTGTGCCAGTGATGAGTTGCTGTTACACACACACTATCCAGAGCACCACAGATAATTCATTGGTTACAGCTCTTTTTGACTGTGATTGCATATGAAAGTAATTATGGCTAACTTGTTACCTTTAGATAGATTGCAGCCACACCACCACCCACACACACATACATAGTCATTTTCATCCACAGACAGCCCCATACCCCTCAATTTATATCTGCTTTATTGATTGTATACACTTCAGATGCCTGTGATAAAACAAAGCCACCATAAAGTATTCCACTTGGCTTTGTTTAAAGTTTCACTAGTTCTGTAAAGTCATAATGATGACTGTTTAACTTGGAGCAACTTGCAGCAGGGTCAATCACTTTCATAAGTTTCCAGTTATGCAGTAAGGTGAAAGAAACTTTTAGAAATGCAGTTTTCTTTAATATATAATTCAAGTTCAAATATATAGTGCAAAGACATACATCTAGAGTGTTTCTCCCCAGGCCTTCTCTGAAAATTGGCAATGTTCCAAGTTGGACTTTCCTGGTTAACAAATGTTAAATAATTAAAATAAATAATATAAATATTTTACTGTTTGGTATAAATTTATCAATATGTACCTTGAAGATTGTTAATGTTTCTACACTGCTAGTATCACATGGCAATTGCCTTTCTTCTTTTTGGTATTGTGTGTATAAAAGTGCTTTTTCTGTTTTGTTTTATTCAATGCTAGTTTAAATAGTGGATCTATTTATTTTAGTTCTAGTGTTTCTAAAGTTAAGACAAGCTCATCTCATAATGTTGGATTACTCTCAGCCCTAAAGGCTTAACTAACTTTTCTTCTCAAACATCCATAGGCTTTGCTGTATCCATGTAGTGTGTTCGATCTCTGTAGTAATCCATGTTTTTACAAACACTTGTGTTCCGTTTGTAAACCATAGTTGCACACTTTCTAGAGGACACGCTTCTGTCATGGAAGGGCTACAGAAGACCTTGTTTTACTCTATTACATGTATAATCATTGATTTATAAAGGACTATTATGTCTTTATCCCTTGTTTAATTCCTCATTACCTTATGTCTAATATCCATTAAGTGACTCAAGTCTAAAATGATTTTGTGTATGCTCCCAGTTCACACCCATACTGGCTTATGGCATTAAGAACTTTTTGGGTCTGGCTTCTTTAACTAAGTGAAATGCCAGCTAATAATATTCTGTATTAGAAAGAGAAAGGAATTATTAAAATGACACCAAGATTGTTAGTCTAGGATGTCCTGCAGTGGAGAAAGTAATCTTTGCCACTTATTCATATTTTTCAAATTTATGTTCAAAGTTTCATAACTGAGAGATCTATGTGTTATTGAAGTGTATGGTGTGAAACACCAGTGCGGGAGACAAGATAATTCACTGTCAGTGTAGGTTTACATCACACTATACTGGAAATATTTCTAGCTGTTTGGTAGTAATTATGAAAATAAGTAATATTTTCATATGTACTTAATACTTCAAAATTGATTGACTTACATACTGTTGCATGACATTATATGGAACCTTAGATGTTGTTGGAGACAACAGGCTTTGATATTTGCATTGCAAATTGCACATATTGAGAGATACCTAGTATTATTTGTTTTGCTAATTCTAGAATTAAGTATGTTTTCATATTTCTGTAAATATCTCAGTATATATACACTTACAGAGGAAGTTCTTGTTGTCATGTGAAAGCTTATGCCTGATTAGCAAAAATGTTCTAACAATATATGTCTAGATGATACATTTTTCAAGATATGATAAATTTTGAAAGTTTAAAAAAATATAATCTGCAGATTGTGTGATGAATGCATAATTATTATCACTGTAAAGAATACTTCTTACTGATATTGGTATTTGTACAGTTTTAATAGCTTTTATGGCTCACAAAATATTTACATTTGTTTATATTATGGTTGTTTATATTTCAGAAAATGCTCTGGAATGCAAGATGTGTGTAGGCTGCACCACATTGTGTTAAGGAGTTAAAATATAGTTCTCTCGCAGTAGTGGTACTTTGATCTTTTATGTCTTCACAATTAGAGAAATTCACATATCCCAAGCTGACAGATTTCATCTATAGTTGTAGGAAGTGAAACTATTTTACGTTCATTTGTATTGAAGTTTAGTCCCTTGGCTTCTAACCAAGTTTTTATTTACTATAGTTAGGCATTTGTCTCTATCATACTAAATTTGTGCACAGAGGTGGTAGAAACTGCTCAATGCTAGAGGAAGGGTAACAACAGCACTTAATGCAAAAAAGGGCAGATATATTTATATATTTGTATATACTACCATAACAAAAGTAGACAGAATCTGAAATATGTGCTTTCCTGACAAAGCATGTATGTATACTTAAATATAACACAAAAATATTACTTTACCGTAGAAAATAGTATATTTTCATTCTTATTTCACGTAAACGTACATAAACTGAATCCAAAGGCTCTATCTCTGACTGCCTTTGAGATTATTACAAACTTTGTAGTAATAACATGTAATTTGGTTGCAAAACACACTTAGGACTGCAATGATAACCCAAGGGCTTCCAGGGCAACATGCCTGTGAATTTGTCTCCATAGACTTAGGTGCAAGAAAGCATGACATAGTAGCCACAGCATGTTACAATTCAAACATTCATTTTTTTTCCTGGAAAAAATGTAGTATTTTCGCTTCTGAAATATTGCAACTTAGTACACATATATTCTGGACATTAGTTTCATTCTGCCATTTCCATGGGTACCTATTGCATTGTTGAAAGCATAAAGCTTCGAACACTACAAGATCAAACTTGTATGTTCGACGTTTTATAATTCCCACACCCCAGCCAGGGGCAGCAGTATCCTAGACCTGGTCATTACCAACATGGGCAACCAGTGTTCCACACCAGAGGTCAATTCCTCGGTCAGATCTGACCACAAGCTAATCACCCTAGACATCCACATCCCACCCCCACCCCCCATTAGGGAAACCACGGTAAAAATTTTCTCCAAAGCCAAATTCACGTTTCTTAAGACAGAAGTGGCAAACTTCACAGCACCCATGCTGACGGACAATAGAGGTATGACTGCTGAATCCTATACAAATGCACTTTATAAGCACTTACATGAATGCATGGATCGTGCAATCCCTAACAGAACCAAGATGCTAACCTCCAAAAAAAGGAAGCCAATCTGTTGGTCCCCTGCCATAATCAAACTCTATAACAGAAGAAAAAAACTGTTGCAAAAAAAGAGTAAAATCCCATAATTGGAGGAACTCCATGGTCAGCCTCAGTAAGAACCTGAGATCAGTCATAAAATCCTCCAAAGCTAGTTACAAAAACAAAATCGCCACTGATTCTAAAGACAACCACAAAGCATTCAATAGCTATGTCAAGAATCTCAATGGCAACACTCCAATCTGCGTTGAGTTACAGCACAATGGCACTAAATATACAGAACCAACTGGCAGATAGGTTCAGTGCTAACTTTACCTGTCTCTCACCCCCTAAAGGGCCCATCTCTATACTGGAAGAATGCAAAGTTCCTGTAATCATGACTGCACAAGTAAAAACACACTCTCCAAAGCCAAGAACACAGCATCCATTTGACCTGACAACATCTCAGGCTGCATTCTACACGAACTACAGAACAAACGGGCACCCCACCTAAGTTCTATGTTCAATCATAGCCTCACCTCAGGCTTTGTGCCCACTGAAGAGTGCACAGCAACGGTTATCCCACTCTACAAAGGGGGAGCCACCACAGACCCTGGGAACTACTGCCCCATTAGCCGACGAACCTAGTCTGCAAGGGTATGGAACATATCATCATGGAACTTATAAACAATGACATTGGTAATCTCCAAACTCTGGATCCTACCCAGTTAAGGTTTGTAAAAGGCAGATCATGTCTCCTAAACCTGATAGACTTCTTTGAAGCGGTCACCAAAGTCGTAGATGAGGGTACGGTGGTTCACACAGCGTATCTAGATCTCGTCAAGGCTTTTGACACCATCCCCCACTCTAGAATTATAGATAAACTCACTAAACTAGGTATAAATCCCTATGTCACAAGATGGGTTGCCAACTGGCTCACTGACAGAACCCACACTGTGAAAGTAGCAGACTCTAAATCCAACTTCAGACCAGTGACAAGTGGAGTACCACAGGGTTCAGTCCTGGGTCCTCTCCTGTTTGGTATCTACTTCTTTGAAGTACAGGCTAACACAGAAGGTCTTTGGCTAACAAAGTTTACAGATGACTGCAAACTGGGAGCCATAATCAAAACTCCTAACGATGTGGACATCCTACAAAAGGGCGTCACTGAGACAGATGCCTGGTGTCAAAGCCATGGCCTCAAGCTCAGGGCCAAAAAGTGCATTGTCATCCCTTTTGGTAAAAACTCTGTACCCATGAACTACCACATAGGCGGTAGTCTACTTAACACCAAAAGTGTGATGAGAGACCTTGGGACACAGGTGGACAGTAGTCTCTCCTTTGATAATCACATTGCCACAGTAGTTCTACGTGGCACACCTCATCACAAAAGATTTCTCATCCAGGAAAAAAGAGGTCATTGTTCCCCTCTACTTATCACTCATTAGATCCATTATAGAGTACAACACCCCTTTTGGTATGTACCTCACAAGACATCTACAACAACTGGAAAGGCCACAGAAATACCTCACAAAAAGGATTACCGGCCTCAAACAGATGCCCTACGCAGACCGTCTCAAAAAACTCCAGCTTTACTCTGTCTCATATCGCCTACGATACAAAGTTATGTCAGACCCAAAGCTGTTGGACATGCTCCACTTAAAGAAATCCCTCCAAGCTACACTCTCTAGGGACCTAAACCTTGTCACTACAACAAACAGAACATGCTGGAGGGATAGATTCCTGTCCCAGAGACTTCCCATACTCTGGAACAAACTACCTATGTATATCAAACAAAGCTCCTCATTAGCACTCTTCAAGAAAAATCTTGATGATTGGATGGGAGATAGGAAATTCACCCTGGGGATCACTTCTGTGGCTCTGCTTGACAGGGGCACAGGAAAATAATTTTCTTGGGTGGCAAAAACCAGGGTACCGTTTGGCTAGGCTTATATAGGCCCTAGTACCTACCTATGAACTAATTTAATTTGTGTGTGCATGTTTTTTGAGGTGTATATTTCAGGCATCCGAAGATAGAAACTTCTGTTACTGGAAAGAAGTTCATTTCCAGTATTTGCCTTCCTCAGTTGTTAAATTACTATTTTCAATAGTTCGTGCAGATTTCCTCAGGCCATCGTATTTAGGTCTTTACAGTTCCTATCCCCTTATACCTTGTGTGCAGTGTTTTTACATTTATATTTTCTATTGTTATTACTTCATAAATATAAATACATATATATATATAAATACATATATATATATATATATATATATATATATATAAATACATATATATATATATACATATATATATATATATATATATTGGTCTTTAGTGTGTTGAGAGTGCTTTTTTCAGTCTTTACCTTCAATTAAGAGCTTGTTTAAGTTAGAAAGCTCTGTTTCTTTCTTGAATCCCATTTAAATTAGAAGGTGCCTTTTTCTGTGTGTGTGTGTGTGTGTGTGTGTGTGTGTGTGTGTGTGTGTGTGTGTGTGTGTGTGTGTGTGTGTGTGTGTGTGTGTGTGTGTGTGTGTGTGTGACTAGAGTTTGTTCACTATGTCAAAGCAACAGAAAGAAGTAAAACCATATGGTTTCAAAAAATGTCCAAAATGCTCACAGAAAATGTCCATCACTGACGGACATATTGAGTTTGTTTACTGTTTAGGGGCCATCCATCTACAGGAGATCTGCTTCATTTACCATTTGTTTAGTGCCAGAGTGTTAGGAGGTTACTTAAATCCCCTTTTTAAGAAGCTTTGGACAAGACTCAAAGTTCAAGAAAAAACTTCAAAAAGACCATCTCCTTCTATGTCAACTGGATCATCAGAGCCATCCATTAAGCAACCCAGGATGTCTCAGACATCTTAAAAAAAACTGAACAAGTCAGACCTACTGCCTCAGTTCCATGTGTGTCAGAATCGATGACTTTAACAGTACAGAGCCGCTCACCAGTATTGGAGCCAGTCTCCCTGACTCTTAGGTCTCCATTGTTGCAATCTGTATCATCCGCTCCTTCACCCAGATCCTTCAGGAGCTTATCGGATTTTGACATGGATCGTGTAGTGCAGAGACTACTCAAGACACCAGCGCTAGCCAAATTGTCATAGCCGACTCTGGGAAGCTCAAAACCAATGGTAGCCATCCCTTTACCTTCCATTCCTCCTCTGACTTCAGCTCGAGTTTCAGAGCCGGAACGCTTGGAACTGACATTGATGGAGCAAATGGAACTGAGACCTACTACAGCCTCTTCAGTTCCTATCACTCTGACTACCTCTGAGCCGTCTGAGGTACCTAGGGGCTGACACTCACTGGTCGGGTCCGGGATGGGGATAGTCGGGTTGAGACCTTTCCGGCTCTGACCTTACCTCTTGTTGCCTCGGCTCAAGTGAGTTCAGCTCCTACCTCTGCTTCAGAGCCAACCCCTATGGTTCTGGGAGGGTCCTCCAATTCTTCAGAAATGGGGACTTCCACCAGTCATAGGAGGGGGGGGTTTCGCAGCTATGAGGAGAGCGCTGTCCCCACGGACATCATCATTGTTGGACCCAAGTGTTTCATCCCCAAGAGCACCTGTATCTGTCTCCACACACATGATCTCCCCTCAGCGTAGAGATCCTAAGCCTCAGGATGCCCCATCCGGTGAGACCCTATCTTCCGAAACCTCTCCGGAATGTTCCACCAAAGAGGCCCCTCAGATGAAGTTATGCAAGATGAAGCATGCAGACTCCCCGATGAGTCAATCACATTAGACACAGACCTTGAGGAGTCAGAAGGGTCCCCAAGGTCATCCTCTGAGGATGTCTCATTTGCGGACATGCTGGAAATTCTTTGACAGAGAGGCAGCTGGAAGTCCATTTCCCCTTCTGATGAGGAGTCCATGTATCTGAACACCTTTGGGTCTCGCCACATGGGTGTCTCCACCTTTTCATTGAACTGATGGACTTAGTTTGTCGAAAGGCATAGGAGTCTCCAGATACAGTGGAGCCTGTCCCTCAGAGACCTAACAAATTTATCACCTCCCCAGATGACAAAACTTTCATAACGAAAAGAGCCCCTATAGATGCTATGGTGGTGGTGGTAGCCATGAAGAAGGAGCTATCTGAGACTTTCACATCTGTTCATCCCCCGAATAAGGAGTCACGGGTGATGGACAGGTATGGAAAGTGCATGTTTTCTTCAGCGGCCTTCACTTTTAGGTCCCTGAATTACCTTATGCATTTTACAAGACTTCAGAGAGATCTCCTAAAAGAGCTTGGAGATACTCTACAGGGTACAGTAGCTGTGGTTGGTAGCAGATAAGGTATCTTCACAGCTGGCCACCCTTAATTCAGTGGTTAACACATCCATGAGACTTGCTCTTATGCAGCTGATGGAGCGAGATGATCAGCGGGTTCTGGAATTGCACTTAGGAGACATCCCTGGATGCGCTTGTGCAATTCTGCAGAACATTTCAAGTCATCCTTTGTCAATACCCCATTTGATGGCTTGTCCTTGTTTGAGCCTAAAGCCAAGGAAATGCTTACTTGGAGTGAACAAGCTGCAGTCGGTGTCTGTTTTTCCACACCTTTCACCAAAGGTCAAAAGAGAGGGAAAATGTGGTTCTGAAAATCCCAGAGAACTTTCAAGGACACACAGGGTGAACCTTCCTCCTGGGGCAGAGGCAGAGGTAATAATGGAAGATGCCACCCATGCAGCAGAGGGGGTCCACAAAACCAGGGTGACTGAGAATCTTTCTTTGGTAAACCCTTTCAGCACTCCTGAAAGGAGGCCTGCCTGTCCACCTCTGGAGGTAGTCGGGGGTCGCTTATCTCTGTACCCACAAGCCTGGTTAGACATAATGAAAGACAAGTGGGTACAAGGAATCATATCCAGATGTTACTCAATCCCTTTTTCTATGCCACCTCCAACGATCAGGAAAATCCTGGATGTTCCACCCAGTCGCCCATTCTAGATCTCAGCAGACTGAGAAGACAAAGTTCCAGGTGGTCATGTTGCAGTCAATACTTCCCTTTCTAAGGAACGACAGTCGGATGTGGTCTATAGATCTCCAGGATGCGTACTACCACATAAAGATGGACAGCCCATCCAGGAATTATCCACGCTTTCGACTGGGAGCCAGTCATTTCCAGTTTTGAGCTCTGCCCTTTGGCCTCACTACAGCCCCCAGAGTGTTCACCAAATGCATGGCAGTAGTTATGGCTCACCTGTGACATCTAGGATTCTGAGTGTTTCCATACCTGGATGACTGGCTCCTAACCACTACCACCAAGCATCTACTTGTCCAAGCAAGAGACATTACCCTACAACTATGTGCCCAGTTAGGGATTTCAGTAAATTTCGAAAAGTCGGCCTTATTGCCATCACAACATATTGTCTTGCTAGGCATAGAATTAAATACAAAAACCATGGTGTACAAGCAAGCTTCCAACAGACAGGATTCTAACTCTTCACCTTCAAATCCAGGACCGTCTCTTCAAGACCAAGGTACCAGCAAGACAGTCCTGAAAGTTCTGGGCATGATGGCAGCAGCAATAATTGTCATTCCCTTAGCAAGTTTACACATGAGAATCCTACAGTGAATGCTTTTCTCACAATGGTCCATGCAGGAGCTGCCTTTGTCCCATCCAATAATTCTGACAGAGACTTGCAAGAAAGACCTACACTGGTGGCTTCACTCTGACCAGGTGCAATGGGTCGACCCATTCCCCCCCTACTCCGATAGCCACAGTGACCACGGACACTTCCCAGATAGGGTGGGGGGGGGCATTATCAGGGAAGGACAGCCCAAGGCACCTGGCAGGACCAAGAGGCTCATTTGCACATAAATGTACTAGAGATGACAGCGGTGCTGATGGTGTTGCAAGCATTCCAAGACTCTCATCTGATAGATAGAATTGCAATACAAACAGACAGTATGTCAGTAGTGTGGTACATAAAGAAAAAAGGAGGAACCGAGGCCTTGAGAGTATGGCACTGGGCGACTTCCTCCCAATGTTTTCTAATATCAATGCATATCCTGGGGAAATCCAATGTAATAGCAGACAAACTAAGCAGAACCATTCTGATGCCATACAAGTGGTCCCTGAAGAAAGAAGCAGAAAAGATATTTCGCAGATGGGGCCAGCCTTGCTGTGATCTGTTTGCCACAGCCACAAATGCAAAATGCAGAAGCTACTTTGCCCTGTTCCCCCCTCCAGAGGATTCCCTGAGGGATGCACTTGCACACGATTGGCCTCCGGGACTCCTTTATGCTTTTCCTCCCTTGTCTCTAATACCCAAAGTTCTTCAGAAAGCCAGCAGTTTGGGAAGGACCTTGATTCTAATAGCCCCTTACGGGCATCATCAGATATGGTTCCCCTTCTTGAAGCCTCATCTTTTGGAAGAGCCTTGGATTCTGGACCCAGTACCAGACCTCCTGACACACTTGCCAGGGACTCTCAGTCCATTTCTTCATTCCCTAAAATCGACAGCATGGCTGCTCCAGTTCCCAATATAGCCAGGCTACACAACTTCTCTCCAGAAGTTCGACACATCTGAATTTCTTAGCCTAAATGAACTTCGCATGTAGGGCATCTTAATTTCTTCTCATAAGATGTCTACAAGAAAATGTTATCATAGCAAATGGAAAAAGATTCTCCATCTGGGCTTTACAGAACTCCATTGTTCCCTAGTCAGCACCCTTGGCATTCATATTTGAATTTTTGGCTAAACTTTTTAATGAGGGAGCAGCTGCAGCAACTATTTGCGTGCAAATGGCAGCAATCTCAAATTTTAATACTGGCAATGAAGGAATGAATATCATGTCTCCTGAGAGGCACTAATTTACTAAGACCATCCATATGACCACCCTTCCACCATGGAGTCTCAATTTTGTTCTATCATGCATAATTATCCCACCGTTTGAACCAGCATCATCTTGTAGCTTGAAGTTTTTATCCTGGAAAACCATCTGTCTCATAGCAATCATATCAGCTAGAAGAGTCTTAGAATTACAAGTGCTGACAATCAAAACTCCATACATGGTATTCCTTAATGATAGGGTGTCATTAAGCACAAGCCCTTCCTTTCTGCCAAAAGTATGCTCAGAGTTCAATCTAAATTAATCTATAGAACTACCAGTCTTTTTCCCTATATATAGCAATGAGGCAGAATACATGCTTCATCAGCTTGATGTTCACAGACAACTATGCTTTTACTTGCAGAGAACAAAAGACCACAGAAAATCTGACCAACTTTTTGTCTCATTTTCAGAAAATAAAAAAGGCATAGCAGTGACAAAATCAACCTTATCCCAGTGGTTATCAGAGTGTATTTCATTCATTTATCAATCAACAGACAATGAACTGGCAACTAAAGTAAAGGCGCATTCTACCAGATCTGTATCAACCTCCCAGGCCTTTCAAGCAAGATTACCAATAGATGCTATATGTGCAGCAGCAACGTGGTCAAAATCACATACCTTTATCACTCATTACAAAGTAGACATGGCCTCCAGGTACAGGGCCTCATTTGGGTCCACTGTTCTGAAGAATATACTCCCGTGAGCCACCCAGGAAAGATGGTGCTAAGGACGCTGTCCCATCAGTATAGAATGAAGACGAGATAGGGCAACTTCACATAAAGAAGCTCTGTACTCACTATAACGTTCTATGTGAGTTGCCCCTCTCATCTTCATTCTTACGTCCCACCATCCTACCCCAGACTTCATAAGCGCCTAGAGGATCTAGGATATAAAATTCTTAATGTACTTCCTTTACCGTGACCCTTGTCCAGGCTTAGGAATATGGTATATACCTTTACATATATTGATGTAAAAATTTGATATAAGTTCATCAACAAACAAGATCTGAGGGAGGCACTATTCAGAGGTGCCAGAAGCTGTTAAAGACTAGGGGGGGGGGGCAGAGGGCAAGAGGGGCACTTAGTGATTTAAAAAGGGTAAATTTTTTAAAGGTATTTACTACCATTACAGGAGCATCAGCTTCTGTTTTGAAGACCACACAGAACCACTCAAAACAAAGCAGGTATGCACATGAAAAAGAATTTTAATACACCAGCTACTAATATTTATTTATGTACCACCTTTGAAAACATGGTCATTGCTGGTGGGCATATACTTTTATACTCTTAAAGCTGTATGACCCTGCTTTACTAGAAATGCACATCTACAAGTCAAATGGCACATGGGTTACTCGGTCTAAGGAAATAAACTTTTTATCATATGCACTTCAAATAATAAGTAGTGACCTGAGAAACTGGAGAAAATAAATCATACAAAGCAGACTTTTCCTTACAGCAGGGAACTGCAGATAAAACATTCCTCATGCTTTCATAATTAGAATAAACTTTGACATATGAGGTATTTGAGGTATTCAAAATTTAAAAAATTAAAATTGCAGAAGTATACACTAGTACACTAGACTAGCAGCATTGCAGACAGATTGGAAATGACACCAAAAATAAGATCAGACATGATTAAAACAAAGTTTATACCAAGCTGCAAACTGAAAACCAGGAAAACGCCAAAGCCTTCTGGTCAGCTAAAAACAAACTATTAAAACCAGGTCAGAGCACTCAGCCCTCCTCCCCCCTTAATAACTGAAACAGAAAGCATTGCCAGTCAGTTCAATCCCTATTGCATTCAAACAGTCACCTCACTTATCAAAACCCATCCCAACCTCCTTACCAAACTCCCACCTCCCAATAGTTAATTATAATAATAAAGCCTCTTTCCAGCCAGTAATGTCACTTACTATTAAGCAGCTAATATAAAATCTAACACCCACCATGCTTGCACCCAACAACATATCTGCAGAATATATCACTATCACACACACACACACACACACACACACACACACACACACACACACACACACACACACCTATCACGTTCACACATATGTACAAGACTAATGTATTTGTCCCATTCTCAACATAGTCTCACTCTCACAACATAACTTTCTTGATTGTTTATTGCTCAAGCAAAATTGTAAGGAAATGAAAGATAGAAAAGCGGTTATTACCACTAGTTTGTTTTTTGTTTTGTTTTTTTTGAGTATTATCATAAATTTTACCATAAATTTTATCTAAGCGTGTGGTACTCATAAAGACAGATATAGCCAAGCAATATAACTACATACACATACACACAGCTATACCTCTGAACTGTACCGATTTTCGCAGAATGTTCAGATTTTTGCCTCATGTTTTTGCTCCGTTTTTTTCATAAAATTGTGGCTTTCTGGCAAATTAGTTGCAAATCATTAAAGATTGCAGTTGGAAAATAATGACAGAGATTGAGTTTTAGACTTCATACTCTTCAGTGCTAATGCAAAACCTGTTATACTATTAACTTTCTAAGACCGATATTTAACAATTGTCCCTACTTTTGGGCCTTCGTCCCACTTTTATTTATGGCTTTGGCCAGATTTCTTGCTAAGAGGTATGCAGTAATGAACACAGCCATTTTGTGTATCTCAGACTCTCTCCTCACTAAGCCTATGGTATTAAAAAATTGTTATACAAACAATGCCCAAATTTCCAGTTGCCCAAAGCAAAGAATTACATTTCACTAACAACTCACACATTCAATCAGTCACTTCCGATGCGATATGGTGTGGAGGACCATGGTTTTATGCAACAATTTGGTTTTCCCTCCAAATTCAATAGTCAGTTAGAGCAGTCAACATTACTGCAGAGCCAGGCGAGCAGGTTTAACAAACAGTGCAGGAAAGGACAAGCAAACACGGGAATGAACTTAATATACCTGAAAAGGCCAGAAGTCTCCTTTTTTTTTTTTTTGAATAAGATGAACTGCTTAGGTTCATAGGTGTGTACTAGGCTAATGGCCCTGGGGCCTTTACAAGCCTAGCCCATAGAAGTGCCCTAGCATTTTGCCACCTGTCATTTTTACATTAGCATGCATTTTCATATTTATTTAGTGACTTCAGTCCTCACAGATTTGCTATAAAACCACAAATGTTATGATGAACAGATCAAAAATGTGAGGCAAAGAGCTGGACAGTTTAGAGGTATGGACTGACACGTCATCATCATAACTAAAATGGATTTAATATTTATCAAGATCCAAGTGCGTTTTATAACTGTGGTTATGGACTACACAACTTGCAGGAAAACATAAGCAGTTAAGGAAATGTATTTCTTTAAAGAAAAGACATTATTTCATCTGGAAAAAACTTGCTGCAAAAAGGTCTGGCTAGCCCAGCTACATCAGTTAGTGAGCAAACGGAGAGAGAAATGGGCCAAAAACAACTGAACAGATGAAGCATTTGACAGTTTCACATGGTTATGACATCTGCAATACACTATTACTCACTTCCTACACATGGGTAGGAACCAGTTTGCTTCCAGAGCATCTCCCTTCCTCCACTACAGCACCTTAGTGTGAGATTTTTTTCCTGAGTAATACAATTCACTTGCTTAAGTTCTAAACTCCTTCAACAAAATGCTAACAAAACAAGTGCTGAATACAACTGAAATGCATTACAGATTAACTGGCATCTGAATCTCAGAACTTAAAAAGAACGTCATGCAAGACATTAGTGTTAACACCAAGGGAAGTTTCTAACATAATGCAAAGCAAATCATATTACTTAGAAACTGACTCTTGAAAGCATGTACCATAAAACCCTACTCAAAGCAGTTACTGCCCTCAGGAAATCATAGACAGGACATTATTGCATGTATAAAGGCACAATTCTATCTTCACCTGAATTTGTCATAAGTCATTTCAAGTCCTGCTCGTCAATATAAAAAGTGTGCGTCGCATGTGTGTGTGTGCGTGCACACGAGTGTGTGTGTGTACATAATAAAATTTTAAGTCATTAGGAAAAAGTGCTGATTCTTACATCATGTTTGCTATTTTCATCCACACTGGCTTTCTCATGGAGTTATACAAGGACAACTGCTGCTGTCAGCTGTCATCAAAGCAAAAAAATATGATGATTTTACCACTCACCAGTCAGTAGTATCCACATCCTTTGCACAAAATACACCTCAATATATGGCACTTTACTTTCTTCAAGTTGATAACCACACAAGATGGAAATTTAACTGCAAGGAAATAAAAGAAGAAATCAATTGTAGGTGCAGGTTCTTTGTCTGTACTCTTTATACGCGAAGGGCAGAATCCACTCCTAAGAGACACACTATCAGCTGCACGAGAGAGATACTGCCTTCACTACAAGGTCCCACTAAGCATAAAACAGAGGTCAATACTGAAGTCCAGTGGAAGCGCTCCTGCTGACAAGATTTAGGATGCAAAAGTGGGGGGGGGCTCCCCTCCCCCCTCGCTCTATGGTTCCGGTGCTCATGGCACTATTGCATCATGGGATAGGGATGAAGCCACAAGTTAATTTGAGACCTCGAGCTTTAGCAAGCAGCCGAGTGGGAACCAAGGATCGGTTCCGAACCCATTTGTATAAAATGAAGAAGAGAGGGACAACTCATATGGAATGTTATGGTGAGTACATAACTTTTTTTTTCACTTTTGTACATCACCTACCCCAACATTTTGTGCAAAGGTGAAATAGTTCCAGGTGGAAATCAAGCTTAGTGCTGGACTGTGTCCATACAAGCCCTCTGAAACACTGGTTTTAATAGCTGTATGTAGCAAAAAATATTTCTCTTTTGCCTGCTGGTCAAATAGCACCCAGGTGTACACAAAGCATAGTGACAGACTGACAATAAAAAAACCTCTGAAAACCTAGGCTCAGAGCTGCATATAACAGACAAAGAGCTGCATATAACAGACAATATGTCAGTCCCAGAAAGACAAGGATAGTAATAGGGTATTTATTGCAAAACACTCACTGTCTCAGAGGTAAGGTCCAACTTCCGAGAGGGTATGCTTCCTTTGAATATGAAGGAATTACAAAAATATAATGGCCATATGGCAGTTTGACAGATCCTGTCTCCACAACAAAACATATCAGTAATCAATCAGAAGTGATCCTGTAACAGCTGTTCCTTTTCATAAATCACTTGACCCAACATTTTGTGCAAAGCACCAAGGTGGAAACTGGCATATTGTCAGACTGTGACATCAAAAGCCTTCCAAAATGGTGGAATTATTAGTTGTGTTTAAGAGGCCATATTTCAGTTCCCCAAGGACAACAGACAAAAAGTAATGGACATCTAATAAGGTACTTCAATACAAAATGCACACATTCTGTCCCAGCAGAATGTGCCCCTGCTGAGAAGTTACAGTACATCTCACACTGATGAATCACAGAAATATAATAACCTTGACCTCCAAGATGGCTGCACATTGAGTAACTGCTTGATGTTCTTCATCTCACATTGCTGCAGTCCTTACACTTGGGTAGTCCGCTGTCCTCGGTCGGCCCGAATATCAAAGTATAAGGCTGACGTCGGTCAAGGCGCATTTGACTGACATCAGGACGTCAGGGTACAAATGCGCATGACCGACGTCATATCCTCAGTCTTTTTTGCCGCATGGTCCGATGCAGAAGCAGTATTGCAAGTGCCGGTTGGCGTTCTGAAATTTTTCGATTCTGGAGTTTCAGACCGAGTCAAAGTTGGCTAAGTACCCCGTTGGGGAATATTTTGGTTTTTTCTTGCCTCAGTGGTTTAACGGATGTCAGAAAAAGTGAATAACTGTATTTCTTGTGGGAAACAGATACCGCATAGAGATTATCATACTTTGTGTATTCCTTGTTTAGGGCCTGAGCACGACGTTGTTGGGTGTCGCTCTTGTGCTAGATTCAATAAGCGCACTATAAAGAGGAGGTTAGATTGTGCCAGGTTAGTCTTCGGAAAGCGGTGCAATTATAAAATGCCGTCGGATGCTCCGACGCCCGCTTCTTCGAAGAAGCGCAAGGACAAAGCAGTTAAGCCTAGGCTAGCAGAACCGTCCGTACCGGACGCCGGTTCTTTAGAGGTGTCAGTGGAGCCGGTGGTTCCGCCGGAGGTTTCTTTGGTATCTCAGGGAGAGACTTTGCTTTTGCAGGATGTGGCCTCTCAGGAGGCAGGTCAGGGTGATGGTGCTTCTCAGGTTACTATACTCCCCTCCCTGCCTAGGGTGGTTAGGCCCTCTCCTTCTGTTTCCAAGGCTTCTCCCAGAGGCAGGCCAGGTTTAGCTTCAGTTGGTGTCACCCCTAGTTCTTCAGGAACTGTGCCCAAGAAGCATATGCTTAAAATGGCAGAAGATTTGATTACTTTGATTAGGGGTTCTTTGCCCCCTCCTGATAAGAGACCTAGGGTGGAGCCTGAACTAGGGAGTTTTGAGCAGGCTTCGGATGTTTCAGAGTCTTCGGCTGAAGACTTGCAGGAGTACTCTCCTTATTCTGATTCTGATGTGGATGATTCTACTCCTTCTGCTTCTCCTCCTGAGGATTTTTCTTTTCAGAAACTCTTCATTCCATGAGGGAGCATTTTAAGTGGGAAGGTCAGGACTTCTCTGATTCCAGGAAAAGGCTTAGGAATTTTTGTTTTACCCCAGCATAGGCCTTTGGCTATACCTCCTGTTTTGGATGTAGTGGAAGATGTTTTACAGAGGCTTCTCTTAATCCTGATTCTTTGCCTCCTGCTCCTGTTAAACCGGATAGGTATTACAGGGTGCCTGAAGCTCATAAGTATCTTTTTAAGAGTCCTAGGGCAGACCCAGAAACTGTTAGCCAGGGGCCTAAAGGTGTTAAGGCTTCTGTTGTCAAGAATCCGGTTCCTGCAGATAAAGAGGCCAGGGCCTTGGATAGATGGGGAAAGAAAGTTTATACTTCTTCCACTCTAGCTATGAGGGCTTTGAATTGCCAGTTTCACATGTTGAAATACCAAAACTATCTCCTTTCACAATTGAAGTCTAAGGTTGATGCTCTGGCGGAAGGTATTGATTGTAAAGAGTTACAAGATTTAGTACATGTTTCTGAACAGGTGGGTAAGCATTCTTTGCAATGTGGTTTTGATGCTGTACAGGCCTCGTCTAGGGTGGCTGCCACTGGATCAGTTCTTCGCAGGCACGCCTGGCTGAGGGATCAAAATTTATCTGACCATGTTAAAACAAGGATTTTAGATGCTCCTTTACAATCTGATGTGTTGTTTGGTTCTCCTGTTGAGGCAGTTTTAAAGAAGATGGAGGACAAGGCTAAGTCTATGCAGACTGTTAAAGTTTTTTTGCAGGTTCAGCCTCCAAAGTTTAGTAGAAATTGGCCTACTAAGGGGTGGACGTATCCTTCTTATGATTCCCAGTCTAGGGGTAGATCTAGACGTGGTAGGGGCAGAGCTCAGGGCTTTTTCAGGCCTAGAACAGGGAGTTCTCCTGCACAGTCTTCAGGTGAGGGCAGGGGTCAGTCCTTTCGTAAACAGACCCAATGACCTACCTTTTCCGCTGCCAGAGCCTTCTTGTCTGGCAGCACCTTTGGGAGGAAGGTTGGCACTTTTCAAAGAAAATTGGAGTTTAATTACCCAAGACAGATGGGTATTGGATATCATACACCACGGTTACAGGTTTTATTTCCATACCTTGCCTCCTTTCAGAGGCATGCCAGACGTTCCTCCTCAACAAAGAATAGAGGCTCACAAGCAAATTTCTCTGTTACTCCAACTAGGGGCCATACAGCCAGTCCCTATGCCAGAAGTGAGCCTAGGATTTTATTCTCGCCTGTTCCTAGTACCAAAGAAGGGGAACACGTGGAGACCAATTTTGGATTTATCTGTCCTCAACACTTATCTGGACATTCCCAAGTTCAAAATGTTGACGTTACAACAGCTTTTACCTCTGCTGGGCAAAGATCATTGGATGGTAACTTTGGATCTCAAGGAGGCTTACCTTCATGTTCCTATCAGACTAAGTTGCAGGAAGTATCTGCGTTTTCGAGCTGGGACTTCTCACTATCAGTTCTCTGCATTGCCCTTTGGCTTATCTACTGCGCCCAGAGTGTTCACGAAAGTTCTGGCTCCAGTGATAGCTTTCTTCAGGCTAAAAGGAATACAGATCTATCCTTATTTGGACGATTGCCTGATTCTGGCTCAAGGAAGGGAAGAGCTTCTTCATCATTTGGAATATGTGATAGCAGTGCTAAGATGCCTGGGGTATTCTGTGAACAAAATAAAGTCCAGTCTAGTACCCTCTCAGGAAATGTGCTTTCTGGGTGTAAGACTGAATACAGCATCCCAGATGGCCTCTTTGACCCCGGACAAACAAAAGAATCTTTCCCTTTACTTCCATCAACTATCTCATCAGTCTGGGCTGACTGCAAGGACAGTCCTTCAAGCCTTAGGGTTCATGGCATCTTGTATTCTGGTGCTTCCCAATGCCAAACTGCATATGAGGAAGCTGCAATGGTATCTCAAAATGTATGGACACAGCACTGCCAGGATCTGGACACTGTCATTCAAATAATACCTTGCATTCAAAAGGAATTTTTGTGGTGGGCTCAGGAATGTCACCTAAACAAGGGACTCTCTGTGACCCGGCCAGAGGCGAGTCAGATTTTAACGACAGATGCCTCAGACAAAGCTTGGGGAGCTCATCTAAATGGAAAGTGGATACAAGACAAGTGGCCTGCCAGACTACAACATCTACATATTAACCTGAAGGAGATGTTAGCAGTCCAGTTTGCATTAATAGCTTTCAAGGATTTACTTCTTCCAGGGCAGGTGTTGATTCTAACAGACAACACAACTGTCATGTGGTACATCAACAAGCAAGGGGAACACATTCTTATCCTCTATGCAGGCAAGCAATGATTTTGTGGGAGACTGCTCTCAGTTTACAGCTCAATCTTCAGGCAAGGTTTCTGCCGGGAGCACAGAACTCCTTAGCAGATGTGTTGAGCAGAAGGATTATGGATCCCCACGAGTGGAAATTGGATCCTCATGTATTTCAGAAATTGACAGTGTCATGGGGAACTCCAGACATAGATCTGTTCGCTTCTCCACTAAACCATCAGCTGCCAAAGTTTTGCACGAAAAGGTTTCATCCCACAGCTTGGAAAGTGGATGCTCTTTCTTTCAATTGGAGCAATCTTCATGTGTATGCCTTTCCACCTCTGCCTCTCCTCCCAAAGGTACTTCTAAAGGTCAGACAGGACAAGCCAAGGATGATTTTAATAGCTCCAGATTGGCCTCAACAGCACTGGTACCCATTACTGAGAAGTCTGGTATGGAAGCCTCCATGGCCTTTGCCTTGATTCCACACCTGTTGTCCCAGGAGGACAGTCATTTGCTCAATGTCAAACTTCACTCTCTTCACCTAACAGCCTGGCATATTCTGTTTTGAACCATAGAGGGTCTCAACTTCCACAACAAGTTTTGAATGTGATTTTGGAAGCTAGAAGGCCCAGTACAAGGAAAGTGTACGCAGATAAATGGAAGAGATTTTTATTTTGGAGTGCAGCAAAGGATTTTGATGTTTCTGAGCCTAATTTAAGTGTGGCTCTTCAATATCTTACTGAGTTACTGGACAAAGGTTTGTCCTTCTCTTCTATTAAGGTTCATGCTGCAGCAATTTCAGCTCACTATGACTGTGACCCACCATTGTTTTCTCATCTTTTGTTCAAGCAATTTCTTAGAGGGGCAAAGAATATAAGACCCCCACGTAGAGCTCCTACTCCTGCTTGGGATCTCAATTTTGTGTTGGAGAAACTCACTCTACAACCTTTTGAGCCTGCAGCTACTACTGAGTTGAAATATTTATCATGGAAGACTGCCTTTTGTTGGCCATTACCTCTGCAAGAAGGGTTTCTGAATTACAGGCCCTTATGGCGGTTGAGCCTTTCTTAATTTTCCATAAGGATAGGGTATCTTTACGTACTAATCCTTCCTTTATGCCTAAAGTGGTTTCTAGTGTGGCTTTAAACCAAACTATTCATTTGCCTACTTTTTATGCAAATCCCCAAAATAAAGGGGAAAAGATTTTGCACACTTTAGATGTACACAGGCAGTTGCGATATTATTTGGACAGAACTAAAGGGTTCAGGCAGTCTCAGCAGTTATTTGTTTCTTTTGCTTTGAGTTCTCAGGGCAAACCTGTGTCAAAACAAACTATTTCTAAGTGGATTGGGTTTTGCATTGCTTTCTGTTATTCCCATCATGGCAAGGAGATTCCAGCTGGGATTAGGCCTCATTCCACTAGGGCTACTGCCACTTGACAGCTTTCTTGAGTGGGGTGGCAACCAAGGATATTCTGGAGGCAGCTACTTGGAGTTCAGTGCATACTTTCTCTAGGCATTATCACCTACCACTTTACTCTAAATCCAGGGCTGGTTTTGCCACTGCTGTTTTGCAGGGCATTTTGGCAGCTCCTGCTTCCTTATAGTTTGGCCATCCTCCCTTACCTCTGCTTTGGGATTCTACCCAAGTGTAAGGACTGCAGCAATGTGAGATGAAGAACATAGTACAGTTTTGTACCTACCATAAATGTAGATGTCCGAAGATCCACATTGCTGCAGTCCAATTTACCCTCCCTCCTTCCCCTCTGTAGTTAGAGGTGGTTGTGTGGGTTGGGTTGTAAATATTGTGTATATTGTATATATTGTACATATAATTAGTGCAAGGGTGGTTGGTTGTTTGTTTGCTGTCTTTTGGTTTTGACCTTTATTTTTAGGGTCTTCTGACATCTGGGGCAAGAAAAGACTGAGGATATGACGTCGGTCATGCGCATTTGTACCCTGACATCCTGATGTCAGTCAAATGCGCCTTGACCGACGTCAGCCTTATACTTTGATATTCGGGCCGACCGAGGACAGTGGACTACCCAAGTGTAAGGACTGCAGCAATGTGGATCTTCGAACATCTACATTTATGGTAGGTACAAAGCTGTACTTTTCTAGCTCTCCCAGTGTGAAAACAGAAACTCAGCAGAGAAGGCCAGTAGACTTGTTCTTATGGGTAAATTTCAGTAACTAACTAGTAAGCGCACTGCTGGGATGTCAGTAATAAAGAAATACAGAAGACTTGGAAAAAATCAGCTACAAAAAGTGAGGAAGAAACATTGACTGGGGAAAGTTCTGTAGCTGTTCAGCAAATAGCAATGCACCCTTCAGACATGATTTTCAGTAAGCTAAAGGAAGATATAAGACAACTGCATACAGACCTGGTTAAAATAAACAAAACACCGAAGTATGTCAAAACAAACAACAAAAGGCTGGAAAAAATGGAAGAAGCTTTAAAAATATATTGAGGTGAGATGATAAAGCTGCAAAAAATCAGAGGTCGAAATGAAGAAAAGACAGGCTGAATATGAGACTGCTCAGGAAGAGATGTTTCACAAATAATAGAATTAGAGGACAGAACACGTAGGGAAAACCTGAGATTTTCAGCTATACCAGAGAAGCTGGAAGGAATGACTCATTAATTTTATGAAAGCACAAATAAGCAACTGTGTCTGGTATTCCACAGCAGGAGTTGTTAGTTGAAAGGGCACATTGTGTACATGCGACAAACCTAGCTATAAGAAACAAGAAGCAACATAGAACTTTAATAGTAAAGATACAATCCTACCAGCAAAAGGAGTTGATTCTCACAAATCTGTAGCAGAAGGACAAAATACTAAAAGTGGGAGACAGGAGAGTGTTTGTGGGGAATGATTACTCATTGTACACCAGGCAAAAGAGAAGTAAATTCATTCCACAATTCAAGAATGTTGAGACACAGGTATGAGATTCAAACTGCTCTATCCAGCTGTCTTAAAGGTATTTTTCCTTGGAGGAACAAAATTATTTTGAAGAAGTGCATGCTAAGGAGGAAATACAAAAGTTTGTCCAACAAAAAGTGAGCTGTGAAAAAGGAGATTCTGCTTTTTGTTCCTCTGGTAATAAAGACCACAGAGAGACTGTACCTGAGTATTTCAAAGGAAAATGTTGGAGAGAAGGAAGGGAACATAGGAGTTGACTAGAAGAATTGAGATTACATTGGTAATGAAGCAGAGACAGGTTTTGGGTGAGGGAGAAGAACAGTAATAAACCCAGTTAATATATGATTACAGTGCAATTTTATATTTGTGAAATATGACAGAACAAGAAATTCTGGAAATATTGGGCTTTTTCAAAATTTGTTGGATTTGTGGGGGACTCTAAAGTATATGCCCTACTTCATGCCATTAATGTTCAGAAAAATGCTTTGGGGAGGGGAAGAGAGGAGAGAAAGCTAACTGTAAGTAAAAAATAACCCTGTATTTGTGGTGCATGGTTTTCTTTGCATGCTATTTTAAGTGTAATGGAGATAGTAAACAGGTGGTGTTTTTATTCTTCTCCCCTCTTCTCTCTTTCTTTTTGTACAGTTTTGAGAAATATAGGCAATGCAGTGAAAAAAAAACGAAAAAAAGAAGCCTGGTTAAAAAAGCATGACAAAATTAAAATTAATGTGCTTTTTACATTCTTGCATGGGGAAATGACTAGCTTAATGACCTTAAATTGATTAGTTTGAAGACAGAGCAAGTAAATGAACATGAATATTGAATATTATGAGGCTTTATTTGCAGCAAATGCATGTATACTAAGTAGCAATTCTGCAGCTGATCTTCATGTCTCCATGGAGACAATCTGATAAAGAGAAACAGGACACAGTCTGGAGAAAGAGGATTGGCTGAGGGAAAAGAAAAAAAACAGAGAAATTGACTAGGACATAATGTTCTCTGAAAACAATCAGGGATTTTTCCAACTGTGAGAGCTTTAAAGATAACTTCAAGTCTATTTGGTTTTGTGTTAAGTGTTCACATTTTTTAAAATGTAATGGGGATACTAATATAAACAGGTGCTTTTGTTTTTTTTTTCTTTTTCACCCTTCTGTCTCTTTTCTTGTTCAGTTTTAGGAAAGGTAGGCACTGCAATGAAAAAAAGAGGAAGAGGAGGGGGAGAGAGGAAGGGTCTGGTTAAGAGAGTATGGCAAAAAAAATCAGTGTGCTTTCCCCCATGCTTGCATAGGAAATGACTGGGTTAAGACCCTAGGCATTATCCAGTAACAAGTTTATTACAAAGCATGTAAATGAAAGCTATAAAGATAGACAAAATCAAATAGCACTTACTAATGGCACTGGCTGTACCACGTGTTTTATCAGGACTAAACTTTCTTTTTGGTTAACTCTAGACTGTGTGGCTATCAACTTAGAACATCTGTTCTTATTAGAAGGCAAAAGCTTCAATATTTGGAGATGTGCATAGTTTTGTGTGTTGTTGTTAAGTTCATAGGTTTGTTTGAGGGCTTTCAAAAAAAAAGTTTCTAAGATGTGGCTTAGGCGCAAATGGATATGACAAGAAACAACTGTATAAAAGACTAACCTGCTGAACAGTATATGCATGCAACATAGAAGTTGGAACTAGACATTTAATAAAAAAGCAGTTATAAATAAAAGGTGGTAATAATAACTATATAAGAAAATGTTTTCTGTAATGTCTTTCAGTCTGAATGGTCTTATAGATAAATATAAAAAGAAATAGTAGTGAACTGTATTAATTTAGAGTGCAAATAGCTATGCTACTGGAGACACACCTGGAAAGAACTGAACATGTGAATTTGATAAATAAAAGTTTTCAGGATGGCTACCCAGTGGAATATCTGCACAAAGGAAAGAGGAGTACTTATATTAATTGCAAGAGGAGCTCCAATAGTGATAGAAGAGGAAAAAGATAATAATGGAAGATGCATAGTACTAAGGGGCTACTGGCTAGGGAGGAGGATTACACTGGCATGCATTCACATTCCACCTAAAACTGCTATAATGGAGCTTAAGAAAATTCTAGGAGAAATAATCAGCTTTCAGCAAGGATATATTACTTATAGGTGGAGACTGGAATTTGGTTTGCAACAGTGAAGATATGTCTGGTGGACCTAGAAGGGAAAATATAACAAAGGTGGGTAGATATTTGAAGACATTTCTGAAAATGTTTGGTTTGAAGGATGTGAATTCAGTACTAGGAGTTTGGAGTGAATTTACATATTATTCATCAAGATACAAAAACTGGGCTAGGCTAGATAGATTTTATATCTCACAGGAATATGTGAATTTAATTGAAGGTCTTGAAATGCACCCAATAGCTATTTCAGATCATGTGCCAATAATAACTAAAATAAAAATGCAAGGTAATGAAATAAGAGTGAGTGGCACTTTCCCACCTATCAGATGAAAAAAGAGAAATTTAAGGAATGGGTTTTGGAATTAATTCAGGAGCTACTACAGAAGATAGAATTTTCTTCTGAAAATATAGCTAGGGAATGAGATGAAATTAAAGTGGAATTTAAAATTAGCGTGGAAATAACAGGAAGGGAGATATGGTTACGAAGTAACAAGAATTTAGAGGGACTGACAAATGTTAAAGTATTGCCAAAAAGGGGGAATCTCTCAGAACAAGAAAATGAGTAACTGCTGAATGCTAAACAGAAAATAAGGGATTACCTCAATAATATGCATGAGTTTAGAAAGATTGCTGTTAAGCATCTGTTTTTTTTATTATAATTCTAGAACACAAAAACATTTAGCACAACAACTCATGCAACAGAAAGTGGAAAGGGTTGCCACCAAGCTTAGGGAGCCTATAACAAGGAAGATAACAAGAGATCATGTAGAAGTATTAGAAATATTTCAAAATTTTATGAAAGTTTGTATAAAGCAGAGAAATATGGAAATCAAGAAAAGGTACAACTGGAAATGTTTATGGAAGATTTAAGTATGCCAAGAATAGATTTAGATGAGGCTCAATTACTAACAGGATATGAAGAGATGAGATAAAAATGGCTATGTATAATCAATCTACAGGAAAGTCCCCAGGAATAGATGGTATTCCTGTGTAAGTTTGGAGGGTAGGAGGAAAAAACTGATAAAGATCTGGAAGGTTTTGCTTAACAGTATTTTAATAGGAGGAGCAGTACCAGAATCCTGGAAGAAGGCAGTGGTAACGGTAATACCGAAAGAGGGTAAAGATCCATCGGATCCAGATTCATACAGGCCCATTTCAATACTAAACCATGATTATAAAGTGTTTGTGTATAATGGCTAAAACAATGGCAAACGTTATACCAAAATTGATAGATATGGATCAGTGTGGTTTTGTGGAGGGGAGGCAAACATTTGACAATATTAACAGAACATTGATGATTCAGAGGGAAACAGAATGTAAGAAAATACCACTTTTATTGGTGTGTCTTGATGCAGAGAAAGCATTTGAAAGAGTAGACTGGGACTTCATGAGCAGGGCAATGGAAGCATTTGCTTTCCCTGATACAATTATAAGGTTGATTAGGAGTATATATGAGGGATTAAAGATGAAAATTAAAGTGGGTGAGATCCTCACTAATAACTTCTTCTTAAGTAGAGGAATCAGGCAGGGTTGTCCTCTTTCCCTTTGTTGTTTGTATTATATTTAAAACCACTGGCAAAGAAAATAACAGACTCAGAAATTCAAGGATATAATTGGTATGGTAGTCAGGAAAAGCTGGCTCTATTTGCAGATGATATTATTTTATACACGACAAAACCAGAAAGGAGCATTACAGTATTGTGGAACATTTTAAGACCATTTCCCATCTTCTCTGGATACAAAATGAATGAAGCTAAAACAAAGTCAATAGCTGTAAATTATGTGCCCACACACAAATTGGTCCAACGATATCCATATTTATGGGGGACATGATAAAATAAAGTATTTAGGAGTACGGATTAGAAATGACTCTGTTGTGGCAGCTAAGGATATGTGAGAAGAGACTAAACAGAAGATAATACAAAAATTGAGAAATTGGAAGCTTTGTTATATGCATAAGGATACTAAGATACAAACAATTAAAATGCTTTTAGTCCCTTTAGTCTTATACAGAGGTCAGGCATATTTTTATCAACCAGAGGAGAAGCTGTAGATAGCAATTAAAAAGAGCTGAAGGATTTTATCTGGGAAGGGAAGACAGCAAGGGTCAAGTGGGATAAGCCGATTCTTCCAATAGAACAAGGCGGACTAGGATTACCCAATTTGAGAGGGTATTTTAGAGCAACACAGTTAAGGCTCTTATACATAGCACAAGCAGAAAACTATAATTCAAAGTGGAAAGGAATGATGATGATATAGGGAGAAAACTCAAGGATTAATGAGAGATTGGGATTTTGGATGCAGACTCTTAAGGAGAACAACAAAAATCATACAGAGTATTATATAAATAAATAGCAGGGAGTATTCTAAGAACTAAACCAGCACGAGAATGGAGAAAAGAGATTCTGTAGATAGGGATGCCTGTGGTTAGGGATACAGATAATAGGCAAGAGAGGCTGGAATTTATTGGAGAAAACTCACAAAAAAACCAAGGTATTGGGAGGAAATAACTAAAAAGGGAAAGGTAATGAAATTGGAAGAGGCCAAGAATTTATTTGGACTGCAGGTTAGAGATTGCCTTCCCTATCAGGAATTGATATCAGAGTATAGGCAAAGAGAAAGAAATAAGGGGGTTCTTAATGAAAGAGCAGCACTGGTAGAGTTTTTAGTAGAATCTAGAACAGAAGGTGCTATTAAAAAAGGAATAATTGGTAAATCATATAAAATATTGCATGACAATTATAAGAATCAATCTGAGGAGCTTAGAAAGTATTGGGAAGAAAGACTGGATAAGCAATTCACAAAGAGTCAATGGGGGATATATGTATATATCCCAAATATGCAAAAAAGTCTAGAAGATTTAGGATCTTTGCCTGGAAGTGATTACATAGATATTGTTATACCCCAAGTAAACGCCAAAGAATTTTTCCTCAGGTCGATAGCAAATGTTGGAGATGTGATGGGCAAGAAAGAGGTGGCTGCAAACATATTTTTTGGGAGTGTAATGAGCTGGCAGACTTTAGGGATTACCCTGAGACCAGTCTGTTGGAGATGCCGAGTGACTGGATTGATTTGACTGGGGAGATGATTTTTTTGAGCTATGACACAGAATCATAATTGCCTAGACATAGTAAAGTCTTGCTGAGTCTAATTACAATGGCTACCAAACAAGTAATTACTAGGTAATGGAAATCAAAGTCTAGACCAACTTTACTAGAAATAGTAAATATACTAACAGAGATAAAACCACTGGAACTGGGATCTTTAGAAAATGGAAGAAGCAAACTGCATAGGAATAAATGGGAATTGTGCGAACAATATATGCAGAGAAGGAACAAGGTTTAAGAGCCAGGATTTGATTGACTCATATCATGCTTAACTGACAATGACTGGATAGATTATAAGTAAGAAGTGATCCTGTAACTACTGTTTGCTTTCATAGATCATATGTCCCCCAAAAGTGATACCCTCATTCCGTAGATTTCTACTGTCTCACTGAAAAGTAAACAAACACATTATAGATACTGTAACCATATTTCAACTTTCTGCTGTTAGAAATATTCACTGATCCCAACAAGCCATATTTCTATTTGATAATTTTCAAGTAATGACCACATATTTTCATGTGCAGTATGCCTTCTCACCCCTTCCAATTAAAGAGATTCATTTTCTACATACATCTCTGATATCTGATTGTGTGGCATGTAAAAAAAAAAAAAATAGGACAAAAATGTATTTCAACTCTCACTCTTTATCTTGTAGACATACTTCCAACATTGATTACTTGTAGTGATTTGGCATGACTCCTTTACATACTCTTTCTAACTGGCTCCACTGTTTTTCTTAGGATTCTAACAAGTCTGCCCTGGGTGTTGTGAGGGACTGCTATGCCTATACCCCCTAATTAATATAACCATTTTCTGGTTTCACACTATTTGTGGGGAAGGGGAACCAAATTAGTTGAATCCACAGATTGTCCCCTGTTCACAAGTAACCATTGCCCACACTCCTTCTCCCCCAAACTAGTATGGCAATGGCTGTTTTGCATAACTTGTATAATTGTTCTTTGCTTTCACTCACAACCTGCCCTCATACACACACACATTTATGGTAATCACCTCTTGTGTGAATGCCAAAGCTGGTTAAATCACAGTCACAGCAATTTACTTCATCTTCTACTACAGGACAGAAGCAGCAGCCACTGTAATCTACTTTACTTCAGTTATAGGGCACATCACCTCCCCATAAACTTAATTAAAACTTAAGCAAAAAAAAAAATCGTATTGGCTGTGTGTACTTTTACCACTGTCCACACATCCATTTTGATTCCTGCAGAAAAGTGACAAAAAAGAATCACCACAGAGGTATTTCACTTGAAGCTTTCAGACACTATGCTGTGTCCCCCATAATCCTCAACTAAGTCACACCAATAATCACTTAGTTGTCATGATCCTTGCTTTCCTTTACTGTCATGTACCAAATGCTCTTCCAATAGACAATCACTTCTGTTAGTCCTCTGTAGTCACTAAAAGTGGTAAAAAAGTAGCCACAGCAATGTAGATCAAGTTGTTGTAGAAGGATTAATCACTTTGCCCTTAAACTGCTGAAAAATGAACCGTAATCATAGCTCTCAACCTCTTAGCACAGGAACCAGGAATAAAACCAAAAGCTAAGGAGAGGCAAAAGCCCATAATTACTGACAAATTTGAAATAGTCCATTCTCTTATGTACTAAAACAGGATAGAATAATATAGCAGGTTTTATACTGGCATCCAGTCTTCTGAAGAATATGATCTGCATCTCAAAAGTGTGTCATTATTAGTAACAGTACTCCTCATCAGTTTACTACAGAAGAAAGGTATGAGTCATAGCCAGCCCACCAATGGTCTCCCCATTTATGAAATCTGCCACATCTCATGTCCCGTGAATGAAAAAGTACCTAGGAGAAAGCAGTATAATATGCTAAAACAGCTGAAAAAAATTGAACAGATTTTAAGTATAAGACAACAATAATAAGACAAGCTGCAGGACCACTGTCTTTCCAAAACGAAGGTGGTTGAATTAATCTGTCAACAGAGTCTACTTCTCCCATACATCTCAACTTCTTTGCTCAATAATTCTGGACAAAACCAACTATAATATGGGGACAAAGGCCCACAATCAGCAAAAATATCTAAATGTTACTGTAATTCACTTAAAAGTTAATAGAACAACAGGTTTTGCATCAGCATCCATTTTTTTGCACAATAAAAAGGGTGAAGCTTTAATGACTGCATTACTGATTGACTTAATCCTAACTGACCAACCAGAAAATCAAGAATTATATAATGAACAAAGTCAAAATATAAGGTGTGACACCCCTGCACTGGCCCAGTAATCAAGGAGCCTCAATTCTCACCACTAGCACCAGTGAAAGACGTGCACATTGGGAAGATGACAAGTATACACACACAATACAGTACAGTTTTCCTTAAGAGCACACAGAGATCACAGTCAGTCTGGGACTAGTTTCTCCCTCTTTCTCCAAATCCCCAATAAGACTTCCCACTGGCAAAACTATAGGGTTGAGATCTCAGCTGAGTGGTCAAGCCGAAAACTCCAGCACCCTCTCTGTCCAATCAGTGCTTTGTGCCCCTGCGCCAAGTAGTTGACACACACACACACACACACACACACACACACACACACACACACACACACACACACACACACACACACTTTGGGATTTGATTTATATACAAACACACAGACACTCCTAGGGAAGGCTGGCACAGGTTTACTAGCTATGCCCCCTTCTGCCCAAATTATAAGGTAGTTATCACTGCCACCAACCACCCTTACTAATCAGCTACTATAAGGCCCTTACAAAGGGTGACCAATCCTACTGTGTGATGTTACTATTATCCAAATGGTAAGTGTGTCCAAGACTTTAAGGCTATTGGAGTGACCTATATAGTGTCACCAAATATGTATGCAAGTACCCTAAGAGCTTAAATATCTCTAAACAAACCAGCAACAATTAAAATGTTTAAATATATTTAATAATAAATAATAAAAGAACAAGACAATACTCAACTCAATACAGTGACTACAGAGTTCAGAATCATAGGAAATATTTTAAAACATTGCAGGACAGTCTCAAACAAATACAGAAAACATCTAAACTAATCTTACTATATACCTATCTATCTCTAAAAGAAATACTATGCCTAAATCTTACTTACAGAGCAAAGCAACTATAGATGATTAGTGCTGAATAGATGTTTTCAGATCCAAAACAAGATACAAAATGCCAAATCTCTGAGAGAGTTCCCAAATTAACATCAAAACATTACTGCTTGGACAGCTGGATGACATCAGTATTTGTCCCCTGCCTCCAGAAGTTTGCCTAGAACTGGAAGTCGTAAAACAATTAACACTTTTACATTTGAAACATAGTAATTATTTCTGTTTCGAGACAATAGAAAGAACTTCTATTATAACCCACAAAAACCTATACCAACCTGAAAAAACACCAGCACTAAATAAGATCATCAAACCATACAGCAACCTAAGGTCACTACGGTCTGCTGGCAAACTGCTGGTACAAACAACTAAGAGCATAAATGTGGCTGGGGACTCTCTATTCACCAGCTCTGTAGGCAAAACTTGGAATTTGCTACCTGCAGAACTTACTCACCAATCCTCCTTAACCCAGTTAAAAAAAAAACTCAAACTACACTTCCAACTGCATCGGCAATGTCCCTGCTTAAACCCTGACTAGCTACCACCCGCTGATCTTGCAAACTCTCCCTAAGCATTTCAATCATAGACTCTAAAAAGTGCATGAATTCTTTAAGGGACTTAGCCCATAACTGTGAGTATTATTGTCTGAAGCTTAAGCTGCCTGATCTGATTTTGTCAACTATGTTTTATCTATCTGTGTAACCCTACTGTGAAAACTGCAAATTATACTTCTCTCTAAATGTCTCTATTATTCCTAATGTAATTGTACTCTGCTTACTGGAGCTTTTCACCCCAAGCCTCTGCTGAAAATGGACATATATCCAGTTGGACTTTCCCAGTAAACAAATGTAAAATAAAATAAATAAGTAATAAGTAGGTATCCTGTCTTCTTGCTGTATTAACTAACTTTATAGCACATTGTAAACCTCTTTACTTTTCAACATATTTTTTTAGAGGTTTGCAAGTTAACTCTGTATGTTTCAACTTCTGCTATTAATATAGTTTATATACATTTCTGTTCTTTTCCAGTAGGGTACACTGTGGTTACATTCTTGAAGCTCAGTACATAACATACAGTTCAACACACACTTCTGCATCAGTAGTTTAATATCCACATAACATACAGTTCTCTTACCTTTGTAAGACAAGCCTATGGATCATATTAATATTCACAAATGACATATGATTATTTACAAAATTCCAGATAGCTGGGCTGGCGGCCTCACATAAGGCATCAACCAAGGGTGTAGCCAGAAATATACAAATTGTACATACCAGAGCTATATTGCACCTCCTATAAGATGTATAGACTCTGAGTTTGCATTGCAGAGCATGATCTCTTTGGCCACATGACACATACTCCCTTTTAGTTATAGTGCTTGCTGTCTCTGTACAGCAGTCTGAAGACCTTCACTTAGAAAGCACTACTGTGACAAGTCTTTGTCATATCATAGCAGCCTGTCCCATGGTTGTCCATTCACACTGGTGCAGACATTCAGCACTAAGCATCTGTGCCGTATCACAGTAGCCAGTCCCAGAGGTCCAGTCACACCAGTGCCAGTGTTCTTCATTAAATCTGTGTGCTGTATTGTGGCAAGTAGTCCCACAGATCCATTCATACAAGTAACAACATGTAGCACTAAGAAGCTTCTGTGCCACAACATGGAAGGAGGTTCACTAGGGTTGCCACCTTTCATTGTGGCTAAAACCGGACCAAGGCCACATCCCTTGCACCTCCTATAACCCTGCCAATCTCCCACCCATCTCATGACATCATCTCACATCAAATGAAGAGGAACACCCTCTTTTTTCTATTTCTGATGCCTACTTTTAGCAGATTTACTATGCTTTTCTATAAAAAAGCATAGTAAATGTGCTAATTTAACAAATTCCAATAGTCTGTTTCTTTTTTGAAAAAGAATTCCAAAGTTTGTACAGTGTTTTCTGGACTATCAGATAATCTGTTTGATTTCTAGATAGTCCAGAAAAAATAGCAACGCTAAGGTCCACAAAGTAACATTTGTCCTCTACACTCAGGCAAGCTAGGCCAGCAGAAACAGTATACTATTAACACACTACCCCTTGCCAGAATAACACCATCATTGCATCTAAACCCACAACAATATGCCCCTCTGAATTCACAGACATCAAAACGACTAACCTATTAAAACTGTACAATGAGTTCTCAAAATTCAAATATAAATATACAGTTAACAAGTGGTTGAATGTTTGTTTTTATTCATTTTTATTCATTTTTATTCAATTTTTATTCAACTTTGTAGAGGACACTGTTACAACTATATTCAGTATATTTACAAAAGGTTTTAGGTTAATTTTCAAACAAGTCACCTTGATTAAACCTAATTAAATATACTAATTGTCAATCAACTGCCCTACTTAAAGGGAATCAAACATCCTGCTGTTGTATCTTGAAAAAGCCTGGTATTTACACAGGCGAAAGCGCTTGATGCAGTTGTTTCTATCTACCTTATTGTGTTGTTCGTTTTATAATAAAGTAATTTTACAGTTTTGAAGAGTCTTGGAAGAGTTCATTGGGCATCGACGTGCTGTTTGCATTATTTTGTGGATCTGTGGGACTCAGTTCGTTTTTTTGCTGTTTTATCAAATATAAATTGTCCACCCCCCATGTAGCCTCAGCTGTCACTTATCCCAATGAATTTTACTCCAGTGTAAGAATTGTTATAAACCAAGCTGTCACAATCAGCATCAAATATACTGGCAAATGTAAAAATAAACCTGCTGGGTGGAATAAAACATTAATAAGATGTATAATAAAAGAAAAAAAAGAACTTACTAAAGGCCTATAACTGATCAAACTCAACATGCTTTAAAGATTCTGTCAAAATGTTCAACAAAAATATAAAAGTTACTATAAGGAAGACCATAGTGGAACACACATTAAAACTGGCATCTGCAGTCAAAGATAATAAGAATCCTTCTTTAACTATTAAAACCGTTCAGCTTAAGCATAGTTATAGGGTATATTCATGAGTCATTGAAAATGGCTAACATCATACCCCTCCATAAAAGGATTCCACATCAGATCCCAGAAACTTTAGACCCACCAGGCTGTAAATACATTCAGTGTATTAATTTATATCAGATGCTATAAACTCTGATATAAAATTAAAAAATGCTGTATACCCACAACAATATGGTTTTATCAAAAGGAGATCATGGCTATTTGATTTAGTAAACTACTTCAAGAAAGTCACTGCAGCTATGGATAGCAGCTATGCAGTTCATACAGTGTACTTGGATCTAGCCAAGACCTTTGACACTATTCCTTATGCAATTCTTCCAGGTATAGACCCTTATGTTGTACGACAAGCAGCAAGCTAGCTGATAGATAGTATCCACTTAAAGTGGCAGATGGTCACCTGAGAAAGCAAAAAGTAAGTGGCATTCCTCAGGGCTCAGTACTGGGATCCCTTCTGTTCGGTATCTTCTTGCTGAATTGCCAAACTATTAACTGGGACATATCGCAAACTAAATTTGTTAATGACTAAGCTGATGTTGTCATTCACTCTGCAATTGATACCAGCAAAGGCTAAACCATACAAATCAATGATGTGTGTGTGAGGAAATTAGCTTAGGTTAAATACAGATGAGTGTAGCATTGTCACCTTGGATAAACAAAATGTAACAGCAGCTTACATTACAGCTGGCATCCCATTCCAGAATGATATGGCCATCAGAAATCTCAACAATGCAGCAACAGTAGTCAGGAAAGCTTTCTGTGTATCCCACTTAATTTGTGATATCTCATCCAAGTCAAAAGAAGTTAGTTATCTTTCCTCTGTACTCTACCATGATCAGACCAGTTATAGAATATAATTCTCTTTTTGTATGCATCTGTTCAAACGCATCACACAAATACAAAAACCTTAGCAGTTTCTAACTAAAAAGATCACCAGACTAGAAACCATCATTTACCTGGACAAGGTTGAAACTCTTTCTCTGTATTCTTTGTTTGTATAGACTCCTAGGTTGTGATTTTTGTATATCATTCTGAGTTATTAATGACTCAACCCTCCTTGA
Source organism: Protopterus annectens (assembly GCF_019279795.1). NCBI lineage: Eukaryota > Metazoa > Chordata > Ceratodontiformes > Protopteridae > Protopterus > Protopterus annectens. Next base: position 1,128,859,117 of record NC_056731.1, on the reverse strand, counting down.
TCTCCTGCATCTCCATAAAAGAAAAAGTTCCACAAACGCAAACTAAAGACTTGAATTTCCATCAACATACAAATAAGACATACTGGAGAGACAAATTTATTACTGACTGCTTCCCTCATCTCAAATATGTTAGATAAAAACAGACCATGTTTTCCACACTGTGACATCCATTTTTGCTGTAAGGCAAACCTTAATTTGATGGCCTTCTTAAATTCATCCCATCCTGACTTGTTTGTCACCCTGTCAACAAGCAATACAATGAGGCTGGGTACTGACAAGGGCAAACTCTGCCTTTAATTCTCAATGAATCAGTGACTCTATAAATGTGTGTAGTGGCCAGCAGTTTCATTTTTTTATTGAGCATAGTGGAAGGACATGGGTGGCCAACCTATGGCATATACTATAAAGTATAATCACCTGTGATTGGTCATCCTTCGTAACCATTCACAGTGCTGACTTGGCAATTTCATAATGTATTACTATGATAGAGACTACCGTTCTTGCAGTCAGTTAATCTTAGCAACCATTAACAGTGCTTTCCTGGCAATCTTTAGTCTAGTATTCATTTGGATAGAGGTTGATCGGAATTGTAGAGTTGTTTTACAGATGTATTCACTTTTTTATTTATTTATTTTTTATTGTGGCAGGAAGCGAGATGACAATGTGGGCAGTGATAACAGTAAGCACTGCCCAGAACAGACTATATATGTTTTTCTCTCTGTCTCTCTTTTTTTTTTTTTTGAACTTTTAGCACAGTCAGTGTAGTAGGAGGGTCCCTGCATACCTCTCAACTTCCTTCCTGAAGAATTCTGGTTATAGCCAAAAATAACAGAGTGGCAAAATCAGGGAGAATGTATAACCATTACTCTAATTCACTTAACCATTAGTTAAACAACAGGTTTTGCATCAACATGCATTTTCTGAACAATAAGTCATATGAAACTCTTATGTGTAGCATTATCAATTTGTCTGTAATCCACAGTAATTTACCAGAAAATCAGGGACATGACAAAAAAGTGAAGAAAAAAATCACAGATATTTTGCGAAATTGGGTATAGCTGAGAGTTTTTTTTAATCCTTTTTCTGACTGGGTTAGTCCCACTAGGCAGGCTAATGGCCTCTTTTCAGGGGGAGACCTGAGGGGGTATTTATACTACTAGGAGAAATTTGGCCAGGGCATTGGGGAACTTTCCCTACTCTTTTCAATAGGTTCCATGGATTATTTTACATTCACCTAAGCTAACACCAACTCATGCAGATGGGATCTTGATTAAACATGTCATCTGAAGGTGGACACACTCAGAAGTGCAACCCCCCCAAAAAAAAAATACCACACAGCAGTGCCAGCAATCCAATCACCTGGAGTAGGAATGAAGCCCACAGCCTTCTCATCTTCCAGCAATAAAGGCAAGTGTTTTGTTCCGTTGTCACTGCCACTGTATATCTACCAGTTCTTTCCTGAATAATTCTGAATGAATCAACAAATAATGGGGAGACAAAATCGAGAATAATTTTAAATATTACTTTTAATTCACTTAAAAGTTACAATATTTTGCATCAATGTACAGTTTCTAAACAATAAGAAGTATGAAACTATAATGTTTAGAAAATCAAAAAACTTTGAGATGCAGGAGAAGATTGAGAAAACTCAGTGACTTTCTGCAAAAGGAGAGCTGAAACCACAATGTTTTGTGCATGCAAATAATTTAGGTTGCTTTTTCTCTTTCGGATGATAAAACAATCCTGTATGCACATACATATGTGAGTATGTGCAGAATACTTCTAAGTCCATATTATAGCAACTTTTTATGAGTGAAATTAATACTTTTACAGCTGCACATTGAGAAAAGCACTCACACACAGGATGAAAAATATAATAATTGTTTTAAAATGTGCAGATTCACACCTCTGCACAATCACATACCCACACATATAGTAGTAGCAAATGCTCATACTAGTGCGCACACACACACACACACACACACACACACACACACACACACACACACACACACACACACACACACATTGAAGTCAAGATTTTCCCCTCTTCTGGGGAAAAAAAGAAAAAAGTAGACTGCACATGCCTCCCAGTGATCCTGGCATCAACATGCATTTTTTTTTGAACAACAAGAAATATGAAATTCTTATGATTGGCATTACTGACTGACTATAATCATCAGTGACTTCTCACAGAAAAATCAAAACTTTTAGAGGGAAAGGGGAAAAACATGAGGGTAAAATTAGAAAGTTCCTGCAATATTACTTGACAGGCACTTCTCCATTAAGAGATGTTTTCCTTTCTTTGTAGCCAGCCATGCTGCCTGCACTGTATCTTATTGACATGTAGACAGCCAATAAGATGCAAGTGGGGACAACAGTAGAAGTTACTTGTGTTTTTTTTACTGTTCTTGCTCCAGGTCACAACACACTCAACTACTGGTAGCACAAAATTAAGAAGCAAGTTTAATTAAGATCAAGCCTGTTTCTTTATTTTCTGTAACTGTGTTTGGATATGTGTTTTTTTTCAACAAATGAGTCAACAAAGGGCACAGACCATGAGACTGCGGAAAGTGTGTGTGTGTGTGGGGGGGGGGGGTCATCCCGACCCACCTTGCCCTGTGGTTCTGGCACCTTTGTTTGTGCACCAGTTTTGCAGTTATTTGCATACTTCCATAGCAGGAACATAGCTAATGTTGGGAGGTCAGAAAATACAAGATTAAAGATCACAAGGCCCAACAGTGAGCCCTGAAGAACACCAGCTGTGGTATTCCTCCAAGATGAATTAACACTTTTCATTACCTCTGATTGTACCCTGGTAGTTGCCTAGGTCTTAATCCATCTAATGATTATTAGTTATGATTAGTCAGTCTAATGGATTTACCCTGAGATTGCATTGCTTATCCAATATCTGCAAATGGAACATTGTATCAAAAGCCTTTGATTCATCTAAATATACAACAGCTCAGTCTATACATTGATCCATTAAACAAGATGTCCTATCATAAAATTTTACTTGACACATCACAGGTGAGCACCCTGTTATAAACCCATGTTGAGTGTCATCAATATGAGACCTGTATTTGTTACTTCTGATTAAATATAATGATAAGCAACATTGAAAACATTTTTTTATTGAGCTTAGGCTAATATAATAGTACTTAGTAATATTGTATCTGACACAACCCTTATAAACGGGTACCACATAGGACTTAATCCATTTTCTTATTTTAGTGATTGATTAAGCATTATTGTTTAAATGGAAAATAAGACATCCATACTTTTACTTATTAATAGTCCAGATTTACAGCCAAGGTACATAGAAGAGGCCTTTTTTAACTTTTAGGGATTCCCTAACACCTCTCAGGGTATAAAAACAGCTTCCTAATTCACACTGTGGGGGGGTGTTTGGTCAATGTCTTTTGAGCCTTCCCAATATTTGAGAAGTGGCTGTTAAACATACCAGCAATCACAGAAGGTGCCTCAACTGGAATATCATTCATTTACATATTTAATAGGTCCCATGTTGTTTACAGCTTTTGCGAATTGATAAACTAGATGAAGTCCTTGTTATCTTGTGCAAAGTCCAATTTCTTTTCAAAAATTCCTCTTTTTCTCAAACAAGGCTTTACTGATTTTTTGTAATAATTTTTAGTTAATCCTCTGATACTGCTTACAAGGTTTGTAAGATCTTTTAATTTTGCTAAACAACTTTATCACTTTATTTTCCCACCAGGGTTATGTAGTTGTTTCATGTCTGAATTGCATTTTTTGTAACTTGTAGGTGAACACTACAAGTATTAGATAGGTGTTCCCAAAATTTGTAGGATTTTACTTGGGTCAGTTTCCCTTTCCAAGAAAAAAGATTTTGGTTATATATCAGGTCTGTAATATGTTAGCTTAAGAAATCTATTGTCTTTCACCAACAGAAAGCTTTTTTACCCAGCATTTGTAGTCATTTTGTTGTATGTGCACATTGACCACAGTAATCCATTTCTGCTTTGTTATACAAAAACAGTAGACACAATGATGTATTCCAACTTGCTTCATACAAGTATACATTGGTTCTGCAAAGCCAAAATAATGAGTGACCTTGCTTTCATTTGCTGAATTTAAACAATCTAGCATCCATGGAGAGTCCAGTACCTAAACATACAACTTTCACATCAGATGTCTCTGATAAAAAAGGCTACAGTAATGCATTTCAACTATATTTCACATAAACAGTAGACATGGTAAAGGATTCCAACTTGTTTCACACAAGTATACATTAGTCCTGCAAAGTTAAAAAATGACTGCTCATCTTGAGCAAATGTCTCTTGCTCGTTTTATTTCATAAATACCTTCCATGCCCAACAATTATATCCATGTTATTGACTGATGTCACCTCAGATATCAGACTGTAATACAATAAAATAATAATTAGCCACAATAATTTATTTCACCTGCTACATACACATGTGCATGTGCATACACACACACACATGTGCACATAGCACCTGCCCACCAATTACACACACCTTGTTGACTGTGTTTACATTTCATGTATGACAGTGGTCAAGTGAATTAGTAAAGGCCCTTCTTTATGGTGATGGACCAAATTTTATATCTGATGTCTATTTTCAAAAGAGTCAGCATTTGGATTGTCAGATCCAATCTTGGCACCTTCTTTCAAAGCTTTGGATCTGAGGCTCTGACTCCTCCCCTACCCAAAATTCCCTCCTTCTAGCTAAATTACCTTAGACCTCATTTGCTGCCTGTTCTATTCAGAAGTGTTATCCAAGAGGTCTTGCAGGCTATTCATGATAAGTCTAAGTTTTTTTAATATACCCTGTTCAACTTTTCCCTTTAATGTTTTTGTAGAATTAGTAAAGCATAGTGTAGTGCTAGGTTTAGATTACAGTAGTTTAAGGATTTATTACATTTTTTCTTATCTGTAATGTGTGTTTTCTTGATAGTTATATAGTTTGATTATAAGTTTAGGATAATATAATACGTATGTGTGTGTTTATTGGAAATAGGATAGTTTTTTTTTCTTAAACGTGGTTTAAATTGTTGTAATATTTTTTTTCTGACAGTATTTCAATAATGTTAATGCTGTCAGACAAAACTTCAGGATTTAAAAAGTGTTCAAATTAAACAAATAAATCCACAAGTCAGTTAGCAAGCACTATGATTTCATTGACACATCTGATACCTTGGCTTTTTGCCTTCTTAGGATATCATACCAGTACAAGTCTTGCTTATTTATACTTGAAGAACTCAGTTAATTATTCAATTGCTCATACTCAATTAATTTACCATATATTTATTCAATTAAATACTTTATCCATGCAATAACTTTAAATACATCGTATCCATTTTATTATCATATTAAATATCTCATATTTAAATATGTAAATTAACTTCTTGATTTAACCCCCTACGGTATAAAGTCTTACAGCAAGAGGTTCTCTGGTTCATTTCTCAGCTGGAGTGCCTTCTGTGTGGCGTCTGAATGTCCTCCCTGCATTCGTGTGGGTTTCCCCCAGGTGCTTTGGTTTCCTCCCACGTTACAAAGACATGCATCTGAAGCATTTCTCCCTGGGCATCCACTGAAAATTGGCTTTGTTCCAAGTTGGACTTTCCCAGTAAAATAATGTTAAATAAATAAATAAAAATCATCTTTATTTACAATTAAACCACCCCTGGGTAAAAATGTCTGGGCCAGCACGCTAAAAAATAATTCAGAGACTAATTCCTGATGTCTTTCATATTTTTATTCATAATATCACCCAAATGCTCCAAACTTTCATGATACCACGTGTCAGTAAAATTGAGGTGCTTGCTGAATGACTTATGGATTTATTCGTTTGATTTTATGCACTATTGGTTGGTATTTTAAAAAGTGCTCAGCCTGTGTACACAAGATTCCTCCAGAAAATCCTCACTCCCTGTCTGTGTGCTGTTTAGATGCTGCTCATCTACAGGCAAACTCTGATATTTGTGCTGCCTTTGGCTCTAGAGCTATACAGGGTAGGAGGAAAAACTGATTATTAAAGGCTTGCTTCCCCCACATAAAGGGTCTTTTACTTCAATTATATCTTTTGAGTTAAGACCTCTATCGGCTTCTCCCAGCACTGAGAAGACAAAGGAGAAAGAAAAGGATATGATTAAAGAAAAAATACTGACAGAAGGAAAAGTCTTTAGAGAAAAGGACTGATGAAAAGAAATTAGAAGAAAAAAGTCTTGACAAGTCAAGAAAAAGTCCCCAGATCCATCTAATCTGTTGGGTCAAATACCCAAAACTTCAAGTCAGTCAGATCCACCTATCAGTCTGGTCCAAACTCCTTCCCCTTGAGCTACTTTTTCTCCAGACCCAATAATCCCACATCTGCATTCACCAATTCTTCAGCACAAACTTCCTTCTAGGCCCTCATTAGCTTTATTGTTGAGGCCGATCTAATCCACCCAAAGTCTTATGGAGATGAATGTTGACAGAATGATGAGAACATTTTTGAGGACACAGATCCAACTGGGAGATCTCCTAGTTCCATACTTGAGGAGAGGCCCAGGAACAAGCCCATCAAGCCTTTACACTTTTATCCTATACCACAACTGGTTCACATAGGTCCTAACCCTTTTGGCACACCTCTGCCAGATCTGACTGTCCAAGAAACTGTGATTTCAACTACATCCTTTTTTTTTTTTTAGTCTGATGCTATCAGATCTGGACAAGTCCCAGAGCTGAAGCATAAGTGTATGTGTTGGGGCGTTAGTAGTGGAGTTGACCACACAGTTCGCAGTAACTTGGCACTTGACAGCTAATGTCCAAGGTCCTCCTTGGAGCTGATCTTGGTTGGAGCAGGGAGACTTCCTGAGTCAGTTGACAGGGGGAGTGCTTCCTCTGCTCCATTTCAGTATCAGCTTTCAAGGCTGTGGAAAGGGCTTTGGCTGGACCAAGAGGGCAGGTACATGCACCAAGTTTGGATCTGTCCCGACACCCAGAGGAACCTGTTCCTTATGCCTGTCATTTGAATAAACATGGACTGTCAGAACCCATAGGCTTCAAAACTAGTCAGTACTCGAGTTCTCAGTTTGATTCCAACTTGTCTGTACCAGAACCCCAGAGATATGTTCCAAGGAAACAGATATGTAAACAGAAGCACATAGACTCCTCTCTTGAGTCAGTCACTGAGGACATGGATTTGGATGAAGGAGAAAGATCCCTAGATACCTTTGGAAGATGTCACATTTGGGGTCATCCTGGTATTGATGAAGGAAAAAGGGGGTTGATCCACTGAAACTTCTTCAGTGGAAGAATCTGTGTTTCACAAAGCTTTTGGGTCTGGTTCATCTGTATCTTGGGTAGTTCCCCCTCTAGATGCCCTCATAGATCTCATGGTACAGATGCCATGGAAGGACTCTGATATTACATAGCCAATCCTTAAAAAAACTGACATAATTTTAGCATTGGTCAAAAAGACCCCTGGTTGATGCCATGGTAGTAGCAGCAGCCAAAAAGAAACAACTGTCTGAAGGGAGTTATCTTGTCCATCCCTCTAACAGAAAGTCAAGAGTATTGGACAAATTAGGGAAATGGGCTTACGCTTCAGTGACTTATGCCTTTACAGTGCTGAACTACCTTGCACACTCAACGTGTTTTCAGAGGAACTTTATAAAGGAGATTTCCAAGTCTCTTTTGGATGTCTTGCCTTTGAATATCCAAAAAACAGTGGACACTCAAATGTTTACCCTGCAATCTACTTATAATGTAGCCATGTACCTGCTATACAACACAGTAGATGGCACAGCAAGAACAGCTGGTACAGGCATTACTGTGCATCTCCATGCCCAGATGTGCCTATGCAATTTCACAGAAGTCTTCAAGGCATCCTTTATTAATGTCCTTTTTGATGGTTCCACTCTTTTTGGCTCCAAAGTTAAAGAGATGCTTACCTGGAATGAACAAGATGGAAAGATCCTGTCTGCCATAAGAATCCATTTTTCCACCCGACAAAGATCCTATTACAGGAATCAAAGGGGAGGTAAGAAAATGTAGTTCATGAAATTGTATGATTTTCACCACAGCACTCCTGAAGATAAACCCCAAGGCAGAGGGGGACACAACTCAAAAGGATGTCACCCTAGAGGCAGAGACAAACTGCAGAATCAAGGTTTCTGTGGTCCCATCACCAAGAAACCCTACCAGTGCCCCAGCAGGATTATCCAGCTGCTGCCTTCTGGAGATAAATGAGGTGTTTAATCTCACACCCACAAGCCTGGCAAAACATTACTTCAGATTCTTTGGTGTTAAGGATAATCACCAGAGGCTATACCATTCCCTTTTGTATCCTCCAAATAAACAATTAAAGATTCCTGATACTTCCAAGATGGCTGCACACTGAATAACAGCTTAATTCTCATTCACCCAGTGTGAAAAGACAAACTCAGAAAAGTTAATTTTCTTCTTGGGTAAATTTCAGTTTCTGGATAGTAAGTGTACTGTCTGATGCAAAGAAGAAATTTAGATAACCTGAAAGAAAATCAACCACAAAAGGTGAGGAGAAGACATTGGTTGGGAAGAATCCTGCAGTTGTTCAGCAAAAATCAGTTCAAGCTCCAGCTTTAGTGCAAGATATGACTTCCAGTAACCTAAAGAAAAATATAAGTCAAATGTGCTCAGAGCTGATTAAAATAAATGAAACACTGAGGGGTTATATCAACTCAAATAACAAAGGGCTACACAAATGGAAGAAGCTTTAGAGAGATATTCAGATGCACTGATAAAACTGCAACAATCAGAATTTAAAATGAAGAAAATGCTGGCTGAGTATGGGACTGCTGAAGAAGAGATGTTTCAAAAATTGATAGAATTAGAAGACATAGCATGCAAGGAAAAAACTGAGATTTTCTGCTATACCTGAGAAACTGGAAGGTACAGAGTGTATTAATTTTATGAAAGCACAAATAAACAACTGGACTGGTATTCCACACCAGGAGTTATTTGAAAGGGTACATTGTGTATATGCTCCAAATCTGGCCATGGGAAATCAGCCAAGACCTGTATTAGTAAAGATGCAGTCCTACTAGCAGAATGAGTTTATTCTGACAAAACTGTGGAGATGGGCAAAGTACTAAAAGTTAGAGACAAAGTGTTTCTGGAAAATAATTACTCACTGTACACCAGGCAGAAGAAGAGCAAATTTATTCCAGCAATCAGGAAATGTTAAAAGGCAGGTGTGAGATTCAAGCTGCTGCATCTAACTACCTTCAGAATATTTTTCCTGGAGGATCAAAGTCATTTTTTGACGTAGAACAAGTTATGGAGAAAATACAAAGATTTGTCCAACAAAAAGTCAGCCATCAAGCAGGAGGGGACTCTACTTCTCATTCTTCTGATAATAAAGCACACACAGAGACTTTGCCAGTGAAACTTTTTCCACAGTTCCAAAGAAAATGCTTGAGAGACACAGAAAAGCATAAAAGTTGACTAGAAGAATCAGAAGTTCCTTGAAATTGAACCAGAATCTGGTGATGGGAGTTTGAGATGAACAGGAAGAAGACCTGCAACGTAGAAATTAGTGAATAAATGTGAGACTGCAAAGCATCAATTGCATTTGTGAAATATAGCTGTATAAGAAAAGTAGAAAGTGGACTTTTGTTGACTTTGTTAAACTTGTGTGGAACTGAAAGGCATTTGTCTTATTTCATGTCATTAATGTTTGGAGGACACTGAGGGGAGGGGAAGAGGAAGGAAAAAGGTAACAAAGTAAAATGATTTATGTTCCTAACAGCAATTCTATGAGACTTTTCACAATATAAATTACATGTTTTATAGTAAATCATTTTTAGTTGTTCTTGCATATGATAAAGATACTAAAGTAAACAGATGCCTTTTTTCCTCTGTCTTCTTTTTTAGTATTAAGAAATGTAGGCATTACAGTGCAAAAAGAGATGAAAGGCTAGATAAAAACATGTTTAAGTTAATATGCTGTAATCTTGGGTTGTTGAAGTGCGGATGGGGTGCAAAAGTACACAGATCGTAATATATGTAAAACTGATATGTTTTCTCTTACATTTGCATAGAGGTATGTAAGACCCTTGACTTATTCTATTCACAACTTTTAAGAGGAAAGAAGTAAATAAGAAATCACTGAATAAAATGAAATTTTCTTTTAGCAATAAATGTTTCAGCTTATATTTAGAAGCCTTCATCTCAGGATTACATTCTTCTCTTATATCTCCATAGATACAAGCTGATAATAGGGCAATAAAAAGGCAAAACACTGGTTTCTTCAAGGCTAAAAGTTAATGTTTTCTAAAAGCATGCAAGCTGTTTTTTCACATCTTGAAGGAAATAAAGATAAAAAGAACAGACCCCAGTTAGTGTAAGTAGAAGCACAGGCAATAACATATGTCTTAGCATGGATAACCTCAATTTTCTTTTTCTTTGTTGTGTGGATTTTGGAGCTGTCCTCAGTGGTTGTATAATAACCTCAATTTTATGTTACTTAAGGCCTGTGTTTTCAGCTGCTTATTTGTGACAGTTGTTCCTATTAGGAGGATTAAACTTCATTATTTGAAGATCTATGTAGTTTTGTGAATTTGTATTAAGTTAACTGGTTATGGGAGTATCCTGGGTATTTGTTTTTTTTCCTTCTTTTTCTTAGAGTTTTCATTAAAACAAAAGTCTTGTAAAATGTGGCATAGGTTTGAATGTTGATGCTATGAAAAAAACTGTACGAAGGATTAACCTGCCAAACCATTAGTGGGTACATGTATCATAAAAGCTGGAAACAGACATTTAAAAAAACTGTCATATATAATAGTTGGGAAAAAAATTCTTCTTATCATAATGGCAACACTTTTCATATTATCTTGGAATGTGAATGGTCTCACAGGTTTAGACAAAAAGGAAGGAATATTTAATTATATTAAGAAATGTAGAGGGCAAATAGCAATGCTACAGGAGAGACATTTGGAAAGCACTGAGCATGTGAATTTAATAATGACAGGATTTCAGGATGGATATTCAGCAGAATATCAGAGACAAAGGAAAATAGGAGTACTTATATTAAATGCTAGAGGTATTCCAGTAGTGATAGAAGAGGGAAAAAAAATAATGGTAGTAAGGGGCTACTGGCAAGGGATGAGTATTACCCTGGCATATATTTATATTCTACCTAAAACCGCTATTATGGAGCTTAAAATTTTGGGGAGAAATAATTGGCTTTCAGCATGGAGTATGATTTATAGTTGGGGACTGGAATTTGATTTGCAATAATAAGGATGTATCTGGGGGCCTAGAAAGTAAAATGTAACAAAAAGGGTATATTTTTGAAGAAATATATGAAAATATTTAGTATGGAAGACATGAATTTGGTAGCAGGAACTCAGAGAGACGAACTCAGAGATAATTTACATATTATTCCCCAAGGTACAATAACTGGGCTAGACTAAACAGCATCAGCTTTATGTAGACTCATTTCAATTTTAAACCATGATTATAGTGTTTACATCTAAAATGGCTAAAAAAATGGTGAAGGCATTGCCAAAATTGATAGATATGGATCAATATGGTTTTGTGGATGGGGGGGGCAAACATTGGACAACATTAATAGTATAGTAATGATGCAGAGGGAAGCAGAATGTAAGAAAATACCACTTTTGTTGGTGGGTATTGATACACAGAAAGCATTTGACAGAGAAAGCTGGAGTTTTATAAATAGGGCAATGGTAGCATTTGTATTTCTTGATACAATAATGTTAATTAGGAGGATATATGAGGGATATGAGGAAAAAAATCTAAATAGATAGGTTGCTGTCTGATATTTTTTTCTGAACATTAGAACCAGGTAGTCTTTTATCTTTGTTATTTGTGTTATATTTAGAATCACTGGCAAATAAAATAAGGGACTCAGAAATTCAAGGATATAATTTGTAAGGTATTTGAGAAAAGTTGGCTTTATTTGTAGATAGTATTATTTTTTACCTGACAGAACCAGAAAATATCATCTGAGTGTTGTGGAACATTCTGAGACATTTCTGATTTTTTATTTTTGGAATATAAATTAATGACGATAAAACAAAAACTATAGCAGTAAACTATGTGCCCTTACATGAATTGGTCCAGCAATACCCATATTTATGGGGACATGATAAAATGAAGTATTTAGGAGTATGGGTTAAAAAAGGATTCTGTTATGGCAGCTAAGGATATGTGGGAAGAGACTAAACAAAAGATTAATATAAAAACTGTGAAACAGGAAGCTCTTGTCTATGGATACAGATAGCAAGATATAAGCAGTAAAAATATTTTAGTCCCTTTAATTTTATACACAGGTCAGGCATATTCTTATCAATCAGAGGAGGTTGTGAATAATAATTAATAAAGAGTTGAAGTATTTTATTTTGGGGATGGTGGGTCAGCAAGGGTCAAGTGGGATAAGTTGATCCTTTCAATAGAACAAGGTGGTTTAAGATTACCTGATTTGAAGGGATATTTAGAACTACACAGTTAAGGCTCTTATTCATAACACAAGCAGAAGGCTATAATTAAAAGTAGAAAGGGATGATGGTGATGAAGCAGGGGCTTATTCAATAAAAAGGGAAAGAGTGGAATTTTGGATGCAGATCCTTAAGGAGAATAACAGTTATGCAGAATGTTATGTTCATACAGTAGCAGAAAGTATACAAAGAACTAAGACAACTCGGGAATGGAGAAAGGAGATTCTTCTGATAGAGGTGACTGCAATTAGGGGTACGGAGAATAGGTAAGCGGGGGCTGGAATTTACTGGAGGAAGCTGGCAAAAGAACCAAGGTATTGGGAGCAATAATTAGAGAGGGGAAGGTAATAGAAAGGGAAGAGGCAAAGAAGACATTTGGACTGCAGGCTAAAGATTGCCTTCTTTACCAGGGATTGATGTCTGAATAAAGGCAAAGAGAAAGGGATAGAATAATCCTAAATGAATCTAGAACAGAAGCTGCAGTTAAAAAAGGATGATTAGTTGGGTATATAAAATATTTCACAATAACTTTAAGAATCAATCAGAGGGAGTCAGAAAAGATTGGGAAGAGAGATTAGATAAAAATTCACAAAGAAACAATGGGTGGACATATATATGGCTCACAAATATGCAACAAAGTCTAGAAGATTTGGGATTTTTGCCTGGAAGTCTGTACTTTATACTCCAACAACTGAATACCACAAGCAGACTCCAAAGAATTTTTCTCAGTCAGATGGAAAATGTTAGAGGTGTAACAGGGAAGAAACTGGTACCTAGGAGCATATGTTTTTAGACTGCAATGAATTGGCCAACTTTAAAAATTCCTGCAGAGTAGAAAGCTAGGAATATCTATGAACAAATGACTGTAACTATGGAAATGATTTTTTTTTGAGCTAAGATCATCATCATCATCATCTTCTTTCGGCTGTTCCCGTTAGGGGTTGTCACAGCGGATCATTTGTTTCCATTTCTTCCTGTCCTCTGCATCATGCTCTTTCACACTAACCACCTGCATGTCCTCTCTCACCACATCCATAAACTCATCTTAGGCCTTCCTCTTTTCCTCTTACCTAGCAGCTCCATCCTTAGCATCCTTTTCCCAATATACCCAGCATCCCTCCTCAGCATATGTCCAAACTAATGCAATCTCGCCTCTCTTGCTTTGTCTCCAAACTGTCCAACCTGAGCTGACCCTCTAATATACTGATTCCTAATCCTGTCCATCTTAGTCACACCCAGTGCAAATCTTAACATCTTTAACTCTGCCACATCCATCTCTGACTCCTGCCGTCTCCAACCCGTATAACATAGCTGGTCTCACTACCCTCTTGTAGACCTTCCCTTTCACTCTTATTGGTACCTGTCTGTCACAAATCACTCCTGACACTCTTCTCCACCCATTCCACCCTGCCTGTACTCTATTCTTCACCTCTCTTCCACACTCACCATTACTCTGAACTGTTGATCCCAAGTACTTAAACTCATCCACCTTTACCAACTCTACTCCCTGCATCTTCACCATTCCTCTACCTTCCCTCTCATTTACACACATATATTCTGTTTTATCCCTGCTGACCTTCATTCCTCTCCTCTCTAAAGCATATCTCCACATCTCCTCAACCTGGTCCCTACTCTCACTACATATCACAATGTCATCTGCAAACATCATAGTCCACGGGGCCTCCTGTCTAATCTCATCTGTCAATCTGTCCATCACCACTGCAAATAAGAAAGGGCTCAGAGCTAATCCTTGATGTAATCCCACCTCCACCTTAAAAGTATCTGTCACTCCCACCGCAGTCCTCAACAATGTCACACTACCCTTGTACATATCCTGTACCACTCTTACATACTTCTCTGCCACTCCCGACTTCCTCATACAATACCACAACTCCTCTCTAGGCACCCTGCCATATGCTTTCTCTAAGTCCACAAAGACACAATGCAACTCCTTGTGACCTTCTCTGTATTTCTCCAACAACCCTCTCAGAGCAAATATTGCATCTGTAGTGCTCTTTCCTGGCATGAAACCATACTGCTGATCACTAAACATCACCTCCCTTCTTAACCTAGCTTCCACTACTCTTTCCCATAACTTCAAGCTGTGACTGATCAATTTTATCCCTTATTCTTAAAGATAGGTACCAAAACACTTTTTCTCCACTCCTCAGGCATCCTCTGACTTTCCCAAATTTCATTAAACAATCTGGTTAAAAATTCCACTGCCATTTCTCCTAAGCACCTCCATGATTCCACTGGTATGTCATCTGGGCTGACAACTTTTCCATTCTTCATCCTCTTCATAGCTGTCCTTACTTCCTCCTTGCTAATTTGCTTCACTTCCTGATTCACTATCCCCACATCATCCAACCTTCTCTCGCTCTCATTCTTTTCATTCATCAGCCCTTCAAAGTACTCCTTCCATCTACTCAACACACTCTCCTCACTTGTGAGTACGTTTCCCTCACTGTCCTTTATCACCCTTACCTGCTGCACATATTTCCCAGCTCTGTCCCTCTGTCTAGCCAATCGGTACAGGTCCTTTTCTCCCTCTTTAGTGTCCAATCTCTCATACAACTCTCTATATGCCTTATCCTTAGCCTTCGCCACCTCTCTCTTTGCCATGCGCCTCATCTCCTTATACTCATGTCTACTTTCTTCATCTCTTTGACAATCCCACTTCTTCTTCGCCAGCCTCTTCCTCTGTATACTCTCCTGTACTTCCTCATTCCACCACCATGTCTCCTTGTCCTCCTTCCTCTGTCCAGATGTCACACCAAGCACCTTCCTAGCAGTCTCCCTTACTAGCTCTGCTGTAGCTAAGATACAGGTCTGAATTGCCTAGACATAATAAGGCCTTGCTAACTTTAATTCTGGTGGCTGCCAAAAAAAGTAATTACTAGGAATTGGAAATCAAAGTATAAACCAACCATGCTTGAAGTAGTGAATACTATAACAGTTAAAAGAACAGGAAATGGGGTTTATAAAAAAAGGGTGGGAGTAAATTACATATAAAAAATTAAATTATGGGAACAATATGTGCAGAAAAATGTTTTGGAGGAGGAATGAGGTTTAAGAGAAGGCAGGAATTGAAAATTTTGTGTTATGTTGGTTTGACTATATTGTATAGTGCAATGTATATGATGTATAATGTTTGTAAATGTGAACTTGTTAGTATAGTTTACTTTTATATAAATGTAAGTTTGCCTCTGTTGCTAGTAAAAATTCAAAAAAGATGTTTAAAAAAATCTCCCTGCCCCCAGCTGCTTCCTTGGTGACAAGGAGATGTAACCCTGGACAGATTGGGGGAAAACTTTTTTTTAACATCTTTATCGAATTATCACTTGTGACATAGGCAAACATATTTATATAAAAGTAATCAAAACATATTAACAAGTTCACATTTACAAACATTATACATCACACATATTGTTATATATCATGTAGTCTAAGCAACATCACATAAATTATTCATCCCCCGCTTTCTCTTTTTCTTTTATTAAACAAGAAACATCTTTATTAAATTATCACTTATGACATAGGCAATCATACATTTTTATAAATGAAAACAAACCATTTTGACATAATCCCAGCTGCAAGCATTTTACATCACAAACCATATTGCCATAATCTTAGCTGCAAACATTATACATCACTTATAATCTACCCATTGTCAGTCAAACATTACATAGCTTTTTCAAGTCCTGTCTTCTATTAAACCTCATTCCTCCCCTGTATGTATTGTTCCCACAATTCCCATTTTTTTCCTATGTAATTTGCTCTTACAGTTTTTTTTAAAGATCCCAGTTCTAGCTGTTTATCTCTGGTACTATATTCACTATTCTAGTACAGTTGGTTTAGACTTTGATTTCCATTTTCTAGTAATTGCTTTTTTTGGCAGACACCATAATTAGACATTAGGAAGGCCTTACTATGTCTAAACTGTTCTGATTCTGTATCATAGCTCAAAAAATGTCTCTAGTTACACCAATTTGCTCACCCAGTGTTTCTGACAGAGTAGTCTGCAGGGAATCTTAAAAGTCTGCCAAATCATTGTACTCCCAGAAAATATGTTCCCAGTTACCAATTTCTTCCCCATCAGAACTCCAACATTTGCTGTCTACCGGAGGAAAATTTTTCTGGAGTCTACTTGGGGTATAAAAAATATCTATGTAAATATTTCCAGGTAAAAATCCTAAATCTTCTAGATTGTGTTGCATATTTGTGAGACATACATATACCCCCCATTGTTTCTTTGTGAATTGCTTATCCCGTCTCTCCTCCCAGTCCTTTCTAACCTCCTCTGATTGATTCTTATAGTTAGCATGCAATATTTTATATGCTTTACTAATTATTCATTTTTACCAGCAGCTTCTGTTCTAGATTCTACTAAAACTCTACCAGTGCTAATCTTTCGTTTAGGACCCCCCTATTTCTTTCTCTTTGCTTATACTTTGATATCAATCCATGGTAGGGAAGGCAATCTCTAACCTGCAGTCCAAATTCTTGGTGTCTTCCCATTCTATTACAGTTCCCTCTCTAGTTATTTGCTCCTAATACCTTGGTTCCTTTGCCAGTTTTCTCCAATAAATTCCAGCCCCTCTTGCCTAGTGTCTGTATCACTAATTGCAGTTATCCCTATAGGCAGAATGTCCTTTCTCCATTCCAGTGCTGGTGTAGTTCTTAAAACACTTTCTGCTACTTTATGAACATAATATTCTGTATGATTATTGTTATTCTCCTTAAAGATCTGCATCCAAAATCCCAGTCTGTCCATGTTTCTTGAACGTCCTCCATTTCATCATCCCCTTCCACTTTGAATTATAGGTTTCTGCTTGTGGAGTCTTAACTGTGTAGCTCTGAAATACCCTTCAAATCAGGTAATCCCAATTTGCCATGTTCTATTGGAAGAATCAGTTTATCCCACTTGACTCCTGCCATCTTCCCCTCCACATAAAATCCTTCAGATCTTTATTAATTGCTATCCACAACTTCTCCTCTGGTTGATAAAAATATGCCTGACCTGTGTATAAGACCAAAGGGACTATAAACATTTTAACTGCTTGCATGTTACTATCCATATCCATATAACACAGCTTCTAATTTCTCAATTTTTGCATTATTTTTAGTCTCTTCCCATACATTCTTAGCTGCCACACTGGAATCATGTTTAATCCATACTCCTAAATGCTTCATTTTACCATGTTCTCATAAATATGGATATTGATGAACCCATTTGTGTGTGGGTACATAATTTATCACTCTTGCCTTTGTCTTAGCTTCATTAATTTTGTATCCTGAAAAGATTTGTAACTGTCTCAGAATGTTCCACAACACTGCAATGTCCTATTCTGTTTTTTTTTTTTTTTTGGGCATAAAATAATATCTACAAATAGATACAGGTTTTCTTAACTACCATACCAATTATATCCTTGAATTTCTGGGTCCCTTATTTTCTTTGCCAATGGTTCTAAATATATTGTAAATAACAAAGGGAGAAAGAGGACACCCCTGCTTGGATCCTTTGCTCAAGCTGAAATAATCAGAGAGGAATCCAACCCACTTTAATTTTCACCTCCAATCCCTCATATATCCTCCTAAACAACTTTATAATTTTATCAGGGAATGCAAATGCTTCCATTGCCCCACACGTAAAGTCCCAGCTTAATCTGTCAAATGCTGATTTTGGAAAAAGGTTTATACTTCAGCCACTCTTTCTTTTAGGGCCATCAGTTGTCACACTGTTATGACTCAATCCTTTCTGGACCTCATTTGATCTCATCTGTCAGAAATTAGAAGAAGTGTGTGATACCAACTTTAAGTACCAACTGGAGTTTCTTCAAATGGACAACCAGATATCTACTCTATAAAAATGTGGCTATGATGCTGTTGTAATATCCAGGGCTGCTGTCACCTGTTCTGTAATCAGAAGACATGCCTGGTTCCTAGGTATGAGAGACACTACCCCTTCAAACCTTGAACACATTTGCAGGAAACCAGCTAAAGCAACAAAAAGGCAAGAAGGGAGCATTCAAGAATAGGTAGCAGAGGATTAATAAGGGATAGGCAAGAGAGTCCTAAGAGCCCACCAATAACAGAGAAGTTCTGACTACCTGACCTCCCTCTCTGCTACCCTAACAAATAGGAGGGAAACTATCTTCTTATGTTCATGCTTTGCAAAATATCACAACAGATTCATAAGTGTTAAAAATTATACAGCACAGTTAAATACTTCATTGAGCTTCCTCACATCCTATAGGTATCCTGCAGGTATCAAGGGACCAGGAGTACCTCATGCCTCTCATTATTTCAAATCATCCACACCAGGGAGTCATTTTAGAGGTGCCCTCCTGCCAGCAGTGCTAGGAGGTTCTACTCCAGGCTCTTCTCTGTCTCCAGAATGAAGGGTATGTGGGGAACCATCTTGGACCTTTCAAGGTTCGACATCTTCCTGAAATTCCATAAATTCAAGATAGTTACCCTGCAGACTATACTGCCTTTCTTTCACCCAAAGGCATATATGTTCACCTGGGATGTAAATGACGTGCATCTGTACAGTCTCATTCACAAGACTCTCACACACTTCTCAGATTCTTCAGGCTGTCATCATTTATGTCCTTGCCCTTGAGGCTATGCACTGTGCCAAGGGTCTTCACCAAATGTTTGATCCTGGCAGTTGCCTTCTGCAGGTTGAAAGTTGTCCACATTTACCCCTTCCTGGATGACTGTCTGATTCAGTGGGTATCCAGAGAGGAGGAGCTCTGGACTTCACAAAGCGACTCTTTCAGAGATACAGGTTTACTCTAAATCTGAAAAAGTCCTCCCTGATACCCTCGCAAAGGCTAGTCTTTCTGGGGTTTCCCTTGCTTGTGCCCTATACACACTGCAATCCCATCAAAAAAGTGGAGAATTGCCAGATTTATTTCCAGGTACTGGCAAAGAAAACCAAAGTCACACCCAGGGAATTCCTGAGAGCACTAGGTTTCTTGGCCTCCATTATCCTGGTGATATTCACTGCTGCAGTAGCTTTAGCTATATGGGTTTTGTCCTGCCAAGGATATAACAGCCAGCCAGCTTCCAAAGCATGAGGGCACCTTAAATGTGCCTTAAGTGTCAAGCAGCTTGAGAAGAGATGACTAAAAGACAAGTTTGGATGCAAAACCCTTTAGAGCTTTACTGCCACTGAACAGTATGCTCATGTGAGGTTTTTGAGACTCAACAGTTGGCTTGTGCTTTCCTCTGCTGGGCAGATAAGTTCCCTTTGGGGGGAAAAACTTCCATTTTCTTATATAAACCTTCTATTTTTTTTTATATTTCATGATGTTTTATTACTTTCCTCTTCAGGAAAATTACTTTAAAGCTAGGAGTGCTGTGTTTTAATGGACTGTGTTGAGGCTATAATGCACTTTTAAATAGAGCACTCAGTTTGCACTACTTTAAAACTGACAGAAAAAAAACTGATAACATATTTTCTATGGATAAATTGTGTTTATTCTTCCATTGTGGGGGCTGCCATAGTGTTTGAAAGTATTTTTTTTTTTTTACTGTGTTTTTTTTCTGTCAAAAAGTAACTTCTGTGGGCTGGTAGCTTTACTAGCATTTGTTGCCTGTCTTCCCCAAGAAAGAAGCACCATTTTCAGCTTGACCATGGAAAAGATTGTCAGTCCCACAATCAACCTTTCTCCCAGCCACAAAAAGAAAAAAATTAAGCAAACAGCCTTTAGCACCACAGCAGGCTAGCAATATGCCTCAACCACAGCTGAGTGACTCTGCTGTGGTCAAGTGTGGTACCTCAGACCACTCATCTTTACCCCAAGCCTCTCTGGTATAGCACCTACAGCCACTATGGACTGGGGGTTAGCCACATCCTCTGCAGCTGTTGGAGTTCCATCAGTGGGCAATGGAGAGCCACTCTTGTTGTTCCTGTAAGAGGAAACAGGGAAAGTTTCAAATAACCTCAGAACAAAGGCACCAGACACGATCAATACAGGCCTTGAACTTGAATGAGAGAGGGACAGCTTGGCCATTGGTATTGGAGAAATGGGAACTTGCCTGGAAAATTTGTTTAGATGCAAAATATTGGCTGGGCTTGAATGCGAGTGTATCTATAATGAGTATTTTGAAACTAAATGCACAAAAGAGATGAATCTTTATATATTTTGATTGTAGAGTTGAGTTCCTTTAAGGGTGTGTGTCTATGTGAGTCAATTAATACGTAGTATACTGCTTTTTCTATAAATCTTGAAAAGAAAAGGGGCTGGGTGTTGTCTGATGAAGTTATTTTTCTTATTATTATAAATTAGTGTGAACGAAATAGTTTACAATTTTGTTTTTAAAGTTTATTATTTTATAAGTGTTATTTTATTTATAAATAAAATCTATCTTATTTTTACTCGACCATTTGTGGCTGGATATTTGTATATCACAGATACAGCACAGTTGTCCCCATTTTTCCTGTCAAAAAAAAGAAACCAAACCAAACATGTATCTATTCCTCCTCAAATTTTTTTGGATAGGCGTAGTTTACTAGGACTGGCAATAGCTTTAATTCAGGCTATTGAGCCTTCTTGCAGAGTAGTTTCTTGTAAAAGAGAGTGTGATGCCTCTTTTCTTGAAGTGATTCAAGATTCTGAATCTGAATAGGAAGCTACATGGATGGATTCAGGGTTTTGTCCTCAGATTTCTGATTCAGACTCAGAGAAGTGCTCAGTATTTGATTCTTCTTATGGAGGGTGTCTTTCTCTAAGAGTATTGCTAGAATGTCCTAGTGTTATCAGTGGGATAACACTGAGGTTTCTCAGTCCCTTAGAAAATGCTATGAGTTGTTACAGAATGATTTTCCAGAACCTACATCCATTCTACCTGTCCTGTCTGCTTTAGAGGATATGTGTCTTACTGCCTGTAGTTTTCCTGGTAGTCACGAATTGTCCCTAAAAAGCAAACAGACTATAAATTTCCTCATTTTTTTTTTTTTTAAATTGTATACAATATTCCTAAACCTGACCCAGCAGGTATAGCCATAGTTGACTCCACTGTTACTAAGCTCTTTGTTAATTCCAGTCCTACTCTTTATAATGAGGATGGGACAATTATTGATAGGTGTGGGGGATAAAATGTATACTTCTGCAACTTTGCTTTTCAGAATTTTGAATTGTCAGTTTCATATGTTAATGTTTCTTCTGACATATTGTGAAAGTATGAGGAACTGTTTTATGTACAGTTTCATCTTGTAAAGAAAAAAATGTGTCAAATAACTCAGTTTCTTCTATTGTACAGGTCACTACTCGTTGTTTACAGTGTGTGCATGATTCTATTGATACTTCTTCCAGGGCTATGGCCATTGGTTCTGTTTTAAGGAGGCTTGCTTGGCTGCATTCTCGGAAATTCCCACATGATTTTAAAAAGTGAGATATTAAATTCTTCTGTAGTATTTGGCCCCTCTGCTGCAGAGGTGATCTAAAAGTGTGATGAAAGGGGCAACCTGATCCAGGGACTCTCTAAAAAATTTTCAGCCATCTTTTTCCAGGCTGTCCAAGGGATTTTCTTTCTCCTCATCCAGTTTTAACAAAACAGAATTAACAGTCTCAATAGAATTCAGGTAAACAAAAGTTTGAGAATAAGTTGTAAGGGGGTTCCAAAATGAAGTCTTAAACCACCCAAATCCAAGGACAGTCCAATAAGTCTGAATAACTATTCTAGAAACCTTGTGACTCCCCTCCCTGGTCACTATTTTCTTCCATAAAGTCTGAATCTTCATTGTGATTTTTGACAACAGATTGTTTCAGACAAATGGGTTCTGAAAATCATTCAGCAGGTTTACAGATGGCAGTGGGAGGAAATTCCTCCTTTCCAGGGGGATCATTCCTCATTCTGCAGATGAGACTTTTCTGTTTCCTCATATTCTTCATCACATGCTGCCTCAAGGAGTGATAGAACCAGTTCCTCCTTCCCAGGTAGGGAAGGGTGTTTTATTCAAGGATGTTCTTAGTGCCAAAAAAAGAAAGAAAAATTATTTGAGACCACTTCTGGATTGTTCTTTTGTAAACCCATTTATGATGCTGACAACATTTAAAATTATATCACTTTTCAACCTTTTACCTCTTCTTTTTCTTTCAAGTTTCCTGGTAAATCTCGACCTAAAAGATGCTTATCATCACATCGCTATTCATCCAAACTTCCGTTTTTTCTTAAGATTTTGTTTGTTTGGATTAGATTAGCAGTTCTCTGCCTTACCTTTTGGACTATCCACTGCACCAAGTGTTCACAAAGTGTCTAGCTCCAATTATAGCTTATTGCAGGCAACAGGATATCCATATTTTTCTACATTTAGATGACTTGCTTATCTTTGTAGTCTTTTTCAAAATGTCAGGAGTCTATCTTTCTCTCTTTCTGTGTTGGGTGAGAAATCTCTTGCACGAGCTGGTATTCCAAGAGAACATTCAAAAAGTCCTCACACACGATTATGTTACTGGGATGTCAATTAGACACCATAGTCCAAAGAGCTTTTCTCCCACAGGAAAAAATATATATTTATCCAGATCTTTTTCTAATGTTTTCATCTCAGACTTTGGGCACTGTGAGGGAATACCTCAGAATTTTGAGTCTCTTGGCATCTGACTCTCCTGATACCCCTGGCAAGACTCCACATTAGAAAGATACAGTGGTATCAGAAATCTCTTTGGTCCTAGTATCAACATCCTTCATCTTTTTGAGCCCAATACTCTGGTTTGTCAGAAGAGAACTATTTTGGTGGGGACAACAGATATCCTGAAATTCAGATCTCCCCTTCTCCATCCCTGCTCCAAAGTAGTCAGTCACCACAGACACTTCAGACTTTGCTTGAGTAGCAGTTTTAGGAGGGTAAAATTGCAGGGGCTATGGGACACCAAGGACAGATGCAAGCACATAAATATCAAGAAGATGCTTACCTTGCTTAAGGCACTCAACTCTCTGAACCATCTTTGATGCTCGGGACCCCTTCAAGTGTTTACAGACAATACCACAGTCATGTGGTACATCAACAAGCAAGGGGAAATGGTTGTATCCCTTTTGTAGATTAGCCATGTTAGCTTAGGCTATAGCTTCACAGCAAAAGCTCACTCTGCAGGCATGCTACATTCAATGCAAAGCAAAATTGTGTGGCAGACAAGTGGAGCAAGACCAGGGCAGACCCTCACAAATGAAAACTAGATCAGGGGGCCTTCTGAGATTTGATAGATCTGTGGGAAGTAACTCAAGCAGACCTCTTTGCTTCCTCCCTGAACAATCAACTGGCAAAATTCTGCTCCAGGCCTTCATGCAGGAAGGCCTGGAAGACAGATACATTTTCTTTGGACAGGAATGTTCCTGTATGCCTTTCTACCCTTTCTTCTAAATCGTGGGTACTTCTGAAGATTCAGAAGGAAACTCCCAAAATTATTGTGGAGATTCCCTTATGACCCAGGCAACATTGGTTCTCTCTTCTTTTGGAAATGGCCAGGGGCAATTACCACAAGCTTCCTCACAGAGTGGATCTACTCGCACCAGAACAGGGGTGTTTGATACACCCCAATGTCAATCCTCTTCAACTGACTACCTGGATGATAGGGTCTTAATTCCATTTAGGCACCTGTTTTCTGAGAACGTGCAACAGGTACTAATGACAAGAAATCCTGCGACTAGAAAATCACATATTAGCAAATGGAAAAGGTTTTCTAGATGTTGCCAGCAACATAACAAGCACCTATTTAGGGCCAGTTGTTCTCTGGTTTTACAGTATATTTGTGAGTTACTATCCTATGGCCTTTCTTACTTCTCTATCAAGGTTTGTTTATTGGCCATTTCAACATGTCTGCCCATGAATCCTCTTTTTTTCAAGGCAGTCTCATGTCAAAATGTTCTTGAAAGGAGTTTTGCATAAGAGGCATCCAAGTAAATAAGTGGTCCCTTAATTTTGTGTTAGAAAAGTGTTAGAAAAATGTGTATTTGAATATATGAGAAATGCTAGTTTAAAAGCAAAGTAGTATGTAATGCATTTTATTCTATTAATCATATAGTAGAGAGGATTAATTTATGTTTAAATGTGAAGTAGCTTTGAAACTGCAGTGTGGCTTGAAGCAAAGGTGACCTTCGACCCTGGCAGATGCCAGCTTAGCAAGTTTTCATGTTTATGCTTTTCACAAGTGATTATCTGCTGGGTCAGGAAATTAAATGTGTGAAATAATAAAATATTCTGCTCTTTCCTGCTGGAATGATTTGGCCTTGTATATGTATTACTGAGATAGCACGCAGCTGTGTGAGAAAGTGTAACCGAGAAAAAAGATATGTATTAAAAGACTGAATCTGCTATTGTATTCGAACTGATATGAAACCTTGAAGAAGTAACTTTACAGAGAGACATTATGTCTGACCAAGTGGATAGCAAGGCCGTATTGTAACCAGAGGAGAACCTTTTTAAAATATACAGCATCAGCAGATTTAATGAATAGAGGACTGTAAGCTAAAGTGATGTAGATGCCCTGTGACATACCACGTCAGTAAGGTGGGCACAGCTTGAATGTTAAACCTATATAAAATTGTGTGCTTCCTGTTTCATGTCAGACAAAATTCTGTACTTGTAAGTTTTTTGCCTCCTGGTGTACACTAGTAAACTTTTGAATCTGAACCTCCTGTGTATTGAATTCTTTATTTTATTTAACAGTTTGGTCCTTCTTAGCCGGAAATTCCCTTGGACAGCTGCAGATCAGAGTCTACCTGTGGTTGAATACTGCGCAGGAGAAGTTACCGAAATGGTTCTTCTTGGGTGAAAAGACCTCCGACTGAATTGTCGTTTAAAGAGGCTGGCCAATTTCTGATCTGTGGCCGAACAGCGGACATTGGACAGTTCAATACCAGAGGCTCAGGTAGGAAGAATATACCTTTTTTCTGTTTAAGATCAGGGACTAGGTTACAGTATATTGTTGTCAAGATTTGTTTTGCAGATCAGGGACAAAAGGAAGTACTGTATATTTGCTCATAGATCAGGGTAACAGAATAAGGTAGGCAGTTATTCTAGATACACTGCGAACAGGAACTGAGAATTTGATATCACGTGATAAAAAAGGGTTTTGTAACATTTTCTTTGCCATGGGTAATCAGTGTACTAAAACATCGCGAGATCCGCCCCTAACCGAAGACGCAAAATACATGCAATCACAATGTTCCGATAACGTTAGGTATTATACGAAATGGGTTAACAAATATGAATTTGATGGTAAACTAGATAAAACTTCACTAGTTAAACTCCTTAAACAGCTTAAATCTGATGCAGGAGGTCAGGCAAAAAAGCAACGCCAATTAGGCATTCCTCAGGCACACAGGTGGATTGAGAAAGCAAATCGTAGAGAACAGAAGCTTAAAAATTCAAAAACATTGTTTTTAGACAAAGAAGATAATAACTTGGTAATAGCGACAGCTCCTCCTCCTCCTCCCTTGCCCCCTCCCTTACCCTTTTCAGGATATGAAGCGAGTGGACAAGCTGGTCCGCCTCCACATTATCCTGAAGTTTCAGCAAGACCACAACCATTTGTTAGAGATCCTATTGAAACTAGGTCCCGAACATGTAAAACACATAGGGACACAGAATCATATCAAATAGAGAGAAACCTACAGGATGAGAGTGAGGAAGAAATATGCCCACTTATAGAAGTTCCAAATCCTCAGGCAGGATGCCCACTTATAGAAGTTCCAAATCCTCAGGCAGGACAGGAAGGGCAAAACCCAACACTCTTAGTATACAGACCATGGACACCGGAAAATATCCGGAAGGCTACTGAGGGAATCCCCCATCCAAAAGTTAATTTTACAAAATTTTTAGAAGATTTACAAGGCATGAGGTTGAGTTACCACTTGAATGGGGAAGAGGTAGAAAAAGTCATAAGACAAATTATAGGTCCAGATTGGCACATGATTTGTGGCACCTGGAATCCTCGTAATGCAGAGCTTAGACCACTCCCACATAGTGACGCAGAGTTAGACAACAGAGGAAAAGGTCTAACAGACCGAATCTCTGAGAAATGGAAGCCTAGAGCAGACTGGACTTGCATTAATCAATGCATACAACAGGAAAATGAGACAATAGATGGGTACTATGCTAGATTATTAGAGTGTTTTAATAATCATAGCGGTATGTTGGTTCCTGAGAAGCAAACAAAAGATTCCCCATATGAACAACAATTAAAAAATGCATTTTTGAAAGGTTGCATTGCACCTATTAGTAGCTTCATTACAAAGCATATGATAGACCATCGAACAGGGAGGCTACAAGCCTTACTTGAATATGCTAGACACGCTAAAAGACATTTTAATAGTAAAAAGAAAAAAAAGGTGCAAGTCTTCACTGCTGAAGACGGAGCTGAAGTATTTGTATTACAGTCAGGTAAAAAGGGCAAGAAGAATGCCCAGGGAAACAAACAGTCTGACAAATGATCAGAAGATTTTGAAGAAAGAAAAAAGAGAGGTGAATGCTTCAAGTGCGGGAAAAAGGGACATCTAGCAAGGGATTGTAAGCAAAACAAAAAGGTAATTACAGAAGATAAGGGAGATGAGGACTGACTATATGATAGTGAAGATACATCATGTGAAAGTCAGAAATCATCAGGAAAAGTTAATAAACAGAAAACAAATGTAAATGTGATAGAAGGAGTAGAGAAAGTACAAGTAGATATGTAGGATGAAGAAAGCAAAATTTTGGACATAGCATTAAGTTTAGAGCTCTACTTAGCAGATACGAAACCGGAAGTTACACTTCCGGTGGAGGGAAAGGAAGTCAAGTTCCTGTGTGACTCAGGAGCGTCATGGACTTTGATACACTCCTCCAAGTTACCAGAACATTCCGAATCACATGATTATATACTAGTGAAAGCAGCAAACGGACAGCTAATTAGGGAACCACTTTCCCATGATATAGCAATAACTGACCCTGTTTCAGGTATGACCCAAAAAAGTAAAGTTGTTGTTTCTGCAAAGTGTCCAGTGAACCTATTGGGTAGGGACCTTATGCAGATATTTGGCATAGCAGTAGTTCCAACTGTACAAGGTATGGAAGCACAGAGACAAATGGATACCTTTGTAGTGCGATCGGAGGGTGAAACTTTTTACTGGTACAGCCAGGACCTAGTCACGACTGGTCCAGGGGCAGTAACCGAGGAACTGATGAACGTAGCCATCAGTAAGGCCCCCTCCCTTGACACTGATCAACAGCATTTGTTACACTGTACTCTATACTACTGTACTACACCAGGACCTGATAGAGAGTATGAGCAAGAATTGTTCCGAAATCGAGCAACTAGATTAGTATTGCATACTTTGTACTGGGATACTGAGGGGAACAGTGTAGTTAGCTGTTCATTACCTCAAGAATTCCTTGCATTATATAAATCAAATTGGTTACCACATGTCAGCTTGACAAAGAACAAAAGTGTAAAATGGGCAGACTTAGGAGAAAAAGTAACAAGATGGGAGAAACAGACTGATTTAGAACTATCAGAACAAGGGATACAAAAACAAAAACTGAATTGGTTAACACAGATATATCCAGCTGTACACTTGCAATCTAGTGAGGACAGCTGATTAGCATTCTTATTAGAAGAAGAAGAAAAGGCCTTATGTGAAATTCCAACAACTCTTTGGTCAACAGGCAAGTCTGATGTAGGACTTATTCGAACAGCAGGACCAGTTACAATAACCCCAAAGTCAGCATTTAGACCACAGAAAAGACAATACCCTTTGAGAAAGGATGCAGAAATAGGAATTAAGCCTATAATAGCAGCATTACTCAAAGAAGGAGTACTGGTAGAATCTCCTGATTCACCATGTAATACACCCCTATTTCCTGTTAAAAAAGCAAATGGGGAATGGCGGATGGTACAAGATTTACAAGCTGTAAATAATGCAGTAATACCTAGAGCACCTACGGTGCCAGACCCACATACTTTGTTAAACGATTTAGAACCGCAACAGAAGTATTTCTCTGTGGTAGATATCAGCAACACTTTCTTTTCAATACCTATACATCCTGATAGTCAATATTGGTTTGCATTTACATTTCAGGGTAAAAGGTATACGTATACTCGACTACCACAGGGATATTGTGAGAGTCCAACAATATTTGCACAAGAAATGGCTAGCAATCTGGCAGGCATACCTCCCAACCGTCCCGAATTACTCGGTTTTTACCGAGTTTTGGGGTCCAAATGATGGGGTACCACGATTCCCGAGTGACACCCCATCATTTCCGATTTATTTCCAATTTATTTTTACATTCCGTGCTATTTTGCTGACATCATCACGTGCGCGATGACGTCAGCGACGTCCGTTCTACCAGCCTATCGGAATTGAGCTCTGCTCACATTTCCGGCTGGACTGTTCAAGCGGGCTTCTGTTTAAATGCTGGCTGGGCTGAAAGGAAGTTATGCTACTGCTGCTTTCGTCGTGGAGCCTGTCATTTTATGTGGAGCTTAAGGTGTTTTTCGTTGAAATGCGTTGATGCGTTCAGAACTTTTTCTATGGTACAGGATGGAGAGGCGTTTTGCAGGTGGTACTTCTTTGTGAGTAAGCATCGCTGTGGATTTTAATGCATTTTGTTTCATTTTTTCCATTTCTCTCTTGCTTTTCAGAGTTCAGTCTTACCTGGACATTGTTTTTCTACCATTTGCCCATAACTGATGTTTCAAATGTTTCAAGGACATGCTTTTGATTTGTATGTCTTATGGTGATGCAGGCTGGAAGCTTTTTTTTTTTTTTTTATGAGTCTCACTATAATTAGAAAAAACATTTTTATGCAGACTTCCAGCCATTTTTTTCTAAAGCTATCTGATGTACGCTTCCAGTCAATAACTAATAAGCTGTCAAAATTATCTCTCAGCTCTAACTCAGAGTCCTGCTGAGATCTTTTATGCCGTTTTACAGTTTTAGCTTAGATTCTGGCATTGGCAGATAACAGAGCTGAATGTTAAAACATAGCTGTAACATTCTCTGATTTTACCCCTGAACTGAAATTATAGTTTTGATTAAATATTGCAGCAAGCTGTGTTTGTAAGTAGCATTTAATGGATTTGTAAAACTTCCCATGTGGTGGTGCAGGGGCGACATAGTTTCTTGTTTAAAATATTCATTGTGTTTGTATTTTTTGTGTGCTTGTCTTCAAATAGTTTTCTTTGGAGTTTGTCAGCTTTCTGGCTTTGTCTATATGCCAATTAGATTTATGGAGGTAGATGACTTTTGGATTTCAGGGACTTTTGCTCTTACATCATTTCCCTTTCAAAAATGTATCCATCATTATATGAACATCACTATCACTTAGCAAACATTGTCAAGAGGTGGTAGTGCTTGACAGTAAGGGAAATGAGTATCCACAGGTTAACATTGATAGGGCATTGTCTAGGAAGCTGGTCTACAGGGTAGAATAAATTGGAACTTAAATGTATTTTAAAAAGAAATTGTGCTTGCACTTGAGAGAAAAGATGGGTATTTCATTTTAGTATGGGATATTGTCTAATTAGACTATGTTTCAGACAGCAGTAGGACAGTATACAGTGTCACAGATGTGAAGTGGTACTGCAGAGCTGCCATGTAGAATGATAGTGATAGTTTTGCCTTTATTTATTTTTAAAGAAGAACCTAATAGGAGTTTAAAAGTGAAGGCAGATTTCCTTATTTTGTGTGCTGATTACAAGTAGACAGGCACCCAGCAGTGCCTTGAATTGACATTTGGAGACCAATATCCCCAGTGTTATAGTGCCACAAGTAAGTGAATTCTGAGATGGGAATGCATACTGCAAGGTAGCTTTGTCAGCTGTTTATGAATAAAAATGTGGAGGGTTGAGAACATGCTCATTCAGAAAGATGTCTTTTTGGGGAATGATCTGATTACTGCTTGCTCACTGGAGAAGCATCTGTCTTTGAAATTCAGTGTATTTCACAGCATTCGCTCAGGAAATAGGTGTTTACATTACAGGCACAAGGTGCAGGGTTTGATTCTCAGATGAGGTAATTGGTTAGGCTTAAAATGGCCCACAGTGGCAGTTAGCTTGGTACTAATCTACGAACCTATGAATAGTTGTGATAGAATGCTTCCCCAACACTTTGCAGTTGAATGAATCTCAAAGATAACTGGAAAAGATTGTGTGACAACAGGAATGCAAGAGCAGAGAAGTTTTAATGCCAATTCTATTTTCATTGTGAGACAGTATTGCTTTAACAGATGTCTATTGGTGTTTGTGCATTGTGCTATGTAAAAATAAAATCCAAATCATTGTAGAAGTAAAACAGTATGCATACATTGGTGTTTATGGTAAATGGGGCGAAATAGCCAGGTAATGGAACACTGGAATGGCTGCAGGGGGACTCTGGTGCCATATTTTGGTTGTCTGCTCTTCAGTTTGCATTTGAAAGTCAGTATCCCACAATTCCATTGGAATGGACGGGGTTACATAATTATGTATGCAAATTTTATGTTAAACAGCATACAGATTTGTACCTATTTTTCATGGGCCTTGTCCAGATTTTTGATGTTTCCAGGTTGAGAGGTATGCTGGCAGGGTTTACCCCACCGGGAGGTAGTCAAATTCTACTTTATGTAGATAACATCTTGCTAGCAGCCCCCACCCAGCAACAGTGCAGGGAGGATACTGTAGCATTATTGAAATTTTTAGCAACACAAGGACACAAAGTAAACAAAAGTAAGTTACAACTTTGGAGAAAACAAGTTAGATACTTGGGATATGTAATATCCAATGAAGGTAGAATATTGGATGATTGGATGAGGAAAGAAAAACAGCAATCTTGCAAGCACCCAAACCAACAACCAAGAAGGAAATTATGTCTTTCTTGGGTACAACTAATTTTTGTCGGAGCTGGATACCAAATTATGCTTTGGAATCTGCTCCACTGACTGACTTGATATATAAGACACCAATGGCAGCACAAGATATCTTACAATGGACACCTGAAGCAGAAATGTCTTTCTGCAGGTTGAAGCAGTTGATAGCTTCTTCATTAGTTTTAGGACTTCCAAATTATCATAAACGATTCTTTCAGACCGTAGATTGTAAGCAAGGATATATGACGACAGTATTGACGCAACAACATGGGGATAAGCAAATCCCCATAGCCTATTATTCATCACAGTTAGATCCAGTGGCACGATCTTTGCCTCACTGTGTACAAGCAGTAGTTGCAGCTGCAATGGCAGTATAGCCTTCGGCCTCAGTGGCGTTATTCCACCCTCTCACATTGAGAGTGCCTCATGCAGTTGCAATAATTTTACTGCAAGAAAAAGTGGCATACCTTTCCCCTGCTAGACATCTTTCATGTATGACTATACTGCTGAGCCAACCTCATATGACAATTGAACGATGTACGACATTAAATCCATCAACATTACTTCCAACTCCTGCGGAGGGCACACCACACAGCTGCCTGCAGGAAATTGAACAGTTAGCTTTACCTAGACAAGATCTCACAGATATGCCCTTGGACAATGCTGAGGTGACATATTACGTGGACGGCTCATGCAGAAGGGGTCCTACAGGAAAGAATCTGGTAGGGTATGCAGTAGTTACAGACACTGAAATTTTAGAAGCTCAATCCTTACCACACAACTTATCTGCA
Organism: Protopterus annectens; assembly: GCF_019279795.1. Taxonomy (NCBI): domain Eukaryota; kingdom Metazoa; phylum Chordata; order Ceratodontiformes; family Protopteridae; genus Protopterus; species Protopterus annectens. The sequence goes on along the minus strand of NC_056731.1, from coordinate 1,128,826,999 downwards.
CAAGCAGCAGAATTGATAGCTTTGACGAGGGCATGTACTTTAGCAAAAAACAAGTGTGTAAACATATATACTGATAGTCAGTATGCTTTTTCTACAGTACATGTATTTGCACAACAATGGAAAAATAGAGGAATTATAACATCTAGTGGAAAACCTATTAATCATGCGCAATTTATTTTGGAGTTATTAGAATCTATTCAGTTACCTACCAAAGTAGCTATTTGTAAATGTGTAGCTCATACGAAACAGCAGGATAAGATTTCAAAAGGCAATGCATGAGCTGATGCAGCTGCAAAGCAAGCAGCCTCAGACTCAGAAACTTTACTTTTGAATGAGGAATTACAACCCTCTGAGATTTTGGATTTAGACATGTTAAAAACAATGCAGACGCTTACTACAAAAGCAGAAAAACAAAAATGGTAAAACGAGGTGCAATTCTTGAGAATGGACTGTACATTTCCAAAGAGAGAAAACCGATATTGCCATCTAATTTATTTAGATATGCAGCTTTATTGAGCCATGGGCAGTGCCATGTCTCAAAAGGGGGGATGGTACAGTTAGTAAACTGAATATTCCAAACATACGGATTCACAAATTACACACAAAAATTTTGTGCAGCTTGTCATACTTGTAACAAGCACCATGCACAAGGGGCATTTAAAACCAAGCAAGGAAGTTTTCCTATACCACCATACTCGTTCCATACTATTTGTATGGATTTCATAGAATTGAATAAGTGTGAAGGGAAAAAGTTTTGTTTAGTTATTGTAGACATGTTTTCTAAATGGGTAGAAGCTTTTCCAACCAAAAATCTGGATGCAGCAACAGTGGTGAAAGCCCTGATAAAAGAGATAATCCCTAGATTTGGCATTCTGGAAAGGATTTATAGTAACAACGGCACTCATTTAGTGAATCAGACAATCCAACAACTTGGGAGATTTTTTGGTATCTCCTTAAAGAACCATTGTGCCTACCACCCACAGTCAGCAGGACTGGTGGAAAGGTACAATGGTACCCTCAAAAATAAGCTTAGGAAGCTAGTAGAGGAGACCCAAAAGAATTGGATATACTGTCTGCCTTTGGCACTGCTGAGTATGAGAACGGTTCCAAATGTAAAGGGTTTGACTCCCTTTGAAATGTTTTTTGGGAGAGCATATTATGTGCCTCGGTGGAAAGCTCTCATGCCTGCAGAGCAAGAGGCTGACAGTTCATTAGCTAGTTATATGAGGAAACTGTTAACAAATAAATCTGTTTTGCAGTTTAACTCTTTCAGATAAGGAACAGACCAGACCAGTGGAAGCAGTCTTGGCCCCTGGGACATTTGTGTGGCTGAAAGTGATGAAAAGGAAGAATTGGGAGAGTCCAAAGTGGGAGGGACCATACCAGGTTCTGTTGGCAACGCCTACTGCAGTTAGAGTGGCCGAGAGGACGTCCTGGGTTCATTTGACACATTGTAAACTGGTAAAGAACTTGCAACTTGATGAAAACCTTGTGACTGATATACAACCAAACCGAGATGGCAAAAAACAAAGCGAATAGAAATTTAGATCAACCCGAGAGATGTTGCATAATCATTTTGTTGAGTGTACATTTATTGACTGTAATTGTGACAATTTTCCTCTTGTTGTGGTTTATCTTACACACAACCACACAAGTGAAAGTGGGAAGGCGTGATGAAACGTCTATAGACTGGCATCCAAATTTTAACACATACCTAGCCATAAAACGTGTATATGCAGAGACTATGAACATTTCAAATTGCTGGGTTTGTACAGCTATACCAACAGCATATGGAGGACTGATAATGTCCGCTGTCCCTTTGGGGATAAATGAGACTTGGGAGAATTTACTCTTTGATACAGGAACTGTGAGATCACAGGACAAAATAGCTTTATTTTTACCTGTCACACAAAAAGGAGTTGTATGTTTTTATAAAAATGATACCCCCCCAGGTGGGCTGGAGCAATTGTAATATAACCATATCTTACCAATGTTATATTAGTAGTATTATAGTAATGGCAATACTTTTTGCAATACTAATTATGACTCATATTTGAACTCATTGAAAACAACCATGAATGACATTCGCAAAAATCCAGTTTTATTTAAACAATTGTCAGTTATAGATCAGAAAATGTTTCATGCAGGGCTGATGCGTATTAGTACTAAAGTAGAAAACTGTTATTTTTTTTGTGGGAAAAAGGCATATAAATGGTTACCTGAGAATTGGTCTGGCAGTTGTTTTTTGGGTTATTTGGTTCCGGCAATAAGACATACTGCAGAATTACCTTTGGGTAAGATACGAAACGTGAGAGAAGCAGCTCGAAAACCTGAAGGTCCAGTTGAAAAACCTGTGAATCCAGGCGGAAAGATCGAAGCTGGCTGGAAAGATCATAATGCCGTGAAAGACAAAAGCAAATTGACTCATATGGACTTGAGTGACAGTGTTATATCCTGGGCAGGAATATTCCCAGCCTATGGAGCAGTCAAATCGATCTGGGAATTGAGGAAGTTGTCAAAACTTCTCGAAGTAAAGAGTAATGCAACTTTTTCTGCCCTAGAACTGGTGACTGATGAACTGAATTCAATGAGAACTGTTGTGCTACAAAATTGAATGGCTCTTGACTTCACCCTAGCGGCGAGAAGTGGTACGTGCGCACTTATCAAAGAAGAATGCTGTGCGTACATACCAGATAACAGGCATGAAATTAATAATCACCTAGAGGTAATTCAGCAAGTATCAGCCATGACTGAACCAGGCCCAAACCCACTGACGGACTTTTTCCAGAATCTATTTGGGGGTGGGTTTCCATCCTAATGAATATTCTGATTGCCATTTGTGTGGGTATACTCCTAATAGGAGCATGTGTTTGCTGTGGAATTCCCTGCATGAAAAGATTAATCAAATATTTTATTGATGTATCTGTTACTGAAACTTTGTAATGCCAAAGTGAAAAGCACTGAAACTTTGTACCAAGATATTGAGATTGAAATATTGATCTCAGATGACATTTTTTCTGAAGTATAGATTAAATAACTCACCTAGCTGAAAATCCTAAGTGGAAAAAGTTGGGAGATGAAATAACACTATGGATACTTCAAAATAGAATAAAAAGTATTAATAGGGGGGGAAATGTTAGAAAAATGTGTATTTGAATATATGAGAAATACTAGTTTAAAAGCAAAGTAGTATATAATGCATTTTATTCTATTAATCATATAGTAGAGAGGATTAATTTATGTTTAAATGTGAAGTACTTTTGAAACTGCAGTGTGGCTTGAAGCAAAGCTGACCTTCGACCCTGGCAGATGCCAGCTTAGCAAGTTTTAATGTTTATGCTTTTCACAAGTGATTATCTGCTGGGTCAGGAAATTAAATGTGGAAATAATAAAATCTTCTGCTCTTTCCTGCTGGGATGATTTGGCCTTGTATATGTATTATTAAGATAGCACGCAGCTGTGTGAGAAAGTGTAACAGAGAACAAAGATATATATTAAAAGACTGAATCTGCTATTGTATTCGAACTGATATGAAACCTTGAAGAAGTAACTTTACAGAGAGACATTATGTCTAACCAGGTGGATAGCAAGGCCGTATTGTAACCAGAGGAAAACTTTTTTAAAATATACAGCATCAACAGATTTAATGAATAGAGGACTGTAAGCTAAAGTGATGTAGATGCCCTGTGACATACCACGTTAGTAAGGTGGGCACAGCTTGAATGTTAAACCTATATAAAATTTTCTGCTTCCTGTTTCATGTCAGACAAAATTCTGTACTTGTACATTTTTTGCCTTCTGGTGTACACTAGTAAACTTTTGAATTTGAACCTCCTGTGTTATGAATTCTTGATTTTATTTAACAAGAAGCTAAAACTTGCTCCATTTGAACCAGCTAATCTGGCTGACTTGAGGTTCTTTACATGGAAGAAAGTTTTACTGATTTTTCTGACCACTGCAAGAAGGGTATCTGAGTTCCTATTATGGTAAGTCAACCCTACCTCATTTTTCATAGGGACAGAGTTTCTTTGAGAACTAATCCTTCTTTTATGTCTACAGTGGTATCCAAGTTTACTTTAAGCCAAACTATCCATCTCCCCGTTTTCTTTCCTAACCCTAAAAATTAGAGAGAAAGGAGACTCCATACCTAGGATGTCCACAGACAACTCAAGTACTATCTTGACAAAACTAAATTTTTCAGATCTTTATATCAATTTGTTCATTTCTTATGAAGGTAAGAAGAAGGGACAAAACAACCTGTGTCAAAACAGATGATTTCCTAATGGTTGGCTAAAGCTATTACCATTTGTTATACTCATCATGGCAAATTTATTCCAGACAGGGTCAAGGCCCACTCTACCAGGGCCTTAGCTTCATCTATGGGTTTTTGGAATGGGTTGGATTCTAGAAGTATTCCAGAATCTGCTACTTGGTGCTCTGTACATACATTTACAAATAACTTTAACCTTGATTCCTTTTCTGTGTCTAGATCAAGTTTTGCTAGGGTTTTAATGCTTTTCTGGCACCAGTACACCTTATAACATTTGTTAAGGAATCTAGTAGATCAAATATATGGAGGTCCCCAATTTCCAAGTGGAAGAAGGCCTCCTGGTGCAAGCCTTGAGGATAAGACCCCCAGGAAAGCAAGCCACTCCTGAGCCTGAAATGTCTGAATCACTTGCTTAAGACTGTACTAGCCCACACCTTCACGAAGGTCCACCTTTCAGATGCATTTGCTAACATTAGGGATCCACCTTTATCTAGCCTGACCTGGTTAGAGTTCCTGAATGGGGGTCCAGCATATTTGGCCACCAAGGAAAAAAGTGACACTATCCTGGGACCTGAACTATGTACTGGAAAAGCTCATCCTGCCTCCTTTTGAACAAGCAGCTAACACTCCTTTGAAATGACTCCTCTAGAAGACTGACCTTTTAGTAGCCATAACCACAGCTCAGAGAGTATTGGATATATAAGCCTTATTGTGCGCTCCACCCTTTCTCATTTACCGAGGGACAGGGAAAGCCTTACAATTTGTCTCTCCTTTATGCATAAAGTACTCTCAGAGTTCACCCTTATCTAGGTCATATTTCTTAACCAACAGTCAGAACAGGAGGGAAAGAAGTTTGCATTCCCTGGATGTGCAGAGAGTTCAGATTTTACCAGAAGAGGACTAAAGACTTCAGAAAAGTAAACATTTTATCTTTTGGTGTTGAAGGTAAAGGACAGCTGGCAACAAAACAGAACATCTCTAGATGGCTCTGCTATTGTATTCTTTTCTTGTAACCCACCAAGGGCCAGAGTCTGGCCCACTGAAAACTCATTTTACCAGGACAGAATCCCCCAGTAGTGACCTTTATACACACTATATCCACCCTAGAGGCAGACATCTGGTCTTCAAGGTTAAGCTTTTGCTGAGAACTTCAAACTGGACAGTTTTCTGGGCTTAAACAGGATTTTCTGTGAGTATCCGTCAGAGCATTACTTGCAATGCCAAGCAGCCTTCTTCCACCATTAGTCTGACACTAAGGTCTAGGAGTCATTCCAGAAGTAAGGAATTCTGCAATAGCAGTCTAATGATGAACATAGTAGAGTTGTGTAGGTAACTTACCATAATTACAGATGTTAATATGTATCACAGTTGCAATGTCCCTTTTCACTCACCATTTTCATAAGGAACAATTACTTCTCTGTTCAAGGGCCTTGTTGGGGCTCCTTTCTTATCGTCTCACCTTCCCTCTACCCTCTTTGGTCTAGAATAGAGTTCTGAACCTAGACAGTGCCCTGATATAGAGTATGTCCCACCTTAATGTGTCCATGACCTAGGCTCTGGCAGGTATCCTAGTTTTCCTTTCACTTTGTCCTTGAGATATCTGAATTAAGGCTGCGGACAAGGATTCTCCTGTGTTATGTGAATAAGAAAGCTCTGCAAATTAAACAGGTATAGTTGCCTCATATTCCAGTATGCTCTTGTATGCCAAGAAGTGGGTGTATTTCAGTATTGAAATGGCATGGCTTGGGATGCCAAGTCCCAACATGCACAAAAAATGCAGAAGATTGAATATCAATCATTGCTGTTCTCCTTTAAATTAGTTTAAATTAGTTTTGGGCATGTGGCATGTCCACCCACATATCTGAAGTTATATATAGTCCAAATCCAAGATTGCCATACCTTGGAGAAATTGAAATATTCCATGAAATGGCAGGATGACAGTATATTTTAATAAGGATTTTTAGGCATTCAGTCTCCACATTATGAGACTCAGCATTCCAAGTCCTGAGATTTCTAGCAACTGTTACCTACAAGTGTATGCCACATACAGGAAATGAACCTGAGCTCTTTAAGATTGGATGGACAAGACACCTAGTACAGAAGTCTCAGAAGTAAAGAATATTGCAACAGTGATCTATTCTGACATCTACTGTTATTGTAAGTTACCTATCCAATTGTATTTACTTCACCGACTAGAGGGCTTTGTTTGCTTCACTGTTTCTGAAGGGTGGTGGAATCCCTCCTTGATTTTAATAGAGTATTGAGTCCAAATCCTAACAGAAAATGACTGCAGGATCTTGCCAGAGAGGACAAGGTCCCTTTGTAGCCCTTCCCTGAGGTTGCAGTGCCTGATTTCCCATAAGAATCTGTGTGTTGGGGGTGTTTTCCCACTGAGAGTTCCCTTTGCTTTTCATTCATAGTACACAAGGTAGTTGCTGAGTCCTGCCAGACTGTCACCTTAGGAGCCATCCATTTTAGGCAAGAGGTCTTTATATCTGGAATGGTGTCCCTTTCTCATGAAAAGATCTAGTAATACTTTCTTATTGTGGGTAGGGAGGCCTGTTTTTTTTTGGTGCAGGCTGTTGGATTCTTCTTTGCTCCCCTTCCATTTGTACCTATTGGACTCCCTTATTTGCTGGGTTGACTGCCAGCATTAATTGGGCTGGAGTTTGTCCTTCCCATAGTAGGATTCCCTCAAAGCTGGGAGCAGGACTGAGGCCTATGTTTGCTAAAGTTCTGTCTGCTATGGCTGGTCTTTCCATCTACTTCCTATCCTTGCCCTTTGATACTTTTATCAAAAGAATGTGAGATTGGATAGGTTCATAGGTAAGTACAATGCAATCAGTCTGCAGACCATTATAAGCCTAGCAAAAACCCTTATTCAAAAGTTCCCTCCAACCTCAAGGAGGGCAATACAAGACAGACTAGGGAAGCATCTGAGGCTATCTATTCAATTATGTAGGTTTATCTTGGAGGTGCCAAGAGTGCTACACTGCTTGACATGTAGTGGAAGTTTGTTCCAAAGGTAAAGAACACATTGTATTATGAAACTATCATGCTAACGTGTCTTAATCATCTGTTCCTGAAGGTTTTGTTCTTTTATAGGGTCGTCATAGGATCATAGGTATTACAGGGCAACCGAGCCATCAGGCCATTTCCACCTTGACAATACCCCACACTTAGGCCATGCCTCTCTTTTCAAGGATGGCCAGGTTAGTTATATCAGACCTGAATTTCTGAATACACATCCAGTTGTCCAGCTGTGTTTGAAAGGCAGACACCATATCACACTGCTTAATTTGGTGAGTGAGTTTGTTCCAAGGAAGGGGTAGACACTTTGTGACAGATCTATCCCTTTTCCTAGTTGTTTTTATTTGTTGGAGTAGCTTTAGGTCTCTCTCCCTAGTGTAACCTTCTGGATCTTGCCAGGGAACTGTTAAGGAGTTTGTATGACACTGAGAAGAGGGATGAAGCCACCAGTCATTCCTGGTAGTCTTTTAAGACATTGATCTTTAGTTACAAACCTCCGTTGCTTGATATGCTTAATATGGTGCACCCCAAATGGAGCATTGTACTCAACGAGCATTGCAAAGAAGTGAGGACTTCTTCCAAGCAGGAAGATGTGCCTTTAACTATGAGTTATGCAAGGGAAAAACATTTCCTAACCACTGTTACAATAAGATTGTCAAACATAAGGGAGCTGTCCACCCATGTACCCAAGTCTCACACATTTGTTTTGAAGGGTTGTATTATCTGTACTGCAAGTAGGAGCTTTGTTGATGCCTACCAAATACTATGATGTTGCATTTTTAACACTGTGCTTGAACCTATGTTTAATACACCAGCTATTGACAAGTACAAGCTCCTGTTGGACTGCATGTATGTCAGTGGGGGACTCTATGTTTACTAGGTTGCAATCAGCAAAGTTTGTTAACCAGTAATCCTTATTTGATAATTGAGATCACAGAAGTAGATACTGAATAGCAGATGTTTCAGAACTACAGGACTCAACTAATCACCTTCATGTTCTCAGAGGGTGCTCTCCCCTATCTCTCATTGTTAGCCCTATCTCTAACCAGTTGGCTAAACACCTAATGACATATGGGGGCATTTGGAGCTCATTTAATTTGTTTATTATATTTGCCTGTGCATGGTGTTGAATGCCTTGGCAAAGTCAAGGTATGTCTACCATGTGGAAGCCTGCCAAACATTAGTGTGTGCATGTAACACTAAAGCTGGAAATACATATTCAAAAAAAATAGGTAGGAACAATAACTTCTTATCATAATGGCTGTGCTATTCATATTAGCATAGAAAGTAAATGGCCTTACAGGTATAGACAAAAAGGAAAGAGTATTAAATTATATTAAGAAATGCAGAATACAAATAATAATGTTACAGAAGATACAGTTGGAAATAATGAGTATGTGAATTTGATAAAGGATTTTAGGATGGATATTCAGCAGAATAGCAGGGACAAAGGAAAAGGGGAGTAATTGTACTAATTGCTAGAAGAGCTCCAATAGTGCTAGAAGAGGGAAAAAAAATAATAATAATAAATCTGTAGTAGTAAGGGGCTATTGGCAAGGGAAGAGGATTACACACTGGCATGTATTTATATTTCTCCAAACGCTGCTATTATGGAGTTTAAGAAAAATTGGGGAGAAATAATCAATTTTCAGCAGGGAGTATTACTTGTAGGTGGTGAGTGTACCTTGATTTGCAACAGTGAGGATGTATCTGGGAGACCAAGAAGGGGAAAATATAACAAAAGAGAGTAGATTTTTGAAGAAATTTATGAAAATATTTGGAATAGAAGATGTGAATACAGTAGCAGGAACTCCTAGAGAATGTTCATAGTATTCTGCAATGTATAATTACTGGGCTAGATTCGACAGAAATTATATTTCACTGGAAAACGTCTATTTAATTGAAAGCTTTGACACATCCATTAACTATTTCAAGTCTTAAACCAATAAAGACTAAGATAAAAATGCAGATTAATGAAGTAAAAAATGAGACACTGGTGCTTTCCCACCTCCAAAAGAGAGCAGTGTAAGGAATAGGTAGTGAAAATTATTCAAGAGTTATTTGGGAATATAAAAATTTCTTCACAAGTTATAGATAGTTGTGGGATAAAATTAAAATGGATTTTAAAAATAGGGTAGACGTAAAGCAGAAGTAGATATGATAAAAAAGTAATGGGTACTATTTAGAGGCCTGACAAAGGTTAAAGTTTTGCAGACTAAGGGGAGTCTCTCAGAACATGAAGAGGTGCAACTCCAGAGTACTAAAGAGAAAATAAGAGAGTATCTAGGTAATATGCATGAGCTTAAAAAGATTGCTGTTAAACTATTTTTATATAACAACTCCAGAGCACAAAATCTTTTAGTGCAATGAGTTAGGCAACAGAAAATAGAAAGGGTTGTTGCCAGATTTAGGAAGCCTATAATAAGAAAAATAACCAGAGATCCTGTAGAGGCATTAGCGATATTTTGGAAATGTTATGAAAATTTGTATTAAGCAGTGACGTGTAGAAATCAAGAAAAAGCACAAGTGTAAGTATTTATGGAAGACTTAATCATGACAAGGTTAGATGTAAATGAAGCTCAACAATTAGCAGTTAAGATAAAAGATGAGGAGATAAAAAACAGTGATGTATAATAAATTTGCAGTTAAGTCTCCAGGAACAGATGATATTCCTGTGGAAGTTTGGTAGCTAGGATGGAACAAAGTGATAAATAGTTTGAAGATTTGGTTTAACACTATTTTAAAAGGGGGGAAGCACCAACATCCTAAAAGAAAGCTGTGGTGGCTATAATGCCTAAAGATGGTAAAGACCCCATTAGATCCAGCTTCAGAAGGTAAGAAAATACTACTGTTGGTGGTGGGTCTTGATGCACTGAAACCATTCAACAATGTAAGCTGGGATTTTATGAGTAGAGCAATAAAAGCACTTGTATTCCCTGATACAATGATATAATTAATTATGAGGATATATGAAAGATTTGAGGCAAGAATGAAAGCAGGAGGGTTCCTCTCTGATAAGCTGTGTCTTAAAGAGAAAGAAGGCAGGTGCGTCCTCTTTCCCCTTTGTTTTTTTTTTTGTTTTTATATTTACAGCCATTGACAAAGAAAATAAGGGACTCAGAAATTGAAGGATAAAATTGGTGGGGTAATCAAGAAAAGTCGGCTTTATTTGCAGATGATATTATATTGCACCTGATAAATCCAGAAAAGGACATCTCATAGTTGTGGAACATTGTGAGACAGTTTCATGTTTTTTCAGGATATAAAATTAATGAAGATAAAACAAAGGCTATTGCTGCAAATTATGTACCTGCACATGGATTGATTCAGCAATACGCATATTTATGGTGCCACAAATAAGATGAAATATTTAGGTGTATTGATTAAAAAGGCTTCTGTTATGACAGCTAAAGATATGTAAGAAAAGAATAAACAAAAATAATACAAAAGCTGAGAAACTGGAAGAGCTTGTTTATGGATATGGATAGTAAGATACAAGCAGTGAGAATGTTTTTAGTCCCTTTGGCTTTATGTATGGGTCCAGCATATCAACCAGAAGAGAAGTTGTGGACAATAATCAAGAGTTCAAGGAATTTATCTGGGAGGGGACGAGGATAAGAGTTAAGTGAGATACATTGATCTTTTCAACAGTACAAGGTGGTTTAGGATTATCTGATCTGAAAGGATATTTCAAAGCTACGCAAGTAAGGCTCATATACATAACACAAGCAAATGATTATAATTCAAAGGGGAAAGTGTTGATGAAATGGGGGAGACAAGAAATAAGGAGTGAATGAGATTTTAGGTACAGATCCTTAAGGAGAATAATAATAGCAATACAGAATATTATATTCAGAAAATTAGCAGAAAATATTGTAAGAACTAAGCCAACATGAGAACGGAGAAAGATTTTGCCAATAGGGATGACGTAAGTAGGGATACTGAGAACAGGCAAGAGGGGGTAGGAATTTACTGGAGAAAACTGGCAAATGAACCAAGGTATTGAGAGCAAATAATTAGAGAGGGAAAGGTAATAGAGTGGGATATGGCCAAAAAGACATTAGGACTGCAGGTTACAGACTGCCTTCCCTACAAGGAATTGATATCCAAGTATGAGCAAAGAAAAAGGGATAGGGGAATCCTAAGTGAAAGGCCTGATCTGGTAGAGGTTTTAGTTGAGTATAGAACAGAAGCTGCTGTTAAAAAAGGGATAACTAGAAAGGGCATATAAAATATTGTATCATAACTGTAGGAATCAATCAGAGAAGGTTATAAAAGATTGGGAAGAGAGACTGGATAAACAGTTTATAAGGGAATGATAGGAGAGCGCATATGTATGGTTCCCAAGTATGCAACAAAGTCCAGAAGGTGTAGAATTTTGCATGGAAGTGTTTGCATAGGTATTTTTCTACCCCAAGCAGACTTCAAATATTTTTTCTCAGGCAGATGGCAAATATTGGAGGTGTGATGGGGAAGTAGAAGTAAATTGGGAACATATGTTTTGCGAGTGTAATGAGTTGGCATATTTTAAAAATTCCCTACAGAGTGCTCTGCCAAAAATGTTGGGTGACTAATGGGTATAACCAAGGAAATAATTCTATTGAGCTAGGCACAGGATGTGAATTGCCTTTAGTAAGACCTTGCTAAGTTTAATTCTGGTGGCTACCAAAAACAATTACTAGAAAATGAAAATCAAAGTCTAAACCAACTGTATTTGAAGTATTGACTATTGTAACAGGGATAAAAGAACTGGAAGTGGGATTTTTAGAAAACAGAAGGAGCTAACTGCATAGAAATAAACAGAAATTGTGGGAACAATACATGCAGAATAATGTTAAGAAGAGGAGTGAGGTTTAAGGGAAGGCAGGAATTGAGCAATTTATGTAATGTTGGACTGATGATTATAAAAAGAACTTATGTGATGTAAAAGGTGTTAAAAAGGCATGCTGTGTGGACAGTTTGTTCATAGCAAACAGCTTGAGTACCCTCTTGAAGTTTACAAGATTCATTAGACAGGATCTACCCTTGACAAAACCAGTCTGCTGGGGGTTGAGTTTGAAAACGTTTTTGATAGTTAATTAGGTCTGTAATGATGTGTTCCATTACTTTACATGTAAGACTTTTTAAGCTGATGGGTCTGTAATTCAGAAAGAGTGAGGTGGGGCCATGTTTGTGGATTGGCATTACAATAGCTGTACTTCACTCCTTTGTGACAGAGCCAGTTGATAGGCTCATGTTGAAGAGTTTGAAGAGCAGGTCTGCCAGTGTTTGCTTTGTGCTATTAATTAGGCAACATGATATGTTGTCATGCCCCATGGATGAGGTATTCTTCAACTGGCAGAGTACCTTCAGTGCATGCTCTCTTGTGATGACTGGTGGAATGACTCCATCAGGAATAGGTGGGCTTGGAATAGGTGTCTCAGGAGTGAAGTTATCACTATATTTATTAGCCAGCATATTGGCAGTATTCCCCTCAATCTGAATAATTGGTACCATTGTGAATAAGCTTGAGGCAATTTTAAGTGCCATTTCCTATTTTTTTTACTAGACTGAATTTGTGGGCTGCTTTCGTTTTTCCTATTTCACTTTTAGCTTCTTGTCCAGAATATGGCATTTGTTCTGTGAAGGAGTAGGTGGTCAACGTAGACTGGATCATGGCTCAAAATGAGGAGTCTTTGGGAGAGTGAGTAGTAAGAGAGGGCTGCCAGTCTCTCCTGATAACTAAGATTTTTGTGGCCACTAATCCTTTTTAATTATGAATCTTTGAGGTCTCTTATTGTTGTTTAAAAGAGTACATACCAAAAGATGCATTATATTCAATAATGAGTCTAATGAGATATGAGCAAAAAGGAGTTAAGATGTCTTTGGGTCTAGTGGAAATGCCTTTGGAAATTAATAGAGCCAAGTAGAATGTATTCTGATGTACTGCAGAGATGTGATGGTCAAATGATAAGGAATTATCAACAAGAGTGTCTATATCCCTTATGGCAGTGTCTGATTAGAGGGGTGTGTCACCTATATGATATGTAAAACGTTTTATTTACTAAAATGAACTATGCTACATTTTTTCACATTTAATTTGAGACCATTGTCCTTGCACGAATATTTAATGTAGTCTAACCCATGCTGGTGAAGCAGTGACTCAGTGGAAGACTGAATAGCAACACCCACTTTACAGTCATCTGCAAACTTATATAACCATAGGCCATAAGTGTTGGCACAAAGTTCTGAGAAGTACATGGCAAATAGGAGAGAGGCCATTATATTTTGCAGTCAGAAGTGACGCCTACAGTTAATAACCATATAGGTTCTATCAGACAGCCATTTAGCAGTCTGGGGCATAACATACACATTTATGTTTAGAATTCTATTTATCCTATGTATCCAATCCAACTGATGGGTCTTCAGTCCACTTATCAGATCTGAGCCAGCAAAACTAGTGCTCCAGCCACAAGTTCCTTTCATTTTTTTTCCCTGTCCTCTGAATTTAACCACCTCATCTTGTTTGCTGCCTTAGTGATTGGACATGGCCTCACCAGCAATTAAATGCTCCACATCATACTTTTTCATTTAACTATTATCTTGTCATATATGCATATGTAGTAGATATCTTCTTATCCTGATTGTTATAATCTGTCACTTTTTGAGCTCCTTTAGTTATTTTTCTAATACTTCTTCCATCATGTAGAAGTCTAGCCTCCAGATTTAGCCCTTCTCCTGCTTTAAAAAATAAAAATAAATAGCTTGATATTCTCTACTTTACAAATTTATTTTTGTAGTTTCCTTGATTGGAAGTCTATCCTGTTTTCTATGTAGTATGTGAGTGGGTGTCTTTAAAATGTGAATGATGAACAAAGAGAAAGAGAGAGAGAAAAAAGTTCAAAAATTTTAGTGCACCTATAAAATTCCCCTACAGGATGTATAGGAGTTGAGTGTTGTATGCCTGGGGACTGTCAGCCTCTTAGATGATTGATCTTTTTGCAAGCTGCATGGTGTTCATGCCTTAACAGACAAGCAGAATAAACTCATTAAAAACATTGCTGGCTCATATCCAGAGGCAGACAAGCTCAAGAAAAAGAGAAAAAAAAGGAAAAGCGTAAATCTAGAGTTAAAGATAAGTATCAGGACTCCAAAAAACGTAAGTCAGAGGATATTTCTGCTCCCATGGCTCTTAAAATTCCTAGAATGGAACCTTCTGCTTCTTTGACTCCAATGAAGTCTTCTATAATGAGAAGTTATGTACTTACTATAATGTTCCATGTTAGTTGTCTTCTTCTCGCCTTCTTTCTTGCTGGATGGGTTCGGAGCCGAACCTCAGCTCTGACTCGGCCTATTACTAAAGCTCGAGAGCTATTTTTACCGGCTCGAGGCTATCCTATGTCCCATAATGCTAGGCATCATATACCCAGATCTCGTTTGACAGCTAACACTATGGACATACATGTCCCACCACAACAGAAAATATATATATATATATATATATATATATATATATATATATATATATATATATAAATAGAATCTCTTGTAAATATATACATATCTCTTATAAGAGTTACCAAGAGAAGCAAGAGAGCTAGCTGAGGAGATAACCCTAGTGACGAAAAATCTCACAAGATACTCTCAGTCTTTCCAGGCTAGGGGGATGGAGGGTGGGACGCAAGAAAGAAGGCGAGAAGAAGACAACTAACATGGAACGTTATGGTAAGTACATAACTTCACAATGTTAAGTTGTCAGTCTCACCTTCATTCTTGCTGGATGGGACAGCGTCCCTAGCACCTGGGTCCTGGGTGGCTCAATGGAACAGACTGTTGAGTACAGTGGAACCAAAATCAGCCCGGCTTCTGGAGGCCATGTCCAGCTTGTAATGAGAAATGAAAGTATGAGGAGAGGCCCATGTGGCCGCTGCACAAATGGAATCCATTGACAATCTTGCCTGAAAGGCTACTGAAGAAGCTAATGCTCTGGTCGAATGAGCCCTGGGCTTAGAAGGGAGCTCTTTATGCCTCAGTTGGTAAATCAACATGATAACAGAGGTCAACCACCTGGACAAGGTTACTTTGGAAGCAGGCAGGCCTTGCTTCCCTTCCGCGTAAGAGAGGAAGAGCTGGTCTGATTTCCTCGTCTGCTTAGTTCTATCCAGGTAGAAGCATAATTGATGGTGAACATCTAAACAATGTAACTTTCGTTCAGCCCTATTGGTATAATTTGGGAAGAAGACAGGCAGATCGATGGTCTGATTCAGATTTTTTTCAGAGAGTACTTTGGGTAAAAAGGATGGATTAGTCCTAAGTGACACTCTATCTTTGTGAAAAACAAGGTAAGGAGGGTGTACACAAAGGGCTTGAAGTTCCGATACCCTTCTTGCTGAGGTGATAGCTACTAAGAAGAGAGTTTTCCACGAGAGCAGCTTTAAAGAACAGGAAGCCGCCGGCTCAAAAGGAGGGAGAATTAAAGATGACAGCACCAAATTTAGGTCCCACGGAGGGGGAGGATCTTTTACTGGAGGCCTAAGTAAGAAGGTTCCTTTTAGAAAGGCTTTGCAGAGCTTGTGGGACATAATGCTAGTCTCTGACAAGCCAATGTGGAAATTTGCAATAGCTGCCAGCTGAACTCTGATGGTGGCTGAAGAAGAACCCATTTAAAAAAGTTCTGCCAAAAACTCTAAAACTGTTTGGACAGGAGCCGTAAAGGGGTCCACTTGTTTTTCCTCTGCCCAAACAGAGAAACTCTTCCATTTGCTAGCATACGTTTTTCTGGTAGTGGATTTGTGAGAAGCAAGAATGATGTCGTGAACTGAATGAGAGATTAAGGGAAGCCTGGCTAGGGTTGGAAGTGGAGCAACCAAGCTATGAGGTTGAGAGATTGAAGGGATTGATGCAGCCTGCCCAATGGATGGGTCAGAAGATCTGGTACTGGGTCCAGATGCCAGGGCTGTTCCAGTAGATGACGTTGCAGGAACGGAAACCAAACTTGTCGAGGCCAGTAAGGGGCAATAAGGATCATTCTGGATTTCAAAGCAGTTGCTTTCTGGATTAACTGAGTAATTAAGGGAAAAGGGGGAAAGGTGTACAGAAGACCCCGGGGCCAATCGTGGACTAGAGCATCTCTGGGGGGAAGACCTGGGAGAGGGAAGAGGGTGAAGAAGTCTTGGCACTTGCTGTTTTGAGGGGTTGCGAAAAGGTCGCAACAAGGCTGACCCCACCTTCTGAAAATTCTTTCCGCTACTAGCTGGTTGAGAGACAACTCGTGGGGCATGAGAATGGCTCCGCTCAGCCTGTCCGCTATGACGTTGGACTTCCCGGGGATATGCGTTGCTACCAGAAAACATTGAGAAGAGATCGCCCACTGCCAAAGTCTGAGTGCTTCTCGACATAGGGGGTAGGATCTGGTTCCGCCCTGCTTGTTGATGTACCACACTACAGACATATTGTCTGTCTGAATTGCAATAGTCCCGGTGGGTAGAGAGTCTTGAAGGGCCCGCAATGCTAAAATCACCGCTCTCATTTCCAAGACATTTATGTGCAGGTGGCATTCTAAGGGTTGCCATGTGCCCTGGACTGTCCTGCCCTGAAAGTGCCCCCCCCCACCCGATCAGGGAGGCATCCGTTGTCACAGTGGCAACAGGAGGAGGAAGGACAAAAGGTCTGCCCTGAAGTACCTGAGGGGAGACCATCCACCAAGAAAGGTGCCTTTTGCATGACTGAGTGATTAGAATGCTGTGAGACACTGGAAGCTGTTGAAAGGACCACTGGGAAAATAGCATCCACTGCAGAATCCGCATGTGAAAGCGAGCTAGGGGGAGTAATGTGATTACTGCTGCCATGAGGCCTAGGGTTTTTAGTACGAATCTGGCCTGGACTCTGCTCTCCTGTAGTAGGATCTGAACATGATCGTGACTGTCTGAAACTCTTTGTACAGTTTTGCTGACAGCTCCACAGTGTTTAAAACGGTGCCTATGAAGGTAATAGACTGACAAGGCAGACTTTTCGAAGTTTATAGAAATACCTAGCTCGTTGCAAGTTTGGACAGCATAATTTCTGGACTGGAGTAGTTGACACCTGGTGGTGGCAGTAAGGAGCCAGTTGTCTAAGTATAGAAACACCTGGAATCCTTGTCATCTCAGGTGAGCCGTGACCACTGCCATGCATTTGGTAAACACCCTGGGGGCTGTGGTGAGGCCAAAGGGCAGGGCTCTGAATTGGTAGTGACTGGCTCCCAGCCGGAAGCGGAGAAATTTTCTGGAGTGCCTGTTCATTTTGATATGGTAGTATGCATCCTGAAGGTCTATAGAGCACATCCAATTGTCCTGACCCAGAAAGGGTAGAATGGACTGTAGTGTGACCATCCGGAACTTCGTTCTTTGAACGGACTTGTTCAGCCTGCTGAGATCCAAAATGGGTCTCCAGTCCCCTGTCTTTTTTGGTACCAAAAAGAACTTGGAGTAATTTCCGGATCCTTGCTGGTCTGCTGGGACTGGCTGGATAGCTCTTTTTCTTAGCAGCTTTGAAATTTCTAGGGCTGCTTGATCCCTTAGACTGGGTGGAACGTCTGGAAGGTTCCCTTTTGGCTGTTGTGGGGAGTGAATAAAGGGAATTCTGTAACCCTCGGATATGATCGACCGTACCCATTTGTCTTGCGTGAGGGAATGCCAGGCTTCTGGGTACAGTGATAGTCTTCCCCCGACTGCCTCCGAAGGTAGACAGTCGGGCAACTCCTCAGGGGTGTTAGAAGGGTTTGTCAGAGAAAGATTCTCTGCTACCCTGATTCTGCGGACCCCCCCCCTGCCCCTTGGGCGGCATCTATTATTGTTCCCTCCTCTGCCCCTGGAGGGAAGCTCACCATGTGCATCAGGCAGTACTCCCTGAGGTTTGCGGAACCACACTTTGCCACTCTTCTGAGATTTAGGATATGGTCTAGAAGTAGTGGAAAAATGGACTCCCACGGCAGAGAGAGTCTTGCCTTCCTGCTCGCACCTGGACAATGTATCTTTCACTTGAGGTCCAAACAAGGTAGAACCATCAACGGGGGTGTTAGTTTAGTGAATGACGCCTTGAAGGGGTCAGCAAAGTTACAAAGCCGCATCCAGGCATGTCTCCTTAGAGCAACACCCATGCCTGCAGCCCTACTCGCCCCATCGGCTGCATAGGAAATAAGCCGCATGGAGGAGTTGACAATCGAGTTCAGGGTCGCCAGCTGGGAGTTGATCTTTTCCTGAGACCTCACAGTTGATGGGGTCCTGTAAGGTATCACCCAGTTCTTTGAGAAGGTCTCTTTGAAGACGGGTGAAATGGCACAAATAATTCAGGGACCGCATGGCAAAGGTTGCTGAGGAAAACATCTGCTTACCATACCTGTCCATAGTCCTAGATTCTTTATTAAGAGGATGGACAGGTACTGAAGGGTCAGCCAACTCCTTCTTAGTGGCTGCTGTCACCACCATGGCATCAACAGGGACGCCCTTAGTTAGAAACTGCCTATCAGAAGGGGCTGTAATAAATTTTGTAGGCCTCTGGGAAGTTGGTTCCATAGTATCCGGAGTCATCCATGCCTTTCGAGCCACCACATCCATGAGTGGGTTGAAAGGCGGAGACACCCAGGAGGTGGAAGGTCGAGAACCAAACGCATCTAGGTACACCGACTCATCCTCGGAAGGGTTGAGGGCAGACCAGTTCCCCCTCTGTTTGAGAATCTCCAGGATGTCAGAAAAGGAGACATCCTCAGAGGGAGACCTTGGGGACCCTTCCGACTCATCCAGGTTTGTGTCTGATGTGACTGACTCAGGGGAGTCTACATGCTTCCTTTTGCATGTTCTCTTTTGAGGGGGCTCCCCTGCAGGATCCGGGGAGGCCTTGAAAGAGGAGGATATGCCCAATGGGGCTACCTGGAGCATTGGTTCTCCACGCTTGGGGTCGGGAGGGTTGGCAGAGGCCGAAGCAGGCACCATAGGGGGAGGGGCTGATGAGGTCGACCGTGGTGCCGGTATGGGAGCCAGCATGCTCCTTATGACCTCAAAGGCGTCCCTATGAGGCAGAGAAGAGGGACACAACTCTGAAGAGATAAGGGCTCCCCCTGGCACCGAGAGGGATGGCTCCAAGGCCGATGTTGGGGCCGAGCTCACCTGCGCTGAGGCTCCGAGAGGGAGAACGGGGTTGGACAAGGGTCCGATGCCACTCGCCCCCTCAGAGCCGACGAGGGAGTCTCAGCACCTGGATCCCTCCAAGGACGGAACCAAGGAAGGGATTGGAGCTGACAAAGGAACCGATGAGTGGTATCAGTTCTGATGCCCCAACGGTGCTAACCCCGACGACCTCCGGATCCGAGCTCAAAGGAAGAGTCTGAGGAGGAATTGGAGCAGGTATTGGGGTAGCCACTGTCTGATGAGAAGGGCTATGCAACATCTGGCTATGCAACATCTGGGCCAGCGCCTGCGACTTTAAGAGCCTACTGACTACCCTCTCGAGGTCGTGATCCGACAGCCTGGAAGACCGAGAGGAGTGAGACCTATGGCTCCACTCCAATAGTAAAGAGGACTTCGGAGCCGAATGCACCGACTCCAAGGAAGGAGATCAGGAATGTTTTTGGCTTGGAGACGGCTCCAACACTAAAGTCGGAGTCGACTGAGGCCTCGATGCATCAGTTCCGGCTGGAACCAACGAGATAGAAGGAGGTCCGCTCGGCGCCGGCTCCAGACATGGAGCCGACGGTTTGGCGGGCTTAGAAGGTCTACCAGATGGAGGCTTCTTCGGAGAACCTTCAGGCTTTAGCAAGCCCCTAAGGGTGAGCTTGATTCTGCGTTCCTGCAGGACTCTTGGACTGAAGGCATGGCAGACAGAACAAGAGTCCTGCAGGTGCAGAGGGCCCAAGCAATATACATAAGAAGTGTGACCATCTGTCAGAGACATCTTCTGACAGCATGAGTCACACTTCTTAAATCCTGAGACCTTGGTATCCTTGGACATGATACCACAGGACCGGAACAAAAAGTCTAGTCAAGCACACAAAGAACAAACACACGCAAAAACTCTTGAAAAGATCCACACAACAACTACTTTAAACTTCACTACAGGGAAGGGAGCAATATTCCACACACACACTCAAAGGGAATCCCCTAACTACCAACTAAAGAAAAGGACCGAAGGCCCTATCCACCTTAAGGGTGGAAAGAGAGAAGAAACTACCGGGAAAGGGGGAGAACTAGTTGGTACACTACTAACACTACTAGAACAAAAACTACTAAGAGAAAAAATACAAAAACTAACTGCAAATATAAAAAATTTTAAATACGACCTGGAGCCGGTGAAAAACACAACCTCGTAGCTGAAGCGGCAAACGAGATCTGGGTATATGACGCCTGGCATTATGGGACATAGGATAGCCTTGAGCCGGTAAAAATAGCTCTCGAGCTTTAGTAATAGGCCGAGTCGGAGCCAAGTTTCAGCTCCGAACCCATCCATCCAGCAAGAATGAAGGCGAGATTGACAACTTAACATTTCAAAGTACAAAGTGTTGATGAAGCTGTGGTGGGGTGGGAGGGGATTCAAGAAATACGGAGCAATTGGGATTTTCAATACAGATCCTTAAGGTGAATAATAACAGTCATACAGAATATTATATTATTATATTCAGAAACTATTCTAAGAACTTTTTTCCTTTCTTTCTTGGGCTTGTCTGCCTCTGGATATGAGGGCAACAATGTTTTAATAATGAGTTCAATGACTTCATAGCCAATTATTATCCTAGACAAGTCTCTCAAACATTTTCAGGGACACTTCTTCTGAGAAGGAACTTTCTTGATCTCCATCACAGTCAGTCCTTCAAAGCTAAAGTGGGATTGCATGGCTAGAGCTTTCCTAATGGCCTATATCCAAGTGGATGTCCTTCCATCCCTTCTGTCTCGAGGGTAGAATGGACTAGTCTAGCATCTCCCATCCTTGCTCCTTCCCCAGTCTGAACTTCAAAGCTAGTGATTTTGGAGCTATCTTTTGATTTGCACATATCCACTGCTGTAAGGAAGTCCTTTTTATTGCATAGCTTATAACAAAGGATATGCTGTCCGGATTCAGGAATGTAATTGCTCCTCAGTATTTGGCACTCATTAGGCTACTCATTGAGTATAATGCTCCTTTCAGTGTGTACCTGTTCAAACACTTTGTCACTACTGGCGCAACGACAATGGTTCCTTACTAAGTAAATCAAGGTTCTAAATCATAAAAATTATGCAGACCTTCTCAAAGCCTTGAGTCGCATCTCTGTAAAATATTAACTGCTAAGAGGCAATCTCTGCCTTACATTTAGAGCCTCAATAGACCCTGTTTTGTCAGACCTATTACACATTCAGAAGTCCAGTGGTATCAGAAACACCCACTTAAGAGACCTCAATCTTTTCTCCAGGTTTAACAAAACAAGCTGGAGGGATAGGTATGTATCACAGAGAAGGCCACTTCTTTGGAGCGGGCTTCCCCTCCATAGAAAGGAGAGTACTCCCCTTACTCTGTTCAAATTTAACTTGGACAAATAGATGGGAAATCACAAATTCACCTCGGTTAGCACCAATGGCCTTCATGGATTGGGGAAACATGAACTATCCGACATATACTTATGCTGCCCATAATAAGGATTAATAATTACCATGCAAATGCAGGGCTAGTCTTCTTAAGATCCACTCAGAACAATAGCTTAGTTAGTGCCTATAATAACTGTGAGGTCCCCACTCTGGGACAGTAATCAAGGAGCCTGAGTCCTCACCACTGACACTGGAGAGGGACATTCACTTGGAATACAAATGGATGCACTCAGTATTTCCAGATGCAGGCTGCTCTGCATCAATCACAATTTCCCTTAAAAGCACACGGGGAACACAGTCTGCCCGGGGTCTGTATTTCTTTGTATCTGTCTCCATCCAGGTCCCCAGTAAGGCTCCCCACTGGCACAGCTGTAGAGTTGAGTCCTTAGCTGGGGTTCCAAGCCAAGTCCTCACATACCCTCTTTGTGAAACCAGTGCTTTGTGTCCCTGCTCCAAACAGCTGACACACACAGTCTTTGAGATTTGATTTGCAGACGCAGACACACACACACACACACACACACACACACACACACACACACACACACACACACGGGAAAGGCAAGCACATATTAAAGTATATAAAGTAGTTTCACTGCCAACAGAGTCCCTGCTAGCTACTTTAAGACTCTTACAAGGGTACCCAGTTATACTGAGTACAATTAATGCTAAAACAAATGGTAGTTTGATCATCAGCAAGGCTATCAGGAGTGGCCAGAGTTATCACCAAATAAATATATGCAAATACTGTCAAAGCTTAAATATTTTCTAAAAGGACCAGCCACAATGAAAACTTTAAATATATTTAATAATAAATAATAAAAAACATGGAAAATGTTAAATATCTATTTACAGTAAACACCAGAGTTTCAATCACAAGAAATATTAAAATAACACAGATAACCAGATTCACAAAGTTACAGAAAAATAGTACTTAACTAATCTCACTACATTGTCCTGACTAATCTAAAGAGTTACTATTCCATGGTTTACTTACTAGAGTAAGGCACAATAAAGTAGGTGAGGGATCCTTCTATGTCAGGTTCCAAGAAACAGACTGCCTAGTCTGACTGAGAGACTTCTCAATATAATACCTAAATATTATTTCTGGGATAGCTTACAGGATGACATTACATCTGGTCTTCTGACTTTTGGTTTCCACACTATCCCCTTTGACTAGAAACTGCCAGTATTTATCACCTATGTGTCAACACACACACACACACACACACACACACACACACACACACACACACACACACACACACACACACACACACACACACACATTTTGCTAAAATCTGCTGCAGCTCATGGAAATCATAAAACAATTTTAACACTTCTACTTCTCCTACAGAGCTATTAAGCCAGGCTTCTCAATGATATTTCATCTCTGGCTGCAATCAGAACTGTAAGATACAATCTTTATGGCCTGAATTAATTCCAGCTATTTTCCAAAGTTAGCTGGAACTGAGCTTAACCTCTTCTCTTCCATTATCCTCTGTTAAAACATATACCTTTAAACAGTTACAAGAATATGTGTACATTTATTTTCTGTCCAGCAGGGCACACTATTGATACATTTTAACACAAGCAACTTTGCAAATACATTTTTCGACAGAAGCATCTGTACAAATCAGTTTGATATACCAATGACATCAAATTATTTGCACAATTCCAGCTTGCTGTGCTGGCATATATTACACATCCACTGCTCTAGTTCTCCTGGCATGGCTGACAATACCTCAGATCATTAAAATAATTTTTCTGACCTTTGTTCTTGGTACCAATTGGCCCTCTGGGATCTGCTGTGAGGACGTAGACTCTGAGTTACTCAACTTGAGACCATTTGGGTGGAGTGCACCTCTGGTCTAAAGTCTTGATATCGAAACTTTGGAACCATCCTCTGATCCATCCTGTACAGTGCTCTTCTCAGTGTTTTGTGATTTGCCTTTGAGGCTGTGGCACTCATTCTTTGCTTTGTTTTTGGAAATATTCTCATCTCTGCAGTCTACCTAATTTCTTGGCAGGAATATCCCTAGGTACTCAGTGGGGTGTTCCTAAGTTCTGGCAGATGTAGGATCATTCCTTGAGGTTATGTGGAGGACATACCTCAACCTCTTTGCACAAAAAATCTGGACAAAGCCTAAAGTAATCAGGGACAAAATGCCTAAAAACAGGGACAGATTTTAGACATTACTCTTCTAACCTTAGAAAGTTTCTAGAATAACAGGTTCTGTGTTATCATGCATTTCTGAAGGATCTAAAGTCTGAAACTCAAATGTGTGTCATTATTTAGTGACTTCAACCCTCAGTAATTTGCCAGAAAACCACACATTTTATGAAGAACAGACCAAAATATGAGGGAAAATCTGGACATTCTGAACAGTTGAGAGGTATGGTGGAAAATTACAGCTTCTTCAAGTACTGGTGCACAGGTTTGTTTGATGTCTGCTCCACCCCAGGACACTACTTCATCTCTGCATCAGCCCTTCTTGCTTTTCAATGGTCAGAGGTGAGGAAATGGCCTCAAGATGTCTGCACAGTTGATGCCTTCCTAGATGGCTATACATTGAGTAACAGCTTAATTCTAGCTCTCCCATGTGAAAACAGAAACTAAGCAGAGAAGGCTAGTATACTTGTGTTTATGTGTACATTTCAGTAACTAGCTAATAAGTATACTTCCTGGATGACAGAAGAAAGGTAATACAGAGGACCTGGAAAAAATCAGCTACAAAAAGTGAGGAAGAAACACTGACTGGGGCAAGTTCTGCAGCTGTTCAGAAAAAAGCAATGTAACCTCCAGACATGAATTCCAGTAACTTGCAGGAAGATATAAGTCAACTGAATACACAGACCTGGTTAAAATAAATGAAACACTGATGGAGTATATCAACACAAACAACAAAGGACTGGAAAAATGAAAGAAGCATTAAAGAAATATTCAGATGAGGGGGTAATGCTGAAAATATCAGAGGTCAAAATGAGGAAAAGGCTGGCTGAATATGAGACTGCTCAGGAAGAGATGTTTCAAAAAGTAATAGAATTAGAGAACAGAACACATCGGGAAAGCCTGAGATGTTCAGCTATATCACAGAAACTGGAAGGAACAGACTGCATTAATTTTATGAAAGCACAAATAAACAACTGGACTAGTATTCCACAGCAGGAGCTATTAGTTGAAAGGTCACCTTGTGTGCATGCACCAAACCTGGCTATGAGAAAGCAACCTAGACCTTTAATAGTAAAAATACAATCCTACCAGCAGAAGGAATTGATTTTGACAAAACTGTGGCAGAAGGACAAAGTACTAAAAGTGGGAGACACCAGAGTGTTCCTGGAAATTATAATTTAAACCAGCTATATTAGAAGTAGTGAATATAGTAACAGAGATAAAACAACTAGAATTGAAATCTTTAGAAAAGGGTAGGAGGAGACTACATAGGGAAAATGGGAATTGTGGGAACAATGCATTCAGAGTATGAATGAGATTTGAGAGCAAGAAGGACTTAAATGAGCTATGTAATATTTGACTGAAAAAGATTGGGTATATTATAAGTGATGTATAATGTTTACAGCTGGTAGTGTATCACTATGGTTTGTGATGTGAAATGCTTGCAACTAGGATAGTGGCACTGTAGTTGGTTTTCATTTATATAAACGTATGATTGCTTATATAGTAAGTGATGATGTAATAAAGATGTTTCTTGTTTAAAAAAGGGGGCAGGAATTGAATAATTTATGTAATGTTGCTTATGTTATATGATATATAACAATATATGTGAAGCATAATGTTTGCTAATGTTAATTTGTTAATACAGTTTGATTACTTTTGGATAAATGTAAAATTGCATATGTCACAAGTGATAATTCAATAAGGTTTGTTTAAAAAAAGATGTCTGCTCAACTGATGACTTTCAAAAATGGCTGCACACTAATTAACAGCTTAACTTCATCTCTCCCAGAATGAAAACAGTAACTGTGAAAAAGGAGTGCCACTGGAACTGTGTTTTTTTCAGTAAAATTCAGTTACTAGATAATAGGTATACTGCCTGGATGCCAGCAAAGAATAAATTTGGTAAATGTGAAAGAAAATCAACTAAAAGAGGTGAAGGGGAAGGATTCTGTAGCTTTTCATTAAAAAGCAGTCTAAGCTTCAGGTTGGTTCAAGAAATAGTTTCTAGTAATTTAGATGAAAAATAAATCAAATGTACTCAGAGGTGATTAAAATAAATGAAACAATGAAGGAAAAAATAAAATCAAATAAAAGGCTGGAAAAATAGAAGAAGCTTTAACTAGCTTTTCAGATCAGCTGAAAAAAACTGCAAAAATCAGAAACTGAAGTGAAGAAAAAGCTGTCCGAGTATGAGGCTTCTCAAGAAGAGCTGTTTCAAAAAATATAGTAGAGTTAGAAGACAGAGCACACAGAGAAAAACTAAGATTTTCTGCTGTACCAATGAAACTGGAAGGAACAGACTGTATTAATTTTATGAAAACACACATAAGCAACTGGACTGGTGTTACACAGGAAGATTTGTTAACTGAAAGGGCACACTGAGTGCATGATGCAAACCTGGCTATAAGAAAGCCACCAAGACCTATAATAGTAATGATGCAATCATACCAGCAGAAAGAGTAAATCTTGACAAAATTATGGCAGAAAAGAAAAGTACTAAAAATTGGAGACAAAGCAGTCTTTATGGAAAATGATATAAACCAAACAGAAGAGAATACAGTTTCTCCCAGCAATCAGCGAATGGCGAAAGACAAGTGCAAGATTCAAACTGATGTATATAGCTGCCTTCAAGATATTTTTGTCATGAAGGAGCAAAGACATTTTTAAGGTAGAACAAGCTGAGGAGGAAAATAAGTTTATCCAACAAAGAGTGATACAGCAAGCAGAAGGGGACTCTGTTTGTCATTTATTTATTTATTTTATTTATTTTATTTAACATTTGTTGACCGGGAAAGTCCGACTAGGTTCCACAGATCCTGTTTTTTTTGAGCCCTCGAGGAGACGTCATTCTTGTGACAACAAAGCCCATAATGAGATTTTACCAGTGAAACCTTTTCCATTATTCCAAAGGAAAATGTGTGAGAACAAAAGCACAAGAACATACCAAAAGAATCAGGAGTACCTCAGACTTGAATCAGAGACTGGTGATGGAAGATGGAGCTTATCAGGAAGAAGACCAGCAACACTAAAATTACTGAATAAATGGGAGACTGTAAATCATCAATCCAACTGGCTATAGAAATAAACATTTGGAATCCACAAAGACAGGCACAAGAAGAACCAATACCAGCTAAAAGCCTGAACGCAGGTTTATTGAGTAACAACAGACAGCGTTTTCGCTACAGAAAAAAGTAGCTTCTTCAGAGGTTTACAAAATTCGAAAAGCAGCAGCCTTATAGCTCCGTTCCAACAGATTTAATAATTACATCACTTCCGTTTGGGAAGGAGCATCATCACAAAATACAAATTCAAAATACACTGTTAAATAAAACAAGTACCTTTCAAATCAAAATAAAAATTACATTAAATATCCCAAACATTATTGTGGGTTAAAGATAAAAAATAAATACTTGTATCCATGTCGCAAGGTTATTTAAACCACATTTAAATGTGTATAAGCACGTTGTTATAGTGCCTGTTATTACACTTTTAACATGGACAATATTTTGTTCAGTGCATACTTCATAGACAAAGGTCTATATGCATATTTAAAACATATGCAACCAAAGTGACATAAATATGGGATATATATATATCTATGTATATAAATAATGACTCTATAAAGTACTTAATTTAATTATATACACCCATATACATCATTCGGCTGTCTATTTTTATATTTATTCTATTTTTATTTTTTCTTATACACTTTAATACATTAACTTAACCTGCCCTTGGTTCACTACACTCAAAAGCATTAAAAGGACTTCATTTCACAACTTGCTTGGACAAACTAAACCTAAAACTATTCAAACATTCATAGAATAAGTCCCCTATCAGTAAGGCACTACTTTTAAAAAAAAGGGCATACTTTATAACAATTCAATCCCTAACATAGTTTTAAAGTAAAAACAGCCGTAGTGTTAAACCTTATTATAAATACCATCCTATCTCATGTAAGATTTTAATTTCAAATATGGAGCTATATTACAGCTTTCATTTAAGCCTGGGAAGTTAAAGGCATCTAATTTTAGTTGCCATAATAATTCCCTGGTCTCTAAAATGATAGATGTCGGACCTCCTCTTACAGGTGTAGGTAAATGTTCAACCCCCATGAATTGGAATGAATGTCCCGGATGATTTATTACGTGTTTAGCAAGTGCATTTTCACATTTTGCGTTTTTAATTGCATAATTATGTTGGTAAATATGTTGTTTAAACTTTCTATCTGTCTTACCAACATAGAATCCTGGGCAACAAGTGCAAAAAGCAATATAGATGATAGACATTGTATCACAGTTTATTCTGTGATTGATATAATATTTATTGCCCAAAACACTAAATGTGCTCCCCGTCTTTATGTGTGAGCAATAATTACATGCTCCACACATAAGAGACCCCTTTGATCTCCTACTCACTAACGCTGAAGAGTAGGTTTGCAACAGTTCCTTCATGTTTTTAGCTCTCCTAAACACTGTGTAAGGTTTATCACCCAGTTTATTAACCACAGAAGCATATGAAGATAAGTAAAACCAGTTTTTATTTAAAATCTCCAAAATTGCCTTACTATTCAAACCAAATGTCATAATGAATTTGCAAGGCGGGTTTTTACTATCTAAAGCTCCTGTTAAGGGTGGAACTTCTATAGGTGAGGAAGTTGTGGACAAAACACCATTCTCAGCATTTTGCTTGTCAACTTGTGATGACCCTAAAAGAAGTGGTTTGTAAAACCCATTATTCCTCTTTGCAGTAACCTCCACATTCAGGTCATCAATTAGCTGATGTGGGTAGTCGCGATTCAAAAAGAGGTCCCTTAGAAATTCACTTTCAAGGATATAGTCATTTACATCACTACACATTCTCACCGCTCTCACGAGCTGCCCTTTTACAATTGCCTTTTTCTGTTTAAAAGGGTGAGAACTACTGTAGTGAAGCTAGGAATTTACATAAGTATCTTTCCTAAAAATGGTAGATTTCAAGTAGCCAGTAGTGGCATCCCTAGAAAGTTTAACATCCAAATAGTTGGCTTGCTTGGTGTCAAAATAGTACGTAAATTTCAAGAAGGATGTTGTTGAATTTAAGAACTCTACAAACATGTGAGCCATTGAAGCATCTCCCTTGAAAAGTATAAACGCATCGTCTAAAAAGCGTGTATAAAAAACAATTTTGTCCTTCCAAACGGGATTGTTCAAGACAAAATGTCTTTCCCAATATGCCATGAATAGATTGGCTACCGCTGCGCCACACAGGGAGCCCATGGCTACCCCTTTTTTCTGTAAATAAATATCTCCTTCAAAAGAGAAAAAGTTAGAAGACAGTATAATGTCCAATAATTCAGTGACATTATCAATGTCACTTTTGGTGGCACCTATATCAAGCAGCAGGAGTTCAATCCATTCCAAAGCTTCTAGATGTGGGATTGATGTATATAAATCCACCACATCGATGGTTAAAAAGTTAGTATGTTCATCTACTAACATGGCATTCATATCGGATAGGAAGGACCAAGAGTCTTTGCATATACTCGATATGCATTTCACGTACTTAGCAAGCAACAAATCAACATATTTGGAACAAGGGTATGTGGTGGAAGATCTACCATCAATTAAAGCTCTCATAGGTGGATCCCCAAGATTTTTATGCAACTTGGGGATACCAAACATCACAGGTGTTTTAGGATACAGTATGTCAATGTAATCCAAAGTGTCTTTGTCTATTCTTCCTGATATGAACAAGTCCTTGAAGTAACCTCTTATTCTATTAGAACTACAGTTCATTTCATTGATCGATGATAACTCATAAGCAGGAGTGTTTATCACACTACACATTCTCTCTACGTACTCTGTCTGTTCAAAAATAGCTAGGCCACCACCCTTATCTGGCTTGATGATCCTGACCGTAGATGCCCGAAGCTTATTAAGGGCAACAATTTGGTCTTTGGTAATGTTAAACTGGTTGGACTTGACCTTAGTTGTCTTAACAGCATGTCTAATATCAAGTTCGCATGCGTTCTCGAAAATCTTTAATGCCACATGCAATGGGGGATTAAACACACTTGGAAGCTTAAGTTTAAATAAAGATGGTGCAGGTGATTCGTTAAACATTAGTTTCAAATTAAGCCTCCTCACATAACATTTCAAGTCCAACAGAACTTTAGCAACATCACACTTTACTGTTGGCACAAATGTATTACCTAACGCTAAAAGTTCTACCAGCTCAGGTTCTAGAGTAAGCAAAGAGAAATTATATATGGTAAAGTCGCCCCTTTTATTTAAAATGATGTCGGGTGGACGTTTACTAGATAAACCTGTATTCAGGGGGTCTAATTCCATTTCGCATTCTTCCTCCTCTGTCTTTGATTGGTCGGCTTCCCTAAAAAAGTTTGATCTGAATTAAAGTCATTATCAGGGATACCGGCCAAAGTGGGAGTAAAAGTTTCCTCATAACCACTGTTCTGATCTTGTCTATTCCTATTTCTGTTACTTCTCCTCAATGGTGGGTTGTTACCATCATTTATATTGTGATTCCTATTATTCCTTGAATTTACATTACTCCCATAGAAATAAACATGAAATATGGCTTTGCAAGAAAAAGTGGTTGAAAAGGAGTGGAATTTTATTGACTTTGTTAAATTTGGGGGTGATCTGTAAAGTATGTACCCTACTTTGTCATTTTAGAAGGGCCCTGAAGGAATGTAGTAATTCTAAGTAAAACAGTGCTTATTAATATCCAAATAAAAAGTCATGATGCAGACTGCATGTTATATTCTAAAGCAGTTTTATATATGTGCAGTCATGGGTATTTTAAATGCAAGGTGGGAGAACTCTTAATGACTTTTGTATTGTTAAAGAAGCTACTATATATTAGATATACTTGCATTATGCTATCAGTAATACTTGCATTACTAATACTTTGTAACAATTGTAAATAATATAAATGCATCAAGACCAGCTACATAAAGTAGTTCCTTGCTGTTTCCTTAATTGATCTAAATGTACTTAATGTGAACTGTATATTCATACAGCTGTAAGTGAGTGCAAATTTCTTTGTCTGCCGAATATTCACCTGTCAACAATTTACTTATGCCTTAATGTCATATATGTTATTTTTGCCCTTTGTATATATATAACTAATTCATTCTGCTTTGTCCTCAGCACATTATTCTTTTCAACAACTTGCTTGTTTTAATTTCTACAATGTTGTTTGTGTACTTGAGCCTGGGTTGTGATGGAAAAGAGTCTGTTAACCAGTTCATTATTAAAATAAATATATGTCAAAGTAAGCAAGCATCTGTTGTTGTAAGGTCTACAGCCTTTATACTGTGACAGACTAGGAAAGGCTGGTCAGAGGCAAGTTAAAGTTGGTATAATGTTGTGATATGGGAGCGAGTGTGAGGTATAGAATTATATTGATATATGAAAAATTAAAGATATTAATTTCCCCTCTTTTTGCAGGGCGAATGTATAGAAAAATGTTCTTGGTTTAAGCTGCAGACAATTTTTAAGGCAAATTATTTACTTACTATTTATTTTATTTTACATTTGTTAACCAGGGAAGTCCACTGGACAGAGGTCCATTTTCGGTGGAAGCCCAGGAGAAAAGCTCTACACAAAAAAAAACATAATATATATACATAACATAGAAGTAAAAAGCCAAGTCCAGCATGCTAGTATCTTCCCAAATGAAAGAACAACTAATTAGATCCACTCAAACTGTAATAACAGGTAGTAGGAATCTCCACATAAGCTGCAAAAGAAACCGTGATTTGTTTAAAATATTTATTTAAGCGCTTTTCATCTGCTTTAATCCACAAGACTTCATCAGAAACTTAGACTTAAACATTAAAGCCTCCTTTTATAGACACGGCTGATTGTTACTTGTTCAAACTGATACCCTTAAAGGCACAGTAAAAAAACATAAATTTCAAAGTTAAAAAAAGTGCTAAACACACATAAGAAATACAAAACTCAACATATTTGCAAAGAAAATTACAGTCAAATTCAGTTAGACATAATTCGAGTTGCATATACAGACATAGCACAATTAGTAAAACAGAGAAATAATACATCACTACTAGAGTCTCAAGTCTAAGAAAAATCAACATAATTACTGGAGTGATGTGTAACACAACAGCTACATAAAGATTGTTAAATTCTAAGCAAGAACAAAATCTAATTTTTACTATATCTTATGTATATATACAATCCTAAGACCTAGACCTAGACCCATTGAGGTGTAAGAAATGTCAGGTAAGATTAGGAGAGGTGAGAATAGTGGAGGAGGGTCTAACCTAGATGAGAGTCTAAGCTGGTGTAGTACAGGAGCATAGCCAGCTATTACTGAGATATGATTTTAATGATTTTTTAAAACTGTGTGAAGGACGTGATAGTAGGTATATGACGGGTTTATATTATATGAACCGAAGTTCATATAAGGAACGCTCTAATGAGTGAAACTCCCAGACATGGAGTTGCATGTTGTGGGATCGCCATACAGTGAAGACTGGAGTTTTTGCCCTTTCTTCACTGTAGTGTGATCTCGGAGTTGGAATATATATTTAGTGGGGGAGGGGCACTGCCCCCCACAATATTGTTTTCGATGTCTGGGATTTTTGCTCATTGAGTATTCCCTTATATGAACTTTTGTTCATATAATATAAACCTGTATATGACTGGGTAGAGCATTCCAGAGTTTGGATACATAATTAGAGGAGAAAGAATCCCCATTCTGTATTATTAGATTTAGTTACTATGCAAATAAATTTGTTACTGGAACGAAGAGTCCAATTATTGGTGTGGAGTTGAAGTAGGTTGTGTAGTGCAGGATTTTTTCCAGATTGATACAGCATTTTATGGGCCAGACAGAGTTATTGTAGTGTAAGAGTTGGGGAAGTTCCACCCAGTTGAGCTGCTTCAAGGTTGAGCAGTGGTGATATCTAAATGGGGAGTCTGAGATGAATCTATCTATTTTGTTGTAGCAGGAGTCAAGCTTAGCTAGGTTTGCTTTTCTAAGGTTGTCAGAATAGGTGAGGCATAGAGGAGGGTAGAAATAAGGTGAGTGTGAGCTATGGTTGCTTTTGTTTGTTGGGTAAGGAATTGTCTATTTCTATAGAAGGTACTTAGTTTTTTGTGGACTTTCTTGATGGTCTGGGAGATGTGAATATCAAATCTTAGATTATCAGTCTCTACACCAAGGAGTTTGGTATTGTCTATGGGAGAGATAGTAGCAGCTGAAATTACAATATAAAAAAGTACAGGAGGTGAGACTGAATAGTGCAGGTAGCTATTAACCTTATGCTAACCAGCTCAACAATTTCAATTAGAACAGATTGCAGCTTTTTGACTTAATATGTTTTCTAGCATATGTATGAAGTAACAAACCCACAATTATTTGTACAGTAGTTGCTAGACCATAACATTCATTCCAAAGACATGCATCTGGAGCATTTCTCCCCGGGCCTCCGCTGAAAACAGGCTCTATGGAACCTAGTCGGACATTCCCGGTCAACAAATGTTAAATAAATAAAATAAATAACTAAGCCTTTAAGTGAGATGGCTTGTCACTAGGCACTGTACAAACAGATTATATGAGCAACTGTGTTTGAGCTTTGTAATAAAAACAGTAGAATACACCATGAAGCATCATACAACAGTCACCATACCCTAGCTATGCATTTAACATGAAGGCAGATGCTGTAGATAATGTAACCACTTGTATTGGGAACTGTGAATGTATATAATACTAGTAGTCAGTAGTTATTCCCTAGACTGTATCTTCAACATTCAGCAGTTCTTAGTTGTGCATTTACACCTCCATGCAGTCACTATGTTCAATAAGAGAAGTACTAGTATTAACAGAGGTTGTACTGTATCAACAAGACTGCAGATAACCCTAAACGGTTTCTGCATCAGTCGCTTGTCCTTAGCTGTGAAATTCAAAGGTATGCAGTCACAGAACACAATCTAGTACACTAAATTCCATCAGACTTAATGCTTTACCAAGAATGGCCAACAATTTGTCAAATTACCAGCAGTCAGTAAACTGTCGGTAACATTTAAAAGGAGATATACTTTCTATTCACAGAAAATCCCATGGCAACAAGGACTATTAAGTATATTATCATATAGCCACGTTATTACCTTGAATTGTCACAGAATAATCAAAAAAGTGTGACACACATACCTCTGCCACTTTGTTTTGGTTAACAATCATATGGTCAAGAATCCTTAGTTGTAACCACCGTAAACCTTGGAGCAGTGAGGGTAAGGAGTGAGTAACGGAGAGGATGGATGGAAAGGAAAGTGCCTTTTCCTGGAGTGAGGATTTAAATGATGCAAAGGATTAGGGGAGTGAATGCGGAAGAGAGTCTTGGATAGTATGGGAAATGGAGTTCTAAGTAAGCGAGAGGAAGATATGGGAAGTTACGACAGAAAAGGTGAAGAGTTAGAAAGATAGTGTTACACAGACGAGATCTACAACGGCTGGATGAACAAAGCAAGAATGCACAAAAAACAATCAGTAGAGAAAGGTAAGTACTGGGTGCTGCAAGAAGAGTACAGACAAGCTTTTAATTAGTAAGAAGATATAGTCAGAGTAGGTAGGGAGTGCTTAGAAGGGGTGGTAGTTATTACTAGTATTTTAAGAGTGCTGAAAGAAAAAGCCAGGAAAGTTAATAAGGAAAAGAGGGGTGTAAGGCAGGTTCTGGTTGGTTACTAACTACAGCATGAACCTTGGGGAGAGGCAGTAAGAGTAGGGCAGGTAAACAGTAAAAAACTTTTTTTTTCTCTTTAACTAAAGTTAAATTCATTGAGACCTGTGGCTTGTCTTTTGTAGTAGATACCTGGTGTCTCTGTGGGAGCTAGCAGGAAACCACGTAGTGGGCTGCCGGGCTGGGTTATTGCAGGCTGTATTCCAGGGACCCTGAATGTCATGTCCAAGTTATGTCCCAAGAAGTGGTTTTCCAACTAATGTGAAATCATCTCCACCAACATGTAAAACCTTTTCTAGCCTAATTCTGTCTCCACATTGTGCATCCGTTTCATTCTCGATCAACTCCTCATTTGTTACTTTCCACTGTCATGTAGAAAACAGAACCCAAAGTTGTAGAAATGCTTAATTTATTTAAGTTTAACAGAATAAAGCTTTCGGGACACACCCTTCTTTAGTATTCGATACCAGTTTTTAAAACAATACATCATTTTATACTTTAAAAGCACAATACACAAGACACAGCCAACCAATGAAAACATACATGCAATTACTGATTAAAGAAATATATACAAAAGAATATTCTTAATGTCATTTAAAGTAATAGAATAATTGATATAAGCACAGTCATAAAAATGCATTTAGACTTACTGCATTTATATATATATATATATATATATATATATATATATATATATATATAAAATGTAACTTAATAAAATGTTACTTGTATTGCATTTGTCTTTCAACCAAGAAAGGTTTTATAGTTATCATATTATTTAAACTGGGGAGTTTGTCAGCTTCTAATCTGGTTATCCATTTATACTCAGCAATATCCAGTTTCTTAATAATATCACCCCCTCTTATATCTCGATGCAAGACTTCTAAGACTTGCAATTTAAATTCATGCATTTCGTCATTTTCCATTATATGCTTTGCTAATGCATTCGTTGCCACTTTTCTTCTGATGTCTGATTTGTGTTCAACTATACGGTCCTTTAGCCACCTAGAACATTTTCCTACATAAAAACTTGTACATTTTGTACATGTACCCAAATAAACCACTAGTATTGTGTTGCAAGTAGCCTGACATTTGATCTTATATTTATGTTTGGTAATAGGATGTTCAAATTCTAACAAACTACAAACATTCTTACAACAACTGCAATTATAACAGGGCAGTGTACCATGTTTATCCATCAACGAAGTTTCAGCACTAGTTTTAAAATCCTTATAACAGAGCTGTCGTCTCAGACTCATACTATTTCTATATATAAAGTATGACTTATTGCCTACTATATTAAATAATTCTGGCATGGACATGAGTATCCGCCAGTTTTTCCTTATAATATTTTCAACTTTCATAGTCATTCTATTATATGTAGTTGCATAACGTATTTTGGGCACATTATCTTTACTTAACATAGGAAGTATAGGGGCTGTTTTTGCCTCACTACAAAAAGGGGCAGCTATTTGTTTTCTCTTCTCTAATGTTTCTTTCATTATTTCCAGCAATAAATCCATATTGTAGCCTCTATTATTAAAGTCATTTGCTAACTTTTCCATTTGTTCCTTGCAATTATCATCTTCAGTATTCAGCCTACAAGTTCATAGGAATTGTGCCTTTACTATTCCCCGAAATATATTCCTAGCATGCATACTTTTACTATGTGTATATTTATTGACCTGAATTTCTTTATTATGAACACAAGTTTTCAAGACACCAGAGTGATTTAATAACTGTGCAATATCATTATATGAAAAATTCACTGTAAATCTCAAAAAAGGTGTGGTGCTGTTCAAATACTCAACAAAATTATTTAAATGTTGTTGATTTCCTTTCCATATCATAAAGCAATCATCTACAAAACGTTGATAAAATAAAATATCATCCCTAAAGGGATTCTTTTCATTATAAACAAATTCACATCCCCACTGATTCAATGTAATATTGGCATATGTGTTAGCCATGGGTGTTCCCATGGCCACTCCTGATGTTTGAAGATATGATTGCTCATGAAATAAAAAAACATTCTTAGTTAGAACAACTTAAATTATACTTCAGATGTTCTCTATAGATCTACCATTCATATCAGTTTGTTTACACAGAAATTCATGTATTGCATTGATACCATATGCGTTTGGAATTACTGTAAAGAGGGAACTAATATCAAGTGTAACCATCATGAAATTCACTACTTTCCACTGTCAACCAGCAAAATGTACCACTGCAGTCTTCCATATTCCTTCTGTACAAGTTCTGCGTGCTGCTTGGCTTCTTCAACAGGGTCTGGTAGTTTAACTTCAGGCCAAGGGGGTCTAGACAAGGATGTTTCTGGTGTGTAATCAAGACCAGGCTGTGTTTCAATGCTGCTAAAAGTACACCTCCATATCACTTTTGGAAATGATGAGGCTGGCAAAAACAATTTACCAGGTTTTTTCAATCTGAACAAGCATCAATAAAAGGTCAATGCATGCAGAAGACTGGACTTCTACATGCAAGCTGCTTGAAAATAATGAAATGCATGGAAGATGATAGGTGAAGTTATTAGCTTTTTTCTACAGGAGACAAGAAGTCTGCAAATGGATTCAGTTGGCCAGGGAAAGTCTGTTTGTATTCTGAATGCAATTTACAAAGATTATTTCATGAATCTGCAAAGTTATTAGTTTTTCTCATTGCTGACTGCTTCTACTTGCAGACCAGCTGTCTGCAGGTGCGGATAATTAAGTTTGAGAACTGAGAGAAATGTAACATTTAAAGGTACAATGAGAAGCAGTGTCATTAAAAAATAAAGATTGAAACTCTGGGAAGGGAATAAGTAGTAGCAACCTTCCCAGTAGTCTTAATGCTTTTGATGCATTTAATTAAACAGTACACAATTAAGTTTATTTACTCAAAGGTAGCCAGTATACTTTTTCTTATGGCTAAATGTTAGTGTTTTGAAAGCATGCGAGCTATTTTTCACATCTGGGAGGGGATTACAGATAACAAAAGAACAGATTTCAACCAGCATAAGTGGGAGAACAGGCTGTAACATTCTCTTTAGTGTAGGTAACCTTAAGTGATGTTTAAGGCTGCAAAATTAAACATTGAGGTTTGCACGTGTAACACAAGCTTGATGGATATAGATCATAGTGGAAAAAGATGGTGGTGCTTCAAGATGAAAACACCTGAGATTAATTGAGATTAGTATTTTGGATGCAAGTTAAACCATGAAAGAAAATTGCAATAACCATACAGAATACTAAGCTGTAAAGTAGCAGAATATTCTAGAATATTTTATAAAGAATAAAGTAATGCCTGACTGGAGCAAGGAGATTCTTAAAATAATGGTATACAATAGTAAGGTTGCACTAATTTATCAGGAGATAGCTAGTAGTAACTGGTAGCAATTAGACTAAGAAACCAAAGTTCTGGGAGCAGATGCCTGGGGATGTCAAAGTAATAGAGTGGGAAGTAACAAAGCAAGCATTTGATATGCAGGTTACGGATTACTGGGTCACCAAAGTATGTGTCAAAGTCAGATGGTTCAGGATATTTACATGGAAATGTTTGCACAGATATTTTTTTATAAACCAAATAGACTTCAAATGATCTTCCCACAATTGGGAGTAGGTATTGAAAATATGAAGGGAAGGAGGGAGAAAACTGAGAACTTGTATTTTGGAAATGTACAGAGTTGAGTGATTCTGTTTATCTTAATTTCTACTACAGTATTTGTTTGCTTGAGCCTGGGCTTTGTAGAATGGTTTGATTTCAGATGTTTTTGTGATGCTGTATATCATTTCTGTAAAGCCTTTTAATGCTGTTGGCAGCCAAAAAAAAGCAATAATGAGAAAATGGAAATCCCAGATGTGAAAAACAGCTTGCATGCTTTCAGAACACGTTATGTTTAGCCCTAAGAAAAAACACACTGGTGACTTTTCAGTAAAAATAAAAAAATTAAATTGTGCACTGTTCTATTAAAACTGTAAAACAAATTTAAGAAACTGAGGTGGGAAGTAAAGAGTATAAAAATAAATGTCATACTCAGGATGAATACATATAATAGTGGTCAAGATGATTTGTGATGTGGTTATCCAGCTCATGGCAATGGCAGATAAAACCTTGTTTGTGCTGTAGATATACTTTTCAACAGTCTACATTTTTGGTCTGTTCCTCATAAAATCTGTAGCTTTCCGGCAAATCACTGAGGACTGAAGTCACTAAATAATGATACACATTTGCATTCCAGATCTTCTGTCCTTACGAAATGCATGCTAACACAACACCTATTATTCTAGCAACTTTCTGTGTTTGCAAGAGCAATATTTAAAATTTTTGGGCCTTTGTCCCACCATAAATTTAGGCTTTGCTCACATTTCTTGCGCTAAGAGGTTGAGAGGTATAACTGCAGGTGTCACAAATTCAGGGATGGGAATGAGTAGCTGATGCTGGCTCACCCATCCTGTGGAGAGGGACACAGCTGTAGCTCACCACATTGGTGACACACGGGTAGCACTAGATGTTCACCAGAATCTGGATGAACTCACATTACATTAGTGCATTTGCACTATGTAGCCAAGAAGAAACTAGTATGCAAAGGGAGTATGCTCTTGGGAGGTAGCAGTTGTGGGCTTAGAGGAGCTGCCAAGGGTAGAGGGTATAATGCTGCCCAGTACCAGTAATCTAGCCTGCTCACTACCACCTGACCCACTGGGGAACCCAGGGCTGATGGGAGTTCTTTGGTGAGAACAAATGGGTTCTAGGCCTCTTGCCAAAGTAATGGTCATATTGCCATCAGGCAAGATTCTGAAAGAGCAAAAAAATTAAAGCTATATAATTTGCAAGGGTTGATGGGCATAATGTGTAATGTCAAGATTAGCATTAAAATTTTGGGAAAGAATGTGCAATACATAAAGATGACGGTAAAAAATGTTCTTGAAATTTTTATCATTAATGTATGTGTACTCATTTTGCAAGTTACTATGATGAATGTGAGTATGATGCTGTGGATGCAGCATCCAGGGCTACTTCTTTGGAGTCAGTCATCAAGAGACACTTTTGGCAAAGAATGTTATCCCTGTCCAATGATATGAAGGTATAACTAAGGAATTGTTCTTTGCTCTCCCTTCCTTCAACATTTTCAGAAGATTGTTTGCCAAAGGGAAACCATGGATATAATAAAGTGCATATTTCATCATTCTACTTCAAAAGATGAGAGAAACTAGCACTTCATACAAAGCTGTTACATCTAGTGTCAGGGCAAAAATAAACAGCTAAAGAACCAGAAGGGCACACAAAAGTGAAAATCACAGAAGACTGAGGGAGATCTGCAGACTCCTAGGACTCCAGGCCTCAATGGGACAACTGTGACTCTACCAAACTCCTCATTCCCAGTCCCTAACCCCCCCTGGCCCCCCTTGCATTGCACCACTATAGGCCAGCCGTGGTTGGACGTGACCATAGATCAATGAGTTTTACAAATTTTCTCCAGAGGTTACATTTCAGTTTCTGGTGTGACCACAAAAAGGAAGTCTGACACCAGTTCCAGTAGACCGAAAACACCTCATTGGCCCACTTCTACCAAAGATATTTACAGAGGGTTCTGTGGAACCTGTCCTGTCTGGGCAGGAGATAAAATGATTCTATTCAAATCTAATTTTTGTACTGAAAAATATAGGATCTTAGAGAGAGCATATTAAGTTCCAGAGCTCAAAATGCTAACTCTGTAAACCCTACCACCAATCCTATACCCTCAGATTCACCTGTTAACCCAAGACCTCCAAGATACCTACCTCCATATCTTCATTTTCAAGGAACATAGGCAGTGTCCAATGTTTGTGACATAAGACCATCACTTCCAGTTGTACAGCTTTACCATTTGGTTTAACTGCCACACCCTGAGATTTTACAAAATGTCTGGCCCCATTTATAGCATACTGCAAAACCAAGGGCATCCATATTTTGATGAGTGCTTGATACAGGCACACACGTAGGTTGAGATGCAAAATGACACTGAAGTATGCCTTAGATTGTCTCAATAAACTGAGCTTCTCCTCCAGTGAGCAGGAGTCCAACTTGTGCCTAGCCAGAAGTGTAGTCTTCTTGGGGAACATTAATGAACACTGATATAGCCTATCTACTGCAGTAAAAGGTGTAATTTCTAAATAGCTTCTTCCAAGTCCTGTCAGAAAAGTCAGTGATAATGATCAGACCTTTCCTTGGCATACTAGCATAGCCTACCTCTAGTTGGTCCCTGACCAAAGAGGCTTCAGATGTATCCTGGGATGCCCATTCTTTAGACTTCAAAGTACAGGGCACCTGCAATCCTAGTGAGGAAAAACTGCATATAAACAAAGAAAATATGTAGCCTGTGCAGATGGCATAGAAAGGTAAAGCCCT
Source organism: Protopterus annectens (assembly GCF_019279795.1). Classification (NCBI taxonomy): domain Eukaryota; kingdom Metazoa; phylum Chordata; order Ceratodontiformes; family Protopteridae; genus Protopterus; species Protopterus annectens. The sequence continues at coordinate 1,128,785,864 of NC_056731.1, read as the reverse complement.
GACTATGGCCCATGCAACCTGAGTTTGAATAGTGGCTTGGGTAATTGACTTAAAGGTGTAAAGGATGACCATATATTTTCTTGAGGGAAATACTGATAGTTCCCACCCACTTAGTGCTGTTTTTCTGATGACTGAGCCTTAGCTGAAGAATAGAGGCTCATCATAATAGGAGCCAATACAGAGAAAATGTAAGTGTGACTGTCCATAATGGTTACAGCAGCCCTTAGTATATGTGGAGGAGCACACATGTAACGACAATCAGGACATAAGCAATCCTTGTGGTGACAAGTGCTTACATCACCACCAGGGAAGAGGTTAGACCATAAATAAAAATTCTGAAAAGGATACCAGTGATAAAGCAAAGCAATCTTCATGGATGTCTGGATGATGCCCCCGCCCCTACCTTGGAAAGTGAACTCTGATTGAAGAAAGGCTGGATGGTTGACATACATTTAGGGCAAAAATCATAAAAAGGATGACTATTTTTCAAGCCCTGAAAGCCTTCAAGACCAAATAGGAAGTAGAATACTAAATATCATCACAGACAATAGCACAGTTATGTGGTACATAAACAGGGGAACATGCCGTTATCACCTCTGCAGGTTAGCCATGTGGGCCCAGAAACAGGGTCTTTAGACCAGCACACTCCTGAAGATAACTTGCATACAAATGTGAAGCCTATGGCAAGACACTTAAGCAGCACCTCAGCATCACCATACGGGTGAATGCTACAGAGGGAAATCTTGGACCTCATGAACAGATTTTCTGTGTGCTTTTCCTTCTATACTCTTGCTCACCAGGATTGTTAAAAAGCAGAATAGGAGAGGCCAGAGGTGATCTTTATACTTGATTGGCTCTTTCTGGCCAAACAACATTGGTTCTTCTACCTACACCAGATAGCAAGGGAGAAAACTCTACTTCTACCACATTTTGTGAAACTTGTGATGTAATGTGAAGGAATCCCCCACTCTATCCCCACTGAAACTACCAGCTTGGAAAATATGACATTATTACCTTTTGAAAACCTTTATTCTTAGGACTTTCTAATGATTATAATGAGTCTATATTAGATAAACGAAAGTTTATCTAATCGAATGCTCACATGAGCGAAAATTGCGGAACTCGAAACTGCAATTGTGAGATCACAGTACAGTGAAGATGGGAATATTTGCCCTTTCCTCACTGTAGTGCAATCTCGGAGTTGGAATATATATTTAGTGGGCCCACGATTGCAGTTTCGAGTTCCTGGATTTTCGCTCATGTGAGCGTTCGGTTAGATAAACTTTCATTTATCTAATATAGACCTGATTATGACAGAAGAAAGAAGATATAGTACAAAAAAAACCCATAGCTAAAAAATAAGTTTCCTCTCCTGGTGGCAAAGCAGGAACAAGCACTCAAAACAGGTGGACATGCTAATGGTTCTCTAGTATCTGCCTCTGTTTTTCACTTGTTTATCTTATATGTCTGTAAAGAAAGATATTATAGCCATTTCTACGTATCCACTCTGACCCCTTGTTGTCATCCAGATCAGCTTCAAACAATTCTTAAAGGGCATCCTCCACCTCAGATCTCCCATAAAACCCTGCTCCAGCCTGTGTTTAAAAGTATATTTTTGAGTTTTGAGACAGTTTCAAGTCTTTTGGGGACAGAAAAATAACGAAGCTAAAACAAACACAATAGCTGTAAACAGTGTACCTAGACATGCATTGGTTCAGCAATATCCATGTTTATGAGGACATGATAAATTAAAGTACTTAGGAGTATGGATTAAAAAGGAGTCTGTTGTGGCAGCTAAGGACATGTGTGAAGAGACTACACAAAAGACAATAAAAATCTGAGAAACTGGAAGCTCTGTTTTATGAATATGGATGGCTAGATATAAGCAGTTAAAATATTTTTGCTTCCTTTAGTTTTATACATAGGTTAGGCATATTTTTATTAACCAGATGAGAAGTTGTGGATAGTGATTAATAAAGAGTTGAAGGATTTTATTTGGGAGGGAAGATGGCAAGAGTCAAGTGAGATAAGCTTATTCTTAAAATACAACAAGGCAGTTTGGGATTACTCAATTAGAAGGGATATTTTAGAGCTACACAGTTAAGGCTCTTAAATATAGCACAAGAAACCTATAATTCAAAGTGGAACGGGATAATGGTGAAACAGAGGAGAAGTTCAAGAAACAAGGAAAGACTGTGATTTTGGATGCAGACCCTTAAGGAAAATAATAATAACCATACAGAATATTACATTCATAAAGTTGCAGAAAGTATTCTAAGAACTAAGTCAACACGGGAATGGAGAATGGAAATTCTGCCCATAGGTATGACTGCAATTACGGACAGACAATAGACAAGCGGGGTTAGGAATTCATTGGAGAAAACTGGCAAAGGAACCAAGGTATTGGGAGCTAATAAATGGAGAGAGAAAGGTAATAGAATGGGAAGAGACCAATATTTTATTTGGACTTCTGGCTAGAGATTGCCTTCCCTATCAAGGACTAATATCAGAGTATAGGTAGAGAGAAAGAAATAGGAGGATCCTAAGTGAAAGACCAGCACTGGTAGAGTTTTTAGTAGAATCTAGAACAGAAGCTGCTGTTAAAAAAGGGATAATTAGTACAGCATGTAAAATACTGCATGATAACTAGAAAAAACAATCAGAGGAGGTTATAAAAGACTGTGAAGAAAGATTGGATAAGCAATTCACAAAGAAACAATGGAGGGAAATATGTAGGTCTCCCAGATATGTGACAAAGTCCGGAAGCTGTAGGATCTTTGCTTGAAAGTGCTTACATAGGTATTTTTATACCCAAAGTAGACTCCAAAGATTTTTTTTCTCAGGTAGATAACAAATATTGGAGGTGTTATGGGGAAGAAAGGGGTAATTGGGAACATAATTTTCTGGGAGTGTAATGAGTTAGCAGACTTTAAAAATTCCCTGCAGACTACTCTATCAGTAATATTGGGCGAGCAAATTGATATAACTAGGAAATTATTTTTTGAGCTATGATACAGAATTGGAATTGACCAGATGTAGTAAGGCCTTGCTGAGTCTAATTATGGTGGCTGCCAAAAAGCAATTACTAGAAAATGAAAATCAAAGTCTAAGCCAACTGTACAAAAAGTAGTGAATATAGTAACAGAGATAAAACAACTGGAAATGGGATATTTAGAAAAATGTAGAAGCAAATTACATAGATAGAAATGGGAATTTTGGAAATAATAGATGCCAAATAAAATTTTGAAGGAGGAATGAGGTTTAAAAGAAGGCAGGATTTGAATGAGCTATGCAATGTTTAACTGACAATGACTGGATAGATTATAAGTGATGTATAATGTTTGCAACTAAAAATATATCAATATAGTTTGTTTTCATATATATTTATGTATGATTGCCTGTGTCATGAGTGATAATTTAATAAAGATGTTTCTTGTTTTTAAAAAAAATTATATTTTTGATTAAACTGAATTTTCCGTTTTGAACCAGCTCCCTTCTGATTGCTATCAGTACATGTATATGTGTATATATATATATATATATATATATATATATATATATATATATATATATATATATGACTGGGCATTAAAACCTCTTTTCAGCAGTAGCCTTATAGGTCCATAGGTGTTTACTAGGCTAACGACCACAAGGGCCTTTTTAAGCCTAACCATGCATCCCTAATCTCTGACAAATTTTGATACCCTTGATAAGTGTAAGCATGGGCCTGGGAGATGAATCAATTACAGGTTACTTGTGTCCATTAGAGACATAGGTGCCAAACCAGGGAAGAAATTCCGGTTTCCCATCCAGTTGTCCAAATTGCAATTGAATTGGGTTAGGGAGGAACTCTGCTTCACATGGACAGGGAGCCTGTTCCATAGATGGGGTAGTCTCAGGGATACATACCTATCTCTCCAGCAGGTCTTATTTATATCACGGGCAAGGTTTATGTCTTTAGAATGGGTAATTCTGGTGCTGTTTGTTTTGTGGATATGCAGGAGGTTAATCAGAGTGGGGTCTGACAATGCCCTCTATGCCAGGCAAAGATCTCACCTCAAAAGTCTGTAGGAGACAGAAATATGATAGTTACCAGGGGTGGATGACTTCCTAAAGGATACTATTATGTATTTCTTGACATTTAGTTTTACTCCATGGCTCTGGCACCAGTTGTTTATCTCTGTCAACCTCTCCTGGAGAACATTTGTGCCAGTGTGAGATTCAATGACAGCTCCCAATTTGCAATCATCTGCAAATTTAGTCAGCCAGAGACCACTGACACTGGCCTGACTTCTGAGAAGTAAATGTCAAAAAGGAGTAGTCTAAAGACTGATCCCTGAGGGACACCACTTGTGACTGTCCTCTTTGTAGAGGTGGACTTCCCAATTCTAACTTCCTGGATCCTGTCTGTGAGTCAGTTGGCTATCCACTGGGTGACATGTTTTTTCCGACATACGGGTTTGTACCTAACCTCTTGAGTTTGTCAACAATGCCTGAGTGAGGTATTGTGTCAAATGCCTTGGCCAAGTCAAGGTAGGCAGTGTGAACGATTTTGCCTCATTCATTGCTTTGGTGACTTTCTCAAAGAAGTCTACCAGGATGAGTAGACATGATCTGACCCTGACAAAACAAACTGGGTTGGGTGCAGTGTCTGGAGGTTTACTATATCTCTATTGATCATCTCCATGATAATTCCTTCCATGGCTTTTCATATAAGACTAGTGAGACTTATGGGTCTGTAGATGGCCCACCTTTGTGCAGAGGGATGACTGTTGCCTTTCTCCATTTATGAGGCACAAAGCTTGTTTGGAGGCTACAGTTAAACAGTAATTCCAGAAGCCTTGATAGGTCATGTTTCATGCTATTTAGAAGGCATCCTGGGATATTGTCTGGGTCCATAGATGCAGTGTCCTTGGTCTTAGAGGGAGCATTAAGGGCCTGTTCCCTAGTGATAGTAGGGGGAGTTGCATTTGATATTTCCTGAGGGAAGGTTGAGGGGGAGAGAGGAGTAAAGTTGAATCTGCATTTATCAGCCAGGAGGTTTGCTAAATCTTCTGGCTCAATATAGGTGGCTCCATTTACAATGAGCTCTGCACATAATTATGTATTGCCTTTGAGGTTGCGGACACAGCTAAAGAATGCTTCATAGCTGTCCTTGGCCTGGGAGGCCAAACTTACCCCAAATTTGGCTTTGGTAGATTTTATTTGTTCTCTGAGTTGTTTGTTTAGTTTGAAGAGTGCTTTTATCCTGTTGGGTGCTGCACCTCCTAATTTTTGCCATGACCTTCTTCCTCCTGTTACATAACCAATTGATTTTGTGATTCCACCAGGGCGGCCTGTTTTTTGAGATAGCTCTGTACCTGTTCCTGGTGGATACAGCTGCCTCTGTGCAGCTATTAACATGCTTGTACAGGGTTTCTGTGAACAATTCTGCATAGGCAGAAGTGTGCACAGGGTTTATGGAGGCTTGAAATTTTGCCAGGTTCTCACTTAATAGCAGGAGTTTAGTTTTAGAATAGTTCCTGAATATTCCAGATTTAGCTGAGGGTCCAGGTTTTATTTTTACTTTAAAGGAGACTATTTTGTAGTCTGACCTTACCAGGGAAGGTATTACAGTAGGGGGTGTGCAGCAGTCTTCCATATTAGTGAGGACCATATCTAGTATGGTTGCACCCCTGGTTGGTGTATTGACTATCTGGTCCAGGGAGTTTATGTTTACATAATCCAGGAATCTCTGTGCCTGTGCGTTTGGTGTCATATAGGATTCTCAGTTAACAGTGGGTAATTAAAGTCACCTATGAATATGGTATTGGGTTGGATGGTTAATATTTCTAATAAGTTTAAATACATAGTATGGGTTCCCTGGATCATAGAGGGGGACCTATAGCTTGCAAGGAAGTGGTATTGGATTTTACCTATGGTGATTTGAACATGGAGCAACTCAAGTGCATTGCCCTGTTTGACCTGCCTTGAAGTGTATTTATTTTTGATGTAAATAGAGATACCTCTGCATTTAGTCCCTGCCTGTGATGTAGCTGGCCTAAATGTGTGGAAGGCATTATAACCTTGCACTGTTGGTGTGGGAATTCTGGGTAAGAGTTTTTAGCTCGAGAGTTTGTAACTGGCACGAGCTTGGAAGATGGCCGGCTCGGTTCCGAGGTCAGAACCGATACCCACATGTAATGGTTGAACAACAATACAGATGGAACGTTATGGTAAGACAACTTCTTTTTCCCAATTACCCCTTTCTTCCCCATCACACCTTTAACATTTGCTATCAACCTGTGGAAAAATTCTCTGGTGTCTACTTGTGGTATTAAAATATCTGTATAAACATTTACAAACAAAAATCCTAAATCTTCTAGATTTTGTTGCATATTTGGAAGACAAACATATATCCCCCATTGTTTCTTTGTGAATTGCTTCTCTAATCTCTCTTCCCAATCCTTTCTCACCTCCTATGATTGATTCTTATAGTTATCATGCAATATATTATATACTGCACTAATTATTCCTTTTTTTCAGCTGCTTCTGTTCTAGACTTTACTAAAAACTCTACCAGTGCTGGTCTTTTGTTCAGGATGCCCCAATTTCTTTCTCTTTGCCTATACTCTGATGTCAATCCTTGTTAGGGAAGGTAATCTCTAACCTACAGTCCAAACAAATTCTTGCAATCTTTCCATTCTATTACCTTTCCCTCTCTAGTTATTTTCTCCAAATACCTTAGTTCCTTTGCCAGTTTTCTCTAATAAATTCCAGCCCCCTCTTGCCTATTGTCTGTATCCCTAAGTGCAGTCATCCCTATCTGCAGAATCTACTTTCTCCATTCCCATGTTGGCTTAGTTCTTAGAATACATTTTGCTACTTTATGAATATTACTGCATGATTATTGTTATTCTCCTTAAAGAAAAAACCCTGGTCTTTCCTTGTTTCTGTGGCTTCCCCCATTTCATTATCATCCCTTTCCACTTTGAATTATAGGTTTCTGCTCATCGTATGTAGCTCTGAAATGCCCCTTCAAATTGGGTAATCCCAATCTGCGTTGTTGATTGACTTTTGCCGTTGTCCCCTCCCAGATAAAATCTTTCAGCACTTTATTAACTACTATCCACAACTTCTCCTCTGGTTGATAAAAATATGCCTGACCAGTGTATAAGACTAAAATATTTTAACTGCTTGTATCTTACTAACCATATCCATTTAAGAGAGCTTCCAATTTCTCAGTTTTTCTATTATCTTTTGTTTAGTCTCTTCCTGCATATCCTTAGCTGCCACACTGGAATCATTTTTGATTCATACTTCTAAATGCTTTATTTTATTATGTCCCCATAAACATGGACATTTTTGAACCAATGTGTGTGTGTGGATACATAATTTACTGCTGTTGCTTTTGTTTTAACTTCACTAATTTTATATCCCAAAAAGATGTGAAGCTGTTTCCAAATTTTCCGTAACACTGTAATGCCTTTTTCTGGTTTTGTCAAGTATAAAATAAGATCATCTGCAAACCCAGGCAGCTTTTCTTGCCTACCATACCAATGATATCCTTGAATTTCTCAGTCCCTTATTTTTTCCAGTGGTTCTACATATAATGTAAATAGCAAAGGGGAAAGAGGATACCCCTGCCTGGATCATCTGCTCAAGCAGAAATTATCAGAGAGGACCCTATCCACTTTAATTTTTGCCTTCAGTCCCTCATATATCCTCCTGATTAACCATATAATTTTATCAGGGAATGCAAATGCTCCCATTTCCCTGCTCATAAAGTCCCAACTTACTCTGTCAAAAGCTTTCTCTGCATCAAGACCCACCAACAACAGTGGTATTTTCTTACATTCTACTTCCCTTTGGGTCATCAGTGTTCTGTCAATGTTGTTGAATGCTTACCACTGTAAAAAACACGCTGATCCATATCTATCAATTTCTGCAACATTTTTGCCATTCTTTTAGCCATTACAGACATAAACATTTTATAATCTTGGTTTCGTATTGAATTAGTATTATCAAAAAACACAAAGAAAACAGTCAAAAAGTGCCTGTAGCATAGAGTAAAACAAGGTAGTTTTCCAAGCTGAATTTTATTCCAAATACATACGAAACTTCACAGGTAAAAAGCACACATAAACGCCTTTGCAGTACATGTGTTTTCGTCTCCGTAATCAGACTTCCTCAGATGACCAGTGTTAAAAAACACACAGCAAACCCTTCAACTCACAGAACTAAATCATTATACCACACAGTGTGAACATGTATGCTTGTTTGTAGTTTGTAATGATTGTTACCTTGGTAACAGGCATACATGTTCACGGTGTGTTGTATAATGATTTAGTGCTGTGTTGAAGGGTTTGCTGTGTGTTTTTTAACACTGGTCATCTGAGGAAGTCTGATTATGGAGACAAAAATGCGTGTACTGCAAAGGCGTTTATGTATGCTTTTTACCTGTGAAGTTTCGTATGTATTTGGAATAAAATTCAGCTTGGAAAACTACCTCGTTGTTTTACTCTATGCTACAGGCACTTTTTGACTGTTTTCTTGGTGATTTTAGAGTGCCTTTCCACTGTACTTGTTCTTATTATTAAAAAACAGTTAACAGCAGTCTTTCTAAACTCGTGCATATAATCATGGTAATCCCTTATTTTCTATTTAGCATTCTTCAGTTGCTCCAACTCTTCTGTGAGATTCTCTTTATTTTGCATTGCTTTAACATTTGTTAGTCTCTAAGTAATTCTTGTTATTTCTTAACCATATCTCCCTTTCTTTTACTTCCACCCAATTTTTAAATTTCACTTTAATTTTATCCCACTCCCTAGCTACATTTTCAGAAGAAATTTCTATCTTCTCTAATAGCTCCTGAATAAATTCCACTGCCAATTCTTTAAATTCTTCTCTTTTCAACAGATAGGTGGGAAAGCACCATTATCTCATTTTTATTTCATTACCTGTGTTTTTATTTTAGTTAGTATTGGCACATGATCTGAAATAGTTATTGGATGCATATTAAGATCTTCAATTAAATGCATATATTCCTGTGAAATGTAAATTCTGTCTAGCCTAGCCCAGTTTTTGTACCTTGGGGAATAATATGTAAATTCACTCTGAACTCTTAGTACTTAATTCACATCTTCCATGCCAAATATTTTCATAACTTTCTTCAAACATCTACCCTCCTTTGTTATATTTCTCTTCTTGGCCCTCCAAACACATCTTCATTGTTGCAAATCAAATTCTAGTTCCCACTTATAGGTAATATTCCTTGCTGAAAGCTGATTATTTCTCCCAGAATTTTCTTAAGCTCCATCATAGCAGTTTTAGGTGGAATATAAAAGCATGCTAGTGTAATCCCCCTCCCCTGCCAGTAGCCTCTTAGTACTACAAATCTACCGTTAATATTTTTTTATCTTCTTCTATCACTATTGGAGCTTCTCTTGCAATTAATATAAGTAGTACTCCTATTTTCCTTTGTCTCAAGTATTCTGCTGAATAACCATCCTGAAAATTTTTTTTATCAAATTCACATGTTCAGGTCTTCCAAAGTGTATCTCCTGTAGCATAGCTGTTTACACTCTACATCTTTTAATATAGTTCACTACTCTTTCTTTTTTGTATTTATCTGTGAGACAATTGGCATTTAAAGACATTACAACAAGCATCATTGTATTAAAAAGTTATTATTGACACATTTTATGTATAACAGCTTTTTTGTTAAATGTCTAGTTCCATCTTTTATGTTACATGCATACACTGTTTGGCAGGCTGATCTTTTATACAGTTGGTTCTTGTCTTATCTGTTTGAGTTTATGTCACATCTTATCTTATAAAACATTTTGTTTTATTGAAAGCCCTCAAAGAAAAATCAAACACCCCCGCAATATCCCACTAAAACCTATTAATTTAATAATAACACACAAATATATGTACATCCTCAAATATTGCAGTTTTACCCTCCCAGTAGGAACAAATGTTCCAAACTGACAACCTCACTCATAGTTGTGAGTTAACCTAAAAGAAAGGTTATCCATGCTAAGACATATGGTGCAGCCTGTGCTTCTAAGTGTTATCTGTTTTTGTCTTATCTTTATAGCTCTCCCAGCTGGGAAAACACTTGAATGCTTTCAGAGAAAATTATCTCCTTGCAATCTCTTTCTCTTTATTATATTGCCTCCTGGAGACATGAGGACCAGATACAGAATTGCTGTTAAGCATACATTTATTTACTAGAAAAAAATCCTTATAATATTCAGTATTGACTTGCTTTCTCTTAAAATGTGTTATTAGATCAAGCTAAATGTCTTAATCCAGTCATTCCCCTATGCAAGATTGAGAAAAAATCACACTAATTTTTCTTTTGTCATGCTCTTTTAACCAGACTTTTATTTTACATTCTAGTGTCTAAACTTCTTAAAACTGAACAAGGAGAAAGGGAGAAATGAAAAAAAAACAAACACACCTGTTACATTAGTATTCCTATTACACTTAAAAAGAACTGAGAAAACTTTACTTTATAGCATGCAAAGAAAATCATGCACTATAAAAATAGAACCATTAAGGAAAAACTTTGTTTTACTTTCAGTTAACTGTCTCCCTTCTCTTTCTCTCTCCTAAGTATTTTTCCAAACATTAATGACATGAAGTAGGGCATATGCTTTAGAGTCCCATACAAGTTTAACAAAGTCGAAAAAAAGTCCAATATTTCTAGATTTTCTTGTTCTGTCATGTTTCACAAATATGATTATTACTTTGTAATCCCACATTTGTTAATTTCCAAGTAACTGGTTTTATTCCTGTTCATCTCCATCTCCCAAATCCTATCTCTGCTTCATTTCCAATGTACTCTCAATTCTTCTAGTCGATTCCTGTGCTTTTTTCCTTCTGTCAAGCATTCTCCATTGGAACATTGGGAATGGTTTCACTGGCACAGTCTGTCTGTGGTCTTTATTACTAGAAGAACAAGTAGCAGAATCTCCTTTTGTGTCACAGATCACTTTTTGTTGGACAAACCTTTGTATTTCCTCCTTATCATGTACTTCTTCAAAAAATGATTTTGTCCCTCATGGGAAGAATATTTTAAATATAGCTGGGTACAGCAGTTTAAATCTCATTCCTGCTTGTTGTCATTCCCTGAATAGTAGAATAAATTTACTTGTCTTCTGCTTGGTGTACAATAAGTAATCATTCTCCAAAATCACTGTGTAGTCTTCTACTTTTAGTACTTTGTCCTTCTGCCACAATTTTGTCAGAATCACCTCCTTCTGCTGTTAGGATCACATCTTTACTATTAAAGGCCTAGGTTGCTTTCTCATAGCCAGGTTTGGAGCATACACGGGATGTGCCCTTTCAATTAACAACTCCTACTGTGGAATACCAGTTCAGTTGCTTATTTGTGCTTTCATAAAATTAATATAGCCTATTCCTTCCAGCATCTCTGGTACAGCAGAAAATCTCAGGTTTTCCCTACATGCTCTATCCTCTACTTCTATTATTTTTTAAACATCTCTTCTTGAGCAGTCTCATATTGAGCCAGCCTTTTCTTCATTTTGACCTATGACTTTTGCAGTCTTATCACCTCATCTGAATATCTGTTTAAAGCTTCTTCCATTTTTTCCACCCTTTTGTTGTTTAGTTGATATACTCCATCACTGTTTTGTTTATTTTAATCAGGTCTGCGTGCAGCTGTCTTATACTTTCATCTAGTTTACCGGAAGTCATGTCTGGAGCTTGCACTGCTTTTTGCTGAGGAGCTGCAGTACTTTTCCCAATTAATGTTTTTTTCCTCACCTCTTGTAGCTGATTTTCTTTCATGCCCAAAGTATTTCTTTTTCCGTGGCATCTGGGCAGTGCACTTACTAGCCAGTTACTGAAATTTACCCAGAAATGTAAGTATATTTGCTTTCTCTGCTACATTTCTGTTTTCACACTGGGAGAGATAGAATTAAACTGTTACTCAATGTGCAGCCATCTTGAAAGTCCTTCAACAGTAATCTAGCTTTTGATCATCATGTGTACAAGTAGTGAGGTAATCATTCTATATTGTGCAACTTATAAACAAAGGTATGGCATCTAGGTCCAAGGAGGTCATTGTGCCACTGTATTCAACATTCATCAGATCTGTTATTGAGTACAATGCCCCCTTTGGTTTATGCCTCACAAGGCACATTCAGTAACTGGAATGTCCACATAAGGTTCCTCACTAAAAGAATACAGGGCATAGGTAACACATCTTATGCAGACCGCCTAAAGGCTCTATCCCTGCATTTTGTTTCATACAGGCTGTTGAGGGGAGATCTATGCCTGGTTACAAGGCATTATCAGACTGCACCCTGATAGACCTCCTGCATATTTGCAAAACAAACAGCACCAAGATTACCTATTCTAAAGACTTTAACCTTGCATGTGAAATAAATAGGATCTACTGGAGAAACAGGTATGTATCCCAGAGACTAACCCTTCTCTGGAATAGGCGCCCCATCCATGTGAAGCAGATTTCCTTCCTAAACAAATTCAAGTATAACCTGGACAATTGGATCGAGAACAGGAAAGTCATCCCTGGTTTGGCACCTGTGTCTCTAATGACAAAGGCAGCCTTTAAATTGCTCATCTCCAAGACCCCTGCTTGTAAATGTTTCATCTCCCATGCCTCTGCTTACACTAATGAAGGCTACCAGAACTTGTCAGAGTTTGGGAAGCATGGCTAGGCTTAAAAAGGCCCTTGTAGTTGTTAGTCTACTACACAGCTATGAACTTATAGTGGATATAAAAGGTTTACAGATCCCTGATAAAATGCCAGGTTTTTGTGATATACAAAAATGAGATAATAAATCATTTCAAAACTTTTCCTACCTTTAGTGTGACCTATATACCTGTACAATTCAATTGAAAACCAAACAAATTCATTAGAGGAAAAAATATAAAAAATAAAAAAACTTACTATAAGCTCGTTGCATAAGTGTGCATACCCTTAAACTAATACTTTGTTGAATCACCTTTTGATTTTAATTACAGCATTCAATCTTCTTAGGTACACACCTGCCATCAATTAAAGAGACTGATTAACCCCAAATAAAGTTTAGCTGTCCTAGTAGGATTTTTCTGACATTTACTCAGTTGCCTGTTACAGCAAAAACCATGGTTCACAGAGAGCTTACAAAGCATCAAAGGGATCTCATTGTTGAAAGGATCAGTCAGGAGAAGGGTATAAAAACATTTCCACAGCATTGGATATACCATGAAACACAGTGAAAACAGTCATCAAAAAGTGGAGAAAATATAGGACAACAGTGACAGTACAAAGAACTAGATGCCCTTCCAAAACTGATGAAAAGACAAGACAAACACTGGTCAGGAAGGCTGCCAAGAGACCTACAGAAATACTGAAGGAGCTGCAGGAATTTCTGACAAGTACTGCTTGTGTACTACATGTGACAATGATCTCCTGTATTCTCCATATGTCTGGGCTATGAGGTAGGGTTGCAAAGTGTAAGCCTTTGATTACAGAGAAAAACATCCAGGCCTGGCTAAAATTTGCAAAACAATACATCAAGTCTCCCAAAAAGCATGTGGGGAAAATGTGTTATGGTCTGATGAGACCAAGGTTGAACTTTTTGGCCAAAAATTCAAAAAGGTACATTTGGCCCAAAAACAACACTTTGCATCACCAAAAGAACACCATCTCCACAGTGAAGCATGGTGGTGGCAGTATCATGCTTTGGGGTTGCTTTTCTTCAGCTGGAACTGGGGCTTTATTCAAAGTGGGGGGAATTATAAACAGATCCAAATACCAGTCACTTTTGGCCCAAAACCTTCAGGCGTCTGCTAGAAAGCTGAAGATGAAGAGGAATTTCACCTTTCAGCATGACAATGACCCCAAGCATACATCCAAATCAACAAAAGAATGGCTTCACCAGAAGAAAATTAAAGTTTTGGAATGACCTAGCCAGAGCCCAGACCTAAATCCAATAGAAAATCTGTGGGGTGATCTGAAGAGGGCTGTGCACAAGAGATGCCCTCACAATCTGACAGATTTGGAGCGCTTTTGCAAGGAAGAGCGGGCAAATATTGCCAAGTCAAGTTGTGATATGCTGATATACTCCTTCCCATGAAGACTGAATGCTGTAATTAAATCAAAAGGTGATTCAACAAAGTATTAGTTTAAGGGTGTGCACACTTATGCAACCAGCTTATTGTATGTTTTTTATTTCTTATATTTTTTTCCTAAAAGATTTGTTTGATTTTCAATTGAATTGTACAGGTTATAGGTCACATTAAAGGTGGGAAAAGTTTGGAAATTATTTATTGTGGTCTCATTTTTTATATCACAAAAACCTGGCATTTCAACAGGGGTGTGTAAACTTTTTATATTCACTGTATGTACCATTGATATGATTCATCTGTTAAGATTTACAATACAAACAAAGCAGATACTGCTGAAATGGTTAAATAGTTAGAAATGTTTAAAACATCTACGATTTAAGAGCTGACAGTGTTGTTGGTTTGAGTATGTACAGTATTTTTGGGGTTATAATGTCTGCACTGTTAGGGGAGATTAAAAGGAAGGTATATAAACAGGATTATATGAGTTATAATGTTCATATTGTTACTAGTGTGGGGAAACATAAAGGGTAGAGATCCAGGAGTGTGAGAAAGAGAAGGGAGGGAGAAGCAGATGGACAATTTGAACTGGTAGATGATAACATCTCTACTACTTTGGAATTTTAGAATAAGCTACCCACAACAAGGTGTCTTACTGAACATGTTAATGATCTGGAGGTTCTGTATTACCCTGGTGTGGAACAGCCAGATGTTTTACTTTGGAATTAAAGACTTTTAATTTGTGTATTTGCTTTAGGGAAAGTGGTAAGTTATTCCAGAATTTGGATATGTTGTAGTAAATAACATGTACAATAGAATTGTCTGATGTAGTGATGACTAGTAGATTTTCACTGGAATGTAGATCTCTAGATGGCAAATAATCTTCTTCTTCTTTCAGCTGCTCCCGTTAGGGGTTGCCACAGCAGATCAACTGTTTCCATTTCTTCCTGTCCTCTGCATCTTGCTCTGTCACACCAACCACCTGCATGTCCTCTCTCACCACATCCATAAACCTTATCTTAGGCCTTCCTATTTTCCTGTTACCTGGCAGCTTCATCCTTAGCATCTTTTTCCCAATATATTCTGCATCCCTCCTCAGCACATGTCCAAACCAACGTAATCTTGCCTCTCTGGCTTTGTCTCCAAACCTTCCAACCTGGGCTGACCCTCTAATATACTTATTCCTAATCCTGTCCATCCTCGTCACATCCAGTGCAAATCTTAACATCTTCAACTCTGCCACGTCAAGCTCTGACTCCTGCCTTTTTGTCAGTGCCACTGTCTCCAACCCATATAACATAGCTGATCTCACTACCCTCTTGTAGACCTTCTCTTTCACTCTTACTGGTACTCGTCTGTCACAAATCACTCCTGACACTCTTCTCCACCCACTCCATCCTGCCTGTACTCTCTTCTTCACCTCTCTTCCACACTCACCATTACTCTGAACTGTTGATCCCAAGTACTCAAACTCATTCACCTTCGTCACCTCTACTCCCTGCATCCTCACCATTCCTCTGTCCTCCTTCTCATTCACACACATATATTCTGTTTTAGTCCTGCTGACCTTCATTCCTCTTCTCTCTAGAGCATATCTCCACCTCTCCAGGGTCTCCTCCACCTGTTCCCTACTCTCACTACAGATCACAATGTCATCTGCAAACATCATAGTCCACGGGGACTCCTGTCTGATTTCGTCTGTCAACCTGTCCATCACCATTGCAAATAAGAAAGGGCTCAGAGCTGATCCTTGATGTAATCCCACCTCCACCTTAAATGCATCCATCACTCTCACCGCAGATCTCACCGCTGTTACACTACCCTCGTAGATATCCTGTACCACTCTTACATACTTCTCTGACACTCCCGACTTCCTCATACAATACCACAACTCCTCTCTAGGCACCCTGTCATATGCTTTCTCTAAATCCACAAACATGGCAAATAATGCTGAAGACTATTTGTAGGCCATCATCAAACAGAAAAAAATGTTTGCATCTTCTGCTTTTCTCTCACTACACATTCTTCATCTTCAAAAGAGGAAGTATTTAAAAATATTTTAACAGAATTTCACTGGAATCCAGTCCTTTCTTCCTTATTTTCTAAGGTGGTCTCTGATCTTTATCTGAACCAATCCAACCATCTTTCAATCTTCTCTAAAGACAATAAAAGGGAAACTATTTTGCATTTTGAACATCATAGATATGCACAGATAACTTAAAATATAAGCAGATTAACAAACCTTCTGAGACACTCCAACCATTTAGTTGTGAAGCCATTAAACTGCTGGCTAGCGATATGCTTTTATATATAAATGGATCAGTCTGTGCTCGTACCACTAGATTTGTAGCTACACAGCAGCCTTTTGTCAAAAATGGTTCTGCTCAATACAGCTGTGAGAATCTTACTGGAACAGTAATTCCCTTTCTAAGCATTACAAATCAAATGTCTGTTCTAAAGAGTATAATAGGGTTTAATTCCTCTGTTATACAGTATATTGTTGACCATCTACCTATTGGGGGACACTGGTTTGATATCTTTCAGTCAGGTTTATAATTTTAGTAACAGTAATCCTTATGATGAGCATAGTACTGCTGTGTAAGTGACTCACCCTAAAACTCAATAGGATCTTGCTGTAGGATAGGCTCATTGTTAATCATGCAATCACTGCTGCAGTAGCCTTAATTATAAGGGTTATTGATGCTAAGGACGTAACAGCCAACCAACTTCAAAAGCTTTCAGGGCACTTTCCACATGCCCAAACCATTATTCAGCTCAGCTCAGCTCAGCTCAGCTGATTAAAAATTCAGGACTGGGCACCTCAAAGTTTTCCTATTGCCCAAGAGTGCTCCTTTGTGAGCTTCTGTGTGCCAAAGGTTGAGTAATGCTGTTCCAATGCTGGTAAGTTCTCTTCAGGGAAAAAAAAAAACTTCTGCTTTACTTTCTTATGACAGAAATTGTACTTTTTCTGTGAAACATTTTACAAGCTAGGAAAAAGTGTTTTTAATGACTGTCATATGATTTTTAATTACTTTTAAATGGAGTGCCACTTTTTTACTTTTGTGGTAAAAAGTTGTTAAAACTAATTTAAAACTACTTTTCATGTGATAAAAGTTGTGTTGTTTTACCTTTGGGAACTTTGGTAAGTGTTTAAAATGTGTTTTACTATGTTTTAATGTGAAAAGATTACTTTTTTTACAACTTGACGGTTGTCAGGCTTCCTGGGGAATTAGGCATCTTTTTTTGCTTAACCACGAAATGATTTACCAATTTTTTGTTTCTTCTTTCTTTTAACCACAAAAAGAAGAAAATTACTAAACAGTCTTTGCCAACACAGTAGGCTGCTAAAGTGCCTCAGACACAGATGGGTGACTGCTGTGGCCAAAACTCGTTCCTCGGACACTCGGCTTTTTCCTTGTGTTCTACTGGTGTAGCCCTCCAGCCACCATGGGAAGGGGTTAAACACATCCTCTGTGGCTGTTGAAGTGCCCTTGGTGTCTCTTGTTAGTCCTGGGAGAAGGAGAACATAATGTCACTCTTCCTAGCCAGAAAGCTGTGTCCATCTCTAGGGAAGTATTTCTGTTTCTTCAGAAATTCCTATCAAATATTAAACAAAAACTTAGACATATTTCTTCTCTTGTCTCACTTCCTCTAGACAGGAGTGATTTATTGGTCTTTGCTCAAGGTTTAGTTAAGACTCTTGACCCTTCCAGCATGGCTGTTTCCTGTAAAAGAAAAACAGATTTTTCATTTTCTAAAGAGAGTCAACATTTTCAACCTCAGAATGATTGCATAGGGACAGATTATGTTTTGCTGTACGGGTTTCTGATTTAGATTCTAAGTAGAGTGTAGCTTTAGCTAATCCCTTTGAAGGCTTCTTTCTTGGAAAGTATTTCCAGAATGTGTTAGTTGTTTTATTGGGAAAATCATGACGTTTGTCAGTTTCTAAGAAAGTATTATGATTTATTACAATTTAAATTTCCGGACCTTACCCCAATACCTGCTCTTCTTTCATCTCTGAAAGGATGTTTTGTCACAGCCTGTAACTTGCCTGACAACCAGCCTGCTGCCCCCTCCCCCCAAGAAAGCCAGAAAGTTGCATAATGTTCCTTAGTCTTTTAAGTTGTTATACTTCATCACAGAGGGCTGACCCAACTGCTGTTTAACATTTGATTAATATTAACCCCCTTTTCTGAATAGGATAAGAAGGCTTTTGGTTTATTTGGGGAAAATGTATATTCTTCTGTAATGCTTGTTTTTTAGGATTCTCCTATGTCAAGCTCATATGTTAAAGTACATGCTTGCCTCATTTCAGAATATGAGGAAGGCTTTGGCATCTGATTCTTTGTCTGAGGAGAAATCTGTTTTGTATGTTTTTGTTGCATCTGTGCCTCAGGTGACCACTGATTGGTTTAAATATGCATTTAAGTATGCTGAAACTATTATGAGGAGGTTTGCTCAGTAACATTCTCAAAACCTCTCAGAAGATGCAAAAAATGACATGCAAATTCTCCCTTGGATAGAGACTTAGGGTTTGGACTTCCTACTGCAGAGATCCCTAAAGATTTGATGAGGGAGATAAGCTGATTCAGGGGATCTCTCAGATTTTTCAACTGTTCTTCTTCAAGTTTTCCAAGGGATTTAATGTTCCCTCTACAATCTTTTTTTAAGAGCAAAATAAACAGACACATCAAGCTGCTGGTAGCAACCATTTAGAAAGCAATGGTAGGGGATTCCCAAAAGAAAGAAAGAAGGACCCCTCCCTCAGAACAAAGGATAGTCTTAACAAGTCTGAATGAACATATGAAAGAGTCACCCCCCAAGGCAATCCCTTAATCTTTGTAGAAAGTCTGAACCTCCCATTCTGTCTTTAGCAGCAGATAGGATTAGACAGGTGGGTTTTGAGAGTACTCCATCAATGTTACAGAGTTTTTCCCTCTGTTTCGACTGATTCTGCCACTGCTCCAGACCAAACTCTTCTTTTCCATCTTGGCATTCAGCATATGTTTCCTAACGAATGATAGAAGCTAAGAGGAAAGTTTTCATTCTTGTATTTCTGATTTGGATGAGTGGAATAATGTTCCGCTTAATGCATACTGTCCCTTGTATGCTTCAAAAGTTTCTATAAAAGTACTTTTCTACCTCCACTCAATAAGGAAATTGTTCATCACTTCTCTGCTGCTTTGAAGTTTTTCTGTTGAAGTATTGGTTAATAGTTTCCTATCTAAACTTGATTTTATTTATAACCTTTCTAAAGAACAATTGCAAGCCCTGAAATGTTTAAGTATGAACAATGAATTGGTTGTTTAACCCTCAGATAAGGGCAATAGAAATGTGGTGATGAACTATAAACAGTATATGGAAATGTGTTATAGACTGTTAAATTATGCTACACTTTATGAATGTTGTGATATAAGTATTTATAAGGAAGCCATTGATAAGTATCAACTGTTATCACAGAAAGGTTATATGTTTGGCTGTTTAAATTAAAATTATGTTGATAGAAAATTTTCTGCACAGAATAGTGAAGTGGCTGTATTTTATTGTTTACCCAAAACTCATAAAGGCTTATAGATTTTGAAAGGAAGACCTATTGTTGCGGCCTGTAAGTACTTTCTTCATAATATTGGCATATTTTTACATCAGTATTTATTTCCTTTTGTTAAGAATACATTTTCATATATTAGAGACAAAAAAGAAAAAGCCAGCACTCAGAGGCAATTGCCTCTGAGTGCTGGCTTTTTCTTTTTTGATTTATTTAATAGTTTGGTTATGCCATGCACCAGTCATACTTGCTAGCTTTTTTGGAGGGGAGTCATATATTAGAGACACCCAGGACATTATTAATAAAATCTCTGCCCTGAGATGGGAACTTGAAATGTATTGGGTAGTATTAGATATACAAAATTTGTATACAACTATACACCATTGTCATGGTTTACAATCTTTACAATATTTTTTGGGGGATAGTCCCAAGGCAGTTTTTATTGTTGAGCTAGTTAAATTTTGTTCGGAGAATATTTTTTTTGTTTTTAATGAGGAATTGTTTCATCAGCTTCAGAGGATGGCTATAGAAGCTGCTTTTGCTCTCATGCATGCCAATTTAACTATGAGGTTTTTTTTAAACTGAGAACACGTTTCAACAAGAATTTTTTATAAAATATGTGGTAAAGTATTTTCACTTTATTGATGATTTGATTTTCGTGTGTAAAGGGGGTATGGATAAAAATGAGGATTTTATTAGACTTTTACATAATAATAGATTTTGTTTTAAATTGGATGGCTTACAGATGGGTAATGAACTTAATTTTTTGACTTAAATCTTAAAGGCTTATCTGATGGGTCCATTATTACTTCTATATGTAGAAAAAATGGGGTCAGTAGTGAATTTTTATTTGCCACTAGTTGTCACCCCCCCCCCCTCATTTATTGGCCTCTTTACCTTATGGTGAATTTTCCCATTTGAATAAACTTTGTAATGGTAATAGAGAGTTTAACTTAGAGGTAGAGCACACATTTGACATGTTTATTCATAGAGGATATGATAGAAATATAGTTAATAATGCTTTACATAGGGTTATTTGTAATAGAAATGGTGTTAGCTATGATAAGTGCAATAAGTGGGACAAAGAAGTCTTGAGAGATGAAGATGATTTTCTTACTGCTTTTTTTGAAAGTGATTGGAAATTTGGTAATGTTAGTAATTATAGCAATAGTTCTAGGGATATTTATTTTGTTGCCACCTGTAACATTCTTAGTAATAGAATCAAAAGATTTTAGAGTATTTTTAGCTTGTGCTATTTAGGGATAATATTTTGGCCAAAGTTATTCAGAAAAAAGCCCCTCATTTCTTATAAAAAGGGACATAGTATTGGTGATTTTATAGTGCATAGTAAATGCAAAGCACCTGAAGCTAAAATGAATAGGTTAAGTTTTTCTAAGAAAAGCATATTCCCATGTGGGACTTGTTCTATCTGTCCGCTTGTTTTTAATACTTTTTCAAATGTGAATGGATTTAAATTTTATCCATATCAAAGTTTTTCATGTAACACTATTAGTGTAGTTTATATTCTTAGATGCCCCTATGATAAATTCTATGTGGGGAAGACTAAAAGGATGTTTAAAGTTAAGATTCAAGAACATGTTAGGGATATAAAAAAAATAATAATAAAGATAGTCCATTAGCTCTTCATTTTAAAGATTATCATAATAGTGATTTCAGAGTTTTAAAAGGTTGTGTTTTAGAACATGTCCGTTTGGATTTGGGGAACTGACATCTATAAAAGATAAGTTGTTACATAAAGAAGCCCTATTTAGAATGAACTTTATGGATTGAACACTGATCTTAATTGGAAGTACTTAATTAACTATTTTTTTTAATTGTTTTATTGATGGGTATGTTAAGGTGTGTGTGTGTGTGTGTGTGTGTGTGTGTGTGTGTGTGTGTGTGTGTGTGTGTGTGTGTGTGTGTATGTATATATATATATATATATATATATATATATATATATATATATATATATATATATATATAGGAGGGTGGCCTAATGGTTAAGGTGTTTGCCTTACAAACACAAGGTGCAGTCTTTGAGTCTCACAAGGGATAATTGGCTAGGCTTAAAATGGCCCACAAGGGCAGTTAGCTTAGTACGAATCTATGAATATATATGTGTGTGTGTGTGTGTGTGTGTGTGTGTGTGTGTGTGTGTGTGTGTGTGTGTCTTTTTGTTACTAGTTTGTACTCCTTGAAGGCATTGTCCAAGGCACTAGAGTTGAATAAAATATCTATTGTATCTGTAGCTGCTTGTGGTTGTTTTTTTTTTTTTTTTTTTGGCTTGTCTGTTGCCTTGTGGTTCTAATGATAGAAGCTGTCCCTCTTCCACATTTAGAAGAGTTTCATTCAAGGATGTTTCTGTGCCAGAAAATAAGATAGTTGTTGACCAGTTCTGGATTTTTCCTTTCTAAACCTATTTAGGATAGTGTTCTACTTCAAAATGTCAGTTCATAACTTATTACCCCTTATTCCATATTTGAGTTTTCTAGTAACCTTATATTTAAGAGATGCATATTATCAGATTCCAGTAGATCCAGATTTCAGATGTTTCTTAAGGTTTTCTGTGCCTGGATCGCATTTTCAGTTCTCTGCATTATCCTTTGGCCAATTCCCTGCTCCAAGTGTATTCGCAAAGTGTCTAGCTCCTGTTATAGCCTACTGCAGACTGCAAGGTATTCACATTTTTCCTTATTTAGATGGCATTTTTATATTTTCGGTCTTTTTTCAGTGTCTGGAATCTCTCACTTTGGTAAAGGATTTACACAATCTGGGATTACAGAAGAATTTACAAAAATCTTGTCTGACTCTTTCCCACAGAACTATGTTCCTGGGGTGTCTCTTGGAGACACCAGTTCAAAGAGCTTTTATTCCTCAGGACAAAGTAGATATGTATGATGATCTATTCATGACATTTTCCACTCAGACTACTGTCTCAATAAGGGAATTCATTAGGATTCTGGGTCAAATGGCATCTATGATCTCATGATGCCTCTTGTAAGACTCCAAATGAGAAAATCCAGTGGTACCTGAAATCTGTATTGTCCCAACACCAGCATTTCCTGACATTTCAGAATCCATTTTGGAGTTTGTAAAAAAGGAGCTGCTTTGGTGGAGACACCAGATTTCTCCGAACACAGGTCTCCCATTTACCCTCTCACCTCTGGCACAGTCTTTCACAGCAGACACTTCAAACGGTAGTTGGGGAGCAGGGGTCTGTGGAAGTAAAGGTGCTGGGTCTTTGGGACAGAAAAGACAGACCAAAACCACATAAACATAAAAGAGATGTTGGCACTAGTAAATATTCTTAACTCTCTCAATCATCTATGGTCCCCAGGATCTCTACAAGTGTTTACAGGCACGTGATATAGTACATAAACAAGCAAGGGGAAGCTAGATCCTATCCTTTGTGCAGACTAGCCATGATAGCTTGGGATATAGCCTTTCAGTACAATCTCAGAGCAAAATTGTGCGGCAAACAAACTGAGCAGGTCCAGGACATACCCTCACAAATGGAAATTGAATCAGGGAGTTTTCTAGGAATTGATACAACTTTGGGGAACAACTCAAAAAGATCTATTTGCCTCCATTCACAACAATCTCCAAACTTCTGCACCAGGGCTACATGCTAGGAGGCCTGGAAGACAGATGTTTTCTCGTCAATGGACAATAATGTTCCTGTATGCTTTTCCACTCTTTCCACTAATAATCCAGGGTAATTCTGAAGATTCATACAGACTCTCCAACAATTTTTGTGATGACTCCTTTCAGCCCAGGCAACAGTGGTTATCTGTTCTTTTGAGAATGGCTAGGTACTATTACTACACATTTCTTCACAGACTGGATCTATTCCACAAGACCAGGGGTGTTTGATGATACAATCTTAGTAGCTTTTAGGCATTTTTTTCCTGAGGACATGCAGCAGGTATTAAGGGAAGCAAGAAAAACTGCTGCTAGACAATCATTATTAGCAAACTAAAAAGTTTTCTAGTTGGTGCCAAGAAAAGAACCAGTGCCCATCCAGGGTTACTGTTTCTCTGGTTCTAAGCTATTTGTGTGAGCTACTATCCCCTGGCCTGTCTTATTCATAAGTTAAGATTCATTTGTCAGCCATTTTAGCATGCTGCCCATGGGTCCCACTCTTTTAATGCAGACACGTCAAAATGTTTTAAAAAGGGGTGTTACATACAATACCTCCTAGAAAACAGGTGAGTCCTCCATGGGATCTTCATTTTTATGTTAGTAAAACTAATTCTTGCTCCATTTAAATTAGCTCATCAAACCGACTTGAAGTTCTTAAAATGGAACAGTGTGTTACTAATTGCTCTGATTTCTGTAAAAAGACCATCTGATTTGCAAGTTCCTATGGTGGGTCAACCTTATCTCATTTTCCACAAATATAGGGTTTCTTTAAGAACTAATCCTTCCTTCATACCTAAAGTGATATCTAAGTTTACCTTGCACCAAGCTATCCATCTTCCTGTCTTTTTTCCAGAACCTGAAAATGAGGGAGAAAGAGTTCTCCATTCCTTTGATGTGTGTCCCTTAGAACACTTATATTTTTTCCATACTGGCCTTACTCATTATTCAAAAAAGTCAGTCCAGTATTCTATCATTCTTTGTTTTTTCAGATGTGGAGAGCAAATTTAGCACTTCCAAGATATCCACAGACTAATACATTTTTACTTACATAGGAAAGGGTTTTTCCATTATGACTGATTTGTTGGTATCATTGTAAGGAGAGAAATTAATTGAACTAACCAGTTCTGTGTGAGCTCAACAGCTATGATTTCTTCTGGTGCCTTTCATTGAGGGTGTACTTCTTTAGTGCTCAGCAGGTTACACACTCACCTTTGATACTTGAAGATTAGAAGACTCTGAGTTGTAGACCCATACCAAGCACTAGGAACTTGTTTTCCAGTACTCAAACTATCTTGCTACAGTTCTGAGATGTTCTTGTGATGAGACATTAAACTAAGATCCAAGAGTCTGACAAAATCTGTGATAAATCATTTAGTTGTCAAATATCCTGCAACTGTTATTTTAAAAGTTTGGGAAATAGTTTTTTAAAACAGAGTTAATAAAACCACATTTTAAATGAAAAAAATCAGTGGCACAAAGCACCAAAATGTCAGTATCTTCCAAGCAATGAAAAGCCAGAGACAGAATTGTTTAGTGTATGAGTCCTTGCTCATGGACTAAATGCGCTGCAGCACTGTAATTTTCTTACTTCACTGTGTTAATAAGAAAGAAAAAAAAATAATCTCAAATATGATGTGCAGTATCTCAGTAAATTAATGCTTTGCATCTTCTGCTAACATGGGTGACAGGATGGTAAATTTACATTATTTTACATTTGTTCCTTTAAACTATGAGAGATAAATATTATCACAGATAAAATGTGTTCATTGTGCATATTATAACAGAAAAAACTCAAAGTTTTTAATGGAGATTGCGACTTAGCGAGAATTGGGAAATTTACCTTTTCCTCACTGTAGTGCGATCTCTGAGTTGATATATTTTAAGGGAGTGTGGGGGTGAGGGGGGCTAACCCCCCTGCAGTTTTGTGGGGTTTTTTTTGATGTTTGAGTTTTTGAAAACTCGATTTTATGGTCTCATAGATATTTGTTTTGAGTTGCCAAAAAGTTGATGATCTGATATAGACCCCCATAGAAACCAATTCATGTACCTGACCACTTCCCTTTCCCCATGATCCAAGAAGCGTTTTTTTTTTTTTGTATATTAATGGTTATGGTCCCTAATCCCAGATTAAATACACTGTATGTAAGAAAATGTTTCTTAGTTTTTTTGACACCTGCAAAACCTATTCTCCATTATTTTGTGTTAATAACTACTGAAAGTATTGTGTCTGTGTAGCAAAATTAAAAGAAAGGAAGACCAAAGATCCCTCCCACAAGTATTCAGGTAGCATCAAATGATTCAACATTTGTATACCTCATTTCACATACTCTTTATAAAGAAATAACAGGTGCACTTTTCACAGGTTGACAAATCTGTGCTGTCCTTTGTAGAAAACCCAGTGTAAGATCAATGTAAGATCTTTGCTCATTTCTCCACTGCTTATAAAATTGCACAAGTAATTAATTACAGGCAATACAAGCAGACACATGGTAAGGAGTTATATTTTTTTTGCCTTTTGATAATAATTAAGTTGTCAGTCCCCAACGTATACACATTTTGAAAAACGTGATCATGATTACAATATTCTTCTAACTCTGGTTACCTACAAAACTGCTTTGCATTTCTGATTTGTGCTCATTTATAAGTGTGGAATCTGCATGTCCTCCCCATGGACGAATGACATTTAAAGACATGCAGGTAGGTGCATGCGTGAATGGGTGTGCCTTCTTTGAAGGTTGGGCATCAGACTGGCACCTCGGCACCGTAAAAATCTGCTGCCAATCATTAGCGGACCAGAGTTCCGCTGTGGTGACCCTTAACCGGGAAAAGCCAAAATACATTAGTTTAGTTTCTATATAATGTTGTTGGACTACAGAAACAATACTTGTCAAGTGGTCATGGGACCATAAGATGCTTAGTCATATACACCTTTAAGTAGTCACACTTATTCTTGCCACCATTTTGACCACTTAATAGTGCTCACCTCCCAAAATGAGTAGGGCCACACACAACAACCCTGGGAAAATTTCTGCCTAACCACTTAATCAGCAATATTAGGCTTAAAAATAGCCAAAATAGTATTTTGACTCATAGTGGTAAATTATTTCTTAGTATTCATTGAGTTCAGTGGATGTGCCTATAATAGTGCTCAGCTTGCAGTTACCAGCACACTTGGTCAACCACACTTTTGGGAACTTGGCTTGTACATCTGCAAAATAAATATCAAAAAAGGAGAGGACCCAGCACTAAGCTCTGTGGTACTCCACTAATTACAATTTTACATTCAGAGAGGGTACCAGCTACTTTCACAAGTTGGAATCTGTTGGATAGACAGTTTGCAGTCCTCTGGCAATGTAGGGATTTACACTGTTTCTCTAACTTTTCAATAATACCAGCATAAGGGATAATGTCAAGCCTTGGCCACATCAAGATAAGCAGTGTACACTGAGTTACCAGTATCCACATCCTCTTTACCTTTTCACTGAAACCTCAGGAGACTGTGATCTGGCCTTCACAAAACCAAACTACTTGAGGCCAATGTAAGTTAAAATGTTCATCATTAAATCACTGTTGCAGTATCTTGAGATATATGGAACATCCTGTCAAGGAACAGACTAGCCAGCGAACCGGTTTTCAAAGATTTAGGGCATCTTTCATGCATCCTATCCATTGCACTTTTCAGGGAGACCAGTATAAAAAGCAGTTGCTAGGGCATGACAACTTCAGAACATACTTGCATTCTAAGTGTCATCTTCCCTGTGGGCTTTGAGTGATTGATGGTTTGCTAATGCTTTACTGAGGCTGGGTAGATAAGTACCCCATTGGGGAATACACTTCATCATTTTTTTGTGAAGAAAAGTTGTTTTCTGTCAGAAATGATTGATAAAGGCTAGAACTGGTATTTTTACAGGCTGACACTAAAAATGTTCCTGAAATCTAACATTTTTTGGTCATGGTTCCCCACAGGAAATGTCTTTCAAATAACTGATTTTTGTGCGAAAGAGTTTTTCCTTTTGTTAAAACTTGAGATTAGTGGATAGGACTTGGGGTTTTCAGGTAGCCATTAAAATGTTTACCTCCAAACTTATTTTCCTTGTTAGGTTGTTCACTTACTATCATAAGCTTTGCTACCAGCTTGTCAGATACTTCTTTTAGTAGGCAGATGGTCCTTAGTCCCCGTGAGGAAAAGTGTTACTTTTCTGTTAAAGAGTGTTTTTACGAACTGGGGCTTGTGTACCTAGGGCATATCACAAAAAAATTACATCAAACCTTAACTTTTCTGTTAGGTTGTAAAACTAACTTTTCAGAACACCACTAACCATGTGTCTGTCACATTTTGCAGCAAGGACAAGGATGTGGGTCCCAGTAACTCAATTGTTTCTTCCTTGAGCTACAAGAAAAGTAGAGTTATCTGAGGGCTTTGGTCTTTGACTCTCACTTTACCTTCACCTCAGCAACTGATGGATGACTCTAGTATGACCATATGTTATACCTCAGACTGCTCATCATTTTCTCTTGGTTTCTGTGGTACTGCTCTTAAGGAAGCCACTAATGCCCAGGATGCAGGCATGTCCACTGCGGCTGTTCAGATGTCCTTATTAGTAAGGGACAACCACTCTTGACTCCATCAGGGGAGGAACTGTGGTGTTTCTTTGCTAAGTCACTCTGAGGAGCATCATTCCTGGGTTAGGGACCATCTTTCAAGCTGCTCTTTTTCTGGGAGGTGTCCCAGAAAATGGAAACATAAGGTTAGATATTTATCTTCTCCTAAAGCAGATAAGGAGGATTGGTTGGCCTTTGCTAAATGTTTATTTAAAGCCTTTCAGTCTTTACATGCTGACACTCTTCCCCTCAAGTAAAAATGAAAAGTGTAACATGCCCCAGTTCCACAATTTGTTTCTAACCCAGGTCAGATCCTACAGTAATTTCTCTGTCTGTTTATACATTTTCCACTTTAACCTTCAAAATATTGAATTGTCAGGCTCATATATCGGTTTCTGCTGGCTTCATTTGACAGTGTGAGAAAGTTAATTTCTGACCTCTCTTCTTTAGAGGCATTTTTAAATTCATTAGTATCCTCTGTGTCTTATATAACCCAACATTCTATAAAATACATTCATGGCACTGTAATGCTGTTTCTAGAACAGCTACAACTGGATCAGTGATAAGATTTGTCTGGCTACTTTCTCAGAATTTGACAGACAATGTCAAAGCTGAGATCTTGAATGTTTTCCTGGATAAAAAGTGTTAGTTGGTTCTTTCTCTGCTGAGGTCCTTAAAAGATTGGAGGAAAGAGAAAACATTAATTCAGGGGGTTACCCAGAATTTTCAACACACCTTGTCAAAGTATAATAGAAACATTTCTTCCAGTTTAGGTTCTTTTTTCAATAAACAGAACAATAATTCCCAGCAAGGCCCAGGCAAACAAAATTACAAAACCAATGGCAGGGAGGTTTAAGGAAGAAATTAGAGTCCTCTCAAAACCAAGGACTATAAAAAGAAAATATACTGATTATCCATCTTCACATACATCTCAACCATACCGAATTTCTAATTTTTTAACATTTTTGAAGTTCAAATAATAGGATGCCACAATTCTGAGTGGCACCCCTTAATTTCTGATTTTCACGGCTTTTTTTAAAAGTTTTGTTTTTTCAGCCTTTGACCTGATGTCATCACGTGCGTGATGACATTAGCTCTGTGAACAGCCTGCCAACCTGTTGTAATTGGGCCGGAGGGTAACATGTGAGCATTTCCGGTTGCTCCAGGGAAGGACGAGCAGTTCTTTTCTTCCTTCCGTGTATGGTTCGTTTTATACAAGCTGCTGCTGCAATGCAAGCCTGCAAGGGAAGGGAATTTTGGTTCGTTATTTTATTATATTATTGCTATGCTGTTCAACTTATGCTGCAAGGGAAGTGTGCAGTTCTTTTCTTCCACATATGGTTCATCTTAATCGTCTAGTATAAGCTGCTGCAAGCGATTTGGTTTGTCATTATTTTATTATATTGCTATTCAAGTTATACTGCAAGGGAAGTGTGTGTGCAGTAATTGCAGTTCTTTTCTTCTGCATATGGTTCAGTACAAGCTGCTGCAAGGGAGGATTTGGTTCGTTATTTTATTTTATTGTTATCAACTTACGCTGCAAGGCAAGTGTGTGTACAGTTCATTTCTTCCACATATGGTTCATTTTAAATGAACCATATGCAGAAGAAAAAAATTGCACACACACTTTCCTTGCAGCATAAGTTGAATAGCAATATATAATAAAATTAACAAACCAAATCCAAGCTGTAGCAAGGGAATTGGTTCATTATTTTATTATATATTGCTATTCAACTTACGCTGCAAGGGAAGTAAGTGTGTGTGTGTGTGTGTGTGTGTGTGTGTGTGTGTGTGTGTGTGTGTGTGTACACGCATGTGCCTGTCAGATAAACACAGTAAGATATTTGAAGAAAGTCTGTGCTGCAAAAAGTATAACTCTTACACTTCTAAAAATTAGACCTGTATCATATGTTTCAGGTTTGTGGGGGCTGGGGGCTGAAATAAATGGATTCTTGGCTGCATGAAAGACTTCCTGCTAAAGCAGATTAAAGTTAATGGGCAAACTCAAACTGCGCAATTGGCAAAGAAAAAATGGTTAAAGGAGTATGCTTTTTTTGAGCAGTTCTAAAGACATGCAATTTTTCGGGGAATAATGTTTTCTGGGCTCATCACACGAGTAAAACCAAAAAAAAAAGATGCAGTTATCGATGTTTGGTAACAGTTCCAACCACTTTATTTTCCTGAAAAGGTCAGAGTGCAGAAGTGAACATTAAAACACACTGGAATGCTGGAAAATCATCTGTCTCCCTGGTTATCCCTGGTTATCTCCATGTATTGTGAATAAGTAGTCATATTTGTTTAGTTAAATTAGGTTATTTGAGGTAGAATTTGAGATAGCAGTCTGAATGTGTGTCAGTGATGATGGTAAAAAATATGAGTTCAGAGGAAGAAATGAGTGACATAAAGGATGGAAAGATGTAACCCAAGTCATAAGGATGTGACTTTGATATAAAATAAGTGACAATAGAGGTGGGAGAGCTTTGACATGATTTATGGCATATAACAGAACATTCATTTACCAATGTGAGATAACAGAAGGTTAATGGAGCTGAAAATGCTGACTTTCTGCATGATCAAAGGGCAGCCATAATGCCAATTAAGCAACACATTGGTAAGATCTGGGATAAGGCAGAAGAAATGGATGAAATTAAATGTGTGGAGACAGTTAGTTGCGATAAAATATAAAGTTTGGAAAAATATGAGAGTATTAAAATGAGAATAAGTTGTGGCTTTATTGGATTAAGTAAAGCAAAGATGACACAGTGTACAGGCTTTTTAAAAGAATTCAATTAGGCCAGATTCCAAAAGCTATTTGTGGACAGCACTTTAGTCCTCCAGCTGCAGACACAATTTCAGAAGGCATGTTGCAAGTAGTCCAATATTTAACAATTCATTGTAGGATAATAACAGATTCTGTGCACATCCGTCAGATTCCAAAACACATTGTGCATACCCAGTGCAACTTAAATATGACAAATTGCAACACTGACTCTATGTTTTCAAAATCCTTGGTGTATACATACCTCTCAACTGTACAGATTTTCTCAGAATGTCCACATTTTTGCTTCATATTTTTGTTCAATTTTTTTGTAAAAATGTGGTTTTCTATTAAATTACTGGCAAGTTACTAAAGTTTTAAGTTAGACAATAATGACAGTCATTTGAGTTCCCGATATCATACCCTTCAGAAAATTCATGCTAATGCAAAGCCTGTTATTCTATTAACTTTCTATGGTTATAAGACTAATTTAAAAAAAAAATCCCTGTTTTTGGGCCTTTGTATGGTGTGTGTGTGTGTGTGTGTGTGTGTGTGTGTGTGTGTGTGTGTGTGTGTGTGTGTGTGTGTGTGTGTGTGTGTGTGTGTGTGTGTGTGTGTGTGTGTGTTTGTGTGTGTGTAAAATGCCCCAGTTAAAATATACCTGGTGGCTAGAGTTACTCAGTTTCAAACCCTGTACCTTGGGTACAGGCAGCAAGAGCCCGAATTCCCTACCCACCACCACTTGTGAAAACTGTCCAGATTTCTACCTCATATTTTTGTTCTGTTCCTCATACAATCTGTGGTTTTCTGGATTTTTGTGGCAAATCAGTGAAGTATTGAATTCACTAAATAATGACATGCATTTGAATTTCAGACTTCATATTCTTGCTAAGTTGAGAGATACAGCTGAGTGCTGAGTGGATTTTACAAGGAGCTGAGAGCTTCAGGGGAAGAGAAGTTTGGTGCTGCTTATGCTGAGTCTGCTTGCATTGTTAATAGCATAACAGGTTTAATACTTGCTTTTGATGCAGAAGACTGTGGGGTCTACTCACACAGTATGTAGATGCATTACTGATACTGTACTGTGTTGTACTTTTAAAGGAGGTGGATGTGGCAGCCTGAAAATGTCCTCTTTGGTGGCGATAACTAGTAACTATGAACTTGTTATCAGTTTGCCATCCATTCCCTATTGCAGTATTACTAGCTTATCATTTTTTAGTGTAACATAGGTAATTTATTCCTCAAGGGCAACAGGCACTATTTGTAGATGAAACA
Organism: Protopterus annectens; assembly: GCF_019279795.1. Classification (NCBI taxonomy): domain Eukaryota; kingdom Metazoa; phylum Chordata; order Ceratodontiformes; family Protopteridae; genus Protopterus; species Protopterus annectens. The sequence continues at coordinate 1,128,753,951 of NC_056731.1, read as the reverse complement.
ATGACATATAAAGTTGTTTGCTAGCAGCAACATCTTCATTAGTTACTGATCTCTTTAATGTGGAATTATTTAGATGACTTTTACTTCTGCAGAGACTGTGCATATTTATTGATACTGATGAATTGTAGAAGTTTGAGTAGACTTTTTTGATGGAACTTTTCTGAATTAATTGGGTAGTTTTGTCATTATTGGTGCATGCATTTTGTTTCATTGTTTACTGGAAAAATGTTCAAAACAAATTTAAAACACCCTCTAACAGCTGTACTGTATTATACAAGGAACATAATTTAATACAATCGGGAAGGTGTTTCAAAGAACACATGTATGCTCCATGTGCTAGGGGCTTATGATTTGAAAACAACCCAAATTTAATCTTTATCTGCCACTGATCAGATGTATTTTCTTAGAATGTGGGTTTCAATGCTGTTTCAATGAATGTGAGTTTCAAGGGCGGGGAAGTTTTAATGCGAAGTCTATTTTCATTGTGAGACTGCATTGCATTGTTTAGCAGATGTTTATTAGTCTTTGTGCTGTAAAATATAAAATAAAACTTTTAAATGAAATCCAAATCATCATAGAAGTGAAGCAGTATGCGCATTACAGTGCTTATGGTAAATGGGGTGAAATAGCCAAGTAATGGGACATTGGAATGGCTGCAGAGGGGAGGGCTGTATATGGGGATGCCCCATTCACCCATGATTTCGAGGGGAGAAGGACGGCAAACTCATAGACAGCTCCAGGTGGCACAAACTGTAGCTATGCCACTGATCAGTAGGCCATGAAGAATGACTTTTGGAGGCCCTAGAAAACTATATTATTATTTTGCTAAGATTACAATATTGCCTACCATTAAATGCCCTACTTTTTCCATAAAACCCACATACTACAAGTCACCGAAAACAAAAATCCTAAGGTTCATCATCTTCTCCCTTCCCAGTGAACATCATTGCTACACATTTAAAAGAAAATGGTTGCCATTTACTACAGGGTCTGGGTCTCTGGGGCCATATTTTGGTTGTCTGTTCTTCAATTTGCATTTGAAAGCTGCTATCCCACAACTCCATTGGAGTGGGCATGGTTACATAATTAGGTATGTAAATGTTATGTTAATCAGGGTACAGATTTGTACCTATTTTCATGGGCCTTTGTCCAGATTTTTGATGTTTCCAGGTTGAGAGGTATGCATCTTCATGTGCCCCCCAACACACACACACACACACACACACACACACACACACACACACACACACACACACACTGGAAGTCCTGTAAAGCTTTTCCAACGCTTTGTCTCATTTTTCTTTGTGGCACCAGACACTTCAAACACCTGTGTTCTGAGAAACATTCAAAAAGACTACAACTGGCAATAGGATTCCCTTCCTCCTTTTCAACAGATTCATCTTCATCCACCCAGTCAGACCTCACTATTCCCTCATATTCTAGATCAGATACTTTGGTAAGGTGTTCTAGAATCTGTTCCTCCAGAACTAAGAAGGAAAGGATGTTATTGTAGAATCTTTTCATAGGTTCATAGGTGTGTACTAGGCCAATGGCCCTGGAGCCTTTACAAGGCTATCCCATAGGATTACCCTGGCATTGTGCCATGATCTTTTTTCCCAATGCCTCTGTCAAGTAAAGCCACTGGAGTGATCCCTGGGGTGAATTTTCTATTTTCCATCCACTCATCAAGATTTCTCTTGAAGAGGGCCAGTGAGGTGCTCTGCTTGACATGTATAGGAAGTCTATTGCATGGGCAATCTCTGGGTTATGAACCTGTCCCTCCTGCATGTTCTGTTGATTGTGGTAATGAGATTGAGGTATCTGAAGTGTGTGGTGTGGAGGGATTTGGATTTCTTTAGATGTAGCATTTCTAACAGAGCTGGGTCAGATACGGCTGTGTAAGTCAAGCAGAGATAACCTCTAAGTAGGCGATATGAGACAGAGAATAGTTGGAGTTTTTTTAGTCTGTCCATATAGGACACATGTTTAAGGCCTATGAACCTCTTTGTGAGGTACTTTTGCAGCCTCTCCAGTTGTTGCAGGTGTTTAGTGAGGTGCATGCCAAATGGGGCATTGTACTCAATGATTAGACCAATGAGGGAAGAGTAGAGGGAGACAACGACCTCCTTCTTCCTGGATGCAAAACCCTTAGTAATGAGATGTGCCACATAGAAAGACTTTCTGACCACAGTGGCAAAGTGGTGGTCAAAAGAGAGGTTGCTGTCAACCTGTCTTCCCAGATCTCTTATAACATCTTCTCTGTTCAGTGAACTACCATCGATGTGGTAATTCATGGGAACCAGGTTTTTCTCATAGGGGATGATGACACATTTTTTGTCATTGAGCTTAAGACCATGGTTCTGATACCAGTCGTTGGTCTCAGTGAGGCCTTTCTGTAGGATGTCAACATTACTCGGGGAGTTAATAATAGCTCCCAACTTGCAATCTTCTACGAACTTTGTCAGCCAGCGTCCCTTCGTGTTGGCCTGGACTTGACCTAGGACCAAACCCTGTTGGACTCCACTCGTGACTGGTTGGCAGTCTGACTTGGAGTCAGCTACTTTCACACTGTGGATTCTACCTGTGAGCCAGTTTGCAACCAACCTAGTGATACAGGGGTTGATTCCTAGCTTAGTGAGGTTTTCTATGATTCCTGAGTAGGGAATGGTTTCAAAGGCCTTGGCCAGATCAAGGTAGGCTGTATGAACCACCTTGCCTTCATCCAAGCTCTGGTGACTGACTCAAGGAAGTTGACCAAGTTGAGCAGGCATGATCTACCCTTCGCAAAACCAGACTGTGTGGGATCCAGAATTTGGAGATTCCCTATATCCTTGTTTATTAGGTTCATGATGATGCCTTCCATAGCTTGGCATATCAGGCTCGCCAGGCTAATGAGGCAATAGTTCCCAGGATCTGTAGTCGCTCCTCCTTTGGGGAGAGGGATGAATGTAGCAGTGTGCCATTTGGTAGGGACAAAGCCTAAGGTGAGGCTGTGATTAAACAGGGCACACAGGTGAGGTGCCAGTTCACTCTGTCGTTCATGTAGAACACAGCCAGGGATATTGTGTCAAGTCCCATAGAAGCTGTATTCTTGGCCTTGGACAGTGCTGTTTTAACCTGTGCAGCAGTAATACTGGGTACCTGGCAATCTACTGGTATTGTGACTGGTCCCTTGAGGGGAGAGAGGGGGGTAAAGTTGGCACTGAATCTGTCGCCATTATATTGGCAGTATCTGTTGGCTTGGTATAGGAGGTACCATTGTGCAGTAGCTCAGAGCAAATCTGGGTATTGTCGTGGAGATTCTTTACATAACTATAGAAGGCCTTGTGGTTGTCTTTACTCTCTGCTGCAATTCTGTTTTCATAGCTAGTTTTAGAGGATTTGATAAGAGAGTTTTTCCAGTCCTGGGACTTCACTTATTCTGCATCAGTTTCCTCCTTCTGTTGTAGAGTTTGCTTATGGCAGGGGGCCAACAGATTGGCTTCCTTTTTTTGGAGGAGAGCTTCTTGGTTCTATTGGGTAATGGCGAGATCCATGCATTTGTATACGTGTTTGTACAGTGTATTGGTGTATGATTTGGCAGTCATACAACTGCTCCCTATTTGCATGGGTGCTGGGAAGTTAGCCACCTCAGTTTTTAGGAGCCCAAAGTTAGCTTTGGAGAAGTTTTTCATGGTGGTTACCTTTGCAGGGGGGGGGGTGTGGATTTGCAAGGGGATTAGTCTGTGGTCGAATCTAACCAGGGAGGAGTTGACTATTGGCGTAGAGCAACTGTCACCCATGTTAGTAATGACCAGGTCAAGGACGTTGCTACCTCTAGTGGGGGTAAGAACAAGCTGGTCCAGGGCATTGGAATTAATGAATTCCAGGAAACGTTGGGCAGGTGTATTGGTACATGAGTAGTTTTCCCAGTTAATGGAGGGGTAGTTAATATCGCCCAGTATGAGAGTGTTAGGTTGTACCCTAATATTCTCCAAGTTGCTTAGGAAAATGGAGTGTGAGTCTTTGGACATGGTTGGGGATCTATAGCAGGCTACAACCTGAATTGCTGTCTTACCCAATGTTAGCTGCACCTGAAGTATCTCAGATACGTTATGTTGGGCTACCAGTCTGGAGGCATATGCATCCTTTATGAATATGGAAACACCAACACCTTTGAAGCTTCGGTCCAAGTTCTGGGGCCGAAAGGTGTGGAAAGAGTTATAGCCTGGTAGTGCAGGGGTGCTTTCTGCTGCCTTGAACCAGGTCTCTGTTATGGCACAAATGTCGATGTTTCCCATTTTAACGAGTGCTTCAAGCAAGTGCAATTTGAGATTTAGACGTCTAGCATTGAGCAGCATGATCCTCAGGTTGAATTTGTTTGTAGCTGTTAGAGTGGTAATTTGGTCTTTGTAACACCACCTAAAAAAGGCACTATAGGGGTAGAAAGAGCCTTTGCCAGTATCGGGAAGCCCAGGGGTGACAGATGCAGGCCATCTCTGGCAAAGTATCGAGATCTGTCAGTCATGTCATCCCATGCAGACAGATACTGGATCCCCTTAGAATGACACCAGAAATTTAGCTTACGTCTCAGGTCATTCACACCCACATATACAATGACAGAGTCATATTTGTACCTGTTGTTGTGGGACCTGAGTGCATGCGTTATATGGTAGATACTGGTGCCTGACAGGCAGCCTACTGTTACTTTCTCCTTATTCAACCTAGTGAGTGGGACATCAGTGTGCCTCACTATTGAGTCACCTATGACTAGTGTGTTAGACATAATGTTTTGCCATAGGGACTTTGATTGAGTGGCACACTGTTTAGGAGAGTTATGTGTCTCTTGATTAGTGTTGTGTTGTGGTGGTCGAGTGCATTTCTGCCTTGGAAGTCTCTGCTGTTTGTGTAGATTTTTATTGAGAGCCTCCTCAAAGGTGGGTGTGTGGTTTGTGTTTTTGGCTATATAAGTGCATCTCTCACAAATCTGAGTGTTGGGAGGTAAGAGGAGAGGGTTGTCAATGTACACAAGGCAGTTGCTACATTGCCTCAGGATGCCCAAGTTCACATGGTTAATAGGAGAAAGCACAGGCAACTGACCTTTAGACATGCCTGGAGGGGTGGGCAATAATAAGAAGTACTGGAGCTGTTTCCTTGTAGAACGTTTAGTGCTAGTAGCACTTGTGTGCTACAATAATTGCTACAAGAAGTCTGGTAAAGTGCTAGACTAATAAGCTAGTAAACGTGCAGAAGAGGAAAGAACTAGTAGATCTAAGGGAAAAATTGAAGAGCAGACTTTGACACCACTCAGACGCTTACAAACAATCCTGGGTACAGCAAATTTGTATCTGGACTAGACTAGTTACAGGGAAGGTGGGAAACAAGTGCAAATGTGGGCTTTTAAACCAGAAAGTTGAAAGAGATGGAAAAACTGCCAAAATGGCCAATAAACTACAATTTCTGGGCCATAAATCACTCCTCTTGTGGTAGATAGGCTACCTAATGCTTACCACTTCCACTGATAAGCTAGAAGGCTTCCCTCCAACACAGAAAAGGCTTGATGGGCTCAGAAGCTTACATACAGTCCTGGATACAGCAAATCTGTATCTGGACTAGACTAGTTATAGGAAAGGCAGGAAACAAGCTTAGAATTTAAATTTTTTTTAGTAAAGTGGAAAGGGAGAAAGGAGGAGCAGAAGATAATTCACGGTTAAGAAACTAAGTAGGCTGGCCTTCTCAAATGTTCTCTCTGTATTAGGTAGAATGAATTAATGACACTAGACTGGTAGGAGTGTCCCAGATCAAATGTACAGTAGGGGTGGCCAAATGCAAAGCCACCAAGTATAAGAACAGGATACCAATATGGAGGGAGGGTGGGAAACTCAATCAGTTATATGATTTGTCCGGAAATCAGGAAATCTCCTTGTCAGGAAATCAGAACAAAGAAACACAAATAGATTTTTAACAAATGGAGAAAATTTCCAGTTAATACCTCACACACAGTGAAACTAGCTAGAAAATATTTACAAATCGTTTGACAATAAAAAATTTATTTATCAGGCCCTGTGAGGCAGACAATTTTAGTGCAACCGTGCAGATTACTTTATAGATATAAAATACAGTAAAAATTATGCAGCCGACAATAAAAGTGCTATAAATATCTATAATAAGCAATACCTAGTAAAAATAAGCAAAAACAGGATACATAATGTTATATATCACAGATTAGAGTTTTGCTTAGTGCCCTTCCTCTGATTAGCTCTGTGTGAAATGGCAAAAACACTCACAAGGTAACTTCTTAAGTAACAGAAAGTTGAAACCTGAAGCAACTTTAAAAAAGCTCGAAAGAACCAATGAGATGCTTACTCCAAGCCGTAGTCCAGGTAACCCCAATCAGCCAATGACCATAAACACTACACTCTCACTGAAATGCAAAATGGCTTTCACTAAACTAAGATGGCTTCGAACATGTGCTCAGACACGCAGCCTCTGCAAACAAAAACTAAGCCCAGAACTCAAGCCTGAATATGGACAATGCTACAGCTACTACCTACACTACTCAGGCAGAAAAACACTACAGAAATGTTTACCACAGCAAAAAAACAGCAGTGAGCCTTTAAATGAAAGTTTTAAACATATAAAGGAGCAAGGAAACTCTAGAAAATACTTTTAACTGCAAACAAATCAGTTATATGATACACTCCTTGGCAGGAAATCAGAACAAACAAACACAAACAGATGTTTAACAAATGGAGACATTTTCCAGTTAATACCTTACACACAGTGAAACTAGCTAGAAAAGATTTACAAACAGTGTGACAGTAAAAACCTTATTTTATCAGCCCCTGTGAGGCAATTTTAGTGCAACTGTGGAGATTAGTTTATAGCTATAAAATACAGACAATGTAAGTGCTATAAATATATATAATAAGCAATAACTAGTAAAAATAAGCAAAAAAAAACAGGATACTTCATATTATATATCACAGATCAGAGTTTTAATCAGTGCCCTTCCTCTGATTAGCTCTGTGTGAAATGGGAACCTGGAAACTTGTTGTAGACCTCTCTTTCTAAACCTTCAGATCACATTTCAATTCTCAAAGATTTCAGGCAGTTATTACATTTTTTTGTATTTGGTTTATATTTTCAATTTTCTGCTTTGCCCTTTGGTTTGTCAGCAGCTCTACAAATGTTTTAAAAAGTCCTGGCTCCTGCAATAGCCCATTGCTGGGTGCAGGGCATACACATGTTTCCATATTTAGACAACTGCCTTATTTTTGCAATTTTTTTCACAAGTTGGCTAGAATTTCTGGGATGAGAATTTTTTTTCTCCACCTGGGTTTTCAAGTGGATATAGAAACATCTGCCATCCCATCTCACAGGGTAGTGCTTCTGGGATGTCTACTGGACACATCCCTCATGATATATTTTCTTGCTCAGGACAAAGTGAAATGTTGCAAGGAACAGTTTCTGGTGTTTTCCAACCAGACTTTGGCATCTGCAGGGGATATCTCGTAATTCTGGATTCATGGCCACTACTATTCTCATGATTCATTTGGTTAGACTTAATATTAGAAATATTCAATGGTTCATCAAATCATTTGGGCCCAACATCAGCACCTCCCTTTCATTTCAAATTCAAGTGTGGGGTTTATGAAAAAGTAGTATGGTGGATGAATCAGTTGTCTCTTAACCCAGGTCACCCTTTTTCCCCATGCAGTCCATTCTCAGTCTGTAACCACCGATGCATCAGACTTTGGGGAGATTTGCCCAAGGGGGTGAAAATCTATGGCCTCTGGAACAAGCAAGACAAATTAAAATACGTAACTATGAAAGAGATCTGAGAACCATCTTTGGACGCAAGGACCTCTCCTTGTAATCACAGTCAAAACCACTATGATAAATGAGGTACCAGTTCTTATCCCTTTGTAGACTAGCTATGAATGCCACGGAATTAGAGATTCACTTCAGTTTGTCCCTCCAAATGACCTATTTTTGTCAGTGCAAAACATATTACAGACAAGCTTAGAAGGACCAAGACAGACCCTCTTGAATGGATGTTGCACCCAAGAGTCTTCCAGGAAATGGTCCATCTATGGGGAAGCTATTTGAAGTTCTTATTTAGAAAACCATATTACTCATTGCACTGACTTCTCTAAGATGAGTACTAAGTTGCCATGGTATGTCATCCCTGTCTCATCTTTCTTAGAGATTAGGGGACATTGAGAACAATCATTCCTTTATACTTACAGTTGTTTCAGAGTTTATATTAAGCCTGGCAATTCATATTGCTGTTTTCTTTCCAGTACCAAAAAAAAAAAAAAAACGAGGGGAAAAAATTTAACACACATTCTGGATGTTTGCAGGCAACTCAGAGACTACAATGATAGAACAAAGAACCTTCAGGACTTCTGATAAAAGGTTTATTTCCTGTGATTGTAAAAAAATTGGCATAATGAGTGCCAAAACAGACAATGTCTAAATGTTGTCTCATGCTACTGCTTTTTTAATTCTTAATAAGACAATTGCAGACAAAATCAAGGCCTACTCTATCGGTTCTCTGGCTATTTCTGTGGCTTTTTGGAAAGGTTGGAATCTTAAAATATACTAGATGCAACAGATTGGTTATCACCTTCACAAAACACTACACACAAGATTCCTACTCTAGGTCCTGAGCAGACTTTGCTAGGACTATTCTCCAGGAGCGCTTGGACTCAGGTTATTCTTCTGTCTACCTTTCTTTCTAAGATCTGGTATTGATCCCATATAGCTTAGACTACTGCAACAGTGGTCTAATGATGAACATAGAACAGTTGTGTATGTAAACTTACCATAACAGTAGATGTATGAATAGGTTGCTGTTGTAGTAGCTATACCCCCCTTTGTTTTTTGCTATTTATGTGCCAAGGCATGGGATTTTTATTATTACTGTTCCAATCTGGCAGAACTTCTATCTTCTGAGACAAGAAAGCTCTGAAGTTTTGTAATCCTAGCATCTGATTTTATACCGTTCTTCTTGAGCTGGACTTCAGTGGCTAGGGCATGTGGAAGGTGTCCTAACACTTTGTAAGTTGTCTGACTGGTCTGATCATCGGCTGGACATTCCATATAATTTAGGCTACTGCAATGGTGAACTATTTGAACATCTACTGTTATGGTAAGTTTAATTATACAACTGTCCTTTGCCTGTGTTCATACAAAATAATCTCTGCTGTGACGTCATCTATGGCATAAGGCGGTGAGATGCATGGACTTATAATCATCCAGAGCCATACAGAGTTACTCTTTTGTAGTGGAGTCACAGTGGCTGTTCTTCAGGCATCAGGTAAAATCCTGTGGACATGCTGAGGTAGAACAGTTAAAGTACAGGGTAAGATTGATGCATGCCTGACATTGGTGAAAATGCTGCCTGGTATGTTGTTGGGCACTCAGGAAGTATTCTTTCTAGCCTTGATAGGGATTCTAAAACTTTTTTCCAAAATGATTTTGGGGGATCTAAATTTTCAGGGACAGTGAGAGCAACAATGTGGGTAGGCAGGGTACAGTTAGCACTAACTTGTCTGCTAATTGCCTATCAGATCAGAATGTGTAATTTAAAATTAAATGCAAAAAAGTGCAGCACTGTCACATTTCGTAAGCAACCCCTACCACTCAGCACAGAACATAAACAACACGTTTCCAAAATGTGAATCTTGTTAAATTCTTTGTAACTTTGGTTGACAATGCCCCCTCCTGTGCTCATCATGTAATAACAGTAGTCAGAAAGTCATTCTAATTTGTACTGCTAATTGCTAAAGCAATACCATCCAGATCTCAAGGGTCTGTATTAGATAATCGAACTTTCAAAAGTTCAACTGTCATATGGTCGGCACCATATGATCAAACTTTTAAAAGTTTGAAAATCTAATAAAAAAAAGCTACAAAAATAAACTACCTGAATGTTTTAAGCGCTCTTTAAATATACCAACTCTGAGATTGCACTATAGTGCAGAAAAGGGAAATCTTCCCATTCTTCCATTCTGCACTGTATGGAGATCTCCGTTAAAATGTTCAAACTTTCAAAAATTCGATCATATGGTGTCGACCATATGGCAGTCGAACTTTTGAAAGTTTGATCATCTTATATAGACGCAATCTAAAGAGGTCTTTGTCCACTTATAGTCATCACTGATGAGGACAATTACTTAATACAAAGCCCCTTTGAGATGTACCTCACTAGACATATCAAACAACTAGAAAGACCCCAGTGTCTCCTAACTAAGAAGATCAAACCCTAATCCACTAGAAAAGACTGGAAATACTGTTCCTTTATTCAGTATCTTATAGAGTTCTGAGGGGACATCTGTGGCTTTCCTCCTGGATCTCTTGTATCTCCACAAATCAAATAATCCCACAATTACCAGAACCAGGGATTTAAATTATCATTAGCAAATAAAACACTGTGGAAAGAGAGGTTCACTGTGCAGTGCCTTCCTCACTTCTGGAATAGACTCCCCTGGCAAATCAAGCAGTGTGATACATTATCTTTCTTCAAATAGGAACTGGATGATTAGCTGGGTATTCACAAATTCACTCCTGGCTTGACTGGCCTAGCCCTCCTTGAAAAAAGAGGTACAGTCTAAGAGTGGATATTTGGAAGGCATAAATGGTCACAAGACTCAGTTGCCTTGTATTTCCTATGACTCTTATGAGCAGTAGGGCTCCCTTACTTTTAATATCTCTAATTATCTTGTAGCTGACTTTGGGCTTCTATGAGTCTAAGAAACAAACCGGTCAAATAAAAATAAATAAATGCTAGGGGAATCTACCCAATGTAGAACTGTATTATCTGACATCAGGGACACACTGCAGGGATCACTGCTGGGATTTTATTTTCTGACATCCTGATCTCTATAAAGTGTATGCTTTTTTGGGCTGCCAGTCTTAAGGAAACCTGTGCCAACATAGGACAGCTTGCCAAACCCCTAGCAATCCATTATTCGTTTCTGCACCTTGCATAGATCAAATTTTAAGCCTAACTTTTGTTGTAGGAAAGGTCCCATGTTTCTTTGTTTTTTTTTAACTTCTTTATTAAATTATCACTTCAGACATAGGTACACATACATTAATCAAAAAGAAAACAAACCATATTAACATTTTCTCATTTACATACATTATATATTACATCTATGTTTTCTTTCTTTGCAAAAACTGTCCTTTAGTCCAACATTTCATATATTGCTCAGTTCTTGCCTTCCCTTAAACCACACTCATCCTCTTCCTGAGCAGTATTTTGCATATATTTTTATTTATTTTTTATTTTACATTTTTTACTGGGATAGTCCGACTGGACACATGTCCATTTACAGCGGAGGCCCGGGGAGAAAAGCTCCACATTCAGTACAGTACAGAAAATCAAATAGTTGAACAATATGATAACAATATGATCATCTATACAGAAGCAAAAAAATTGACAATAGATAAAAATACAACTTTTGATACAAAAAACAAAAATTTGACACTAGATAAAAAATACAACTTTTGATACAGAAACAGAAATTCACACTAGATAAGCATTATAACTGACTATAGAGACACTTACTCAACGAAAGCAAAGTAAAAAACAAAGTAAAACACAGAAAAAAGTAATGGATCAGGCTCGCAGCAATAGGTTTGATTCAGGTTAAACTCTTTTCGTCTCCCACACAATACACGGAGACTTCTTCAGACCAATAATATTGTGTGGGAGACAAAAAGCGCTTAACCTGAATTAAACCTATTGCTGTGAACCTGATCCATTGTTTTTTCTGTTTTTGACTATAGAGACAGACAGAGACTACTTACAAATTAATTAGTGGGTAAGTTTAGTATGAGCTAGTATAACTATTAGAAATTTGAGCAGAAAAAAAATTCTGATACTGTAGAAAAAATGCAATAGGTATAATTGGAAATGAAACTATCTGGGATGGTAGAAACAGAGGTTAGGTAATGCATGGACATAGCCAGGAGTTCATTAAGTGTAATTTAAGGAAGTTTATGAACAGTGTAATAGTGGAGGCAAAGCAGGGGGAAGGTTATTCCAGGATTTAGCTACATTATGGGAGAATAGTGCTTTACCTGCAGTGTTGTTAGCCTTAGAGATACAAAGGAGTGATTTGTCAGTGGAGTGAAGGGGACGATTTGATTTGTAGGGCATGAGTAGGTGACTTAGTGCAGGGGTTCTATCAGGATGTCTCACATTATTGTAGGCAATGATTAGTTGATGGTAAATGAGTAGCTGGGGAAATTATAGCCATTGTAGTTCCTTTAGAGCCTGACAGTGATGGGTTCTGAAGGTGCAGTTATTAGCGAACTTGGCAATTTTGTTGTAACATGTCACAAGTCTAGTAAGATCATGTTTTCTGATATAGGTAAGGATTGGTGCCGCATACATTAGAGTGGACAATAGATGGGTTTGGGCTAGGGATATTCTTGCTTGTTTTGAGAGAAAGTTTTTGTGTCTGTATAGTGTTCCCATTTTTTATGGACTTTTTTGATGGTTTGTGAAATGTGGACATCAAACTGCAGGTTTTTGTCAATTTCTACACCAAGGAGTTTGGTGTGATCAGAGGGGGGTGATGATAGTACCATTTTTAGAAGTGATTGAGAAGGTTAGAGAGGTGGGAATAGATTTGTTGGGGGTGAAAAGAACCAATTTAGTCTTTTTGGGATTTAGGATAAGTTGGATCTGAGTAATCCAACTTTCCACTAAGCTAAAGGAATCCTGAGTGAGTTGTTGTAATGTGGTAAGTGAGGGTGCAGAACAGATAAGAGTCAAATCATCTGCGTACTGTATGAGTGTAGCAGGGTGGGTGGAGGTATGAAGATTGTTAATGAAAATTGAGAAAGAAGAGGACCTACTATAGAACCTTGTGGTACACCTATGGTTGTTGGGAGTAGAGGAGATAGTATACCTTGCCACTGGACAGACTGCTGCCTGTCTGACAGATAATTTTTAAACCAGGCAATAGTTGGAGAAGCAAAGGTTAGAGAGGCAAAGGTGTCTAGAAGTAGGGAGTGTGAGACCATATCAAATGCTTTTGAGAGGTCTAAAAATATAGCAGATACAAAGTTGTTGTTTCTGTGTTGGTTTACCAGGTTAGTAAAAGAGAGAAGAGCAGTTGTGCTATGATGTTGGTGGAAGCCATGTTGTGTGGAGGAGAGAAGATTGTGTGAGTTTAGAAAATTCATTACTTGAGAGTAGATACATTTTTTGAGTACTTTAGATAGAGGGGACAGAATCACAATTGGACGATAATTAGAGAAATCATAGGAATTACCACCTTTGTGAAGTGGAATAATATATGCAACTTTCCATAGTTGAGGGATGTAGGCTTCCTGTATGGAGCGATTGATAAGGATGGATAGAGGGTAAGATATGGACTCAAAAGCTACTTTTAGGAAGTTAGCAGGTAGATTGTCTGCAGAAAGGGTGGTAGGCTTCAGTTTTAGGAAGAATTTTTTAATAGTAGAGGTAGGAACAGATGAGAGAGTAAAGGAGGGGATGCTATCATGGTATTTTGTTGAGATATCTGAAAGTTTGTTTTTGGATAGTTGGGAGGATAAAGTCAGGATAGATTCTGTAAAGTGTTGATTAAATTGGGAGGCTATGTCTTTAGTATTGGTGGAGGTGGGAGTTGGAGTGGTGGTTTTGCCTGGTTTTAACAGTGAGTTGATAGTATGCCAAATCTTTTGAGGGTCTTTTGAGTGATTATTTTGGGCAGCAAGGAAATAATTCTGTTTATCCAGTTTGGTTTGTTTGTTGGCCTGATTTCTGAATTGTTGATAGTTTTGTTTTGCTTTCTCTTTTCCACATTTTCCAAGCCTTGTATCTTCACTTCAGTAGGGCTCTTGTGTCCCTACTTAGCCATGGTGCATAATTTGTCTTAACTCTAACTTTCCTAATGTGTGCGACTAAATTTAGGACATTACTGAAAGTGCTATTAAAGTAGTCGATGGCCTGGTCTAAACTTAGGGTTTTAAGTTGTTCCCAGTTACATTGTTTTAGAATGGAGTTAAGATCCTGTATATTTAGTTTGCGGTCATCTCTGACTTGTCTAAAAGCTATGGGATTAGCTAAGTTGATGCATTTATGAAGGAGAACTGTGGAGAGATTGTCACTTAGTGTCTGGTAGGCATCCTGTCTGGTTGTTTTGTTTGGGGAAATTGACTAGCGTCCAGTCTAATATGGATTTTTTTTTGTTTGTTTTTTTATCTATTCTAGTGGGCTCTTAGATGAGTTGGGAAAAACCAAAGAGATTGATGTGGTTAGTGGGGTTGTTAGAGTTACATGCTAACCAGTCAGTATTGTTCCCACAAATTCCATTTATTTCTATGTAATTTGTTTTCTTTTTTTTTTTCATTTTCTAAAGATCCTATTTTGAGTTTTTTCATCTATTTTACAATATTCAATACTGCAAATAAAGCTGGATTTGATTTTGATTTCCATTTTTCAATAATTGCTTTTTGGTACCCGCTGGAAGTAAACATGATACATCTAGGCAATTCAAATCCTGTATCCCATCTCAAAAGAATCATTTCTTTAGCTATACTATTTGCTCACTAATATGAGCATAGGACTGTGCAGGGAATTTTAAAAGTCTTCCATTTCATTACAGTCCCAAAACATATGTTCCCAGTTAACTCTTTCTTCCCTATCACACCTCTAACTTGCCATCTACCTGAGGAAAATTTATTTGGAGTTTGCTTGGCTAATAAAAATACTTATGCAGACACTTCTAGGCAAAAATCCTAAATCTTTCAGACATTGTTGCATATTTGGGAGCCATATATATGTTCTCCCATTGTTTCTTGTGAATTGTTACCCAGTCTCTCTTTCCAATCTTTTCTAGCCTCCTCTAATCGATTCCTATAGCTATCATGCAGTATTTTATATGCTTTACTAATTATTCCTTTTTTTAATAGCAAGTTTTGTTCTATATTCAACTAAAAACTTTACCACAACAAGTATTTCACTTAGGATTCTCCTATTCCTTTCTCTCTTGCTATACTCTGATACAAACTGATAGGGAAGACAGTCTCTAACCTGCAGTACAAATTCCTTCTTGGCCTATTCCCATACTATCACATTTCCCTCTCTAGTCATTTGCTTCCAATACATTGGTTCCTTTGCCATCTTTCTCTAGAAAATTCCAGCCCCCTCTTGCCTATTCTCTGTGCTCCCAATTGAAGTCAGCCCTTTCGACAGAATTTCCTTTCTCCATTCTCATGCTGGCTTAGTTCTTAAAATAATTTCTGCAAGCACTTGTATATACTAACTCCAAGATTGCCATACCTCGGAGAAAAGGTAATATTCTAGGAAATGGCCATCTTTCTGGCTTTCAGTCTCCATGTTTAGGGACTTACTCTAGTGCAGTCCAACATTTCAAATGATTACTGTATTTCCAACTGTTTGTCTTACATGCTGTTTGACAGGATGATCTTTTATACAGTTGTTTATTCTCATCTACATTTGAAACTAGGTCACATTTTTCAAGATTTTTTTTTGCTTTAATGAAAACCCTCAAACAAAAAACTAAATACATTTTAAGAACAAATTCATTAACTTAGAAGAAATACACATAACTATGTACATATTCAACAAATGATGTTTAACCCTTTGGATAGAAACAATTGCCCCAAATCAACAGCTGCACCCACAGACATCACCTAATCTGAAATTAAGGTTACCCATGCTAAAGTGCATGTTACAACCTGTGTTCCCACTTACCCTGATTACTGCCTGTTCTTTTCTTCGTTCTATCCCCCCCAGATGTGAAAAAAGTTTGCATGCTTTTGGAAAATATTAACTTTTAGCCCTATGAAAAAAGTGCACTGGATACCTTTAAATAAAACTAAATTGTGTACTGTTATATTAATTACATTAAAGTATTAAGGTCAAAAAGGAGGATACTGTCTCTTATTCACTTCCCATAATATCAGATTTTATTTTTTTACTGAACTGCTTGCCATTGAATTTTTAAATGTTGCATCTCTCTTAGCTAAGATTGTCATGTATTCTCAAGATTAATTGATTGCACCCACAGACAGCTCAACTCTATGTAAAAGTAGTCAGCAATGAGAAAAAAAACTCACCAACAACTTTGCAGAGACATTAAGGAATCTTTGTAAATTTCACTCAGAACATAATGTACAGCATTTCTCTACCCAGCTGCCATCAGCGGCAGACTTCATTTCTCAGCATTTCTTAAAAAAAAAAAAAAAAAAAAAAAAAAAACAAGCTAACATCTTTGCAGATGCAAGAAACTTAGCATTTTCACGTTTTTCATCATTTTCTCTTATTTTTCAAGGTTATTTTCTTACAAAAAACATGTTTGCTGCTGATTAATTCCCATTAACACATGCGATTAACAAGGAAAATTATCGGTGATTTAAATTTTTAATGCAACAGCTATGTGCATTATTTAATTCACACATTGTTAAATCAGCTTCCTATGTTGTTTAAGATCTTCCTTTGTGAGTGATAAATGGAAGCTGGTTCAAATGATTCAAATGGAATGACTATTCATCAGTGGCAAGATCATGAGGAATGTATGGGAAAGTGATTACTTTTGAATTGGTTCAAAATGGAATCAAAGTTGGAAAGAACAGTTTTGAATAGAAAGTTTGTTTTTAAAACTAGTGATACCATGGTTTGCAAATATTTCAAGAAAGAGTTTAAATATCATCGTAGAAATTTGTCACTGAAATTATCACCTGCAAACCAGGCATGCATTTATTGCTCACAACGAGTCATCAACATTGACCGCATTGTCTACTAAAGTTGAATCAGCGCATTGCCAGATTACATTAGTTGAACTTCAGGAGATGGCAAAACCAATGGATCCAAGGAAATACAAGAACATTACTAACGCCATTGCAAGATGGATTGTTGAGAATAGTTAACCCATTAACATTGTCACCGATGATGGTTTCCAGGACATTATTCATGTGCAATGGAAATTTATCTACTTTGCCTTCCAAGTTCATCATTAGCAATTGAATTGACACTCTGAATGAGCAAGAGAGACAGAAAAAGTCAGGTTATGTCAGGAGTTGAATTTGTAGCACTAACGACTGATTATTGGTTGTCCATGGCTAATGATAGCTACCTTGTCATTATTTGTCATTTCATAGACAAAGATTGGGTTTCTCACTTCTTTGCACTGTTGCGTTAATCAAACTGAAGAACAACACTATTCAGAAAACTGAGCAGAACACTTTTCATCAGTGGTGAAATCATAGGGAATTTATGAGACAGTAACTACTTTAGGCACAGAAAATTTATTTATTTATTTATTTTATTTTTATTTTACATTTGTTGACCGGGATGGTCCGTCTGGATACATGTCCATTTTCAGCGGAGGCCCAGGGAGAAAAGCTCCACATAGTCAGGAAATTACATACATGTTACATAGGGTACATATTTTATCCTTTGTTAATTTGAGAGGAGACACCATAAAGTATTTAAAAAAAAACAATTGTGAATAAGAGACACAGACCGCGACATACGTTTTCTCTTTCTAGGCTGTCCGTTTAGCATAGTTTAAAAGATTTTCATTTAAGAACAATAATAAAAAGATTCACAAGGAAAATCTGGGGTGGGCCAGTTGAGAGAAAGGTCCATAGGTTAATTATTTGGTTAGACCTGAAAAAGAAAGAAATTTGTTAGCTGAGGAAGAGTTAATTTGGGTTTGAGCATTGGCAAAGCCAGTGTGACTTGAAATGGTGATTTAGCCTTTTTTTGAATTGGCATAGGGAAGTAATACTGGTGAGGCTGGGAGGAAGGGAGTTCCATATTTTACTGATGGCATTGGCAAAGAGTGTATCACCCCCTGCGTTGCTGGATTTGACTGTTTGTACTAGTAGCTTGTTTGAAGAGCATAGACTATTGAGATTGTTGTAGGGTTTGATTAAATTTTTCAGTGCAGGAGTGTTGTCGGGTTGTTTGAGAATTTTAAATGCCTCTATAAGCTGGCTCTGCTGAAGAAGGTTTGGAAATTCTATCCAACCAAGGTTTTGTAGGTTAATACAGTGATGGGTCCTGTAGGGCATGCCGGTTGCAAATCTGACAATATTATTATAACAACATGATAGTTTATTAAGGTCAGATTTGTTAAGATTAGTAAACATGGGGGAGGCATATAGGAGGGTAGAGAGAAGATGTGAGTGGGCAACGGACATTTTTGCAATTGGAGTTAGAAAGGATTTAATTCGATATAGTGATCCAAGTTTCTTATTAACGGTTTTGATAGTCTGATTGATATGGATATCAAATCTAAGTTTATTATCAATGGTAACTCCTAATAGTTTAGTATAGGAGTCGGGGGAGATAATTGTTCCATTTTTGGATTGTATAGAAAAGGATGCGGGTGTGGTCTTGTGGGTGGGGTGGAATAGTAATAATTTGGTTTTATTTGGGTTCAGAATCAGTTGACGCCCTGATAGCCAATTCTCTACTGCCATGAAACAGGATTGTGTTTTGAGTGATAGGTTGCCTGGAGATGCATCAGAACAAACTAATGTCGAGTCATCTGCGTATTGAATACAGGTGGCGTCAGGGATGGCTTTGTAAAGGTCGTTTATGAAGACTGAAAAGAGAAGAGGTCCCAGTATAGAACCTTGAGGAACCCCTATGGTATTAGGTAGGAGGCTAGAGAGCTTATTCTGCCAGAGTACAGCTTGTTGCCTATTAGAGAGATAGGCATGAAACCAATCCAGGGTTTGGTTGTCTAAATGGAGATTTTTTAGAGTGTCATGAAGTAGTTGATGGTTAACCATGTCAAAGGCCTTTGATAGGTCCAGAAAGAGAACTGATGACATTTTTTTCTTATTCCGGTTTTGGTTAATTGTATCAGTAAAAGAGAGGAGGGCAGTGGTTGTACTATGGTGGGGTCTGAAACCATGTTGAGAACTGTTTAGTAGATTGTTCTGGATAAGATAGTAAAGAAGTTGTTTGTGTATACACTTTTCCATGATTTTGGCCAATGGTGACAATATGGCTATGGGCCTATAATTTGATAGTTCTGTGGAAGGGCTACCTTTATGGAGTGGAATTACATAGGATATTTTCCATATTGAGGGGATTGTGGATTCTGCTATGGTACGATTGATTAGTATGGTGATGGGGTAAGCTATGACATCTGCAGCTTTTTGTAAATATTCAGCTGGGAGAAAGTCTGCAGAGAGAGTGGTTGGTTTTAGCTTCTTCAGTAAGGATCGTATATAGGCAGTTGAGACAGGTTGTAATTTGAAGGAGGGTTCGGACTTTTGGATGGTATCTGTTTTAGGGGAGCTGGTAGCCAGCAGTTGGTTAGCTAAGGATTGTATAGTGTCAGTAAAGAAGGTATTAAAAGTATTGGCTACTTCATCTGGGTTTTTATCACATAGTTTTTCTGGGGTAGGAGTTGAGGATTTTCCTGGATGGAAAAGATTGTTTAGACCCGCCCAGAACTTTTGAGGGTTGTTTTGGTGTTTATATTGTAGTTGGCAGTAATAATTTTTTTTGTCAAGTGATATGACTTTTTTTGTTTCATTTCTTTGCTGTTGGAATTTAATGCGGTCTAGGGGTGACTTGGTTGTATGCCATTTATCCCAGGTTTTATTTCTAAGTTTGATTAGGGATTTGGAGTCTTTTGTTAGCCAGGGTGCAATATGTGTTTTAATTTTCATTAATCTTTAGGGCGTGAGACTCAAGTATGGCTAGGAATGTGGTATTAAAACTGCCTAAATACTTAAGCTGCCCAGTTGTGGGATTTAAGTTCCAAAAATTTTGTAAGGTCAAAATGTTTCCTGTTTCTAACTGACCTGTACATGGGCGGATTGGAGCATATCACCTTGTTTTTAGGTAATGAGGTGGTCACTAAGGTCGTTTGGAAGGGTCCCAGACATGTACATGTGGGGTTGACTGTTTATAAGGATCCAATCTAGGATACTCTCTTTTTGGTTATTATTACCTATTCTAGTGGGGGAAGATATGGTCTGTGAGAATCCATGGAGATTTATATGCGTGGGTTGGACTCGGAGGAACATATATTCCAGTCAATGTTAACATCACCTAGAATAATAGTTTCTTGAGGGTAATTATTTGTTAGCCAGCTAAGAATGTTTTCCAGTGTGTTTTTTCTTTGTTTAGCTGTAGTTTTAGTGCTAATATTTCAGCGTTAGAGATCTGGGGTGGTTGTATGGGGTTGATGGTAACGTTTAGTGTGCTCTTGTAGAGTACAGCAATACCACCTCCCCTATATATATAACCAGGTGGTATAATCTCATTATCTTTGGTCCCTGGTTTTAGCCAGGTTTCTGTTAACAAATTATATCAGGGAGGTACATTGCTAGTAGGGCATGTAAGTTGTGTATCTTATTGTTTAGACTTCTTATATTTAAGTGGCATACTTGGAGGGAGTTGGATGATCTTAGAGAAAGTGGTTGGCTGTTAAAGATAGGGGTTGACATGGGGCCTGGGTTAGGGTGGATATCCCCATCTTTAGTGATGTTTTTTCTTAGATAATCTAATAGTCTCATGAGTTTAAGTAGTAGTTTATGATGCATGCAACGTGACAGCTGCTCTAGGAAGACTGCCATTTCAGAACATGCCCTGTGCAGCACACAACCTTCAATTGTATATAAGTAAAGCAGTTGCAGAGTCTGGAATTGAAGGCCTTCTAGCTAAATGCTACAAAGTTGTGGGACAGTTTTAACACAGCCCTGCAAACAGTGTTGAGTTGACAACACAGTAGGTGCAACTGTTATCAGTGACATAAGTTAATTCAGGATGCTCCCACATGTTGGAATTCATTTCTTCAGATGATTGAACAACTTCTAAACAACAAAGAAGCTTTGCTGAAAACTCTAGTGCAGCCAGGCCACAAACACAGGCTCATTCTACCAATGGAGACAGAGTGGGAGAAACTGCATCTGGTACAACAGGTTATCAATCCCTGAAGTTATGCTACAGAATTACTGGGTGGAGAGCAGTATGTTTCCTGCTCAATGATACTTGAAACCCTCAGCCACCTTGAAGTCAAAATGGTAGTATCTCATGATGACCCTGCCAGCATCATATGTTTCAAAAAGCATTTTTGACAGATCTAAAACAATGCAAACTGAACCTCAACCTTTTGTAGTTAGAAATTGGGACTGCACTGGACCCACATTTCAAAAATCTTAAATGTTTGTGAAAGGACAAAAGACATAAGGTTTGGCAAGAACTAGAAGTTCTTGTGGAACATTCTGATCAACATGGTAATCATCAATCAGAAGAACCACCCGCAAAGAGAATGTGAATGCATGAACTTTCATCAGACTCTGAAGATAAGCCACTGATGCCTATCTCCTCTGAGAAAGCAGTTGTTGAGCGATGCAGACTTGAAAAAAAATTGACATTGACTCCAGTCCATTGCAGTGGTGAAAACTACACAAGGACAATTACCTAGTCTTGGCTATGTTAGCCAGAATATATTTAGCCCCCCCCAGCCACTACTGTCCCTTGTGAATGCTTGTTTTCGGTGTCTGGATATGTTGTCAATAAAAAAGAGCATCCCTTGAACCAACTAATGTAAATAAACTGGTCTGCTTAAGCAACTGGTTGAAAAATAAAAGTAAGTGACAACATCAATGTCTTTTTTTTGCCTTGTCTTGTTTTTTATTCACTCTCAGTTTATATCAAAGTGCTAGACTAATATGCTCGAAGGAAAAATATTGATTAATGTGCAATTAATTTCAATTCAAAATTTTCATTGAGTGGTTAATTATGATTATTTTTTTTTAATCAAACAGCAGCCCTACATTAATCTAGATGGGTCTATATCATAAGCTCGAAGTCCAAAAAGAGCCCACGCTCTTTAATCGACACCATATATCCAAAATCCCAAAAAGTCGAACGTACAGAACAACAATTTTTTCCCAGGGAAAAAAAAAATCACTGTTCCAAAAAAAACAAAAAAAAAAACATCCAAACACAACAGAAAGTGGGGGGCTTCACCCCCACACCCCCCTACCTAAATTACCAACTCCAAGATCGCACCACAGTGCAGGAAATAGCAAAGTTGCGAGAATGGCCCGCCAATTTGTGTCCCTGTGAAAAAAATCGCTGTTCCGGCTGTTCAGCTTTATGGGACTTCGAGCATTTAGTGTCGATTAAAGAGTGTTCGCTCTTTTTAGACTTTGAGCTTTATGATATAGACCCAATCTAGACATACATCCTTATGAAAACAAAGGAAATTATTTTCTTAATTCTACCTACCAATCAGTGCACTTCAACACCCCAACTGTCACCACAGCAGCCAAAGATCACAGCTTTATATTAACTTAAACTTGCTTTTATCCATCCTTTCTTATAGTGTAAAGTTTATATTTCTTACCACTGAATGTAGACTTTAATAAATACAACAGTTTTAGACCGCCCATATTTGAATTTATCTCTGATTGTACCCTATACAAAACTTCAGTGTATGTATAATGAAATGTTGTATACAAATACTCATAGAAGCAAAATTGTTTTACTTACATTTACTTTTTTCCACATTAGTGTCCTTCAAAACATTAATGACATAAATTAGGGTATATGCTTACAGTCCACCCACATGTTTAACAATGTCAACAAAATTCCAGTCTTTCTCAGTCACTTGTTCTTGTAAAGCCATATTTCATAAATGTGATTAATGCTTTATAGTCTCCTATTTATTTACAAATTTCAGTGGTGCTGGTCTTCTTAATGATTATCTTCATCTCTTAGCACCAGACATTAGTCTGTCTATGAACTTTACTGTCAGAAAAGGTGTGAAGCAGCGTGCTCTTCTGCTTGCTGGCTCACTTATTTCCTTCTTATCCTTTTTTATTTCCTCCTTAACCTGTTTTGCTTCCAAAAAATGAGTTGATCCTCCAGAAAAAAGTATTTTAAAAGGAAGGCTACATTGTAAAAATGTAGAATTTGCAAATATGTTATGCATTAGAAGAAGTGGCTGATAAACAGCATGTTCCATTTTGTGAATATCACATAATCTTGCACCAATGCAAACGTAAGTTGCATCAGTTGTGGTGATATTTGTAACAAGTGATGTCCTTCCATTCATGTGTTGCTGTATAATTAACTTCTGGGATTCCTTGCCTTGGGTAGCCCAACGGCTTTAAGGTATGCTGTATGTCACATGTATGCTCCTCGCATAGTTTAGGGCATACAGGTAACAACCGGATGTACCATCCTCAGAACTTCTTTGCCACCAATCTGAGTGCATCTCTCGATTAGCGGTCTGAACACCTACATCTCTGCCACAAGTCTGGATGCATCTCTCGATCATCAGTCTGAATGCATACATCCTATTTTTTGGTTTCCCAGTCTTTGCAGATAAGTGCCCCATTGGGGTTTCACTTTTTCTTGACTTTCAGTTGCTTCTGGAGGTTCATGTCATCCATGAAGGGTAAATGCCAGTGCGGGAGACAGATTCTCGATAAAGACTGCCACGGTCAATTATTTCCAAGGAGCCTAGGGATGTTCCTCAGATTTTAATTAGGGAAGAAGCCCCTACTACTGTTATTGAATGTTGTCCTGGGTCATAGCCTTCTAAGTTTTACACAGCAGATGTCCCATTAAAGAAGAAATGAAAAGCTAAACATGTCTCTACTGCTCCTTGGGATTCACAGAGTGAGTGGCAAGCCTTCACTCATGGTTTGTTTAATGGTTTGATGGCACTGGAACCTCCTCAGGGGATTCCCCTTGGTCCTCTACTCCACTTAAAGGGAGAGTGTCAAAGATGCAGCTTTCAGAACACTTTTTAATTTTTTTACACTTATGCATACCTTAAATTATATACAGTTAACTATTGTACCTTGTCTGCACATTTCTGTTTTAATTTTGTATAAATTCACTTTTTGTGCTTCTGGAATGTCCCGCTCTCAATTCTGACAGGTAGTACCACCCACAGTGTGATGTCACTATACACACCCTTTCCCTGTCTTCAGTTCTTTAAATGTGACCCTGCTTCACCTTTCCAGGCTTGTTTTTATTCCCAGTGGAAAACAGAAATTATGTTGCTTTGGTTCTCACAGGCACAGATCTCTGCCCATGTCTGCTCTAGCCTTGGATCCAAACATCAACTTAGCCTATGAAACTTGTTTCCTGAATTCAGTTACTTCCCTTCATTTAAATAATTTCGATAGAATTCACTTACAGAAACTTTGTGCTTTACAATAATAAAAAAAAAATAGTTATAAAATTAAAAAAAACCTTAATTGCCTAAATACAGCAATCTATTTGCATTGTAGTATTATTCTTTAGATTGCTTCTTTGCCATGCCTCCTAACCTGTCTGCGAAAGATTCAGACTGAAAGTGAAAATCAAAAGACCCAAAATCCTGAACAAATTTTAAATATTACTCTAATTCTTTTAATAGTATAAAAAGATTTCCATGAACGAACATTTTCTGAGAAACAGTAAGACACCTCAATGGGGCACTGTAGAAGTTGAAACTTCAGATCCATGCCTCGGACCAAGAGATAACTCGTTACTATCACAGCTCCCACTACAGCATCATGTTTTTTAGAAGTCTGCTTACACCTTGTCCCAGTCACTCTTTTGTTCCCTGCAAATGAAAAAGTCTGCTTTTGCATCCTGTGCAACCATACGTAACAGAACTTCTTTGCTTAAAGACCCAGTTTTAATTCTTTGTTATAGGATGCAATTTAATGCTAATGGTGTGTTTATTGATTTGCACTGCTGCAGTAAATGCATTCATTAGTTCTTGGGAACACCTGCAGGTGCTTGTAGTGCCGTTGCAATACAATTTTTGATGCACTTTTTTATCTAGATTATGTTTACTGTTTGTTATTTATTATTTACTCTAATTCATGCTGCATTCATGAACTTTAATTCTTATAGAGCAGTAACATATTTGCATTGCACATCAGCATTTACAAAGAAATTTTGATTTGTAAATGCTGGTTTGCAAATGTGGTGTGCAGTGCGCGATTCCAGTTATTATAAAATAGCAGAACTTTAATTTGCAGTTGTACAATTTTTCTTCATTCCAGTTGTAACTTCATAACTAATGGTACTAAGAGCTCTTGGTTTAATTGAAGTTTGCACACTAATTCCAACAGTATTTTTCTTTCTTTTTGGAGGGGAGGGTTGTATAATACCACATGCTGCAGTCAAAGTTCTGCAGTTTTCATTTTTTTTTCTTGCATTAGTCATTGTTCAGTGCTGTTGGACTACATAGCAATATCATAGCTCTCAACTCCTTACTTCCAAAATCAGGGACAAATCCAGAAATAATTAGGAAAAATAAGGGGCATTTTAAAACAGTACTTAGAACGTGAGACGTTGGCAAGAGTTAGAGAATGTGAATTAGCATGCGTTTCAGAAGTAAAAGAAGTCTGTAACTCTAAGTATTGTTATTAAGTAAATCCACCTCTTTTATCCCAAAATCATCAGTGTTAGGAGGAATTAGGAGGGAAAGATAAATATGTTAGCTAAACTCGGGAACATTTGAAAGATAAGGGTAGCAAGGTGCAGTTTACATTCTAGTGTATATTCTGATCAGAATTCTGTGATTGTGTTCTATCCTATTATAGTCTACAAACAAAACTAGAGAATGCTGAATCACTGCCTATTGAATATTAACTCACTCATTTTTGTTTTAAATTATAGTCTACAAAATGATTTATAAAGTAAAACACTTTGGCCAGTGATGAACAGAGCATTGCTGCCACCACTATTCTGTGCCTGTCAGCTATCATTCACAGACTGGTCCATGTTGTTTGGGTTTTTACACACACACACACACACACACACACACACACACACACACACACACACACACACACACACACACACATACACACACTTATTGCATTTGTATATACACATAGCGATTGTATACATTAAAATGCTTTTCCCCAAAATTATACTGTGTGTGCAGTGAAAGAAACAATGTGCAAGGCCAAACAGCAGAATTCAAAATAATATGACTTGCTTTGCAAGAACAGTTAAGTTTGTTTGTCTTTTCGGCTTTTCCCGGTTAGGGGTCATCACAACAGAACTCCGGTCCGCTAATGATTGGCAGTAGATTTTTATGATGCCGAGTTGCCAGCCTGATGCCCGACCTTCAGCAAAGGCACGCCCATTCATGCATATCTTTTGGAGGCCACTACAAGGCACAAAAAATAAACTGTAACAAAACATCTGTTTTGTACTTCTGTGACATCAGTAATACACATCTTAACAGTTAAGTGATGACCTTTTATTAAAAAGATTTCTTGTAAATATTCAGCTTAGATATTAATAATATATAGCTGTGGGCTTACTGTAAATGGAATCCTGCTACAGGACAAAGGAAGTTGACTTTCTGTGAGCTTTCAGATGCAGAAATAAATGATATAAAATACAGACACTTCAAATGATGCAAAGATTACGCAGAGAGACTTTTTGTGAAGTCTTCAGATACCCTAATACGTTTATTCAAACTCCTAGTGGTCATCCCTACATAAAAATGTTGGCATCTGTCACAAACCGCCACATAGACCCCCCCCCAGTCTTACAGGTGTGAACTCCATTGACACCTATGGTGTAAGGAATGTGTGGCAACTCAATATAAGGTCCTTCCAGAATGAATCTGTGCATACCTCAGTCATAACACTTATACATCCCATGGGATTTGTCAGAAACCATAGCATATGTCAGACTCATGTCTCTACCTTTCTCTAAGAGGGCCTTCATATTAAAACTATTCTTGTAAACAAACTTAGGTCTGGGTCCTACTGCTTGTGAAAGATCCTTGTTTCCTTCTATAATTTTCCAATTATGTTCAACTATTTTCCTCATGTTAAAATTATCAACTGTCATAGGCATACTAAAATCAAATGACTGTTTTTCATTACCCATTTTACCAAATTTGTAAGTGGCATCTTTTTTAAAAGTGGGGGATATAAAAGTTCCTTTTTGTTCCAAATGTCTTGCACAAATTCCCTTAGGTAACCTTCACTGTAGCCTCTGTCACAAAATAATTTTATGATATAATCAAATTTATCTTTCAATAAATGATCATCGCTAGTCATTCTGCTTGCTCTGATCAATGGTCCGTTGGGAATAATTTTCTTAATAAATTTGGGATGCTGACTAGTAAAATGTAGGTATCTGTTGTTGAATACATTTTTTCTATGGATCTTACTTACAAAGTTATTACCAGAATGATCCTAATATAAATTTACATCCAAGTAATTGACATTGGGCAGGATTCACGAAACCTCCGTGTAAGAGTTAATATGTCTTACACGGAGGCTGCAGTTAAACGGTGTGATGTCAGCATGCCATGCATATTCATGAGGGCATGCTGAATCACACCCTAGGCTAACACGGTCCGTGTAGCAAAGTAGGGGGCGTGTCCGCATGGCGAGTTCTGCAAAGGGACACGCCCCCAGAAGAGTCAGAGTCCTGAAAGTAAACTCCCACGAGCGAGTCCGCGGAAATGTCAAGAAACACAA
The DNA here is from genome assembly GCF_019279795.1 of Protopterus annectens. Taxonomy (NCBI): domain Eukaryota; kingdom Metazoa; phylum Chordata; order Ceratodontiformes; family Protopteridae; genus Protopterus; species Protopterus annectens. Next base: position 1,128,726,477 of record NC_056731.1, on the reverse strand, counting down.
CACCACACATGCCCTCACAGACTATAAACCCAACAGTAATGTAAAACGTAAAAATAACAGTTTAATTTTTTTTTTTATAATTTCAAAAATGTTTGCCCATAGTTGCGCTCATTTGCACGGGTGTCCCCTCCGCTCAGCCACAGTTAGCAGTCATGAAAAGCATATAAGATCTAAATATGCAAATTAAGCCAAGTAGCAATAGGGTAGCGGTAGAGACATTGGCCAAAGAGGAGGTAGTCACGGTTCGAGCCCCAACAACATCATTTTCTATTTTTAGTGAAATAAGCATGAAACAATCCCCTGACATATATGTATATATGAATATATCTCTCTCTCTCTCTCCCTCTCTCTATGTCTCTCTCTATATATATATATATATATATATATATATATATATATATATATATATATATATATATACTGAGACAGGCACATGTGTGCAGATGTATTGCAACAGGTGCCTGGTGACAAAAGCATGGACTGAACACCAGTGTGGATACTGGAATACCATACCCCATTCCAAAACACATATGAGTCACCCTGTGTAACTGTTTGACAGGAGCAAGTACAATCACATTACATGTGTCCCAAGGGGCAGGGTAGCATAACACTATGCTGCCCTAGGCCCAGGGCCAATAGCATAGTACCTACCTATGACACAATGCACACACACATGTACTCATTGCAATACCAACTATGTGAGGTGGAATGAGTGTGCCACTGACTCTGTGCAAGGTCTGTAATGGTGTGATTGCTCAGCATGACTTTGTGTCTGTCATGGTAGTGTGTGTCCTCGGTGTAAGGCCAGAGAAAGCTGTGTCATTTATTGGGATACAAACATACTACATTGCCATATGTTGTGCTGTGGTTCCCTGTATATGACTGCGGTGTAGGTAGTAGTATGGCAGCAAAGACTAGGGTGCATTACTATTGAAACTGTAACTGTGCATTGCATGGGATGACAATATTCCCCATCCATTAGCTTGATACATACCCCCAGTGTGAGGTTGTGCATTGGACCTCAAACAGTGTGCCGAGTGCTGTTGTATACTTGTTTGTTGTATGGAGTGTGGCAGGCACTGTCACACAGTTTTTGGCTGAGCACTGATATGTGTTAATTTACATGTGAATCCCCTGATAGACAGACAGATGCTATATATGGCAGTTCAGTGATAGCAGTACAGTAGAGTATTATGTGTGCCATATTACTTGCTCACATATTTTTCTTTTCCTTCCAGGGCGATGGTGCATCAGCGCATCCCCTGTTATTCAGCTGCAGAGGATGAGGAGATACACCAGAGCCTGGTGCGGGATTTTTCAACACTCTTTTCCTGGACCAGCCAGAACCAGCAGGAGAGGGCTGCACTGTGGCAAGAACTTGTCCGTCGGGTAAATTACATAGGCATGCATAATCGGACATATGAGCAGGTATGCCATCACTGCAGTGATTTAATTATAAATGTCCGTCAGCGTGTGTCTGATATCCACAGGCAACAGCTTGCCACAGGTGGTGGGGCACCTATCCACCCCCCCTCACCAGACTGGAGAAGCTCCTCCTAAGTGTTGTGGCTCCAGCCCAACAACAACAACATCCACAGACATGTGTAATGATGGAGGCTGGAGCCACACAGCATGTGGACATGGAGTGTGCAGGTAACATGCCATATCTGTAGTTGACTGTTCTCTGCACTAATAGTTTATGCATGTGTGAGATGTGTACTGTGTGTGTAGCTGTTATCCTGGAAATTCCTGTGCAAGATTGATATTCTCAATATCATCAGTACACCTGTGAAAGCCAACTGTTGTACTACTGTACTGTATCATACTCACAGTATCAATGGCACAGTTGTGCCCACTGACAATAACTGTCTTATTTGTGCAGGTCCCTCTGGAGTAACAGCAAGGCAGCCAATCCATGCTGGTGAGTGTGTAATAACAATACTATTAATACTAATGATAATAATAGTAATAATACCCTCAAACAGACTGTGTATGTGTTGGATTGCAGGTGTGTGTGTGTGTGTGTGTGTGTGTGTGCGTGTGTGTGTGTGTGTGTGTGTGTGTGTGTGTGTGTGTATCTCATGTACTGAGGAGTGTGCATGTGTGCATGTGCCCATGTGTGCATGTGCCCATGTGTGCATGTGTGCATGTGCCCATGTGTGCATGTGCCCATGTGCCCATGTGTGCATGTGCCCATGTGCCCATGTGTGCATGTGCCCATGTGTGCATGTGTGAATGTGCCCGTGTGCATCTGTGGTAACATTGTGTACACATTGTAAACTGTGTTTCCTGTCTTCCTCTCACAGGTTCTGGTGTTGCTCTGGTGGAGTGCAGCAGGGAACCTGAAGCCACTGCTGGGGATAGTGATAATGATGATACATGTGTAATGGCACAGGGAGGTGTGACAGGGTCTGTTGTTGGTCAGCCAATCGACAGTACACAGCAGTCAACCCCATCACTGCGCACAGTCATCCTGCCAATACATCCATTGTCACCAATGTCCTTAGCTGAGGGACAGCATACAGTGGGCATTGACCAGGGTAATGTGGTATCAGTGGCACATGCATCCCCTCACAGCAGCCATGGCCAGAGTCCTGACATGGTACCACACAGGCAGATGTCCAGGGGTTCTCGTGGGAGCATCCGTGGTCATACTGCCCCTGTCAGACGTGCCCACAGAGGTCTTTCAACCTCAGCTATGTTCCGGGCTGTAATGCAGGCACAGGCACGTATGGAATGGTACACCAGACAGGGTCTGAGGGAGCTTAGAGCACATTGCACTGCTATGAATGACACTATGCGTGATGTTGCGGCTGCCATCCGTACTGTCGGCGAGGTCATTGACAGATGTTGGGGGGACACATTAGATCTGTTCCACAACTACATGTCCATGAGCCAGGGCAATGCAGGACAGTTGAGGCATCAACGTGGACATATGCCAGCAACATCAGCAGCTGGCAGTCATCGCGGACGACAACAAACCCACAGCTGCTCCCATAGTGCCAGTACCAGTCCCAGCAATGCTGGGTCTGTGCTGTCATCAGACCACCCTAGAAGACCATGTGCATATGGCTCTGGACAGTCCCAGCAGGGACATGTGTCCAGTCATCAACCAACTGCTTCTGATGACAGTACCCAGTCTGGCTTAGTACCTGATACTGTCCGTAGCACCCCTGCCAGGCACAGGTACCGTGTCCATGGCCAGAGACAGTGATCTGTATGACCTGGCAGGTACAGTCTGTGGCTGTCCACAAACACCCGTATATGGCAGCCATGAGGTGGAACTGTGTGCATGCATACACACATGCATAATGCTAACACCTAGGGCTAACACATACACACACACACACACACCGCATCAACATTGCCCCATGTTGTACGTCCCTCACTAACACACACACACACATACATGTTGATTGGATGTGTCAATGGCAGACTCGGGCATACCAAGTACACACCCTGTGCATATGATGAAACTGTGCCACCTCCTGCAATCTGTAACATTGATGCAGGAACAGGATAGCATGGTGCTGATGCACAGGGTGACTACATAGAACTGTAGTAATATTATCATGTTGTTAACAGTACAGTGTAATGATATCATTGTGGGTATATCCCAGCATGCCTGATGCATTCACAGTATGATTGTCATTGTAGTTTTTTATACACCACTGTTAATTACAACAGTGTAATGTCTGCACATCTTTGCATTCTGGTGGTAAGGCTGAAAACACAAACCCACCTACATAGGTAGCACAGGGGAGAAGAAAATGGAAGTAATGATACTCAATGCCAGACATGTAAACCGCAAGATGCATGCAGTCCAAACTCTACTCAGCATGGAGAATGTTGATATCTGTGCAGTAACAGAAAACAGGTTCAAGGCTCCCAAGAGCAACCTAGCACTACCAGGTTACACCTCATACCATGCTTGACAGCCCCAAAACATGGAACTAACTATGAAAGGAGGGTGAGTCTCAATAAATGTCAAGGATACCCACACCCCCAGGTTGTTGCCACAGCATGAAGCATCACAGACTATCCACGTGCAACTAACAGTGGGTAAAACTGCCTTCCAGTTCATAGCCTGCTACAGACCACCCTCCTAAACCCAGGAAACCCACTTGGCCTACTTAAGAACACATGAATATATGAAGGTGTCTCCAAACACCATTATATTGGGCAACTTCATCTACCCACACATAGACTGGGTGCATTACTGTAGCTCCAACACCCTAGGTGAAAGGTTCCTAGAATTCATAAACTCAAATGCTATGGAACAACTTGTTACCACTCCCACAAGAGGGGAAAACATACTGCACCTGATCATCACCAACATGTGGACTCTATGCTCCAGACCAGAAGTGTATCCCTCACTGTTAAGATGACACCATAGAGTAATCTCACTGTATATTCACATACCAACCGCAGCCCCTGCAAAGAAAACCACAGTGAAAATGGTGTGTAAAGCAAATTCCATGTATTCACATGAGGCAGGCTTCACACATGGGAAATATTTAAGGTCACAGGTACATATCTCTATGTGGCACACACATACCTCATGTGTGCATTGAAATTACTGTTATAATATATGCCATACAATAATAAAAGCAACACCCACCATACATTGACAAACTGTGTGACAAATACACACATGGCATTTGTAGGATTCAAAACCCTAACTAACTATGTTATGACACTTGAGAGAGACACATTAGCAGTGCACGTTATTCGAATTACTGGGAGGTTTCCCTTCCCCTGCTATACTTATAGGGTGCTGACATCATCAGTGTTTACAAAGAGGAATGTACATCATGTAGTGTGTTATTCCAGTTGCCAAAAGGGCCATTTCTTTCAAAGAGAATTACACACACCCTGCCCCCTGCCCCCAACCACACACACACACTGAGCATTTGCAGGATTCAAACCCCTATCTAACTATGTTATGACACTTGAGAGAGACGCATTAGCGGAGCACGCTATTTGAATTACTGGGTGGTTTTCCTTCCCCTGCTATACTTATAGGGTGCTGACATCATCAGTGTTTACAAAGAGGAATGTACATCATGTAGTGTGTTATTCCAGTTGCCAAAAGGGCCATTTCTTTCAAAGAGAATTGCACACACCCTGCCCCCCCGCCCCCAAACACACACTGAGCATTTGCAGAATTCAAACCCCTACCTAACTATGTTATGACACTTGAGAGAGACGCATTAGCGGAGTGCGCTATTCGAATTACTGGGTGTCTTTTCTTCTCCTGCAGTATTTATAGGGTGCTGACATCATTATTTAGAAAGAGGTATGTACATCTATTACTATCCATCAGTATGGGGGATAGCATATATATGCATTAACAGACGCCTACTTCAGGGTCACATATGCACATCAGCACTGCCAGGTTATGTTTTATACCATGCTTCATGACCACAGGACTTGTAACACACAACACAACCAGTTCAGACCACCCCTCCCATATCCAGGAACCACACTTGGCTTCCCTGGGAACAGTGTAGGATATGAAGGTGTTCACATACACCATTACAGTGGTTAACTTCAGGTACAGGAATATTGAGTGGGGGAACTACTCAGGCCTCAACAACATCACCCTACAGCCACTACAATTTGTGCATCCATGTGCTATGGCAGAAACACTCACCACAGCCACAAGGGAGAATACATATTGGACCTGACCATCACCAACATGGGAACTCTATGTTCCACACCAGAGGTAGATCACCATTGTTAATATCTGACCATAACCAACTTTCCCTGGACATCCATATCCCATCCCCACCCCAGGCAAGGAAATCACTGCAAACAAAGTATTTATCAAAAGCAGACTTTGCACTTGTGAAGACTGGGGTGGAATACTTCAAAGGACCCATGCTGGAGGATTATACAGGCCAATCTGCAGAATCCTTGACAAATGCATTCTATGAGCATCCAGAAGGTTTGCATTGATCATGCTATCCCAAATAAAACCAAGACTCCTCCACAACAGGAGACCTGTCTGGTTTACACCAGCCATATATAAGCTGTACAACAGAAGGAGGGAGCTAATACATTACAGAGCAATATCCCACAGAGGGAGGACATCTCTGAACAGTATTGGCAAGACACTTCAATCCCTCAAAATCATCACTTGCAAGTGTTGACAGTGAAATTGTCCAGACACTGCAGATAAGGCTCCCCTCAGTGTGGAATTGAATCCCAATTAATGTTAGACATAACCCCTCGCCAACCCTCTTCCAGCATACTCCAGACACATGGATGTGACATTGCAAATTCAACCCCTGGGATCTCCACTGTGTCCCTGCTTGATGGAGGCACAGCACACTAGCCTTAAACGGTGCCTTCTGTGACCTACTTTACAGAGGCACAGTAGCCTACTGTACTGGGGAGGCAGATGCCAAATACACTCTGGCTAAGCTTATGTATTGCCTAGGGCAAACAGCCTAGTATTGACCTCTACACCCATATGTTTAAGTTTCAGATGCACAATATTTGTTGCTGATAAACTGTTTGCAGGTCTTTATTGCCATAGCTTTCCCTGTTTCTATGAACAACTTGTGTATCTGTGGAAGATGTTTGAATATGAGAGGGATCCACTATATTACTTATGTCTCTGTTGTCATTTAACTGTGTGCACTGGGCAGATTGCTGTATTGTGGGAGGTTCCTGGCTTAACACATACAAATGCCAGATATGTGTGGCCAACTGCTATACTGAGACATGGCCTAAGTGTGTGAGCATGCCCAGTTCAGGCTTTCCATGGCTTGTTGCCTGACATATGTCTCATTTATCAAAGTGTGCGAGCATGCCCAGTGTGACCTTTCCATATGTTGAGATCTGAGGTCCACCACATTTGTGGTTGTGTGTGAACTTCAACAATATTTCACATTTATAGTTGTGTGTTGGAAGTCATGTTGTGTTCTTACTGCCCAACTGCTTTGTGTCTGAACCCAACAGGGATTATGCTGTGCCTGCAGGGTTTCCATGGGATAGTTTGCATACAGTTGTCAACATTCTTTCATACTGACCAAACACTGTAATATCGTATAGTGTACTGGTTCAGTACTTTCACTGTGGTGGACAGTATCCTGGGTTTCAGTCCTATCACTGCTTTAAGTATTCATACTGAGCACACCAGACTGGTTAAGGGCCAGTTGTGCAAATATGACCATGTTGCATTTTGTTCAGCTATGGCCTACTTAAACCAGGCTTGTCCAACATTAGTAGTGTATTCCGCAACTTGGGTGGACATTGACAAACACTAGGCTATGTGCCCTAGGCCATTTCTAATGCTAGTCAGAGAGTGTGTTTGTCCTTCAACACACATTTTAACTGGAGTTTGGCATGACATTTTTCAAGGTTAGTATACTGTGCCTCTGTCTACCCGTGACATAAAAGTGATACCCAGGGTAAACCTACCATCTCCCATCCACTCATCAAGATTCCTCTTGAAGAGAGTCAATGAGGGACTCTCTGGCTAACCTGGACTGGGAGTTTACTCAAGAGTGGAGGGAGCTTCTGGGTTATGGATCAATCACTACAGCATGTCCTATTTATGTCAGTGCTGAGGTTCAGGTCTCTCATGTGCATAGCTCACTGGCATTCAGATTTTACAAGGTGCAGCATGTGCATTGATTCCAGCTTGGACATGGCTTTATACATCAGGCACAGATCACCTCTGGGCAGGCAGTATGGCACTGTGTGGAGCTGCAGTTTGTTTAATCAGGCAACACATGGCATCTGTTAGAGCCCTTTGATCCTCCTGGTGAGGTACTTTTGGGGTCTTTCCAGTTGCTGGAGGTGTCTGCTAAGGTACATCCCACAAGGGCCATTGTACTCAATTGTGTGCCTGATGCAGGATGACTGAAGAGGCACAATGACCTTTCCCTGATCTCGATGTGAATACCTGCATGATTAGGTGGGTATATGATATGTTTCTCTAACCACTATGGCCACATGGTTGTCAAATGCAAGATTTCTATCAACTTGTGTCCCCAGGTGTCTTATTACTTCTAAAGTACTTAATGGGTTAACACCTATGTGGTAATTGGTGGGCACTTACTGTTTTTCCAAAGGGGATGACTATACACTTTTCTGCATTTAGCTTGATGACATGGCTCTGGCACCAGTTGTCTGTTTCTATGAGGCCCTTTTGTAGGATGCTTGTGTCAGCTGGAGGGTCAGATATGGTGCCCAGTTTGTAGTCATCTGCAAACTTGTTCAGACACAGTCCTTCCATGTTGGCCTGTACCTCTGGGAAATATATACCAAACAAGGGAGGTCCCAGGACCGAGCCTTGTGGCATGCCAGTTGTAGCTGGTTTGGAGTCTGACATGGCTGCAGCATTTCTGACCATGTCAGTTCTGTCCTTGAGCTGGTTTGCAACCCATCTACTGACATAGGGGTTTATATTTAAGCTGGTGAGCTTATCTATAATGAACAAGTGGGGTATTGTATGGAAGTCTTTTGCAAGGTCCAGATAGGCTGTGTGGACCACATTCCCCTCATCAATGGCCTTGGTGACTGTTTCAAATGAGTCAACCATGTTTAAGGGGCAGGATCTGCCCTTAAGAAAGCCACACTGGGTAGGGTCCAGTGTCTGTAGGTCCCCAATATCTTTATTTCTGAGGTCCATGATGATCCTTTCCATAGCTTTGCAGACCAAGCTAGTCAGGATTCTGGGGTGATAGTTTGCAGTATCCATTCAGGCACCACCTTTGTGGAGAGGGACCACTGTTGCTGTACACTGCTCTTTGGGTACATATCCTGTGGTAAGGCTGAGATTGAGCAGTAGTTTTATTTGGTGTTCCATTCTTCTTGGAGTTCATGTTGGACGCAGCCCAGGACACCATCTGGTACCATTGATGCTGTGTGTTTTGCTTTGGAGACGCTGGCTGTTACCTGAGCATCTGCAATGTCAGGGGGCCAGCACTCTGCTGGGATAGATATTTGGGCATTTGGTGGGGGAATTTTGCACTGAACCTGTCAGGTTGGATGTTGGCAATGTGTGTGGGTTTGGTGTATTGTTTGTAATTTTGGACTAATTCTGAGCATATCTGTGAATTCCCACCAAGGTTCCTACCATCAGTTAAGAAAGCCTTGTGATTATCCTTAGTGTCCTGTACAATTTGTATCTTCATAGGTTCATAGGTTCATACTAGGCTATCTGCCCTAGGGCATTTATAAGCCTAGCCAGAGTGTGTGTGGCTTTCACCACCCCTTGAAATGAGAATATTATGCCCATTTAGGGTTTAGTTTACTGTGCCTCTGTCTAGTAGTGACACAGAGATGACCCCAGTGTAAACCTACGATCTCCCATCCACTCGTCAAGATTTCTCTTGAAGAGAGTCAGTGAGGGGCTCTGCCTAACATGGACTGGGATTATGTTCCAGAGTGTAGGGAGCCTCTGGGTTATGAATCTGTCCCTCCAGCACGTCCTATTTATTTCTGTGTTGAGGTTCACATGTTTCGCTCTCATGGCTCTGATGGATTTGGATTTTCTGAGGTGGAGCATGTCCATTAATTCCGGACTAGACATGGCCTTGTATGTCAGGCATAGATCGCCTCTGAGTAGGCAGTATGCGACTGAACAGAGCTGGAGTTTCTTCAGCCGGGCAGCATATGACATATGTTTGAGACCCTTTATCCTCTTGGTGAGGTACTTTTGGGGTCTTTCTAACTGCTGCAGGTGTCGGGTAAGGTACATCCCAAATGGGGCATTGTACTCAATTATGGGCCTGATAAGAGAAGAGTATAGGGGCACAATGACCTCTCTTGATCTAGATGTGAATCCTTTCATGATAAGGTGGGCAATATAGAAGGTCTTCCTAACCACCTTGGCAATGTGAGTGTCAAATGAGAGGTTACTGTCAACTTGGGTCCCTAGGTCCCTGATTACTTCTTCCGTACTTAATGGATTACCACCTATGTGGTAATTTGTGGGTACCTTGTTTTTCCCAAAGGGTATGACTATACATTTTTTGGCGTTCAGTTTAAGGCCATGGCTCTGGCACCAGTTATCCATTTCTATGAGGCCTTTCTGAAGGATGCTTGTGTCCATTGGAGTATCAATTATGGCGCCCAGTTTGCAGTCATCTGCAAACTTTGTCAGCCACAATCCTCCTATGTTTGCTTGCACCTCGGAAAAATAAATGCCGAACAAGAGGGGTCCCAGGACAGAGCCCTGTGGGACACCGCTTGTGACTGGCTTAGAGTCTGACATGGCTCCAGCAATTCTGACCTTGTGGGTTCTGTCCTTGAGCCAGTTTGCAACCCATCTTATGACATATGGGTTTACATTTGAGCTGGTGAGCTTGTCTATGATGCCTGAGTGGGGTATTGTGTCAAAGGCTTTTGCAAGGTCAGGGTAGGCGGTGTGAACTGCCTTACCCTCATCAATGGCCTTAGTGACTGTTTCAAAAAAGTCAACCAGGTTCAAAAGGCAGGATCTGCCCTTGACAAAGCCGAATTGGGTAGGATCCAGTGTCTGTAGGTCCCCAATGTCTTTGTTTATGAGTTCCATAATGATCCTCTCCATAGCTTTGCAGACCAGGCTCATCAAGCTTATGGGGTGGTAATTTCCAGGGTCCGTAGAAGCACCTCCTTTGTGGAGTGGGACCACTGTTGCTGTATGCCATTCTTTGGGTACGTATCCTGTAGTAAGGCTGTGATTAAACAGCAGCCTTATGTGCAGGTTTAGTTCCTCTTGGAGTTCATGTAGCACGCAACCCGGGACACCGCCTGGTCCCATTGATGCTGTATTTTTAGCTTTGGAGAGGGCGGCTCTCATCTGGGCATCTGAGATGTTAGGGAGGCTACACTCTGCTGGGATAGATATTTCTCCTTTTGGGGGGGGGGGGTTTGCACTGAACCTGTCTGCCAGAATGTTGGCAATGTCTGTGGGTTCAGTGTATTTTGTGTCATTTTGGACTAACTCTGAGCATATCTGTGAGCTTCCACCCAGGTTTCTAACATAAGTAAAGAAGGCCTTGTGATTATTTTTTGTGTCTTTTGAGATTTTTATCTCAAAGTTGGCCTTGGATGATTTTATGAGTGATCATATTTTTTTGCTAGGACTGATCAGAGATGCCTTCCCTTTTAGGGATTTTGCTCTGTCATGTAGTAGCTTCCTCCTGTTGTAAAGTTTGTTAATGGCTGGGGTCCACCAGACAGGATGCCTGCCTTTGGGGGAATGGGTCTTGGTTTTATTTGGGATTGCATGATCCATGCATTCTTGAAGGTGTCCGTAGAAAGCGTTTATAAAGGATTCAGCGGTGTGGGCTGTGGTTTCCACTGGCCCAGGGGCCTTGAAGGATACCACTTCAGTCTTAAGAAGTGTGAAGTAGGCTTTTGAGAAATTCTTCACTGTGGTCTTTTGTGCAGGGGTGGGGGTATGTGGATTTCCAGTGAGATTAATTTATGGTCTGATCTCACCAATGAGGGGTATACTTCCGGTGTGGAGCATTGTGTCCCCATGTTTGTGATGATCAGGTCTAGTATATTATCTCCTCTTGTGGGAGTGGTGACTAGTTGTTCCATCGCATTTGAGTTTATGAATTCTAGGAACCTTTGGCCTAGGGTGTTGGGGCTTGAGTAATGCTCCCAGTCTATGTTTGGGTAGTTGAAGTCTCCCAATATGATGGTATTTGGAGAGACATTCATACTCTCCAGTGTCTTCAGGAAGGCTGAGTGGGGTTCCTGAGTTTGAGAGAGTGGTCTGTAGCATGCTACAAACTGTAGGGCAGTTTTGCCTACGGTTAGTTGCACATGGATGGTCTCCAATGCTTCGTGCATTGCCACTAACCTGGAGGTGTGTGTATCTTTGATGAATATGGATACTCCCCCTCCTTTTGTGGTTCGGTCCAAGTTTTGGGGCCGAAAAGCATGATATGAGGTATAACCTGGTAGTGCTGTAGTGCTCTCAGGAGCCTTGAACCAGGTTTCAGTCACTGCACAGACATCAATGTTCTCCATACTGTGGAGGGCCTCAAGAGCATGCATCTTGAGGTTTAGACTTCTGGCATTGAGCAGCATTACCCTTAGTTTTTTCCACTTGTGTTTTCTAGGGAGGTGGGTTTGTCTTTTGAGCCTTGCCTAAAAAAGGCACTATGGGGGTGGCAAGAGCCTTGGCCAATATCCAGAAGCCCAGGGGTGACAGGTGCAAGCCATCCTTTGCAAAGCAGCGTGGCTTGTCAAGCATGTCATCCTAAGCAGACAGACATTGGATCCCCTTAGAATGACACCAGTAATTGAGCCAATTGTTAAAGCTGATCATTTTGTCTTTGTACTGTGGCATCATTCTTGGTGAGGGTAAGATGCTGCTCAGGGTCAGGGTCATACCGGCCTGGGCTACATAATCAGAGAGCTCCTCTATGTCTCTTTTCATGTAGTCCAGGGAGGTACGTCTCAGGTCATTCACACCGGCATGGACAATGACTGAGTCATATTTGTACTTGCTTTGGAGTGACCTGAGTGCTTGTGTTATGTGGCAGATTCTAGCACCCAACAGGCAGCTTACTGTAACCTTTTCCTTGTTCAGTCTGGTGAGCGGGACATCACTGTGTCTGACTATGGAGTCACCTATTACAAGTGTATCAGGCATGTTGTTTGGCCTTAAGGGCTGTGACTGTTTGGCACACTGACTTTGTGAACTATGTGTTGCATGTGCTATGTTTTGAGGTAGTGGTTGCTTGGGTGCCTGCTTTGGAGGCCTCTGTTGTTTTGGTAGATTTTTAATTACAGCATCCGAGTATGTTTTTGTGTGTTTATGTGTTTGGTTTGCAGTTGTGGTAGGTCTATGTGAGACTGGGTTTGTGGTGTGTGTGGTTACCTTCTCCTCCTGACTGGTTTTGCCAGTACTGAGTTGAGAGAGCTCAGCCTCCAGTTTGGCTATATAGTTGCATCTCTCACATATATTTGTATTTGTTGGGAGGAGGAGGGGGTTGTCTGTGTACATGAGGCAGTTGTAACATTGCCTCAAGATTCCCAGATTCAACATCTTGTAGCTGGCCTTAGAGGATTTTATGTGTGGCCATAGTTTTTTGCCATAATACTGATCAGAGATTACTTCCCTTTTTGGGTTTTGCTCTATCATGTAGTAGCTTCCTCCTTCTCTTGCATGGTTTGGTAATGGCTGGGGTCCACCAGGCTGGATGCCTGTGTGTATGGGATTGGGTCTTGGTTTTATTTGGGATTGCATAATCCATGCATTCCTGAATGTGTTCATAGAATGCATTTATAAAGGGTTCTGAGGTCTGGCCCATATTTTCCACAGGCACAAGGCCTTTAATGGATTCCACCTCAGTTTGGAGGAGTGCAACATTTGCTTTACACATGTTTTTCACTGTGGTTTTCTGCCCAGGGACTGGGGTCAGGATGTGAATATCCAGTGAGATTACTCTATGGTCTGATCTTACCAGTGAGGGATACACTTCTCGTCTTGGGCATAGAGTACCCATGTTGCTGATTATCACATCCAGTATGCTTACCCCTCTTGTGGGAGTGGTAAGTTGTTCCATAGCATTTTGGTTTATGAATTCTAGGAACCTTTGGCCTAGGGTGTTGGAGCTAGAATAATGCTCACAGTCTATGTTTGAGTATTTTCAGTCGCACAATATAATGTTGTTTGGAGAGACCTTGATATTTTCATGTGTTCTCAAGTAGGCCAAGTGCGGTTCCTGGAGTTAGGAGGGTGGTCTGTAGCAGGCTACAAACTGGGAGTCAGTTTTAGCCACTGTTACTTGCCCATGGATAGTCCATGCTGCTTCTTGCTGTGGCACCAACCTGGGGGTGTGGTTATCCTTGACAATTATTGATAGTCACCCTCCTTTTGTAGTTTGTTCCATGTTTTGGGGCTGTAAAGCATGGTATGAGGTGTAACCTGGTAGTGTTAGGGTGCTCTTGTGAGCCTTGAACCAGGTTTCTGTTACAGAACAGATATCAACATTCTCCATGCTGAGGAGAGTTTGGACTGCATGCATCTTGCAGTTTAGACTTCTGGCATTGGGTAGCATTACTTCTAGGTTCTTATCCCTTGTGATACCTATGGAGGTGGGTTTGTGTTTTGAGCCTTACCTATTCAAGGCACTATGGGGGTGACAACAGCCTTTGCCAGTATCTAAAAGGCCAGGGGTGATAGGTGCAAGCCATCCCTAGTGGGTGGAGCATTGTGTCTTGCTCAGCATGTCATCCCAGGCTGACAGGCATTGGATCCCCTTTGACTAACAGCAATACTTAAGCCAATTATTGTAATTGATCATCTTGTCTTCATATTGTGGCATCATGCTTGGTGAGGGTAGGATGTTAGTCAGGGTCATCAAGTTTGCATATACTACATGGTGTTACATTGTTTAACACATGGCAATCATGCCTCAGGTGGTGCTGCAGGGCTGTCTATGTTGGATGCACATACTACACTCCCTGTACATGTTTGAAAGCAGGTTGTGTCAACTTAGGCATCCCTTTTACTATATGTGTGAGGGAGAGGTATCACTTCCAGGGTTCCTACTGAGCCAGTGTATGTGCTATGCGTTGCCTCTTTGCCAAGGCCAAGGCATACTGGGCATGCCTCCTTCTGCCTACTGGGGCAGGCTCAGGTTGTTCCTCCTCCGAGTCACGCTCTGCCTGTGATGGCCTTGGCAATGGTGGGGGGCTGTTTGGCCCAGCCCTATGCTGGTACTGCTGCAGCTGTTTTCACAGAATCATATTATGTAGCATAGCACATACCATGACAATTTGGGTACATGTAGTTGGTGAGTACTGCAAGGCTCCACCAGATGTGTCCAGGCACTGGAACCATGACTTGAGCAACCCAAACACATGCTCGATTACATTTCGTGTTTGTGCGTGTGCCTCATTATGGCGTTCTTGTTCAGGTGTGTGTGCATTTCTGATGGGTGTCATCAGCCACGGCTCCAGTGTGTAGCCAGCATCCCCCACTAAGTGACCATGTGGGATGTCCCCATTGGCAGATGTCTGGTACAGCTGCGTCAAATGCCAGATATGAGAATCATGGTATCCAGGGCAGCCAGCACACACATTCATTATTATGCCCTGGGCATCACACACAACCTGGCAGTTGATGGAGGGGAAGCCCTTGCGGTTAATGTAGGCCCTACCCCACTCACCAGCTGGTGCTTTGATGCGTATATGCGTGCAGTCTATTGCACCCACTACCTCAGGGTATTCCGCTATTTGCTGGAAGAGACGCATATTGCTGGCCAATACCTCACGGGAATTGGGGAAATATACATAATCACCGACATGTGCTGACATGGCATCCAGGAACTGGTGCAGTACCCTGGATGCTGATGCCTGTGATATCCCCATCATATCACCAGTTGGTCTCTGGAAGGTACCTGTTGCTAGTATTCTTAGGCCAACACATACCTTGGTTTCCACTGGGATGGGTTCCCCTCTGTTGGTTCTGTGTGTGAGGCGTGGCCTGCACAGCTCAACAATTTGCTGTAGGAGGTCTCTGTCCACTCTATAGCGCTCCACTATCTCCAGCTCATGTAACCCCTGGTAGGTGACCCTGGGCCTGTACACTCTTCTCCGTCTCCTCACTGTGGGTTGTCCAGCAGCATTTGCATAGTCACCACCCTCAGCATGTTGCATATGTCTCCTTATAACAGCTATGGCAGCCCCTAGCATTTTTGGTCTGAGTGAAGCTTTTTCAGTTTTCACTTCTAATAGCTTACTCCTGTGTTGCAGTGTCTCTTGAGAGAAACATACTGCACTGTTGTTTGCAGAGTTTTAAGTGCTGGGCTGGGCTACTGTTCTGCCTGTGTAATTGCCTGCTTCTGATTGTTTTCACCTGCTAGCTCTGCCAGTATTCCCTGCTAGCTTCCTACTATTTCTTCTGCTTCCTTTTTTCCTTTCTGTTTCCTCAGGGGGGAGCGACGCGCATACAAGCGAAAACACGCTCACAGCGGGTAACATGCACGCACACATGCTTAGACGGACTAGAATCTGCTTATTCGGGTTAAAACGTGCGCACAGCAGCGCAAACAAGTTTACAGGTCTTTAAACAGGCTCCTACATGCTTACTCTGCCTTAAACGCGCACACTCACGCTTACACGCGCGCACTCTATCTTACTCGCACCTCTTAGCGCGCACACGCGCGCATGCACGCCCAGCAAGAAACTTTGGTGTTATCCATAGCGTACACCTTCCATTTCTTGGCTTTCCCATGCCTACTTGTTGACACACCTCCTTCCATGATGTGTGACTGACATCTTTCACATGCCACTGTGCTCCAATGTGCTTCATTTCTTTCATACATACCCCCCTGTGATGTCACCTATCTCCTACTCTGTTACTCCCCCTTATCCTACTCCTACACTCCAGGGAATGTGCTCATTTGCTATGTGACAGTGCGATTCACTATCCTAACACTCATTTACATGGGATTGCCTACTAATGCTTAGTTACATGTCTTACACTCAGCTTCCCCCCTTAGCAACCCCTACTCAGTGGCCATGTTGTTTTCAGCCTGCTATTCCCTTACATTGTAAATTCATGCTTTTTTGGGTTTTAAATTTTTATTTTTCTGTTTTTACAGTGCAGCCTGTTTGCATGGGGGTACATTGCCAGTGGCTACATATTTGGCCATTGGCATGCTGCCTGGAACATATGCAACCTTTATTTGGAGCTGACAAGGCTCCATTGTGTTATTTGCAGAACGGTACTCAGTTGTCAACTGAGTACATTTCTGCAGATAACATGGCTCTTACACGGACAGGTTTCTGCTTCCTGGATCGCTAAATTACCTAATTCGCATGCCTTTCGGCTGCAAGTGAGGTAATTAGCATATCCACGCCCTGTCCGTGTAAGAGCCGTTTTAGGAGCTCTCTTACACGCCCCTACAGGCTGTTCCTGGATCGCTATGGCTGCATGGAGTCTTACATTACTCTTAGACTCCGTGCAAGCCATCGTGAATCCTGCCCATTGAATCCTTCATCACCCAACACAAAGCATAAAAAAATCAGAGGTCACATTTAATTTGTCTAGAAACAATGACACATCTTGATGCCCTCCAACAATTATAAAAATTAAATCATCTATAAAACGCTTATAGTATATTATCTGAAATTCATTCTGTAATTTTTCCAAAACAGTATGTTCCCACCACCACATGACTGTGTTGGCAAAGGAGGGAGCTACTGGGGAACCCATCGCCACGCCTTTGATTTGTTTATAATAGTTATCATGAAAAACAAAGTAGTTGTTGTCCAATAAAACCTCAAGTGCATTACAGTAAAAGTTGACCTTATTGTTGCTCAGATCAGTGTATTCTAACAAGTAAGCTCTGATGTATTCCACCCCAACATCATGAGGAATGGAAGTATATAAGGAGACAACATCAATAGTGAACATCACATGTATGTTTGGATCAAACAAATGTTCAGTAAAGCATCTTATATTTTGAAGAAAATCTCAAGAATCCTTTAAAAACAAATTCCTATTCTGTGCCAATGGATTTAATACAGTGTCAACCATAAGTGACAAGCTTTCCGTGATATAATGTGGGGCTGATATGATAGGCCTAAATGGTGGATCAGTGACACATTTATGAGTTTTAGGAATGCCAAATAATGGGATGTTCTACGTTACAAAAATTGTAACCAACTGTGTCCAAATCTCCATTCATCAAACTTTCATATAA
The DNA here is from genome assembly GCF_019279795.1 of Protopterus annectens. Taxonomy (NCBI): domain Eukaryota; kingdom Metazoa; phylum Chordata; order Ceratodontiformes; family Protopteridae; genus Protopterus; species Protopterus annectens. The sequence goes on along the minus strand of NC_056731.1, from coordinate 1,128,708,799 downwards.
AAAACTATGAATGTATTTATAGCTTCTATAAATGTCTCCTGTGCTTAGCTTATTATATTCAGTGTCATTATTCACATTTTTAACATTTTTTCTATATAGTCAACTGATGCATGAGCACAATTCGACCACCTTTCTCACTTTTCATAATTCTAATACTTTTATTTTTGGACAATTCATGTAACGCTACCTTCAATTCACCAGTTAAATTGTTGTAAAACCTTTCAATTTTATTTTCAGCAATTTCCTAAAATCATTTTCACAGGTGTTTTCAAATACCTGCAAAGTATGTAATAAAACAGGGCTGTAACTAGAAGGCTTAAACAAACGTACATTTTCATTTCTATTATTTATTACATCCTTTAACATATATTGTAAATTCAGTTGTCTCGTATACTATTTTAAATCTAAGATAGTATCAACTACATTTGATAGTATCAACTACATTTTAAGAAAAATATTCCCAAGGGACAATTGATCAGAGCAAGCAGAATGACTAGTAGAGTAGGACCCAGACTTAAGTTTATTTACAAGAATAGTTTTAATATGAAGGCCCTCTTAGAGAAAGGTAGAGACATGAGTCTGACACATCCTATGGTGTCTGACAAACCCTTTGGGATGTATAACTGTTATGACTGTGGTATGTGCAGATTCATTCTGGGAGGACCTTATATCGAGTTGCCACACATTCCTTACACCATAGGTGTCAATGGAGTTTACACCTGTAAGACTGGTGGGTGGTCAATGTGGTGGTTTGTGACAGACGCCAACATTTTTATGTAGGGATGATCACTAGGAGTTTGCGTATTAGGGAACATGCATATAGTATAAAGAAATTGGACAGGAATAATGCATTGTACAAACATAACCTGGAATGTTCCGGTTTTAGAAAGTTTTTGTTCCCCATTTTGGAACATTGTACCTTGGACATCAGAGGTGGTGAATTCAAAAACTTTCTGCAAGAACGAGAAACAAGATGGCAAATAAAATTAAAGGCAGATAAGAAACCTGGCCTCAATGAGGCTATAAATATAAAGTGTTTTCTAAAAACAGAAGGTTATGCACTAAAGAAAGTATTTTTAATTAGTACCAGTTTCATCAACATTTTACACTTGTATCAATTTTTATTAGAGACTACTTTTCATTGTTTTTTACTAACAGCATTTTTGTGTGTTTTTAAGACTTAATAGTTTAATTGAATTGCAGTTGATTGATTTGTGTGTTAACAATTAAGAGAATAGTATTTAAGTTGGTTGAAATGTGTGTATAATATAGATATATATATATATATATATATATATATATATATATATATATATAGGTGTATATCACATAGACGAAGTTACATAATTTCGAACACCTAATGGTCAAACCATTATGTTCAAAGTTACATAACTATGACTACCTAAAAAAAAAAAAACCCACAACGGACAACAAAATAAACTGTTGTAAGATGGGGGCAAGCCCCCCTGCACCCCCTACCCCCCGCTACTTAAATATACCAACTCCAAGATCGCAACACATTGAACAGAATGGAAACCTCCGCCTATGGAGATTTCCATTCACACGCTGGAACTTTTTCAAATTTGAACGTGTGGTTTTGACCATATGTATATGTATATATATATATATATATATATATATATATATATATATATATATATATTTTTTTTTTTTTTTTTTTTTTTTTGACGGCACTGCATATATCTTTAGAGAAACTGTTTTATTTTTCCCTGAGCCATGCTTGTAGCATTGTGAAACTGAAAGTGACATTTTCTGCACTGCCTAGCTTCTTGCAAACCAATGCCTTGCAAACCCAGCTAGCTCAGAATTTATACATTTTTAATACTTTTCTCTGTCTCAGAAAAGACTTTAGCATTAACGGTTTTATTACCAGCACAATGTCTCAGCAAAGCACTGCACTTTCAGCAGAGGCTGATACACAGCAAGATGCAGAATTTCTTGCAGACCAAGATCAAATCCCTGATCTGAGCGTAAGAGCAAAATGAATCTCTAAGCTTACATGGAAGGCAAAACAGAATTATGCGAATGACAGGGGAGAATTGTTATCCAATCTTGCTTACTCATGGACTAACACTGTTAACTGTATGTCTGCCCTCTCTCAACCTGCTTATGATGCACTGCAGTTAGCAGGTGCACACAAGCAATTTATTGCTACCTTTCAAAGCTATCAGAGACTATGCGTAAAGTATGTCAATTTATTACAGAGATATAACACTGAGGAAGCACAAGAAGAACTAAAGAGTTTTGATCAGCTTAATCTTGACAAGGAAAGTTTGGCATTACAAACAAAGACTAAGGCTGAAGTCAGAATTACACAACCCCATGAATCCAGATCCCATCGCTCTGCAGCTACCAGACACTCCATCAGATCTAGTAGGTCTTTAAAGTCTAGATCTTCCATGCTCAACGACAACTTATCAAAGCCCGTGCTGATGCAGAAGCTGCTAAGATTCAGGCAGCCTTCACAGAAAGGAAGGGTAAGAAGCTGCACACAAAAATGCAGAAAGGGAGGCTGAAGCTGCCCACAGAGAGGCAAAAGCTGCACACAAAAAAGCAGAAAGAGAGGCAGAAGTTGCACACAGAGAAGCAAAAAGGCAGGCTGAAGCTATCCACAAAAGGGCTGAAATAGAGGCCTTAGAAAAACAGTGTGAACATGCCACATCTATGGCAAGGTTAAGAGTTCTAGAGCAAGTTGCTAGTGGGAGTGACAGAGACAGCATAGGTCCAGTGGACATGGAGAGTTATCTTAAACACACTACAGACTATGTGTTCAACAAAGCAATAAGCATTCCATTTTATCTGATGCTCTTAAAGCCAGAGACACTTCCTCAGAAATATTACTCCGAGTGACTACTGCTGCAGTACCTCTCAACCAAGGTCAGTATGACAGACCTAGCCCTGCTCAAGCTAACCTACCATATTATGGAGGTAGTCATGAACCTCCTGTCAACCGAGCCTCTGCACCATTGCAAGCTCCTGCACTTACGAACTCTTGGCCAGTTCCTCAGCTTGATGCCCTTGCAACTCTGTACATCCCAATGTTGTTCAGCAATGGTGCCACTGTTAATGTGACCATCACTGTTCAACCAACAGCTCCTCACTTAAAGTCTGAAGAAACAGAAGTGTCACAGGTTGTAAAGTACATGCTTCGCAAAGATCTTATCAAAACTGGCCTCACACAGTTTGACGACAGGCCTGAGAACTACAGAGGGTGGAAATCCACCTTTAAGTCTGCAGTTGGTGATTTGGACATTACAGCTACTGAAGAACTAGATTTGCTCATCAGGTGGCTTAGTCCCAGCTCCTCTGAACGTATTAAGTGTCTCAATCTCTCAAGGCAGTTCATATTGTTAACCCAGCTGTGGGTCTTAATGCTGCCTGGGACAGACTGGAAAGTCACTCTGGCAGCCCTAAAGTAATTGAGGATGCTTTATTCAAGAGGCTGCAAAGTTTCCCAAAGATATCTGGCAAGGACAATCTAAAGTTTCAAGAGCTTAGTGACCTCCTTTCCGAACTTCATCCAGCCAAGGAAGACACACACCTTCCAGGACTTAGTTATCTGGACACTGCTTGTGGGGTTAACCTGATAGTTTCAAAGCTCCCATATGATATCCAAGGAAAGTGGACAACAGTTGGATCAAAGTACAAGGAAGCACACAGTGTCTCCTTTCCCCCATTTTCCTTCTTCTGCAAATTCATCAGGAAAATTGCAGAGACAAAGAATGACCAAAGCTACTCCTTTGTAGGGTTCCACGCTCCAGGTCCTCCCTCTCCTAAGCCTACAAACTTGCACAGCTCAAACATAGACTGCAGAGATCCTGTTTCAGTTAAACGGACTGATGTCTTACCTACACCTTCTACAGTTCCCAGCAAGGGTGATCAAGGCAAGAAAATTGAAAACCCGAATCGCCAGTGCCCCATGCATAACAAACCGCACCCACTCAGAAAATGTATTGGCTTTAGAAAAAGGGTCCTGCAAGAATGCAAGGAACTTCTTAAGAAATGTGGGGTATGTTTTAAATACGGTGCTTCCACCGAGCATGTTGCTAAAGACTGTAAAGCCATTATGAAATGCATAGAATGCGACAGTGATGCACAAGCACTTCATCTATTTCAATATACTTCTACCACATCCACAGTTAACCCTCCTGAGGTAATGCAAGGCGGGGAGAACATAGAGCAAAGTAATTGATCTCGTGCAAGATCAGAATTCTTTGACCTGCTCAACATAACAGGGGATGCCCTGCCTTATACTCTGGGCACTTGTGCTGGCATTACAGAAGTCTCTGGCAGGAGAGCTAGTGGTCTTATAGTGGCTCCTGTCAATGGCAACCTAGAAATTTCACTTCCCACTCTCATCGAGTGCAACTAGATTCCAACCATCAGGCAAGAGATCCCTACCTCAGAAGCTGCTTTTCATCACCCTCACTTGAAGGTCATATCTGGCCAAATACCACCCCTTGATAAAGACGCTGAAATCTTGATACTGCTTGAAAGAGACATACAGAGGTTGCACAAGGTACGTGGATATATCAATGACCCAAACAATGATCCATATGCCCAATGCTTGGACCTAGGTTGGGTTGTCATAGGTAACGTCTGTTTAGATAAGGTCAGGACCTAATAGGGCTACTTCCTTCAAGACGCATGTTCTTCCAAATGGATGCAGTACTTGTTTTGAACCCTGTCCTCATCACTACTGTGTAAAAGAAAGATTATGCAGTAATGCTAAGCCGCAGCAAGTCATCCAAGGCTGCAACTATGGCTTAGACTCCTGGGATGTTAATCTTGGCATTATGGTGTTTGATACTACTAGTGAAGATGATCAGTTGGTGGCCACAAGGGAAGATAAGGAATTCTTGAAAATTATGAGTGAAGAATTCTATCAGGACAACTCCAACAGCTGGGTGGCACCCTTACCATTCTGTAACCCAAGAATGAAACTGCCAAACAATAAGCAGCTTGCAGAGTCACAGTTTATTTCACTGGAATGCACCCTCAACAGGAAATCTGCAATGAAAGAGCCCTTTGAGTTCATGCAGAAGGTGTTTGATAGAGATCATGCTGAACCTGCACCGCCCCTAAAGGAAGGGGAAGAATGTTGGTACCTTCCATGTTTTTGGTGTGTATCACCCACACAAGCCAGACCAAATCAGAGTGGTCTTTGACTCAAGTGCTTGCCATGAAAGTGTTTCTCTTAATGATCTTCTCCTCTCTGGGCCTAATCTGAACAATAACCTTACTGGGGTCTCGATCCATTTCAGACAAGAACTGATTGCGGTAATAGTTGACATCCAACAAATGTTCCATTGTTTCACTGTTCATAAAGACAACAGAAACTACCTCAGATTTCTCTGTTACTGCAATAATGATGTCAATGACAAGGTCATAGACTTTCGGATGAAGGTACATGTGTTCAGTAACAGTCCAGCTCCTGCAGTCGCAATATAAGGGTTGAGAAGAACTGCCCAAGAAGGTGAAAGGGAATCTGGGTCTGATGCATGTCAGTTTGATGAAAGAAACTTTTATGTAGATGATGGGTTTAAATCTTTTCCCACAGAGGAAGAGGCGATTAATCTTCTTGCCAGAACTCAAGATACACTGGCTGTATCTAATCTCAGGCTTCACAAGATAGCCTTCAATAGTGTCAAGGTAAATGGAGCCTTTCATTCTGAGGACCATGTTGACTGTCTAAAGAACTTTGAACTAGGGTCTAATATTATCCTCATGCAACACAGCCTCAGGCTGTTTTGAAATGTCAACCAAGACTCATTCATATTTCAAATGTCAGCTTGTGACAAGTCCTTCACCAAATGTGGAGTTTTGTCTGTAGTAAACAGCATCTACGATTCACTAGGCTTCATAGCACCCTTTATCATTCAGGGCAAGATACTATTAAGACAGCTCACTTCTGAAAATGTCGATTGAGATACTCCTCTCCCCAGAGAAAAACAATGAAGATGGGAAACATGGAAAAACTTTGCTACCTGAGCCTGCTTGCCCAGTCTTCAGAGGTGTTGGCCACAGCAAGAATTCATTATGATGTTTGCATTTATCCTCTTGTTCTTCCCTCCCTCTTGTTTTTCAGGTTCTAGAGGATAAAGAGGTTCCAAAGATATCATGGCCTTAATGTTTATTGTTAATGTTGTTTGGTGAAATCTAAAGATTTCAGGTGGGGAGTGTCATGTTACACATGCTTGTGTATTTGCTGTTCAGCTAAGAAATTGCCTTTCTTGTATTTTGTCCTAGCTCTTCTCCTGTAGCCTAGCTCTGTTAGTTAACTCCTCCCTTCTCCCTCATTTTCTTCAATTGTGTGTTACACTCCATTGCCGACACATATCTATTGCTGGAGTGTGTCAAAGCATCATTATTTGACCTATCTGGAATGATTTATTGTACTAAGATCTGCACAGTTTGGAAATTCAACTAACGGTCTCCACAGGTGTCATTTCAATTGAGTCACTGTCTGCTAACACTATCTGTGGTGGTGAGTAAATTCTCAACACATTTTGCTACAGATTAGGAGATTACACTTGCTATGCACAGCCAGGGGAGGCAGAACAGATGCCCTTGATAAGTGTAAGCATGGGCCTGGGAGATGAACTATTTATAGGTTACCTGTTTGCATTAGAGATATGGATGCCAAACCAGGGATGAATTTCCAGTTTCTCATCCAATTGTCCAAGTTGCACTTGAGTTGGATTAGGGAGCAACTCTGCTTCACATGGATGTGGGAAGCCTGTTCTATAGACAGGGTAGTCTCTGGGATACATACCTATCTCTCCAGCAAGTCCTATTTATATCACAGACAAGGTTTAAGTCTTTAGAACAGGTAATTTTGGTACTGTTTGTTTTGTGGATATACAGGAGGTCCATCAGAGTGGGGGTTGACAATGTCAGGCATAGATCTCCCCTCAAAAGCCTGTAGGAGACAAAATACAGGGATAGGGCCTTTAGGCAGTCTGCATAGGATACATTACTTATGCCCTGTATTCTTTTAGTGAGGAACCTCTGTGAACATTCCAGTTTTTGGATATGCCTGGTTAGGTACATTAAAGGGCGCATTGTACTCAATGATAGGTCTGATGAATGCCAAATACAGTGGAACAATGACTTTCTTGGACTTAGATGCCATACCTTTGTTTATAAGTTGTGCAAAATAGAATGATTTCCTCACCACTGTAGACACATGATGATCAAAGGCTAGATTATTATCTATGTGTGTCCCTAAGTACCTGACTACTGGGTCAACTCTAAGGGGTGTGTTGTCAATAGGATAGTTACCAGGGATGGATGACTTCCCAAAGGATACTATTATGCATTTCTTGGCATTTAGTTTTAGTCCATTACTCTGACACTAGTTGCTTGTCTGTGTCAGCCCCTCCTGGAGAACATTTGTGTCAGTGTGAGATTCAATGACAGCTCCTAACTTGCAATCATTTGCAAATGTAGTCAGCCAGAGACTACTGACATTGGCCTTGACTTCTGTAAAGTAAATGCCAAAAAGGAGTGGTCCAAGGACTGATCCCTGAGGGGCACCACTTGTGACTGGCGTTTCTGTAGAGGTGGACTTCCCAATTCTAACACCCTGGGGTCCTGTCTGTGAGCTGGTTGGCTATCCACTGGGTGACATACAAGTTTATACCTAACCTCTTGAGTTTGTCAACAATGCCCGAGTGTGGTATTGTGTCAAATGCCTTGGCCAGGTCAAGGTAGGCAATGTGAACAAGTTTGCCCTCATCCATTGCTTTGGTAACTTTCTCAAAGAAGTCCACCAGGTTGAGTAGGCATGATCTGCCCTTGATATAACCAAACTGGGCTGGGTCCAGTGTCTGGAGGTTTACTGCATCTCTAGAGTTATTTTAAGGGTATATGCAAGCTTGGGCATAGGTTGTCAAGAATTTACAGGCTGCCTCTGTCTGTCAGAGACATTGGTGCTAGATCGAGGTAAATTTCCGATTCCCCATCCACTGGTCCAAATTACACTTGAATTGGGTAAGGGAAGAACTCTGCTTCTTATAGAAGGGAAGCCTACTCCAGAGAAGAGTTACAACATGTCCTATTTGTGTTGCAGATGAGGTTTGAGTCCTAGATCAGGTAACTGTGATGTTAATTGTTTTGTGGATGTGCAACCGGTCCATCAGGGCAGAATCAGTGGATTCTTTGTAGGTAAGTAATAGATTGCCTCTCAGGAGTCTGTAGAAGATTGAGTATAGGCATAGAGCTTTGAGGTGGTCCATGTAGGACATGTCTATGCCCTGTATTCTTTCTGTGAGGGACCCGTGAGATGCTCCAGTTGTTGCATATGCCTTGTCAAGTATATACCAAAGATGATGTTGTACTCAATAACTGGTATGATGAGGATGTGTTTATATCACGTTATCAAAAGATGAAAATAGCGAACGCTATTTTATCAAACCTAAAATATCTAAACCACATAATATCGAACATTCAGAACAGCAAATTTTTTCCTTGGGGAAAAAAATCGCTATTCCAAAACACATACACACAACACAAGCACACCTAAAAAACATCAATACACACACATACACTTATAATCCTACAACTAACTCTACACTAAACTATACAGACACTACTATCTATCCACTTACCTTAACCCAAACCCTAACCCTAAGGTCCATCACTATCGCACATTCACTTAACCCGCACCCTAACTCTAACTCACTTAACCCGCCCCTAACCCTAATTCACTTAACCTGCGCCCTAACCCTAACTCACTTAACCCGCCCCTAACCCTAACTCACCTAACCCACACCCTAATCCTAACAACCACACAATCACACACTTACCTGAACCCGACCCGTAAATTTCCACCACAGCGCTGAAAATAGCGAAGCCACAGAACCGGCCAACCAAATTCTTTCCCTAGGAAAGACCTCGGTGTTCTGCAGCTTCGCTATTTTTAGCATTTGCTCAAAACAGGTCGATATTAGAACATTCGAAGTTTTAAAACTTTGATGTTCTGATGTAGACCCAATGAGGACCATATACAGTAGAACAAATTCATCCTTGGTCCCAGATGCCATACCCTTGCTTTAAAGTGGTGCAACATAGAATGATTTACTTACTACTGTAGACACATCATGGTCAAAAGCCATGTTACTGTCTACATGCAGCTTCATATTCCTGACCACTGGGTGTATTATCAATGTGATAGTTTCCAACAGTAGCTATCTTCCCAAAGGATACTATTATGATTATAGCCTTATTAAATTTATCTGTTATTCTAAGCATCTTAGTTTTGGTTTTAGTGCTTGGGCTTCAGGCTACTTTACATTTAAGAAGGTTTTTGTGGTCTACATTCTTGTGGACAAATCCTTATCAAAACCCTCTCTCCATAAGTCTGCCTAAGTATTCAGAACACTGTGTCTGGACAATTCCCATCAGTTTCTCCTGCCAGCCTGGTCATGGGCATACTGAGACAGTGTAGCAACTTCCTCATGTTTACTGACAGCCTTCTTTTCCTAGCACATAATTCCTCTACTTGTGAGATATCTACATCTACATCAGTAACCTGTAATCCATGCTCTGTCGTGCCACAGTCAGTACTCCTGACAAAGAGGAGATTGCCAGCACAAACACCACACCACCTATGCAGAGGTCTTCAATAAAAACTTACCTAAACAGCAGAGACCTCCAAAACACACTCACAAACATTCTACACACAACACCCAAATACATCACACACAGCAGATAACACACCAGTGTCTCACAAACACAGTCCATAAGGCAAAACAATAAATAAACACATCCCACAAGGCATAACAATAAACCAAATATACTAGTCATTGATGACTCAGTTGTGAGTTACACCGATGTCCCCCTCACCAGGATCAACAAGGAGAAGTTCATGGTAAGTTATCTGTCTGGTGCCAGAATCCACCACATCACGCACGCACTTGTCTCTCCACAACATGTACAAGTATGACTCTGTCATTGTCCATGTTGGTGTGAATGACTTGAGGCATACCTCCCTGGACTATATGAAGAGAGACATGATTGAACTCTTAGAGTGAGTGTCCCAGGCAGGTATGACCCTACCCCTGAGCAGCATCCTACCTTCACCAAGAATGATACCACAATACCAACAAAAAATAATTGACTTCAATAATTGGCTTAGTTTCTAGTATCATTCCAAGGAGATCCAGTATTTGTCTGCCTGGGATGACATGGTTGACAGACCTTGATGCTTTGCCAGAGATGGCCTCCACTTGTCACCCCTGGGATTCTGGATCCTGGCCAAAACGTTTGCCTTCCCCATTGTGCCTTTTTAAGTAATATCCCAAAGACAAATCTTCCAACATAAAAGATATGTCAAAAAGCAAATTGAAGGTCAGGCTGCTTAATGCTAGAAGCCTTAACCTGAAAATGGACTCAGTGGAGGTTCTCCTTGCACTGGAAGATGTTGGCTTCAATGTGGTCGCCGAAACTTGGTTCAGGGCTGCAGAGAGCACCCCTGCCTTACCAGGCTATACCTCATTCCATACATTCCTACCCCAACATGAAGTGGGGAAGACTAAAGGTGGCAGAGTCTCTATCTTCATTAAGGACAGGCACACCTCCAGACTGGTTTGCCAGCATGATGCCCTGGAACTACTCCAGATGCAACTGACAGTTGGCAAAACACTCATCCAAGTTATAGGCAGCTATAGACCCCCTCCATGACTCAGGACACCCATTCCTCCTACCTGGATCTACTTGATTCCATCAAGGTACCCCCTAACACCCTGATTCTAGGTGTCTTCAACTAACCCACCATAGACAGGGTGAACTATTCCTGCACTAATGCACTCACCCAATGATTCTTTGACTTCATCAGTTCTAATGCACTGGACCAGCTCGTCTCATCCCCCACAAGGGGAGATAACATTCTGGAGTTGGTTCTCACCAGCAAGGGTGACCGCTGCATCACTCCCATAGTATGTTCTTCCCTGGTGAGATCAGATCATCGGCCTGTCTCATTTGAAGTTTCTATCCCACTCAAAACCCCCCCCCCACCGTAATCAGGCTAGAAAACTTCTCAAAAGCTGATTACAACCTCCTAAGGGAGGGTATCAGTAGCTTCACACTACCCCCCCAGAGGATGCAGACAACTATGCTGAACAGTACGCAAATGCAGTATACAAGCACCTGTACAACTGCATGAACTCAGCCATACCCAACAAAACTAAAACCTGCTCCTCGAGGAAACACAAACCTGTCTGGTGGACATCCTCTATTAACAGGCTTTACAACAAAAGGGAGAGACTGTTGTCCAAGGGTAAAAAGGAACAAATTTGGAAAAACTCCTTCCTTAGCCTCAACAAGCAATTTAAGTCACTAGTGAAAACCCCCAAAGCCAATTATGAATCAAAACTAGCCTCCCATACAAAGGGAAACCACAAAGCCTTCTTCAGTTACGTCAGTAACCTCCATGGCAAAGGCCAAGTTTGTTCCAAATTAGTACTTAACGGTATCACTTACGCTGATCCTGTTGACTTAACCAACCTGCTAGCAGATGAGTTCAGCTCAAACTTCACCCCCCTGTCCCCCAAAGGTCCTTTCAACATCCCCGATACTTGTCCAGCACCTCACATCTCCATAGATCAAGTATTAAATTCAGTATCCAAGGCAAAGAACACAGCTTCCATGGGACCTGATAGTATCCCAGGCTGTATTCTGCACCATCTCCAGCAAGAACTGGCTTTGCCATGGAGAACCGTATCCAACCACAGCCTAAGTACAGGCTTCATTCCAGCATAGTAGAGAGCTGCCATTGTCATCCCTTTCCACAAAGGTGGTGCCACTACTGACCCTGGAAACTATCCCCCCATTAGCTTGACAAGTCTGATCTGTAAAGCCATAGAGCGTATTATTATGGATCTCATAAACAAGGACATAGGCAATCTCCAAGCACTTGACCCCACCCAGTTTGGCTTTGGCAAGGGCAGATCCTGCCTGTTGAACCTGGTTGACTTATTTGAGACTGTCACCAAGGCCCTGGATGAAGGGAAAGTCAGTACATACAGCTTACCGTGACTTGGCTAAGGCCTTTGACACAATCCCCCACTTGCGCATCATCAAAAAGCTAACACAACTTAGTGTAAATCCCTATCTCATCAGGTGGGTGGCCAACTAGCTCACCAACAGGACCCACAAGGTCAAAATAGGCACCTCCACCTCCAATAACAGACCTGTCACTAGTGGTGTCACTAGTGGTGTTCCCCAGGGATCTGTCCTGGGACCCCTACTGTTTGGCATCTACTTCTCAGAGATCCAGGTAAAGACAAAAGGCCTGTGGCTGACCAAGTTTGTGGATGACTGTAAGTTGGGTACTGTCATTGACTCCCCAGATGATGTTAATATACTGCAAGAGGGTCTCACAGCAACAAAAGACTGGTGCCAAAGTCATGGCCTCAAGTTAAACACAAAAAAGGTCTCATCATACCATTCATCAAAAACACGGCCCCCCCCATTGATTACCACATCAACTGCAACCCCCTAAGCACACAATCTGTGGTGAGACACCTGGTTACTAAGGTTGACAACAATCTCACATTTGACCATCATGTAGTGGAAGTGGTCAGAAAAGCTTTTTACTTGGTTCATCTCATAAGTAAAGGGATTGCATCTAGAAAAAAGGAGGTTATTACCTCTCTGTACTCCTCCCTCATTAGAAAAATAACTGAGTATAATGTCCCAGTTGGTATGTACCTCTCCAAACATCTGCACCAACTGGAAAGGCCACAGAAATACCTCAAAAAAGAATCCATGGCCTCCAGCACCTGTCCTATGCAGACAGACTCAAATCACTATCACTCTACTCGGTATCATACAGTTTGCTCAGAGGTGATCTGTGTCTCATCTACAAGGTAATCTTGAACCCTGCCCTACTAGAGATGCTCCATATCCTAAGTCTAACTCCTTATGCACTACCCACTCAAAAGGCCTAAATCTAATATGCGACATCAACAAAACCTGCTGGAGAGACACATCAACATTACTTACACATCTAATTACTTCTTCCCAAAATATCATAGAGTTAACCATATTTACTACAAACACCTTTATGGGAAAAAAACAACAAACTATATCATATCTTATACTAATTCACAACCCCAAATCTCATTGTCACCTCCTTTTAGATGGTGACATTCATCCTAACCCAGGCCCCACCGCCACCTCTCCTATCCTCACACCTAGAGTTTCTTCCTAATCCCAATACAACCTTAGCCTCTCTTCTAACTCCCTTTTATTAGCTCACTTAAATATACGAAGTGTTAATAATAAAATAACAGAGCTTCATGCCCTACTGCAAATACACAACTTTGATCTATTATGTCTCACAGAGACTTGGTTAAAACCCCATGTCCAGGACTGCGATATCACCCCTCCTGGGTATAATATTCTAAGAGTAGATCGCCCTAACAAGAAGGGAGGGGGTATAGCCTTACTGTATAAAACAGGTCTCCAACTCACTCCATTAAATTCCTGTCTTCCATCTGACACTAACACTGAAATTCTTTTTACTAAGCTACAATTAAATACTTACAAGGCCATTTATATTCTGTGCTCTTATATTCCACCTGGCAACAACATCAACCTCCTTGAAAATATCCTTAGCTGGCTATCCACCTCATATCCTCAAGAAACCATAGTACTTGGTGACTTTAACATTGACTGGAATACCTGTAATACCAATACCCCTTCTACCCACATTAACCTGCATGGCTTTATTCAAATTGTCACCTCACCCACTCGCATCCACAAGCCCACCAAAAAAGAATCCATCCTTGACTGGATTCTCATAAATACTTCCCCCTCATTCTACACAGTAAGCACCCTCCCAGAAGATATGAGTGATCACTTTCTAACTTACATACTTCGACATAAGTCCAATATACTTCTACCTACAAGCTTCAAAACCATATGCTCCAACAAGAACTTTAACCCTGAATGCTTCCAAAACGAACTTAGACACTGTAACTGGTCACCCCTAAAATACCTACAACTTGATGAAGCAGTAGCCTACTTTAATTCAAAATTCCTTGAAATTCTTAACCTCCATGCCCCTATCCGTACCCTTAAAAATAGGACCAAAATTGCACCCTGGCTTACAAAAGAAACTAAGCACAAAATGTTGCTAAGAAACAAACTCTGCTCAAAATGGCGTGCTTCTAAAGACCCATCTGATCACACTAAATTTAAACAGCTTAGAAACTCCACTAAATCTTCTGTACGACTTGATAAAAAAAACTTTTTCATTCATCTCCAGCAAAATAACCACCAAAACCCTAAGAAATTCTGGACAGGAATCAATACTTTACTACACCCTGGCACATCTAAGACACCCACCCCTGCCAGTACTACCAAAAACACTCCTAAACAGATATCTGACTCCTTTAACAACTTCTTTACTGAAGCGATCCAATTAATTGCTAACTCCCTTCCTCCCGTGGCTTCTCTTTCACCACTGTCCTCCTTTCCATCTCCTCCCACTTTCCAACTACAACCTGTCTCTACATCCCTCATCAGTACCCTCCTTCTAAAACTCAAACCTTCTACCCCTCTGCTGACTTACTACCTGCACAATATCTTCAAACTGCAGCCAAAGCAATTGCCTACCCTGTCTCTATCCTAATAAATAGAACCATCAATGAAGGCACTATCCCTTCCATCTGGAAGATCTCTCATATTATTCCCCTTCATAAGGGCGGGACCTCATCTGAACTTTCAAACTTCCGTCCAATTGCCCTACTTTCTCCCTTAGCTAAAATCATGGAAAAATGCATTCACCAACAACTGCTTGACCACCTCCTTCTAAATGGACTACTAGCTCCCTCCCAGCATGGATTTCGTCCCTCCCATAGCACTACTACTGCCCTTCTTTCCTTTACTGATCACATAAATAAAAACTGCAATAATAACTCCTCGATCTTTCAAAAGCCTTCGATACTATCTCTCACAGTCTGCTCCTAACAAAACTCTCCAAACTCTACCTCTCTACCTCCTCTTTGAACTGGTTCTCTAGCTATCTATCAAACAGAAATCAAGCTGTTAAATGGAAAAAAGCAACTTCCTCTTACCTAACTACCCCTACTGGAGTTCCACAAGGCTCCATACTGGGTCCTCTACTCTTCAATATCTTTATTAATGACTTCTACAAATCTATCCCCCTCTCGAGCATCATCCAATATGCTGATGATTCTACTATTATCTGCTCTGCCTCTTCTATCCCCACACTACAAAAACTTACTCAAGATGCCTTCTCTCTCACAGAGAAATGGATGCTAAACAATCATCTAGCTCTCAATGCCACTAAGACCAAATTAATGTTATTTACTCCCTCTAAACTCACTCCCTCCAACATTAACTCATTCTTAGTTACTAGTCAAAATAACTTACCTCTCGAAATAGTGTCAGACACCAAACTACTCGGGGTCCAGATCGACAACAAACTAAAATTTAATTCCCACCTACAAAAAAACATCAAAAAAACACATCAAAAACTTGGCATGCTGTATAGACAAAATGCCTATCTTACATCCACCACTAAAACCACTCTAGCTACTTCCTTTCTTATCCCCTCCCTTCTCTATGGTGCCCCTCTACTTACAAATCTTCAGTCCTCATTAAAAAAACAGCTCTCCTCATGCTATAACAAAATTGCTAAATTTACCACCTCTCATAGGTCTTCCACTCACCACTGTATCTCCCTCCATAAACTAAAATGGCTAGAACTTCCCAACTATCTCACTTACACTCAACTAACTCTAGCCCACAAACTGATTCTAAACCCCTCCAACTGTCCCTCCCTTTCTTCTGCCCTTAAAATGCACCTACCAAACAGAGTTCTAAGGTCTAATAATCAAAATCTACTAGAAGTTCACAAACCCACTCATCCCCCAGGCAAAATCCTTCTTTCCTTCAGCCTCGCTCGCCTCTGGAACTCTCTACCACCTAACATCCGCATTACCACTAACCACTCTACCTTCAAGAAATCTCTTTTCTCACACCTAGCATCTCTATGGGAGTGCTCATGCACCCACCCCTCATAACCTACTCTACTATATAACCAACTCTACTATATGCCCTTTCATACCATAACCTACTGTTTTCATCTTCTATGTTTGCTCATTAATCTGCTTTTATGTTTGTGTTTGTTGCTTCTATAGCATGTACCAAGGCTGTTACTATCAATTTTAACGAACATTTATATTTTGCTTATGTTCTTTTACTATGATGTACCTAGAAACTATTGTCAATGTTAATGTACATTTATTTCTGTTTTGGAGCTTTTCTCCCCAGGACTCCATTGAAAACGGGTTCTTCGAGGCCCAATGGACTATCCTGGTAAACCAACTGCAATAAATAAATAAAATAAATAAATAAATAAATAACATCCTCTCATCTGCTGTCTTTATAGATCTCTCCAAAGCATTCGACATGGTTAATCATCAAATTCTCTTGAATCTTCTGAAATCACTTTCACTTGACACTCTGGCACTACAGTGGTTCAAGTCTTACCTAGATAATTGAAAACAGGCTGTCCTCTGGGAAAACACTCTATCCTCCCCTTTTCCTGTCTCCCTTGGAGTCCCCCAAGGATCTATCTTAAGTCCCCTTTTATTCTCCATATTTATCAATGATCTTGCTTCTAGCATCCCCCAAGCCGTAACCATACAGTATGCAGATGACTCCACCTTAGTCTCCTCAGCCTCTAACCCAACTGAACTTCAATCCCTCACCCAAAATGTCTTTCAGCTTGTAGAAGAGTGGTTTTTACAGTGATGTCTCCTCCTTAACCCTAAAAAGACTAAATTACTGTTGTTCACTCCCACACAAAAATCTTCACCACTCCACTTCTCCATCGTATCTAAAAACGGCACAGTTATATCTCTTGACACAACAACCAAATTTTAGGGGTTACCATCGATCATAGCCTAAACTATGACTCTCATATTAATACCACTATTAAATCTATTAATAAAAAGCTTGGCTCCCTCTATAAAATCAAGCCTTTCCTTACTCCTACAGCCAGAATTACCATTGCCCACTCCCATCTTATCTCTACTCTCCTGTATGCATCACCTTTATATACAAATCTATCTAAAACTAACCTGAACAAATTGGCTACCTCCTACAATAGTATAGCCAGATTTGCTACCAGCTCCCCTTTTAGATCTCACCATTGCCTAAATTTAAAACAACTTGGCTGGCTGGAACTGGAAAATCAACTTTTATCACAGCAACTTATAGTCACCCAAAAAATCCTTTACTTCCCTGAAAAAACACCTATCCTTACTAAACTTATTAGTCCCTATAAAAATTTTTCTAACCTTCGCTCTTCACACAAACTTTTAGTATCCACACATAAATCTAATAATAAAGCAGGTGACTCACTTTTCTCCTATACAGTGGGGAAAAGCTGGAACCTTCTTCCTAAGGACCTCACTATGATCTCCTCTTCCTCACTCTTCAAAAAGAAACTCAAACTTCATCTTACTAACCACTGGCTCTGTCTATGCAGCAACCCTGACTAAAATCTCTCCTCCTTTACAACACTACATTCTCTCTTCCTATGCTTATCCTCCCTACTCTCTTCTCATTCCTTAGGCCACTTAGCATGTTACTTTGAACTACCTTCTCCTTGCTTCTCATATTAGATTTTACTTCTCCTTCTTACCTTACTTTTACCAAACCTCTCTGTATTTCTCTATCCTCTTTCCTACTGTCTTTTTGTTCCACTACTACCCTCCTCCTTGTTTCCTTGCACTCTCTAAAAAAAAAAAAAAATTATTTTTTGTATAGAATTAAAGGAATGAGGTTTTTTTTTATTTTAGCTGTATTGTTAACATTTGTAAACTATTATGTATTTCTTCTTGTCCATATATGCCTAATACCTTTGATTTGTTTTAAATTGTCTGTTCCTTTGGAGATTTTCTCCCCGGGCCTCTACTGAAAATGGACATATATCCAGTTAGACTAGCCCGATCAACAAATGTTAAATAAATAAATAAATAAATAAATAAATAAATAAATAAATTGTCTCCCAGAGGCTGCCCTATCTCTGGAATAGACTTTCCATACACGGCAAACAGAGTACCTTGCTGACCCTCTTCAAGTGCAACCTTGTTGAGCGGATGGGAAACCACAAATTTATCCCAGGGGTTCCACCTGTGCCCCACACTGACAGGGGTGACAGGTGCTGACTGAGATTTCTTTACTGGGGATAAACCCTTGGCTAGGCTTGTAAGGGCCCCAGGGCCATTAGCCTAGTAACCTCCTATGATTCTATGTATTTCTCAGCACTGAGTTTTAGACCATGGTTCTAGCAACAATAATTGGCCAGTATCAAGCTTTCTTGGAGGGTATTTGTGTCTTTGGGAGATTCTATGATTGTGCTTGATATACAATTGTTTGCAAACTTGGCAGCCAGAGGCCCTTGACACTGGCCTTGACTTCAGAAAAGTAGATGCCAAAAATGAGCAGCCTAAACTCTGAGCCTTGAGGGCCTCCACTAGTGAATGGCTTTTTTTGTAGACGTAGACTCCCCTATCCTAACTTCTTGGGTCCTATCTTTGAATCAGCTAGTTATCAAATGGGAGACATAGGGGTTTATTTCTGATTTTTGTGAATTTGTTTATAATGCCCAAGTGGGATATTGTGTCAAATGCTTTAGTCAGTTGAAGTTAGGCAGTAGGCACTGTTTTGGTGACCATCTCGAAGAAATCCACCAGGTTGAGTAAGCATAACCTGCCACTGAAGAAACAAAACTGGGTTCGATCCATGACTGAAATTTTCTTATGTCATTGTTTATTATTTCCATGATAAATCTTTCCATGGCTTTGTATATGAGACTAGTCAGACTTACGTGTCTGTAGTTAACCAGCTCCATAGATGGCCCACACTCATGCTGAGGAATGACAGTTGCATTCCTTCATTCACTTGGCACGAACCCTTTATGGAGGCTATAGGTGAATAGTGAATCATGTTTCCTATTATTAGGAATGCATCCTGGGATATTATCAGAGCCAAAGTATTGGTGTTCTTAGCCTTGGAGAGTGCACTGAGGACTTGTTTCCTAGAGATAGTAGGGGAGTTATACTTGATATTTCCTGGGAAGAGGTTGAAGAGGTGAGAGTGGTAAAGTTAGAACTGAATTTGTCTGTCAGCAGGTTTGCTATATCTTCTAGCTCAGTATGGGTGGTTCCATGAACAATGCTGCCTGGACTGAATTTTATATTTCCTTTTTAGGTTTCAGACATAGCTAAAGAATGCTTTGTGGCTGTCCCTGGCCTGGGAGGTCATATTTACCTCATATTTGGCTTTAGCAGACATTAGTTTTCATCTGAGTAGTTTGTTTAGTTTGAGTAAAGTGCTTTATTTATTTATTTATTTAGTTAGTTATTTATTTGACATTTGCTAACCAGGAAAGTCTGACTGAGCAATAGCCCTTTTTCAGCAGAGGCCCATGGAGAAAAGATCCACAACAGTATAAAATTACAAGCAGTATTTAGAAAACAATACGAAACAGACAAAACAGCAGATGAATCATATCTGGGAAGTTAGAGCTCCATAACACTGTAAAATTATAATATCAGCAGATAAAGCAGAATAAGTCAAATTGCAAAATTACAAGAACTACAGCTAAAGCACAATATGACAGACTACAGTCAATGAATTATAGTAAAACATTATACTGAGGAGCATAACAAGTAGTACATGATAGGTCTAGGGGACATAACTAAACATAGTAGTTTGTAGAAACTTTGAGTGAAACGTATTGAGTGAGTGCTAGCTTAGTAAGAAAGAAGACAGAGATTAGTCTTAGTCAGTAGAGCAGATACTGGGAGCAGGTTAGTAAAGAATTGATTCTGGACAAGTTACATTCCATTGGTAGCTAATAAAAGAAGGAGCTGTAAGAGGGGAGCAGGGGGAGTAAGTAGGAAGGATGTGAGTATAGATAAAGAGTGAAAGCAAGGAGTGATTGTGCGGAGGGGGTTCAAGGGGGGGGGGGTTGCAGAGACAAGTCTTGGTGCTGTGTAAATGTTCCTTAAGGGTTTGTTTGAAAGCTGTAGTGTTACTTAATTCTCTGATGGCTAGGGAAAGCCAATTCCAGGTAGGATCATAGGATCATAGGAGATTACTAGGCTATTGGCCCTGAGGCCCTTATAAGCCTAGCCAAGAGTTTAGCCCATGTTTAGACAAGTCAGCATCTGATGCCCCTGTCTAGCAAGGACATGGGTGGAATTCCAGGGGTGTATTTTCTGTTTCCCATCCAGTTATCCAGGTTGTGCTTAAAAAAGAGGTAAAGAGGTACTCTGCTTGATGTGGAGAGGGAGTCTATTCCATAGATGGGGGAGTCTCTGGGACACAAATCTGTCCCATCAACAAGTCCTTTTGATGTCGCAGACCAGGTTGAGTCCACTCATGCGAGTTACTCGAGTGGAGCTTGACTTGAGGATATGCAGCAGTCCCATCAAGGTGAGATCCATGATCACCTTGTATGCCAGACAGAGGTCACTTCTGAAGAGTCTGCATGAAACTGAGTAGAGGGATAGGGCTTTTAGCCTGTGTATGGTAGATGTTTGAGGCCCTGGATTCTCTTGGTGAGGAACCTCTGTGGTCTCTCCAGCTGCTGGATGTGCTTTGCGAGGTACATGCCAAAAAGGGCGTTGTACTCAATAATGGTCCTTATAAGGGAGGAATACAGGGATGTTATGACCTCCTTGTCCCTGGATGAGATGCCCTTACTTATGAGGT
Organism: Protopterus annectens; assembly: GCF_019279795.1. NCBI lineage: Eukaryota > Metazoa > Chordata > Ceratodontiformes > Protopteridae > Protopterus > Protopterus annectens. The sequence goes on along the minus strand of NC_056731.1, from coordinate 1,128,688,012 downwards.
GGGCCATGTAGAAGACTTTCCGTACCACGGAAGCAACATGGTGGTCAAAAGTCAGGCTGCTATCAATCTGGGTGCCAAAATCCCTCACTATTGACTGCGTGTTTGGGACATTATTATTAATGTGATAATATGTTGGGACATCACTCTCCCCAAAGGGGATGATGATGTATTTTTTTGGTATTCAGCTTGAGACCATGTTTCTGGCACCAGTCATTTGTCTAAGTGAGACCCTATTGCAGGATGTCCACATCATTAGGGGACTTGATGACAGCACCCAGCTTGCAGTCATCTGCAAACATTGTCAGGCATAGCCCACTGGTTTTGGCCTGCACCTCAGAAAACTATATCCAAAATAACAGACCCCCCAAGACTGAACTCTGGGGTATGCCTCTTGTTACTGGTCTACTGCTTGAGGAGGCTTCCCCTATTTTGACTAGATGGGTTCTATCAGTGAGCCAGTTTGCTAGCCATCTGGTAACATACAAATTGATGCCTAGTTGAGAGAGTTTATCTACTATGCCCGAGTGGGGAATAGTGTCAAAGGCTTTGGCTAGGTCAAGGTAAGCGGTGTGCTCTGTCTTCCCCTCATCCATGGCTTTTGTGACTGTCTTAAAGATGTAGACCAAATTTAGCAGACATGACCTCCCCTTGATGAAGCCAAACTGTGTGGGATCGAGTGTTTGGAGGTTGCCAATGTCCTTGTTAATGAGGTCCATGATAATCCATTCCATGGCTTTGCAGATCAAGCTAGTTAGGCTGATGGGTCTATAATTTCCCAGATCGGTGGACACTCCACCTTTGTGTAAAGGGATGACAGATAGAGCTGGGAAGTAGCTGTAGAGGCTTTGGCCAATAGATTTTTTTTTTTTTTTGCTTTATAGATTTCTAAGAGGTTTTGGTCAGTGCTTCTAAGGTGGATAGCTGGAGTATAATGAGAGATGATAGAAGAAATGTTAGGGTAGAAGGAGAGTTTATTGAGAATGGAGTGAATGACAAATACTTGGCATAGGAGGAGAAGTTGCTTGGGTAGCTCTAACCAGTTTAATAAGTTGAGAAACTGACAATGGTGTGAGTTTGAGGGTAGGTTAGTAACAAATCTGGCAATTTTGTTGAAGGTGGATTCGAGCTTGGTAAGTAGGGAAGACTGGATATTAGTTAGGATTTGGGACCTGTAGAGGAGGCTTGGGAGAAGGAAAGCATGTCCAAGAGAGATTTGGGACTCCTTTGTAAGAAATGTTTTATTTCTATAAAGTAGTCCAAGTTTTTGGTGAATTTTATTAATACAACTGTGGACATGTAGATCGAATTTAAGTTGGTCATCTGTGACGACCCCAAGGAGTTTAGTGTGTGTTTCCGCCTCAATAGTAGTGTTGTTGAGAGAAGTAACAGTGAAGGTAGATTTTGAATGGGAGAGAGATTTTGGTAGGAATAGAAGTTTGGTCTTTTTTGGATTTAGTATAAGTTGACTGTTGGAGAACCAGTTTACAATGGAGCTAAATGAGTTTTGAGTAAGGGTGTGTAGGTCTGAGAGATTATTGGAGATAGAGATGACGGTAGAGTCATATGCATACTGAATGAGAGAATAGTTAGGACACGAAGTGTGGAGGTTGTTAGTGAAGATGTTAAATAAAAGAAGGCCAAGGATAGATCCTTAAAGAACCCCCACTGTGATGGGGAGGACGAGAGAGTGTACAGTAAGCCATTTGACAGACTGCAGTCTGCCTGAGAGGTAGCTAGAGAACCAAGAGATAGTAGGAGGAGAGAGGTTAAGTTTGGAGAGTTTGAACAGGAGCAAGTGGTGAGAGATGGTGTCAAAAGATTTAGAAAGGTCTAGAAAGAGACAGGAATGAGTTTGTTTTGGTCTCTAGCAAGGGATATAGTGTGAGTAAAGGAAATGAGGGCAGTGGGGGTACTCTAGTAGGGGCGGAATCCATGTTGGCTAGGAGTAAGTAGGTTTTCCTTAAGTAGATAGTCCAGTAATTGCCTGTGTATGCACTTTTCAAGTATTTTAGAGAGAGGAGACAGTACAGTTATGGATCTATAATTTGAAAGATCAGTGGAATTGCCACCCTTATGAACTGGGATGGTGTAAAATTGTTTCCAAAGTGTGGGAAGTGTCGATTCAGATATAGAACAGTTAATAAGAATAGAGATAGGAAGAGTGATGGAGGAAACAGCTAGTTTCATAAAGAGTGGAGGAAGGTATCTACTGAAGGACAGCATGGCTTGAGCTTGAGTAGTAGCCTTTTTATATGGCTTGTTGGAATTGTTTTTAGTGAGAAGGAGTTGTTTAGGTTAGAGGTAGAGATAGGGTGAGTGGGTTTGGACGGATTTGTAGTTTGTATTAGCTTGCTAATGGTGTCAATAAAATAAGAGTTAAGTATGGTAGCAGTTTCTTGAGGGGTGTTATTAGGGCAGGGGTTGGGAGAGGAGGAGTTACCTGGATGTAAAATTTGATTAATGGTGCTCCAGAATTTCTTGGGATTTTTTGGTATAGTTGTCTGGGGTTTTGTGTAGAAGTTTTTCTTATCAGCACTGATATGTTTTTAGGTAAGATTTCAGAGTGTTTTGTATGTTTGTAGGTGGGTGAGAGATTTACTATACGTCCACAGTTTTCAGGCCTTCTCTCTTTTTTGTATGAGAGTACGTGTAGACCTGGATAGCCAGGGGGAGCAGAGTGATTTAATTCTTTTGGTTCTGGGGGGGGGGGGTAATAGAATTTAGGATGTTCAGAAAACTAGAGTTAAATTTATGGACAGCATCATCAAGAGGCAATTCAGAAAGGAATATCCAGTTGATAGCAGAGAGCAGGTTATAAAGTGTGTCAATGTGGAAGTTAGTCAGATTGCGGCAGTTAAGAAATTTGAGAGGCCTAAGATGGTGAGAGTGGAATCTCTGAATGCTTACAGGGCAGTGGTCACTAAGGGAGTCAGGTAGAGAGGTAGGATGATGATAAAGGTCTGATTTGGACATGAGTATCTAGTCAATAGTTGTACTGGAGTTAGTGGGTTTGCTGTAGTGTGTGGGAGTTGAGAAATGTTGTGTGAATCTATGGGGGTTAATGAAAGAGGTGGGTGAGTTGTTGGTTAGAGAGTGCCAATTAATATTGACATCTCCTAGGATAGTGGTTTCACTGGGAATGTTTAGGGAGAACCAGGAGAGAGTATGTTCCATTAGAAGAATATTATCTCCTGGAGCTATGTAGATAGCTACAATGGTAAGAGTTTTATGGTCATTAAGTTTGCAGTTTGCTGTGAGAAGTTCAACAGGGTGAAATGAAGGGGAGGGTTAACTAGGGGGGAAAGATGCAAATGATCAGAAAACAATATGGTAACACCGTCTTCTTTTTTGTGGGGTCGATCAAGTCGTAAGATATTGTAGCCTACACTTCCTAATTTTGGTCATGATTTTCTCCTTTCTGTTATAGAGCATATTGATGTTGTCATTCCTCCATGGTGGCTTGTTTTTTTAGTTAGTTCTGAACTTCTTCCTGGTGGGTATAGCTGCCTCTATACAGTTATTAACACACTTGTATAGACTTTTTGTGAATGGTTCCACATTGGCAGCAGCATTTTCTGGGTTTATGGGGCTTGCAATTTTGCTAGGTTATCACTTAATAGTAAGAAATTAACCTTAGAGTAGTTTCTGAACATTCCAGGAGTAGCTGGGTTTCTGGGTTTTATTTTTACTTCAAAGGAGACCATTTTGTGGTCTGACCTGACCAGAAAGAACATTACACTAGGTGATGTGCAGCACTCACTCATATTAGTGTGAACCATATCCAGTATGTTTATGCCCCTGCTTGGCTTAATAGGTTCATAGATTAGTACTAGGCTAACTGCCCTTGTGGACCATCTTAAGCCTAGCCAGTTACCCCATGTGAGAATCAAACCCTGCACCTTATATCTGTAAGGCAAATACCTTAACCATTGTGCTAACCTCCCACCCATTGACAGTCTGGTCCAGGGAGTTTGTATTTATAAAATCCAAGAATCTCTGTATCTGCACATTTGGTGCCATATATGATTCAGTCAATATTAGGGTAATTAAAGTTGTCCATGAATATGGTATTGGGTTGGATGGTGTGTTTCCAATAAGCTTAAATACATATGATGGGTTTCCTGGGCTGTAAAGGGGACCTACAGCTTGCAAGAAAGTGGTACTGGATTTTGCCTATGGTGATATGAACATGGGGAGGCTCAAGTGCATTGTCCTTTTTGACCAGCCTTGAGGTATATTTATTTTTTATGTAAATAAAAACACCTTCACTTTTAGTCCCTATCTGCATAGTAGCTGGTCTCTATGTGTGGAAAGCATTATAGCCTTGCACTGCTCTGCACTGTACTCTATGTGGCTTGTGACTGCACATATGCCAACATTCTCTAGGATACGTAGAGATTGTAGGGAGTGTAGTTTTTTGTTTAGACTCCTAGCACTGAGCAGAAACACCTTTAGATTTTCTTGGTTTTTGAGTTACTATGTTGGAAGTACTTTCAGTTTGGCATTTCCCAAGAAAAGCACTATGGGGGAGGACAATGTCTTAACTAATATTCAAGATCTTACAGGGGAGAGGTGCAGACCATTGCTGGCAAAGCACTGTAGCCTCTTGACGATTTCCCTCCATGCTAAAAAATATTGCACCCCATAGAATAACACCAGAAACTAAACCAATTACTAAAGTCAGGCATCTGTTTGTATTGTGGCATCATCCTTGGAGAAGGCAAAATGCTACTCAATTCTAGGCTCATATTCTGAGAATTCCATGATCTATCTCTTTGTATAGTCTAGGGAGGTATGTCTCAGGTCATTTACACCTACATGAACTATGACTGAGTTATACTGGTACTTGTGGTCCAGTGACGTGTGTGTGTGTGTGTGTGTGTGTGTGTGTGTGTGTGTGTGTGTGTGTGTGTGTGTGTGTGTGTGTGTGTGTGTGTGTGTGTGTGTGTGTGTGTGTGTGTGTGTGTGTGTGTGTGTGTGTGTGTGTGGCAGGTCCTGGCCTAGATAAGCAACTGACCATCACTTTCTCCTTACTCAGCCTGGTGAGAGGGACATCGGTGCATCTCACAATGGAGTCTCTAATGACCACAATGATGGATTGTGTGATGACTTCTCTTATGGGCTTAGAAGTACAGACTTCATAAGTTGGGGCTGTATGTATTGATGGGGGTGTTTTGAAAGAGTGCATTTAGGACTGATGAGGGTATTTGTTATGACACACAGTTGAAAAGTTGGGGGGAAAGGGGACTTTTTATCTAGATAGTAGATCACAACTGCACAAGAATTTGGTAGCAAGTAGTTTACATGGGCATAAAGAGACCCATGAGTTAGCTTAATCCTTTAGAGCAGGCCCCACAGGAAAATGAAGGAAGGCCAGTTCTATTTATCTATGTTACCACTTCTACTATACAAAAAATTAACAAATGGTGGTGTGTTCAGTACCACTGTCTTCTAAGACAAGTTAAGGGACAAACGTTATGGGATGCAGAAAGCAGTCATTGGTTCTCTGAAGATAAGTGCTGCAGCAATAACACAAGGATACAGATGCTATCATGGTGGAGGTTAAAGATACCATTGCTAAGAGAGATACAGCATCAAACATAACTATGATTAGGCCTGCTGTGGATAAAAGGAAGTAATACTTGCCTGGGTAGTTAACTCCAGTTAGGGCCATGGAATGGAAACCTTTTCAGATACTAATGGCCAGTTTAACTGGATTAGGAAGGAAGGAATGGGAATACATAGCTGGCAATGCTCAGTGATATCCTGGTGAATATTTTACTTGCCATACATGTGGTACACAAACCCAAGCATGGTAGCAAGTACATGTTGAAGGTACCAAGGTGAAACCGAATCAGTGCCAGCACCTTTAACCAGTGATGTGGCTATTTCAGGGGTTACTTAATAACAGTAACTCTGATTCTGAACCACAGCTTTTGAAAGATGCTGATATTCACTTGGAAGGGGTTACTTCAAGCAGAGAGTTAGGTGGTAGTAGAAATTCTGAATTTGAGGCACCACTGTCAGACCATACCAGACTTCCTTTGGTGAGGGAGCTGGGGGGTGTCACACAGAAAGAACTGAAACAAGCTCAGATGTCAGACCCTACCTTTCAGAACTTAAAGTTTGTAGCCATGGAGGTTTTTGATCCACAAAGGCAGGGTGAGTTCATATATCATATTTTTTCATTATACCTCATATACACGTTTTTCATAGAACCTAACTATATTGTAGTTACTTATAAAATACACATATTTAAAAAAGAAAAACATTTTTTTACTAAAATGCTCACCTCACTTAGACTGCTTTGAAACATTTTTCACCTCTGTATATTTTAATTAGTGTGGATATTGTAAAGCTGCTTCATAAGTATAAAGCCAGGCTTATGCATTATATATAAACTGTGTATGGACTGATCAGCACATTGCAGAACCGTAAAATTCTTGACATCCAGATAGATGTCTGTGTGCTACGCATCAGTACTTCAGAACTTCAAGTGATGCCATTATAGGTAAGCTGAAGGTAAGCTGAACCCAATCTAAATCGACACATTATCATGAACTTTTGGTTCTTATAGTGTGATGAGATATTCCCTCACTCCAGAATCTGTCTCTACAGCTCTCTGACTGAGCAGCCGATAATTGTGAGACCCTAGATACTCACTGTCATTTTTCCACACCACATCCTTCTATGTTACAGGCTTGTAAACCAGGGATTTAAAATTGTATGGTACAGTATATTTAACCAGGGATTTAAAATTGTATGGTACTGTAATGTAAGCCTTTTCTGCAGATTGCAGTCTCCATAGTTTCTTAAAGTTTATCACATTAACTAAAATGTTGATTCAAATTATACTTAAAAAATAGCTATATATTCTTTGAATCCCTCTTTCCTCATGTAAGGAATGCCAACTCTGCAGTGTGTCTCCCCTTAAGCCCTGCACCTAAAGGACACTAACTATCCCAGCCAAACCACAACCTCGATGGGCTGAGCTACATAAAAGGCAACCGGGTTCCCTACAGCAACTGTGGGTAACCAAAACAATTGAATCTCCCAGTTTGTACCAAACTATGTATGTCCAGCTCTTTAAAGTGTTTTTTACTATATAAATAGTCCTTTCACTCTAAGAAACTCGCTACAGAGTGGCCTCCGTACACCTCTATCTCTCAATAGGTCTAACTCTTCCCTACTTAACCACTGTGCTTCCCCATATACTTTATACTTACCTAGCTGCCTCTCTTGTAAATATTTTAGCCCAGCACCTGTACTGCTCCCCCCTCTTTACCTATACTGCAAACATCTCTCCCTACCTCGCCTATTGCTGCATATTCTTCCACAGTAAATAGCCATATTTTACTTTGGTCCCTCCATAGAACTCCAGACTTACAGACATTCCTAGTAAGACTTATAGCCCAGATAAAAGCACAAAACTCAAAGTGCATGTGAGGCTTTAATGTCTTTCTCACCTGCAGTTTTACTATAACTCTGGAGATTGTTTTTTTTTTGTAGCTATTTTCGGTTGCTTTTCTGTTTTCGAGCCCAGGCTATGCATAGTTCACTCACCTTTTCTTCCTGCACCATTTCCCCTCCCCTTCCTTTCCCTCACTCCATTTTCCAATTATTGACAGGCCGAGATTACTTAATCCCTGCTCCCCTAGCAGCACCATCTTTAAATCCCTCTTTCCTCATGTAAGGAATGAACTCTGCAGCGTGTCTCCCCTCTAAGTGTTTTTTTGCTAAATCTTCTTCTTCTTCTTTCGGCTTTTCCCGGTTAGGGGTCACCACAGCGCAACTCTGGTCTGCTAATGATTGGAAGTAGATTTTTACGGTGCCGAAGTGCCAGCCCGATGCCCAACCTTCAACGAAGGCTCGTCCATTCACGCATGTCTTTCGAATGCCAATCGACCACGGGGAGGACATGCAGACCACACAGAAAGCACTCTTGCCAAGAATCAAATGGAAGAACCTCTTGCTGTGAGGTGACAACTCTACCACTGCACCGCCGCAGCTTTGTTTGTTTTTTTTGCTAAATAATAGTTCTTATCTGCTAATTGACAAATGTGGTTTACAAAATACAAGGGAAAGTCATATATAACTGCTTTGGAAAAGCCTTAAAGAAATGCTATTCTTGCCTTATGTTGTGTGGCTGTAAAACATAGCTAAGTAAACCTGTAGAACAGTGTACTTAGCTTAGTTTATAAAGCATAGTAAACTAAATCTAGCTTGGTTTTTCAAGCATAACATAGAAATCTGTAAAACAGCATACCTAGCCATATTACGGCAATGTTTGAGCTGTCGTAATTAAAAGTCGCCCTGAAATTGTTAGTTATTTACAAGCGACTACAGGCACTAAATTGTAACGACTGTTCTCTCAGGCTGTATTTCTGTGCATAAAGATGCCAGAAGGGACACAGTAGATAATTTGTTTTTGCACATAGTAAATGGTATTCTGTTGGAAATAATTAAAACTGTTGTAAATGTATTTTCTGTTGGAAATAATTAAAACTGTTGTAAAAGATATTTTCTGTGGGAAATAATTAGAACTTTTTATTCCACAGAAAACGACATACCACAAAAGAAAAGTATTTATAATGCAAATACCTGTTTTTAGCAGATAACATTAAGCCTATGGAAAGATTTGGAGATGTTTTTCTTTTTTTACATAGAGAAAGATATAGATGCTTTTACCAAATTAACAAGCACGTAGCTTAAGGCTATTAGGATCAGATTTACTAGAAAGGTTAAAGATAATTTTTCAAGCATGTGTTACAGTTACAGTTTTTACAGTTTAAAGATGTCTATCTAAAATGAGAACTACACAGTTTAACAGTGTTAAACGCTAATGTATGTTACTGTAGGCTGTCACTACTTTGTAAGAAACTGCTTAAGGTAAAAGTCATGGATGTTTGACACAGTATCAATATTTTAATGCAATACTGTTTATGAATAAACTATGCACTTTATGGGTAATTTGCTCCAATAAGGTAACCAGTGAAGTTAATTGATAAGCCATACATGAAAATATATTCGTTATTTCACGTCTAGCTACCTGAAGTTACCTCTATTAATATTTTTTGCATTGTCTGCTCCATTTTTTTCTTTTACTAAGCCCTACACCTAAAGGACATTAACTATCCCAGCCAAATCACATCCTCAATGGGTTGAACTACATAAAAGGCGACCAGGCACCCTACAGCAAATGTGGGTGACCAAAACAAGTGAATCTACCAGTTTGTACCAAACGATCTATGTCTAGCTCTTTAAAGTGTTTTTTACTATATAAATAGTCCTTTTACTCTAAGAAACTTGCTGCAGAGTGGCCACCGTACACCTCTCTCTCTCACAATAGGTCTAATTCTTCCCTACTTAACCACTGTGCTTCCCGTTGTACTTTATACTTACCTAGCTGCCTCTCTTGTAAATATTTTAGCCCAGTACCTGTACTGCTCCCCCCTCTTTACCTATACTGCAAACATCTCTCCCTACCCCTCCTACTGCTGCATATTCTTCCACAGTAAATAGCCATATTTTACTTTGGTCCATCTATAGAACTCCAAATTCCAAACATATGGACATTCCTAGTAAGACTTATAGCCCAGATAAAAACACAAAACTCAAAGTGCATGTGAGGCTTTAATGTCTTTCTCACTTGCAGTTTTACTATAACTCTGGAGATTTTTTTTTTGTAGCTATTTTCTGTTGCTTTTGTTTTTGAGCCCAGGCTCTGCCTTGTTGCTTTTCTGTTTTCGAGCCCAGGCACGATCCATATTTTAACTCTAATCCTACTAATACAAACCACATCCATACATGCAACCATATACCCCCCACCAACCACTTTCAGCTCACAAACTCTTCCCATAAAACTAAACAAGGTTAGTTACTCAAACATCTCTCCTTCTCTACTAGCAGTTAATACCATTACCTCAGACCGATTAAAACCACTACCGTGTACCCCCAAATTTAAATTATGTCTAGTACTACACTAAAAACCCACCCCACATAAACAACAATTTCATACCAAATTCTATATATTCCACAAATTAATATAATGTGGAGATATCCATCCAAATCTAAGCCCAATCAACACTCATACATCCACCACTAACCAAGCTGACCAAACATTTCACCATACCCATACATGCACCACTAGGCTAGCTAATCACACATCTCAAGATGCACTTCATATAGTAACAATAAATACTTGCAGCATTTGCAATAAAACTACTGAATTCCACACCTGGCTAACTACCAACATCCCAAATATTATTGCAGTAACAGAAACATGGCTAAAACTGCACATTGCTAACACTGAAGTTCTCCCGCCAGGATATAATATAATTCATTCAGACAGACTTCATAAAAAGGGTAATGGTGTAGCATTAATCTATCAAAACTCACTACAAATAACAACCTATACAAAACCCATCCCCACTTTCAGTAACCTTGAGCTCCTATTTATATCCTTTCACATAAATAGGAACAAATATGCATAGCAGTGATTTATATCCCCCCAGGCCATAATATCCACATACTCGAAGACTTTTTATCTTGGATAAATCAGAATATACTGCATTAAACTATAATTCTAGGAGACACCAGCAAACAGCATAAACCTTTACAGTTTTACCCAACTCATCACTACTCCCACTCACGGTCTATCAACAGACTCTGAATCAACCCTAGACTGGATACTTGTAACCCATCCCCAAAACTATTCCAGCCTACCAAATACATTAATGGCCACCTTCCAGCATACACCTATAGGACTCACCCTCAAACAATCAAAACACACTTATATAGAACCTCCAGGAACTTTGCCCACTTTGACCAAAATAAATTTATAAGTATCCTAAACTCTCAAAACTGGAACCCATTAAAAATACTCCCCTTAGATGAAGCCGTTGACTATTTTAGCAAACTCTTTTTAAGTACTCTCAATAGCCTAGCTCCAATGCGCACTAAATGAACCAAAACTAACCATGCCCCCTGGTTAACAAAACTAACCAAACAAACTATCTTAGAAACAAAGTATAGAAAATATGGCTGAAAGACAGAACAAAACAAAATGAACTCTACTACAAACAACTCCATAACAAATCAAAAAAGCTAGTGATACAAGATAAAAAAAGATTATTTTTCTGCTAAACTATCTACCTCATATAACAATCCCAAAAAATTTTGAAAATCTGTCTCCTCTCTATTTAACCCAAAATTTTAATACCCATTTCATCTCTGCCATTCAAAAGTTACTCAAAGACTGCCCATCCAGCCCAAACACACTTTTTCCGCTACCAACAGAACACACCCCCTCCCCTGCAGATTACTCTAATATGCAACCAGCCAACTCCTTCACTATCCAACCTGTACCCAACTCAAACCTTGCACACTAGCTGCAGATAATCTTCCCCCAGAATATCTGTAATTAGCAATCAGTGCAATAGCATATCCAGTTACCATTCTCATAAATCGTTCTCTCTCTGAATCCTACATTCCTCTTCTATGAAAAAAATCCATTGTTATTCCACTACACAAAGGGAGAAACTCCCATGATCTTTCTAACTACTGCCCTATCTCTATATTCTCCCCACTATTGAAAATCTTCAAACAATGTGTTCACTCACAACTACTTAAACATGTCACATGTAATGCTCTTCTATCCCTACCCAACATGGGTTCCGGCAAGGCCATAGCACTATTACTGCCCTAATATCTTTCACTGACACTAATATCCACAGTGGTGCAGTGGTAGCATTGTTGCCTCACAGCAAGAGGTTCTCCCATTCGATTCTCGGCTGGAGTGCAGGGAGTACCTTCTGTGTGGAGTCTGCATGTCCTCCCCACAGTTGGGTGGGTGTTCGAAAGACATGTGTAAATGGGCATGCCTTCGTTGAAGGTTGGACGTCGAGCTGGCACCTTGCAGTTCGAGAAAATCTACTGCCAATCATTAGCGGACCGGAGTTCCACTGTGGCGACCCCTAACCAGGAAAAGACAAAAGACAAGCAACGATCTTTCACTGACACTGTCAACAAAGGCTTAGATGCAGGCCATCCTACCTCAGTAATCTTACTAGATTTATTGAAGGCTTTCGACACAGTGGCACATACTAAGCTAGTAAACCAATTATCAAGACTAGGTTGCTCCCCAAAATCCCTCAACTGGTTTACCTCTTACTTACAGAACAGGGAACAATCAGTAAGGTAGCTAAATGTACAATCCTATTACCAACCTAACAATATAGGAGTACCGCAAGGTTTACTATTGTTTATTCGAACGGAAAAACATTTTCCGTTCAAATAAATAGTAATACTGAAAGTAAAAAAAACTAACGTTTACAATGTCGAACCAAATGCTCGACGGATTTGACTCAACATTGTTGTTGAAACCACCATGTGATAGCCATATAGGAGCTGATGTAAATCAAACTCCTATATGACAAGTCACGTTTTTGCAGGGGGGGCAAGCCCCCCTGCACCCTCATGTGGGGGCTGCACCCCCCACCCCCTTACTTATATATTCTAACTCCGAGATCGCACTACAGTGGGGATGTGGATGAATTTCCACTCCCCACTGTACCACGATCTCTGTGCAGATAGTCGACTTACACTTATGCGAATGCAGTAGTGCATTCGCATAAGTGAAGTCGACTATCTGGTGCACAAATGTTTGTGGGTTCGACATTCTGATTTTTGGCACATTGCATCCGACAGAATGTCGTTCGCACAAACAATAGTAAACTGTACCAGAAGGATCCATTTGAGGTCCATTACTGTTCAATATTTTCATCAATGACACATACAAAGCCCCCCTAATCCAGAATCTCATTAAATATGCCTATGATTCAACACTGATATCCACCTCCAACAATTTCTCAAATCTCCTCACAGTTACACAACAGACCTTTGCTTCTATTAAATCATGGCTTATTGATGTACAACTTATGCAGAACCCCCAAAAAACTAAACTTTTACTTTTCTCTACAAAATCATCATCAAACCTGACATTGACTTCAAATTCCTTGCTAAAGATGGCACAGAAATAGAACTAGTGAAAACAGCTAAATTACTAGGTATAACAATAGATAACAAAGTCACATATGAACCACACATCAATGGGACCGGATGGTGTCCCAGGCTGCGTCCTACAAGAGCTCAAAGATGAACTAACCCCCTCACCTAAACACACTGTTCAAACTCAGCCTCTACACAGGCTACATGCCCACAGAGTGGTGCACAGCAACGGTTATTCCACTCCACAAAGGAGGAGCCACAACGGACCCTGGGAACCATCGCCCTATAAGCCTGACTAGCTTGGTCTGCAAAGCTGTGGAGTGCATCATCATGGATCTCATTAACAGAGACATTGGGAACCTCCAAACACTGGACCCTACCCAGTTTGGCTTTGTTAAGGGCAGATCATGCCTCCTAAACCTGGTGGACTTCTTTGAGACAGTTACCAAGGCTATAGATGAGGGAAAGGTGGTCCACACAGCCTACCTAGACCTTGCAAAGGCCTTCGACACCATTCCCTACTCAGGTATTATAGACAAGCTCACCAGCCTGAACATAAACCCCTACATCCACAAGATGGGTTGCCATCTGACTCATGGGTAGAACCCACATGGTAAGAGTTGCGGGAGCTAGGTCTGACTCTAAACTGGTTACAAGTGGTGTTCCCCAGGGCTCAGTCCTAGGACCCCTCCTGCTTGGCATATACTTCTCAGAGGTACAGGCAAGCACAGGAGGACTATGGGTGACCAAGTTCACAGACGACTGCAAACTAGGGGCTATAATTGACTCTCTGGCTGACACAGACATCCTTCAAAAGGGTCTCACTGAGACAGATACCTGGTGTCAAAACCATGGCCTCAAGCTAAATGCCAAAAAGTGCATAGTCATCCCCTTTGGAAAAAACAAAGTACCCACAAATTACCACATAGGTGGTAGCCCTCTAAATACGGAAAACGTTATAAGGGATCTGGGGACCCAAGTAGATAGTACCCTGTCCTTTGATAATCACATTGCCAAAGTGGTTAGAAAATCCTTCTTAGTGGCCCACCTAATCATAAATGGGTTTGCATCCAGATCGAAAGAGGTCATTGGGCCCCTCTACGCATCACTCATCAGACCCATCATAGAGTACAATGCCCCATTTAGGATGTACCTTACAAAACACCTGCAACAACTGGAAAGACCACAGAAGTACCTCACCAAGAGGATCACTGGCCTCAAGCAGATGCCCTATGCAGCTTGACTGAAGAAACTCCAACTGTACTCGGTTGCATACCGCTAACTCAGAGGTGATCTCTACCTGACATACAAGGCCATGTCCAACCCAGAATTGATGGACATGCTCCACCTAAAGAAAACCATATCCCCTCGAGCCACATGCTCCAGGGATCTAAACCTCTCCACAATAATAAATAGGATGTGCTGGAGGGATAGATTCCTATCCCAGAGACTTCCCATGCTCTGGAAAAGATTTCAATCTACATTAGGCAGATCTCCTCACTAACCCTCTTCAGAGTGTTAGTGAGGGGCTCTGCCTAATGTAGATTGGAATCCTGTTCCAAAGCATGTGGAGTCTCTGGGACAGGAATCTATCCCTCCAGCATGTCCTCTTTATCGTTGTGGTGAGGTTTAGATCCCTAGAGCGTGTGGCTCTTGGGGATTTGTTTTTTTTTTAGGTGGAGCATGTCCATCAATTCTGGGTTGGACATGGCCTTGTATGTCAGGCAGAGATCACCTCTGAGTAGGTGGTATGCAACCAAGTACAGCTGGAGTTTCTTCAGTCGGGCTGCATTGGGCATATGTTTGAGGCCAGTAATCCTCTTGGTGAGGTACTTCTGTGGTCTTTCCAGCTGTTGCAGGTGTCTTGTAAGGTACATCCCAAATGGGGCATTGTACTCTATGATGGGTCTGATGAGTGATGAATAGAGGGGCACAATAACCTCTTTTGTTCTAGATGCAAACCCTTTTGTGATTAGGTGGGCCACATAGAAGGATTTTCTAACCACCTTGGCAATATGATTATCAAAGGAGAGATTACTATCTACTTGGGACCCCAGATCCCTTATTACATTTTCTATATTTAGGGGACTACCACGTATGTGGCAGTTTGTGGGTACTTTGTTTTTTCCAAAGGGATGACTATGCACTTTTTGGCATTTAGCTTGAGGCCATGATTTTGACACCAGGTATCCGTCTCAGTGAGATCCTTCTGGATGATGTCTGTATCAGCTGGAGAGTCAATTATGGCCCCCAGTTTGCAGGTGTCTGTGAACTTAGTCAGCCATAGTCCTCCTGTGCTTGCCTGTACCTCTGAGAAGTATATACCGAACAGGAGGGGTCCCAGGACTGAGCCTTGGGGGACACCACTTGTAACTGGTTTAGAGTCAGACCTAGAGCCTGCAACTCTCACCATGTAGGTTCTATCCGTGAGCCAACTGGCAACCCATCTCATGACATAGGGGTTTATGTTCGGGCTGGTGAGCTTGTCTATAATATCAGAATGGGGAATGGTGTCAAAAGCCTTTGCAAGGTCTAGGTAGGCTGTGTGGACCTCCTTTTCCTTGTCTAAAGCCTTGGTAACTGTCTCAAAGAAGTTCACCAAGTTTAGGAGGCATGTTCTGCCCTTAACAAAGCCAAACTGGGTAGGGTCCAATGTTTGAAGGTTCCCAATGTCTCTGTTAATTAATTCCGTGATGATGTGCTCCATAGCCTTGCAGACCGGGCTAGTCAGGCTTATAGGGCGATAGTTCCCAGGGTACGTTGTGGCTCCACCTTTGTGGAGCAGGATAACTGTTGCTGTGTGCCACTCTATGGGTACGTAGCCTGTAGAGAGGCTGAGTTTGAACAATGTGTTTAGGTGAGGGGTTAGTTCATTTTGGAGCTCGTGTAAGACACAGCCTGGGACATCATCTGATCCCATTGAAGCTGTATTTTTGGCTTTGGATAGGGCTGTTTTAACCTGTGTGTTAGTGATTGCTGGGGCACTACATTCTTCTGGTATGGTTATGGGCCGTTTAGGGGGTGAGATGGGAGTGAAGTTTTCACTAACCTGTCTGCCAGAATGTTGGCAATATCAGTCGGCTCAGTGTATTTTGTGCCATTCTGCACTAACTCAGAGCAGATCTGAGAGTTTCCACTTAGGTTCTTGACATAGCTAAAGAACGCTTTGTGGTTATCTTTGGAGTCCTTGGAAATTTTTCTTTTGAAGCTAGCCTTGGATGATTTTATGAGGGATCATAGTTTCTTGCTGATACTAATCAGGGATGTCTTTCCTTCTTGGGATTTTACTCTTTTCTGCACTAGTTTCCTCCTTCTATTGTATAGCTTGTTTATGGCAGGGGTCCACCAGACTGATTTCCTTTTCTTGGAGGAGTGAGTCTTTGTTTTGCTTGGGATAGCATGATCCATGCATTCTTGCAGGTGCTCATAGAGTGCCTTTGTAAGGGATTCAGCAGCTTGGACAGTGCTGTCCTTTAGCATGGGGGCTGTGAACCTTTCCACCTCAGTCTTAAGTAAAGTGAAGTTTGCTTTTGAAAAGTTTTTCATGGTGGTTTCCTTGATTGGGGGTGGGGGCAGAATGTGGATATACAGACTGATTAGTCTATGGTCTGATCTAACCAGTGAGGGTTTGAACTCCGGTGTAGAACACCGGTCGCCCATGTTGGTGATGACTAGGTCCAGTATGTTGTCACCTCTGGTGGGGGTGTTGACCAGATGATCCAGGGCGTTCGAGTTTATAAATTCTAGGAGGCGTTGGGCAAGAGATTTAGTACTTGAGTAGTTCTCCCAGTTAATGTTTGGGTAATTGAAATCACCCAATATTAGGGCATTTGGTAGGACCTTCATATTTTGCAGTGTCTCCAGAAATGCGGAATGGGGGTCCTGGGTCATGGTGGGTGATCTGTGGCAAGCTACAATTTGAATTGCAGTTTTGCCTGTTGTTAGTTGCACATGGATGATCTCTGAGGCATTGTACTGTGCCACTAACCTGGAGGTGTGGGTATCCTTGATGAATATGTATACACCACCACCTTTTGTGTTTTGGTCTGGGTTCTGTGGCCGAAAAGTATGGTATGAGTTATAGCCTGGTAGTGCTGGGGTGCTCTCAGGAGACTTAAACCAGGTTTCTGTTACTGCACAGATATTGATGTTCTCCATACTGAAGAATGCCTCGCGTGCATGCATTTTGAGCTTTAGACTTTTGGCGTTGAGTAGCATTACCCTCAGTTTTCGGTTACTTGTGCTATTTATGGTGGTGGGTTTGTCTTTTGAGCCTTGCCTAAAAAAGGCACTATGGGGGCAGCAAAAGCCTTGGCCAGTATTCAAAAGCCTAAGGGTGACAGGTGCAAGCCATCTCTTGCGAAGCAACGTGGCTTATCAAGCATGTCATTCCAGGTGGACAGATACTGGATACCCTTTGAATGACACCATAAACTTAGCCAATTGTTGAAATTGATCATGTTTTCTTTATACTGTGGCATCATTCTTGTTGAGAGCAGGATGCTACTCAGGATCAGGGTCATACCGGCCTGGGCTATGTGATCAGAGAGCTCTTCCATGTCTGTTTTCATGTAGTCCAGGGAAGTACGTCTCAGGTCATTCACGCCAACATGGACAATGACAGAGTCGTATTTGTACTTGTTCTGGAGTGACCTGAGTGCTTGTGTTATGTGGGAGATCCTGGCACCTGACAGGCAGCTAACTGTAACCTTCTCCTTGTCCAGCCTAGTTAGTGGGACATCAGTGTGCCTGACTATAGAGCCGCCTATTACTAGTGTGTTGGGTGTGTTATTTTGCCTTAAGGGCTGTGATTGCATGGCACACTGATTATGTGAAGTATGTGTTTCATGGTTTGTGATGGGGTGAGGAGGTTGCTTGGGTGTCTGCTTTGGAAGTCTCTGTTGCTTTTGCAGATTTTTATTTAGAGCCTCTGTGATTTTCGTGTATTTGTTTGTTATGTGCCGGTGCTGGTGGTGCTGCGGTAGCATTGTCGCCTCACAGTAAGACGCTGTCCGGTTCGACTCTCAGTTAAGAGCGTCTTCTGTGTGGAGACATACGTGAATGGGCGTACCTTCATTGAAGGTTGTGCGTCAGGTCTGGCAACTTGGTACGTAAAAATCAACTGCCAGTCATTAGTGGACCGACCCCTAACCTGGAAAAGCCGAAAGTCACAACAACAACAACATGTGCCGGTGTTGGTTTAGTAGGTTAATGGATCTGATAAGGAATGAATAAAGTGGCACAATGATTTATTTGGACTTTGATGCCATGTCCTTATAAGCTGGGCAACATAGAATCATTTTTTTTCACTATCTTGACTGAATGTTAGTCAAAGACCTGATTATTGTTTACATATGTTTCCAGATCCTTGACTACTAGGTCAACTCTTAGGGATATCTTACTGATGGAGTAAATAGCCTGCATGGCTGTTTTCCCAAAAGGCACTATAATGCATTTCTTGTTATTGAGTTTTAATGCTTGACTTTGGCACCAGACAGTTGTGTGTGTTACACCCTCTTGCAAGATGTTTGTGTCATGAGGGAATATATGATAGCTCCTAATTTGCAACCATCTGAGAACTTTATCAGCCAAAGGCCTTTGACATTAGCCTTTACTTCCAAGATGTAGATGACAAATAGTGGTCCCAGTAAGGAAATCTGCAGTAGTCCACTAGTGACTGGTCTCTTAGTGGAGGTGGCCTCACCAATCTTGATTTCCAGGGTCCTCTCTGTGAGCCAGATGCCAATCCAGTGAGTTATGTAGGGATTTATGCCCAGTTCAGAGAGTTTGTTAACTGTATCAGAGTGGGTTACTGTATCAAAAGCCTTAGCCAGGTCCAGGTAGGTACTATGCACCATTTTCCCCTCATCCATTGCCTTAGTGACCTTCTCAAAGATGTCCAGCAGGTTTAGTAGTCATGACTTTTCCTTGACAAAGCCAAACTGGATTGGGTCCAGTGTCTGAAAGTTGCCTATGTCTTTGCTGATCATTTATTTTATTTATTTATTTAGTTTTGTTTTTATTTATTTTATTTAACATTTGTTTACCAGGAAAACCCAACCGAGACCATTTTCAGCTGGGGCCCAAGGAGAAACACTCCAGACGCTTGTCTTTGGAATGTGGGAGGAAACCCACATAAACACAGGGAGGACATGCAGACTCTGCGGAGACAGCACCTGGCTGAGAATCAAACTGGAGAACCCCTTGCTGTCAGGCAGCAATGCTAACTGCTACACCAGGGCTTTGCATATTAAACTAATTGGTTTGTAATTTCCAGAGTTATTTGATGGTCCACATTTATGAAGTGAGATAACTGTTGCAGTTCTCCATTCTTGTGGCACAAAGCCTGTTTTGAGGATGCAGTTGAAAAGTGACAAAAGTGGTGCTGACAGGTCATGTTTCAAGTTATTTAGGTGGCATCCTGGGATATTGTCAGGGCCCACTGAGGCTGTGTTTTTGGCCTCAGCAAATGCCACCAGCACCTGCTCCCTGCTAATAGTTGAGGAGTTATGCTAGTTGGTATTTCATGGGGAGACACAGGAGGAGTTGGATGAAGTTTGAATTGAAATTGTCAGCCAGCAGATTTGCTGTTTCTCTGCTACTTGAAGGTGGCACCAATGAGCACCACTTTGTCACACTGGTGTGTGCTGCCTTTGAGGTTTTGGACATAGCTGAAGAAGACCTTGTGGTGTCTTTAGCCTGTGAAGCTATATTGACCTCGTAATTGGCCTTGTCAGACTTAGTTCTCTTAGTTTTCTGTTTATTTTAATTAGAGAATTGTTATTATTATGGGAGTGGTTCTTCCTGATTTTAGCTAAAATGTTTTTTCTTTTGTTATATAACACATTAAGGTTAGGATTCCACCTGTGTGTTTTTTAGAGTTTGCTTTGGGTTTACTTCTAGTACATACAGCAGACTCCATACAGCCAATTACATGGTAGTACATGGTCTCTGAACAATTCTGTGTAAGTTACTGTGAACTCAGGGTTAGGAGGGGTACTGAATTTTGACAAACTATCCCTTAGTAGGATCATAGGAAGTTACTAGGCTATTGGCCCTGAGGCCTTTATAAGCCTAGCCAAGAGTTTAGCCCATGTTTTGCAATAGCTCCTGTTGCAGGGTTTGCTGGGGTTACTAAGATGTTTTTTATTTCAATGGAGACAGCTTTGTGGTCCAATCTCACCAGTGAGGACGTGACACTGGGGAATGAGGTGCAGCTCTCTCCCATATTGGTGAGTACCATGTCCAGTATGTGCACACTATCTGGTCAAGGGTATTTGTGTTAATAAAGTCCATGAATCACTATGCTTGTGAGGGTGTGACAGTGTATGTTTCCCAATCTATAGAGGGTTAGTCAGTCTCCCATGAATACGGTATTTGGTTTAATGGTGTTTTCAGTAAGTCTAGGTATAAGCTGTGGGATTCTTGGGACATAGAGGGTGACCTATAGCTTGCTAGGATATGGTATGGCACATTGTCTGTGGTTATTTGAAGGTAAACTCCAGGTCATCTTCCTCTTAAACCAACCTAGAATTATACTTGTTGCTAATGTAAACAGGGACTTCTCCACTTTTTATCCATGCTGGTGCAGCTGATGTTCTAAATGTGTGACATGCACTGAAGTCTTGCACTGCCAGAGAGCACTTTCTGGGGATTTAAACCATGTCTCAGTAACGGCACATATGTTTATATTCTTTGGACTCTGCAGTTTCTTGTTTAGGCCCCTGGCACTGGGTTTTAATTTGCTGTGTCAGTAGGTCTATTAATTTGGCATTGCCTAAAAAGATTCTAAGGGGATGGATACAGTTTAGCCAATATATGGAAGCCTGGAAGAAACGTGCAGACCATCCTTTGCAAGAATACATAGTTTATTAACCATGTCCTCCCACGCTGGCAAATATTGAACCCACCCTTGAAAGACACCAAAAACTAAGCCAATTATTGAAGTAAATCATCTTTTGTGTGTAATGTGGCATCATCCTTCATGAAGGTAGAATGCTGCTCAGTGCTAGGCACATACATCCTTAAGATGTATTTAGAGACATTAATAATGTCTCTGTAAATACGGACCAAACAGGTGCATACTTGCACCTGTGATATAGTAACTGGAGTGCATTCATAATCTGGTGCATCCTAGTTACAGATAAGCAACTAACCATTATCTTTTCCTTGTTTAGTCTTGTGAGTGGGGCATACAATGTTGTCCCCTATGACAAGAGTCCTGGGTAATGTGTTTACTTACCTTACAGGCTTTGCTCTTGGGGTTCCACTGAGTGTAGGCGTATGTAGAGTGTTTGGTTTTGCTTTTGGTGAGTTGTTTAGAGATTGCTGAGTTTAGGTGTTGCCATTTATAGGCTTAGGTCTTTGAGGTTTGGAAAGATTGCTTTTCAGTCACTCAATATAAGTTGGTCTATGTGTGTGGTGGATAGTATATGTAGTGTGTGTGTGTGTGTGTGTGTGTGTGTGTGTGTGTGTGTGTGTGTGTGTGTGTGTTCTTGACAACTTTGTTTGAATGCAAGACTTTTACCTCCAGTGAAATTGTATATACCGTGTTTGTTTTTTTTATGGATTAAATGTTTGTGAACATGAGACATTTGCTACATTGTCTCAGGATGCTGATATCTACCCTTGACCCTTACTGTCTAGACAGACTTTTTTTAACAATTAGAGCATCTATTTTCCACATAGTTAAATGGTGCTCATCAAGTTCCTTGTATTATTGACTATTGCTCTATTCGACAGAGGCACTGGGAACTAAGGTTGGGTGGCACGATGTCAAGGTAATACTATGGGCTAGGTTTGTAAAGGCTCCAGGGTCATTAGCCTAGTACACACCTATGAACCTATTCAGTATTTATTCTCATCACTCCTCCCTAGTAGATCAGTAGCCATGGATATGCACTTCCTGACTCTCTCTTTGGCCAGTATTGTTAAGATAGGTGTTATGAAGCATTGTAGCAATTGCCTCATGTACACTGACAACTCACTTATTCTTAATAAAGCAGATAAAGTATGCAGGAGGTGTAAATACACTTCAACACTGGAGGCAAAACTCTCATACAGCCAAAACTAATCCTATAGAGGTTGTCAGTCACACTTGCACCACACCTAATGCACAGGGTGAAGATCCTATACATAAAATAACTTATGTTGCAGCACTTACAGATAACCTTCCTAAAACACTAAGACATCCTTGCACAGTGCAATCTAAAAAAGGGTCCTCAGCCATCACGTAAACACGCTGCTAAAACACCACCCACAACTACACATACTAACACTGTAACAAGTGCCTCTACTGCTAAGCCTTTAATGGAAACTAGCATACAGCCAAATTTCTTGATCATTGCTGATTGTATAGTGAAGCACACCCATGACTCCTGCACCAGACTGAATAAGGAGAGAGTCACACTTAGCTGCCTTTCTGGGGCTAGGATTCCTCAAGTCACACAGGCACTCGAGTCAACAAACACAGGTACCAGTATGACTCTGTCATAGTCCACATGGATGTTAATGACCTGAGACATACCTCCCTTGACTATATGAAGCAAGACATGATCAAGGTCACTCCTGGTGCATCTCAGGAAGGTATGAGCCTAACACTGAGATGTATACTACCTTCTCCAAGGATGATGCCACGTTATCAACAGAAAATGATTGATTTTAACAATTTGCATAGCTTCTGGTGTCAATCCAAGGGAGTACACCATTTGGTGGCCTGGGAGGACATGGCTGACATACCACGCTACTTTGCAGGAATGGTCTGCAGTTATCCCCTGTAGGCTTTCATATATTGGGAAACCCTTTTGTACTCCCATCATGACTTTTTTTATGCAATGTCAAACTGATAAACCTCCTGGCTTAATTGAACTTATGAAGGAATATCTGAGGGTGGCCTGTTCATTGCTACAATTATTAACAAGAAACTCCACTCCCTTCAAGCCTTCCTCTCCCTGGAGAGTACAGCCATCTGTGTAGTAATGGAGACATAGTTTAAAGTCATGGAGAATACCCTGGTAGTGCAAGGTTATAATGCCTTTCACACCTTTAGACCAGCTATTGCAAGGGTGGGAACTAAAGGTGAAGGAGTGTCAATCTATATTAAAAACAACCTCACATCCAGACTAGTTAGCATATGACCCACTGGAACTCATACATATGAACTTGCAATAAACAGGGTCTTGTACCATATCCTTGCAACATATGGTCCAGGGCAACCTCATGTCCCAGGAAACCCATACTATCAATCTCAATGTACTAGAGTCACTCACTGTTCAACTCAATAAAATCTTTGTGGGGGAGTCCTACACCACTTCTAATGCACAAGTCCACTGATTCCTCAACTTAACACAAAAATCCTGGATCAGTTGTTCCATTTTCCTACCAGGAGTGCAAATATCCTTGATCTTGTACTCATGAACATGAGGGAGAGATGTTTCTCACCCAGTGTAATGTCCTCACTCATCAGATCTGGCCATAAGGTTCAAGGTAGTATTGCTCGAAATAAAAATTAAATCTAGGGACCCAGCAAAACCACAGACTTTTAGGAACTATTTCAAGGCTAATCTCTCTCTACTAAGTGACACCTTGGCTAAATTCCAGGCACCCACAAACCCAGTAAACACCATAGCATATATAGAGCTATTTACAAAATCCTGTGCAGCCATATTGATAGCTGCATAGACCAAGTTGTGCCTACTCATTTTAACAATAAGACAAACTCAAAAGACAAGCTGCACTAGTGGAATCACAACATCATTCTGTTATAAATAAAAGAAAAAAAATCTTGAATCTTAAGAGGAAAAAACTCCAACATACTAAAAGCCCCCTGACCAATCTAAACATGCAGTAAAGAGGGTTAATTAATACTTCAAAGGCTAAATTTAAAGAAAGGCAAAGGACAACCACAAAGCTTTCTACAACTGTATCCATGATCTCAAGGAAAATAAACAACAATGCACAGAACGTATTATAAATGGAATCACCCACACTGAACTGGAGGCCATTGCCATCCTTTTGGCTGATCAGATCAAATCTTCCCCATTCCCTCCTGACAATCCAAAGGAAAATATGCATAACACAATTCCACCATCCATTACTAGGGAACAGGTTATCAATGCACTTTCCAAGGCCAAAAAACAATGCATCAGTGGACCCCGATAACGTCTCAGGATGCTTAGCATGAAATATGACCTCTCCAGTCAACTTGAATCACTTTTCAGCTGGAGTCAGTTTTTTTCCCAAGGAATGGAAAGTGATTTCACCTGTACAGAGGAGGTCCAATCACTGATCTGGGTAACTATATGCCCATAATTCTGACTAGCCCTATATGTAAGACCATGGAAAGAATTATCGTGGACATGATAAATGAGGACACATGTAACATGCAAAAATTGGACCCAGTTTGGCTTTGTTAAAGAAAGGTCATGCCTGTTAAATTTGGTTGATTTCTTTGACAGGGTCACCAAAGAAATGGATGAGGGCAAGACTGTTCACACACTTTACCTTGACCTTGCCAAGGCTTTTGATAAAATACCTCACTCAGGCATTATAGACAAGCTAATTAAATTAGGTATAAACCCTTTTATCACCCACTGGATAGCCAACTGGCTTACTGATAGGACACAGGAGTTCAAAATAGGTGAGGCCACCTCCACCAGGAGAATAGCCACTAGTGTAATCTTACAGGGCTTGGTACTGGGCCTGCTCCTTTTTGATTCCACTTCTGAGAAATAGATATAAAACACTGAAGATTTATGCCTGAATAAGTTTGCAGATGACTGCAAGTTGATGGTTATCACTGACTCCCGTGCAGACATTTGCATTCTTCAAAAATGCTTATCTCTGGAAAACAAAAGTTGCCAAAGCCATGGTCTTAAAGTCAGTGCTAAGAAATGCTTAATTGTACCCTTTGAGAAATCAACCATCCCGGCTAACTACCATGCTCATAGTATGCCCGTAAGTCGATCTCAGTGGTCAAGGTCTTGGTACGACGTAAACACTCACCTTAACTTTGACCACCATGTGGTCACAGTGGTGACAAAATCCTTTTATGTAGTGCGACTTACTGCTAAGTAGTGTTTCATTACTATAACTGGATTTTTATTGAATTATTAACAGTAAACTGATTTGTGCTTTTCTGTGCATTTTCTGGGAGTTTTCTGTGTTCTAGTCAAGTAGCATAGTCTGGATACAGGTTTGCTGCATCCAAGCCAGGTTGTTTTGCTTACTGAGTTTCCTGTGTTTCTGGCAGCCATCTTTTGCTGGTAGGGGCCTGCCTTTTCTGTTGTGAGAGTAAGAGGACTGCCTGACCTTCTATAGCACAAGTGATTGTTTGCAGGGTCTAGCAGGACTGGGTAGTAATCTGAGCTTCTATATTCTTCCATCTTTTCTGGTATTTAAACCCTGTGTTTGTATGGGGCTGCTCTTGTTTGTGCATCACGCACTTCTGCTCTGCTAATTTAATCCACTGCAAAGTATTTCAGCTTCAAATTTAGCACTCGCTTGATACTGAGGTAGTGAAGCTTCTTTACATCCTCTGTACAAACATACGCTACTAGTACCCATCTCAGATCTTTCCACCTTCTCCCACCCCCCTTAGCTCATCCCCCTCACTGATTCTAATAAATATGGATGGGCAATTTCCTACAGTTTCTCCTGCCAATCTGGTTAATATGGGCATCCTGAGACAATGTAGCAACTGTCTCTTGTACATGGACAACCCTCTCTTACTATGACTTAGGAACACAATTTGTGAGAGATGCAATTACATTAAAAACATGGAGTCTATGTTCTCTCTCCCTCACAAGCCACTACCCCTGGCACTGAGAAGGTTGGCTGCACAACAAACAATAAATTAGCGTTAAAAGAAAAGAATATGAATGGATCACATTGTTGCAAGCGGATGTGTTTCCTGGTATTAATAAGTTAAATACTGTAAAACCAATACTTAAGGACAGAATGTTATGTTTGAAATGATTAAATGAGCAGATTTTATTCACTTTAAAATTTTTAAAATAGTATGATGATTTTATTGGCTGTGGTTAAATGAATTATTGGTTTTGGATAATATTTAAGGATTGTAATTAATTCAGTTTTTATCTTGCACTAAGGAAGGGTTGTTATACGTGAAAGCTTTGTTTTACCAATAAATGTTCACGTTGTTTCAGTTTGTCTTGCCGCTATGGCTGCACAAACACCACACATCAAACATCACATGTACCAACACAGCACACACCCACATATGCGGAGGTTCTAAACAAAAAAAGACCTTCAAGACAAAAATACACGCAAACTCCACAGCCTACCACACCACAAATAGTCCACACACCTGTAGCTCACAGCCATCAAGGCTTAACCATAAACCAACTATATTAATCATGGGAGACTTCATTGTGAGTCACATAGATGTGCCCCTCACCAGGCTGGATAAGGAGAAAGTCACTGTAAGTTGTTTGTCAGGTATCAGAATCTGCCACATCACCCATGCACTCAAGTCCTTCAACGAGTACTGCTATGACTCTGTCATAGTACATGTTGGCATGAATGATTTGAGACACACCTCTCTGGACTATATGAAGAGAGATGATTGAACTCACCAAATACATGTTCCAGGCAGGTATGCCACTAGCCTTAAGTAGCATTCTACCGTCACCCAGAATGATGCCTCAGTACAAACAAAAATGATTGACTTTAACAATTGGCTTAGTTTCTGGTGTCACTCTAAGGGGATCCAATACCTGTTGGCCTGGGAAGACATGATTGACAGACCACAATGTTTTGTCAGAGATGGCCTGCATCTGTCTCCCTTGGGCTTCAGGCTCCTGGCAAAGGCTCTTGCCTCCCTCATAGTTTCTTTTTTAGGCACTGTCTTGAGGTCAAAACTACAAACATGAGAATCTCATCTAAACACAATTTAAATGTTATGCTGCTGAATGCTAAGATTCTAAACATGAAACGGCACTCATTGTAAGCATTCTTAACCCTGGAAGATACTGACATTTATGCAGTCACAGAAACCTGGTTCAAAGCTGTGGAAAGAACTCAAGCCTTACTTGGTTACTCATCCTATCATACATACATACCCCAAACTGAGGGCAGCAAAGCCAAAGGCAGTGGTGTTTCAATATATATTAAAGATATACACACCTCCAGACTGGTGAAACAGTATGATGCACAGGAGATGCTCCAGGTGCAGTTAACAGGTGAGAAAACCCCTATTCAAATCATAGTTAGCTATAGGCCCCCAAAGTTGACTCAGGATGCCCACGCTGCATATCTGGATCTCCTTGAATCTATTAAGATTAAACCTTCTACCCTGATCCTGGACGATTTTAAGTACCCAACCATTGATTGGAAGAACTACTCGAGCCAGAACACAAATGCTCAAAGATTCCTTGACTTCACAATGCCAGTGCCTTGGAAAAGCTGGTTGACACCTCCACAAGAAGTGACAACATCTTGGACTTGGTACTAACCAACAGAGGAAACCACAGCAGCCCTGCAGTGTCATCATCCCTGGTAAGATCAGACCACAAACCAGTCATCTAGAAAGTCACCATCGCCACTGACCCCCCCCCCCCCCCAGCTAGGGTTAAACAAAAAAACTTCTCCAAAGCTGATTATAACCTCCTGAGGGAAGGTCTGAACAGCTTCACAGCCCTCTCCCCAACAGCAGGAACTGGCACTAATGTCCAAACCTACACCAAAGTACTATACAACCATTTATATAAATGCATGGATTCAGCAATACCTGACAGGATAAAATCCCCTTCTCCTCAAGAAAGAGTAAACCTGTCTGGTGGACATTGGCTATAAATAAACTCTACAACAAAGGGAAAAACTGGTGTCAAATTGGAAACAATCTCTCCTTGGCCTAAACAGGCAAATAAAGGTATTAGTGAAGACCTCCAAAGCTAACTTCGAGTCCAAATTGGCCACATCTGCTAAAGACAGTCATAAGTCCTTCTTCACATATGTCTGCAATCTAAGGGGAAACACCCAAATCTGCTCAGAACTGATGGTCAAGGACACCACATACACAAATGCTGTGGATATAGCCAACTTGCTGGCAGGCAGGTTCAGTGAAAACTTCACTCCTCTGTCCCTCCATCAGTAATCCAGGATATCCCAGCAGATGTCCCCACCCCTTATCTCTAGGGAACAAGTCATTACTGTCCTCTGAAAGGCTAGAAACCCAACTTCCATGGGACCTGATAACATCCCAGGCTGCATCCTGCATCAACTCAGGCAAGAACTCACAGCACCATTAGGCACCCTATTCAACCTAAGCCTGAGTACCAGTTTCGTTCCAGCCGAGTGGAGGATGGCCACTGTCATCCCTCTGCACAAAGGTGAAGCATCCACTGATCCAGACAATTACAGACTCATCAGCCTAACTAGCCTGATTTGCAAGGCCATAGAATCCATTATCATGGACCACATTAACACGGACATTGGCAATCTCCAAATGCTTGATCCCACACAGTTTGGTTTTGTCAAGGGGATAACATGGCTGTTAAATCTGGTAGACTTCTATGAGTCAGTCACCAAAGCCATGGACAAGGGGAAGACAGTCCACACCGCCTACCTTGACCTGGCCAAGGCCTTTGATACTATTCCCCACTCAGGCATAATAGATAAACTATCCCAGCTTGGCATAAATCCATATGTGACCAGATGAGTAGCTAACTGGCTCACTGATAGAGCTCACTCAGTCAAAATAGGGGAAGATACCTCAAGTAGTAGGCCCATAATGAGCAGTGTACCCCACAAATCAGTCGTGGGGCACCTGCTGTTTGGGATATACTTGTACAAGGTGCAAGCCAAAACCAGAGGCCTATGGCTGCCCAAGTGTGCAGATGACTGCAAGCTGGGCACTGTCCTGAACTTCCCTAGTGATGTAGACATACTACAAGAGGATCTCGCCCAGACAAATGACTGGTGCCAGAAATATGGCCTAAAACTAAATGCCAAAAAATGCATCATCATCCCCTTTGGGGAGAGTGATGTCTACACAAATTATCACATTAATAACAACATCCTAAGCACATAAGCAGTTGTAAGGGACCTGGGCACCCAAGTTGACAGCAATCTAACTTTTTACCACCATGTTGCCTCCATTGTACGGAGAGCTTTCTACATAGCTCACCTCATTAGTAAGGGCATTTCTTCCAGAAACAAGGAAGTCATAACTTCCCTGTATTCCTCCCTTATCAGGCCCATCATCGAGTATAACACCCCTGTCGACATGTACATCACGAAGCACATGTAGCAGCTGGAAAGACCACAAAGGTTCCTGACCAGGAGAATCCAGGGCTTCAAAAATCTATCCTACACAGATAGGCTAAAAGCACTGTCCCTCTACTCCATCTCATACAGACTCCTCAGAGGTGACCTATCTAGCATACAGAGCAATCTCTGACCCCACCTTGATGAAATTGCTGCATATCAGCAAGCCAAACTCTACTCGCATGACCCACACGCAGAATCTCAATTTGGTCTGCGACATCAGTAGGACTTGCTGGCGGGACAGATTTGTCTCTCAGAGACTCCCCCATCTGTGGAATAGACTCCCTCTCATGTCAGAGGACTTTATTATCCCTCTTTAAGAGGAACCTGGATGACTGGATGGGAAATAGAAAACACACCCCTGGGATTACACCTGTGCCCCTTCTGGACAGGGACATCGGGTGCTGACTTGTGGGAACATGGGCTAATTTATTGGTTAGGCTTATAAGGGCCTCAAGGCCAGTACCTAGTAACTTGCTGTGATCCTGTAAGTAAGGGCATGCATCTAGTTCCAAAGAGGTCATTATCATACTGTACTTTGCCCTTTCAGATGAATCAGAGTACTGTGCTCCCTTCGGTTTGTAACTGACCAGGCATATGCAGCAACTAGAGCAACCTCAGAAGTTTTTTACAAAAGGAATAGAAGATGTAACAAACCTTTCTTACATGGAGTGCCTTATAGCCCTTTTCCTCTGTTGACTCTCCTATAGACTGCTGAGAGGTGCTCTATACTGAGCTTACAAGGCATTGACAAATTCCACACTTATGTATCTCCTGCATATTCATGTCAAGCATACCAGAAATAGAAGGTCTAAGTGCCTACATTTTTTTTGTGACTTAAACAGAACATGCTGGAGAGTCAGATATGTGTCCCAGAGACTGTCCCTTCTATGAAACAGGCTTCCCATTCATGTGAAGCTGAGTTCATCTATCACTCAATTTAAGGGCAGCCTAGACCAGTGGATGGGGAATAAGGAATTTACACCTGCCCTAGTAACCATGTCCTTTATGAACAGAGGCAGCTTATAAATTCCTGGCCCTGAATACCTTATTTGGATACAAAACATCTTTATTATTTTGGGAAAACTTGGCTAGACTTAGAAAAGCCCCCATGTCATTAGCATAGTAACAATCTATGAATCTAATAAGCTGGCTGCAGAGACATTTGTATATTTCATATCCATGTTGTTTGGGAGTGTATTTGGGTGAGCTACTGTACGTTGTCAACTGGATTATACAGGTCTCCTTGACTGGTGAAGTTTGGCACTAAATTAGGTTAGATTGTACTAAGGTTTGATAGTAGTGCTGCATAATGTACAAACTAGCTAGTCTAGGCTTGTCTCCATGCAATGGGTTTGTTTTGACCCAGTGAGTTAAAGGTATAAAGGGAATAACAAGGTGAGATCTTCTTGCCCTTTTATCAGAAAGGATGTTAAGAAGACTACAGCAAATCAACCTCTGATAGGATCAAAATATACGGATCAGCAAAGGAATCTGGGTGGCTCAGGGGCCCATTAAGAAATCCAGGTGAGACATCTGAGATGGACCATACAGCAGCAGAAGTTTCAAGAATGGATTTTTCCTCTGAAGCCATCATAGTCTGTTAGAGTGATTTTCTAAATAAATCTTGAAGGATGATAATCTGCTGTGTAAGGTGTTTTGGATTAATGAACAACAATCAACAGCGAAGTCTTTATAATCATAAGTAGCTCCAAGACAAAATAAACACTTGGAGTGGAAATTGGAATTTGTCTCCCACAATCACATTTTCTCTCTCTTTTCAATGACATGAACAACATATTCTTGTTAGAAATACAAGAAGTAAAGGAAGGCTCCCAGCAGGGATAGTTATCTGCCCAAGGCAATGAAAAATACATGAATAACATATCTGGCAGACCAAAACTGAAGCAACAGTGCATTGTTCAGGCTAACAGCAACAAAGTTCACAGGTATTTTGTGCCTGTACATCCTCTGAGTTCCTCCTAGCACTTCCAGGATGAAGTCATGCATTTGACATATGGCATGAGAAGAAGGCGTCCAGACATTGGTATGGTGGGTGGACGTATGACTATTCTTGGCAGAATACACC
Organism: Protopterus annectens; assembly: GCF_019279795.1. Classification (NCBI taxonomy): domain Eukaryota; kingdom Metazoa; phylum Chordata; order Ceratodontiformes; family Protopteridae; genus Protopterus; species Protopterus annectens. The sequence goes on along the minus strand of NC_056731.1, from coordinate 1,128,656,628 downwards.
AGCTCTTAGTAACAATAAAAGATATATGGATTTACTAATAAAAAGGGAAAGCAAAAAGATGTTTAAAAATTAGTTCATTATCTAAGCACAATAATGTGATTTATGCCAATGATGCCCTGGCGGACAGTGTTGCTTGAATATAAATATATCACTGCAAAACTGATGGCAAATAATGTACTAAAGCAAATCTTAATTACTTCATACTGTGTGTGTGTGTGTGTGTGTGTGTGTGTGTGTGTGTGTGTGTGTGTGTGTGTGTGTGTGTGTGTGTGTGTGTGTGAGAGTCTGTGTGTACTGGATGAGGGTCAACATGAGATCTACTTCAGAAGATTGACTCAACAGAAAGTCGAACTTCATATGATCAGGATCATATGAATGACTTTCTGAAAAGTCAAACTACATAAAACAACAAAAATCTACATTTTTGCAGGAGAACAAGACCCCCTGCAGATCCAATGTGGGGGGATATGACACCCCACACCCCCTGCATATTATACATACCAACTCAGAGATTGCACTGCAGTGGTGGAAAAGGGTAAATTCCCTGATGCCCACTGTACTGCAATCTCCATTCAAAAGCTTCAACATTTTGGAAAGTCGATCATATGATCCCAACCATATGAAGTGAGACTTTCTGTTAAGTCGATCTTCTGAAGGGCACACCAACATAACAAGTAATCATGGGCATGTTGTGTACTATACAAAGTTTACTTCATTGTTTTTGGTGAAATGTTACTGCGTAGCAATTCAGAGTCCCAAGTTACACTTGATGCAACCCAGCCAAAAAGCGTTGCAGCAGATGTTTGCAAATAATTGCAAAATTAAATGCAAATGAATTGGGTAGGGAAATTATGAGTATAATGATATGCAAATGTATGCAGGGTGAACACAGTCAATAACCCTTGGAAAGTTGAAGTAGCATGTGTCTGAATATAAAATTAAATACATGTTAATAAAATCAGAGCAGCAATTAGCCAGAATTCTGCTGGTAGCAGCAGCAGCAGCTGTTCTACAGCATATCACAGCTGTAAATGCCACTGGGAGATACACATGAGGTGCCATTCAGTGCCAATGGCACATATCAGAATCTCATTAACTAAGAGGACCTAGACCAGTCCAATGTAGAAAGAGACTCTGTAAGAACTTTGATTGATATGTATTATATACATGTAGGATATGTCTGAATGTATGGCCTTCCACTACCTGTGGAGACTAAGGTATATCTTTATCTCTTGCTCTCTCTCTCTCTATATATATATATATATATATATATATATATATGTATGTATGTATATGTGTGTGTAGCATGTGTATGTTTTATCTGTTTCTATAACTGTGTAAGTATATGTTTATAATAGTACAGGGGTCTGCAACCTTCACTATCAAAAGAGCCATTTTTGGCCCTCTCCCACCAAATAAAATTCAGCTGGAGCCACAAAAGTCTCTCTGACCTCTAAAATGAAGATAACACAGCGTATAATATTTTATGTATAGTTATTATACTATATATAAAAAAACTAAGTTTATAAGAGCAATATTTAAAATCCATCCCTGTTTTGTTCCTTTGTTGGGATTCTTATTGGAGTCACTTGATCACTCTCAGTGTGTGCGTGTGTGTGTAACTACCTGTCAACCTCTTAGAGCAAGAAATCTGGACAAAGCCATAAATAATGGGAGGACAAAGGTCCAGAAATAGGGAACATTTTAAATATCATTCTTACAAACTTACCCAAAAATATCAGTTGAGAGGCATATATGTATATATATATATATATATATACATATATATATATATATATATATATATATATATATATATATATATACATATATATATATATATATATATATATATATATATATATATATATATATATATATATATATACATGTGTGTGTGTGTGTGTGTGTGAGAGTCATGCTGCAGAGTGGCCATTAGTTTTCAAAGCTACAGTGAGCCACTGCAGAGGGATGGAAGAGCCACATGCGGCTCCAGAGCTGCAGTTTGCAGACCCCTGTAATAGTATAATACCATTGGTGGATGCACACATTGATAAACACATAATATACTGAACAACTACACTGAATAGTATATTTAATCATGAAAATCACACTGAAATTAAATGATCAAAAATGCAAACAAATGGCTTTGCATTTCTGATTGCATGACATCAACTATAAAACTACAGTTTATCTAAAAAGCAAACCTTTTCCTTACTGTTAAATGCACCATGCTTTTCTGAGTGGCTTTACTCACAAACAGTCTAACACACACACACACACACACACACATATATATATATATATATATGTATATATATAGATATATATATATATATATATATATATATATACATATATGTGTGTGTGTGTGTGTATATATATATATATATATATATATATATATATATATATATATATATATATATATATATGGGTCTACTTTACATTACCGAAACGACACTTCACCGACACACAAAACACCGACCCCAAATAACCGAAACCACACAACACCGACAACTCACAAAACCGAACACAATTACACCGACACAAACAACGTAAACTACACATGACACACAATGACATATCCACTAATCCTAACCCAAACCCTAACCCTAAGATCCGACACTACCGCACAGTTACCCTACCTGCACCCTAACCCTAACTCACTTAACCCACCTCTACACCTAAAGACTGTCACTATCGCACACTTAACCTACCTGCACCCTAACCCTAACTCACTTAACCCACCCTAAAACATAAAGCCCGTCACTATCGCACACTCACCCTACCCGCACTCTAAACCTAACTCACTTAACCCGTCCCTAAACTACAGTCCGTCACTATCACACACTTACCTTACCCGAACCCTAACTCCGACACTACCACACACTCACCTTTCCCACACCCTAACCCAAAATCCCACAATATCGCACACTTACCTGACCGCTCCTAACTCCGTCACTATCGCACACTTACCGAGTCGCGCTCACACATTACCCTTGTCGGTCTTTCGGCTGTTGGCAAATCACCTTTTCGATCAACTTGCTTGTCGGTCGTTTCGTCTCGGTCTTCTGCGTGTCGGTGAAGTGTCGTGTCGGTAATGTAAAGGGGACCCATATATATATATATATATATATATATATATATATATATATATATATATATATATATATATATATATATATATATATACGCTAACTCCATGGTTGCACAGCCATGACAGCAGTGAAATAATCCTATATTATATCTATTTATTTATTGGTATTTGATTACTGGGAAAGTCTAACTGGGTAGAAGCCCATTTTCAGTGGAGGCCCGAGGAGAAAATCTCCAAATTATTACAAAAGATTTTAAGATCAATAATTTTCCAGTCTTTAGAAATAAAACAAAAATCATCTGCAGTTTAAATAATTATAATAAATTACTGATAATATAAAACAATGGTTAAGAATTGCTACAAGTTATATGACAAGCATTTAATATTTACAAACATTTTAGACAGTTTCTAGAGATATTAACGGTAGGTTAGTGTAATACAAACAGGAATTGTAATATGAAGTGGGGGGGAAACAGACATGGTATATTTAGAGAGAAAGTCAAGGAAGAGAATTAGACAGAAATAATAAAGTAACTGAAAAAGGAAGAGTAAGGAGGTATAAAGAATGAAAAGGTACTTGTTCACATTTAGGGATACAGTTTATCCTGGTTTTGAGCAAGAACAGAGCCAGATTTTAGTTAGGAAGTCTTTCAGTGTGATTTTGAAAGATAGGAGGGAAGGTATTGACCTGATGGATACATGTAAGGTTCCAGGCCTTAGCAGTCTTGTACAAGCACAGACGATGCCCAGCAGATATGATAGGTTTGTAGACAGACAGGAGTTTTTGGTCACTGGATCACAATGACCAACTGGGAACATAGTTGAGGAGAATGTTTTTTAGAGCTGGACAGGCAGATGGATGATGGATAATTTTATAGGTGGTAAGAAGCTGTGTATAAGTTAGTTGATGAGGCAGTTCTAACCAATTTAGGCTTTTTTGTGCTATACAGTGGTGGGTTCTGAAAGAGGTATTTGCTGATACAGCATTGTTCAAGTTTTAATTTTTGTAAGCCTGGAAGTTAGTAAGGGTAGGAGCACCATATAGAAGTGTAGGGAGGATATAAGTAGTGTTAAGTGTTGTTTTAGTTTCATCGAGAAAGATTTTGGCTGTGTAAAGCATCCCTAGTTTCTGATGAGTTTTTCTTATGCAATTTTGTATAAGCAGCTTAAATGTAAGCTTAGCTAATATCACCTCTAATAATTTGCTATGAGAAATTACTTCAGTGATTTTATTATCAAGAGAAGGGACTTTAAATTTTGTGTTTTCATGAGAGAGGGATTTGGAGGGGGTAGCAGTAGTTTGGTCTTTATATATTTATATATTATACTCAGTAATCTGACCATAGCATAATTTAATCAATTTAAAAGTGACAATTTGGGCAGAAAATATGCAACTGATGAAAGAACCAGATGACTAAATATATGGAAGGATTACTTATTATGGAATGATCATAATATGGAATAAATTTAATGCCAGCAGAAGTGATAGAATGTTAATCTGATTTCTTCTGCCGACATTAATTTATGGGACGTCGCAGAACAGTGGAGATTAGGAATTTGCTCTCTCCTAACTGTGTGTGTGTGTGTGTGTGTGTGTGTGTGTGTGTGTGTGTGTGTGTGTGTGTGTGTGTGTGTGTGTGTGTGTGTGTATTATGCATACATACATATGTGTGCTTTTTCATACTTGTCCACTGGAGAATTTACATTGAAGAGATCATCATGAACCCAATAGACTTTGGGATTATTTACTTAAAAATGTGCTAGTCCCAACTCATTTCTAGTTTGAGTAAAGCACTATTTTCCTGGTCACTATATCAACTTCAGCATCATCAACCCTGAGCACTTTGTGCACTCTCAGTTTTACCAGTTTTCTTTGTAACCATGACTTCTATAACACAATTTTCCATGTTCCTCCATTGTACCTCCTGTCTTCTCTCTCTGTGCTTCATTCTATTTGAAGGTCATAGGTTCATCTACAGAAATACAGGTTAGTCTCTTCACACCGTCATTGATTTTAACATAGTACTGCACCAATACTTGATTATTTTAATATGAGACTGAACTCCTATAAAAAGGCATTTGTAAGTTCAGTGCTAACCCCCTTTTCATTCTGTTTGGATTTAAGTAGTTCCTTTTCAGTCTGATAGGGCTGCCAGTCTATTAGGACATCGACAGAGATATTCCCAGCATTCCCAAATGTGTTGCCTATATGCTTGTATGGTGCTTTCAGCTACTCATGCTAAGTGCATGTGGCCTATGCTGACTGGCTTACACAGTCATCTGAACAGACAATGTCCCCATTTAAGCCATATCCTCATGCATGAGGAATTCCTTTGTATCCTTTAAAAACAATCTTGAATTCATGCAGGAAAGACAACACCACATCACCAAGGACAGACTGCAGAATCGTTTGAAAAACATGGGAGTTATTCCTAATGACAAAGTATGGCAAGGAGTTAACACTTGAGCACTATAAGTAACCAATTCCTAAAGAACATTAATGTGAAGGCAAAAGACAACCTCAGTCCTTTATTTGAGGGCAGCACCCCAACTCTCCTGATACTTTAAAATTCCCCTTCCAAGGCTGCATAATTTTTGGGCCAAGCAAATAATTAATTATTGCTGTAAGCTCCCTATTTCACTTGGTACAAAGTTGTGGAACTTCAGAATGGGTATAATCAGATAGTAGTGCTGAGAGCGGCGCAGTCCCACCATGAGCTGCAGGACTGTTAAGACACATTGATAGTCTATCTTTGTTTTATTTTCAGGTTATTATTTCACATTTATTTTTTTATTTAAGTTTTCAATAACTTGTAGGTGTCCATCTTTTATGTTTGATATTTTGTAACATGATTAATGATTATAAAACAGCCTTTTACAAGTATACAGCATAGCTTGATAAGTTTGGGCATGGCTTTTATAAGAAGAGAGGAATACATTTCCTCACCCTCTGAAAATATTTATTGATGGTACATAAGAGCTGAGATTTTAGGTTACATATGGCTTGTAACAGTATGTGGAGAGTTGCTTAAGTACGCTGAAAAGAAAAAAGTTCTGCATCCGTGTTTGTTGAAACAGCTTGGGGAGAGTTCAGAATCAGTGCAGATTCATTATATTAGAAACCCCAGATGTGCCATTCTAATTTACTAAAACAATTCCTATTGGCTCTCATTGCCTTATAGAACCACTTTTCTTCTAAGTACTCCAATTTATAAGTTTTTAAAACATAGTCACTGTTCCCATTTAAGAGGGAAACTACCTTTATAAGGCAACCAATACTCAGAAGTACACAGTACAGTTTATCTCTAGTAAGCCCACCATTTAACACTGCTATAGGTGACAGCATCTTCTCTAGACTAGAATCTGCTAACTAGAACCACCTACCCATAGATATTAACAATCTAGAAACCATTAAAAGCTTCAGAGATGCACTTAAAGAGCATTTCTTTACAGAATCTATCTGCAACTGTTACCATGACGATGGTCAGGCAACTTAGTATCCCATATTATAAACAACAGAATACATTTAATAAACTTTTCTGCACCCATTAATGTGGCATGTTATATGCAAATATTTAATAAGCATATAGGAGTTTATGTATTTTATAAGTATGGTTGCACTGTATTCTGTGCATATCTTAGCTTGCATTTTGTATATACTTTTTTTCCCTCAATGCACTCTGACTGGATCTTTTAATCTTACCCTCTCTGCATTCAATCTTACCATTATGTTCTGAATTTTGCTGTGTACTCCCATTTGTATACAGTGCTGCTGACTGAAAGACTGTGATGTATTATCTGCTGTTTGAGCTCAGCTCATAGCTAAAAAGGGTCAGTAGACTAGTTCATTTACCAGAGAACAAATAGTAAATAAGTAAACAAACACTGCCCAAGACCATATTATAAAATGTATCCACTACATCCATTGCCATCAGCAGGACACCAAAATAACCAAGCAACTATATTGCAGAAAATATTTAAAAAATCCACAGCTCTGTCTGCCTGCAAAGTGAAAGAGAGAACCACTTAGACATAAAGGGGGGAAGTAACATATCTAATCACTAGTTCACTACATTCCAAAGTGAAAATATCAAGCTTTCCTGTTAGCATGGGGCTGTAAATATGAGTACACAGAGGAAACCATTTTCATTTCCAGAAGTGTTAAGTTACCCTTCCCCCAAGGTATTGTAACATGAGCCATCAGACTAAAAGCTGCCTGAATGTAAACAACAGGGTCACATGACCTATCAGTTTAAACAAAACAAGCAAAGCAACAGAGAATCTTAACACTCCACCTAGCAAATGAGATTCATCTGAGGAGGAGTTGGGTTCTGATAAGGAATCCCTTGCTTACTCTTCCTAAATTCCTTCTTTGGACTATGGCTTTGAGGAAGAGGAATCTAACAGTCCTGATACTCCCGTCAGAGAAATTTCTTTTGAGGACACAATCTCCAGGATGGAGTTTTTTTAAATGGGATTGTGCTCAGGTCTTGGAAATCCAAAAAAGGTACTATGAGTTGCTGTAGATGGAATCTTGGAAATGTTCTGCTATTCCTCCCATTTTGGCTGCTTTATTGGATGCATTTTCTAATGCCTCTAAAGCTCCTGATTCTCTGCCCGTGCTCCTAAGAAGACTTATAGGTTTTATAAGGTGCCTGAGGACTGTAACCTTTTGTACAAGTTCCTGCTGCTGACCCCTCAGTGACCCCTCTGATAAGCCCTCTCATTTGCTTCCTTTGCCCAAGTTGCTGCCTTCTGATAAAGACAGCAGAACCATGGAAAAGCTAGGTAAGAATGTTTACACCTTGGCTTTTAGGGCTATCAGACCCATATGTCCAGATATGTGTTGACTCTTTTTTTCTCAGGCTTGTCAGGTTCTGATCTGCCAGACTCTGGGGGCAAAATTTCTGCTCTTTCCCTGTTAAGAACTTTCTCACAGGTGGCTCATAAATCCATCAAGTGTAGGTATATTGCAGCATATTCCTCTTCTAGGGCTGCTGCTTTTGGGTCAGTGATGAGATGTCCTTGGCCTCTGCTTCAATCACTGCATGATCATATCAAGGCTAAGTTGATGGATGCCACTCTTGATAATAAACATTTGTTTGGGGAAGCTGCTGCTGGTTTGTTTAAGTCCCTTCAGGATAAGGGGAAGGCTTTACAGGAATGCAAACATATGTTTGTCTCTCCTGTTCCTAAATTTCAGAGAAAGTAGTCCAATAAGCCAGCCTTTGTTTGCAGGCAATATCACCCTCCTACTAAGGGCAAAAAGAGTGGCAAATGGGCTCCTCCTGCTAAGGCTACTCAGACTTCAGACTCAGAAGTCTTACTTTCAGATAAACCAAGTGCTGTCTGACTATCCATCTCTTCCCAGCCACATTCTTCTTTCACTTAAACTTTCCCTCTCTCTATTCCTGTTTGGCTTCAGATTACTCAAGATTCTTGGGTTCTGTCCATTATTCGCCAAGGGTATTTCATGGTGTGTAGATCCCATCCCCCTTTTATGGGCATTCCTCAGCCTCCTCAGGAACAACTTCCTTTTTTCCCCAGAGGTGCTTTGAGATCTCTTTACTCAGTGTACTATTCAAGAGATGCCTGTGTCCCAAAGGGGAGGGGGTTTACTCCAGAATGTCTCTAGTTCCCAAAAAAGAGGGTACTTGGAGACCAATTCTAGACCTTTCTCATCTAAACACTTTTATGAAGGTGCCCACTTTTTGAATGTTTCCCCTTCAGACTCTGTTTCCTCTTTTGCTTCCTCAGGCTTATATTGTGTCTCTGGATCTCAAGGATTCTTATCTCCATATTCCAGTCCATCCCCCTTTCATTAAGTTTTTGCATTTCTCTGTTGCTTCCTGTCATTTTCAGTTCTCTGCTTTGTCCTTGCTACTGCCTCAAGGGTATTCACCAAATGCCTCACTCCTGCAATTGCTTTTTGCAGGCTTCAGGAGATCCAAGTATTTCCTTACTTAGATGACCTACTGATTCAGGCCTCCACTCCAGAGATTCTGTTGCAAAATATTCATTTTGCCATTTCCCTTCTTCAGAGCCTGGGATTCACAATAAACTTCAAAAGTCTTCTCTGACACCTTCTCAGGATTATGTTTTTCTAGGTTGCAGGATTCAGATGGTGCCTATACCGTCATCCCTGTCTCCTCTCAAGGCCTTACATTTTACTTCCTTCTTTCAAACTCTTCTTCCTCTGGCCTCCATTGAAGCCAGGGAGTTTCTGAAAGCTCTAGGTTTCATGGCATCCACTATCCCTATGTCTCCTCTGGCCAAACTCCACATCAGAAAGTTTTAGTGGTTTCTGAAGTCAGTTTAGCTTCAACATGCATATCTTCTAGACTTTGTAGTTCCTCCTCTTCCATGTCTTGAGAGGGAACTTCACTGGTGGATCCCGCAGTTGTCCCTAAATCCAGGGCTCCCTTTTCATCCCTCACTTCCCTCTCAGGAATTGTTCACAGATACTTCTGATGTGGGATGGGGAGCAGCTTTTAGCTACCTAAATGTACAGGGGGTGTGGTCACCTCTTCAACAGAAGTAGCACATCAGTGTCAAGAGATAAGAGTGCTTCTACTGGCTCTTCAGGGTTTTCATCCTCTTTTCTCCCAAGGAACTCTCAAGGTATTTACAGACAATAACACAGTGATGTGATATATAAACAAATAAGGTGGGGGGATAAGATAAGATCATACCTTCTTTGCAAGTTGGCCCTCCTGGTATGGGATCTTGCTGTCCAGTATCAAGTGACTCTTCAGGCAGTTTACATTCCCTCAGGTCAAAACATTATGGCAGACACTCTGAGCAGGTTCTTAACTCAATCCCATGAATGGATGCTTCACAGGGATGTGTTTCTGGACATTGTCCACTAGTGGTGTACTCCTCAAGTAGATCTGTTTGCCTCCCCTCTGAACAGATGACTTCCTCTATTTTGTACCAGAGTCCCAGGTCCTCTGGTATGGAAGGTGGACGCCCTCTCTTTTTCTTGGAAGGGGATGTTTCTTTATGCATTCCCTCCCCTACCCCTCATTCCAAAAGTCCTGCTCAAAATTCAACAGGATGCCTCCAAAATCTTGTTGGTTACTCCCTTTAGGCCAAGACAGCATTGGTTCCCTCTTCTTCAACATTTAGCCAAGGGCAATCATCACATGTTACCTCACAGGGTTGACCTACTTACACAAGACAAGGCAGCTCTTATCTATTCTTACCTGTCCTCTCTTCGACTGTGGCTGACAGGATTTTGATTCCACACTGACACCTTCTTTTTCTCAGGACTTGCTTAGGGTCCTGCATGAGTCCAGGAAACTCATTACTAGGAAATCCTACTTATCCAAATGGAAGATGTTTTCTGTTTGGTGTCTCTTGTAATCTGAATCCACTTACTGTGGATGTTACTTTGGTTCTTTCTTATTTGTGTGAATTGCTCAATGCTGGTTTAACCTGTTCTGTTAAGGCCCACTTATCAGTCATTTCTACTTGTCTGCCTTTATCTCCCCCTTTCGCTTCTAGATTTGAAGCTAAACAATTCCTTAAATGTGTCCTTCATATTAGGCCTCCCAAGAAGCCTGTTCCTCCTCTCTGGGATCTTAATTTTGTTTTGGAGAAGTTGACTCAGACTCCTTTTGAGCTGGCTGCTTCAGCTTCCTTGCAAGACTGCCCTTGGAAGACTGTTCTTTTGTAGGCCCTTACCTTTGCCAGATGGGTGTCTGAGTTTCAAGCACTTATGGCTTGTCCTCCTTTTTGGGGTTTCATAAGGACAGCTTGTCCTTGTGTACTAATCCCTCTTTTATGCCCAAGGTGGTTAATGAGTTGTCTCTTAATCAGTCTATTCATTTGCCTACTTTTTTCCCACTCTGCAATATGCCCTTGAGCTGCATACTTTGGATGTGCATAGACAACGCAGAATTTATTTGGATAAGACTAAGTCTGTTAGAATATCTGAGCAGTTGTTTGTTTCTTTTCACCCTAGGTCTCTGGGATTGGCTGTATACAGCAAAATATTTCTTCTTGGATCTCAAAGGCTATTTCTTTTTGTTAAAACGCCTTCCTTCTTCTGTAAAGGTTCATTCTAATAGAGCTATGGGTTCTTCTGGTGCTTTTTTTTCAAGCAGTTGGATACTAACTCTATTCTTGAAGCAGCTACCTGAACTTCTGTGCATACTTTTACCAAGCGCTATAAGTTGGATGGAATCTCTGGAGCTAGAGCTGGTTTTGCTAGGGCCATCCTTCGTGGCTTCCTAGAGGGCTCTGCTGGTCCTTCCTCCTCCCAGGTTTCTTTTTGAACTTTGGCAGTCTCCCAGAGGTTAAGAATACTAATACATGTGAATGGAAGGACATAGTACAGTTGTGTAAAATCTTACCATAACAGTAGATGTAGTTTCCCTCACTGTTGCAATATTCACTCCCTCCTTCCCTCCTCCCCCTGGTCCATTTCCCTCCTGCAAGTACTGGTTACCTCTTGGTTTTCCTTGGACTGGCATTCCTACTGAGGCTATCAGTTCTGAGGATGGTATGTCTAGATTTTACTTTTATGCCCTTTGCTACCTGAGGAACATATATATGACATATTTTGCACCTTAAAGCAACAGTAGGCTTTAATATACTGGTTGGATGTTGGTCCACCCAAGGCAGGGAATCCCAGAGGTTAAGAATACTGCAATAATGAAGGAAAGGACATCTACTGTTATGGTAAGATTTTACACAATTGTACCACATATTGGAAAAAATACAAAAATTCAAAGTCGAAATGTAGGAGCATCTGAAAGATTTTCACAATTCTCTGGTTAACTCTATTATTAGGCATATGAATACAGAAAATGGATGGAATGCTTCTTCCCTCAAATATTTAGCTTTGTATGTAGCACTATTGCATGTTGGTGGGAATGTGAAAAGTAATTTACTGCATCAAGAATTCAAGAATTAAAATAATTTTAATTTTAGACCAGGATACTCAATTTCCAAATGCTATGAATCTTGATTTGGAATGGAATTGTTTTATTTAGCTGTTGATGTGTTAACTGACAGAATTTATTTAAAGGGTTACCAGAAATTTTGTAACTCTGTTAAAGGCCATAATACTGAAACACCATAGTTTGCCTAATACTATGCTGTCTGATTGTTGTTTATTTTTTATATGTTATTAGCTAACTATAAATGTATCTCCCTTAAACATTAAACCTTGTATTTAGCCAAATTCCCCCTTAAATTAAATGTTTCACTGTGTTTCTTTCCTTGTAGCAGACTTTTTATTTTGGCTAGCATTTTATTGCTGCAAGTTGAAGTGTTAACTCAAAGTCATTTTCAGTACACTGCTAAAACTTACTAGACTTTATTTCAGTCATAACACAGTTATACTTCTATTAGTCTCAGCGACATTCTCTGTAGTTTCTGCACTTTCTTGTATAATGACTTATAAGTTCATAGGTTAGTACTAGGCTATCAGCCCTAGGGCCTTTACAAGCTTAGGCATAACAATTCTCTGGCTATTTCTTCCCAGAATATTTACTTCCCTGGTCCTATCTAGACATGAATTTCCCATCTCCCACCCAATCGTATTATATACTCTGCAATGGCTTATGGTCTTTTACACCTAACTAGCTTTTCTATAAATATATTCAAGGAAGTTTTCACCACAGTGTGCAGTGGCAGGTAGTTCTTTTTCTACCTGAACCTATCTTGCCTGCATTCCACAAAGGCTCTATACTCATAAGCAGCTGGTATGCCTTCTTGCAGAATCATTGCTCATTCTTAGGATGAGACATTGTTATGGTACAAAATAACTTCAGACAACACAGCTCAGCAGAGAATAGTCTTGTTTATTGTAGAGAACATATGTGTTTGAGACTAAACAATCATTGTCTTGTCTCCCAGAACACAAGAAACATTAGAAATATACACTTTTGCATTACTTTTGCTAAGAATCTGCTGACCCCTTATTTGTGCTTTTCCACATTAGGCAGAAGTTCTGAGCGTCCATATTGGAACTTTCTACACTGTCTGTGCTGTCACTATTCATTTTGCCAGGAAATAGGTAATCAAAACAGACTAAAATAAAATGGATTCCAGAGTAAGGTATTTGATGATTCTTTCCCTTCCTTACACCTTTATCTTCACATTCCCCATTTGATGCTATGAAGCATCACTCAAATCAAATATTTTTAACAATGGCAAAAAGTTGTCAAATAGGTGGACACTTTTTCACATGCAATTTCCTTCTGTCCCTGACATGCACAATGCTTATACAAGTTTTGTCGGAAAAAAAAATATCTATGTCTTGAAATAAAAAGACAGTTTCAGTATTTTTCTGTTTCACATTTTCCCTTGAGCACATTTTCATACAACCTACTGAAATCATTCAATACACTCTCTTTGCTATTTTCTTTATCATAACTTTTCACAGTTGTGGCCAGCAGCAATGTTTCTGCTCTATTTTTCCATGAGCATTTTGTAATCTGATGTTTTTTCTGTATTCTAGAAGTTTCATAATCAACAGTTTGCACATAAATAAAATTATTCCTAAAAGATTAATTGTTATTGTAAAAAACAAATACATTGGCTAACTATGCCTTGGGAACTATCTGCTTCTTTAGCAACAGACAGTTTTGTAACCTTCTGTATAATTTGTAGGTGATACTGAATGACATTCACGTTATCAGGAATGAGTGAGTAGCACTCCATTTTGATGAACACTCATGTAGAATTATATCTGGCTTTCTGATTCTTAGTTAAGAAGATTATATGAAATGCTGATCCAATTTCTGCTGGTACTGGGATTAATGGAATACCCCCATCATGTGTAGTGGGGTATATATGCACATACCCAACTGTTAATGACATTCATAGTTTTTCCTTATGTATATAAGGCAGCAAAGAAAGTGTTAAACTTAGGATGCCAATTCTGGTCTCTCTGCTCAGTTTTAACCAAATGTCTATCCCTGATTTTTATTAATTGCTTATCTCTGATAATAAAATCATTCAGCACTTACAGTTTCAATGGCACTAGTCCACAGGAGCAAAAGTAATAAAATGATAATGAAATTGCAGTCATTAAAATAATAAGTCCATATGAATATCGAGCAGGCTAGGGCTGGAGAGGGTTCTTGAAAAATTGCAAACATGGATGATAAATTGTCTTTCAGTAGTCCATATAAAATTGATTCCCACACAACTACATCCTAACATTTCTGCCAAATGCAATTCCAAAAGTGAAAGTAACACCTGATCACCTGACTCACTGCTCGGATCTTGGGCTAACTTCCAGTTATTGTCTATTGAAAATAATGTTGCTGAAACATTAGTCCTCACTTTTGATTTGTAATGCTAATGAAAATATTGTTGATGCTGAAGAAGAGTCACTAAGCCTTATTTCTGACCCTGATGACATTGCTAAATTACTGGATTTATCTTCTGATTACAATCCCAATATCATTGTTGAAGAATCACTTCTGCATACAAAGGTTTTTCTGCTTTTTCATCTGGTGTGAGTTGAGATTGGTTCACCATCAGCAAAAGGAATCACTTCAATGGCATCGCATCAACATTTGTCACTAGGGAAGGCTTTCTTGACGTGGGATGCATGAGTCCAAGCGGATGATCCTTTACATTTGATGGCAGTAGCAGTTGTGAGTAAAACCAAAAAGTTTTTTTTTTCCATCTTGGTTGAAGTGAATGTTTTCTGGAGAAAGTTCAGATGAAAGTAGCATAGTGTCTCTGTGTTGCAGATCATGCTGAAAGGCCAGATTGTGGTGCTTCTGAACCTCAAAGACCTTTTATGTAGGTACTGTAGGACAGAGAGAAGACACTTGCAATAAAGAAAAACAGATTCATCAACAGTTTGCAACTCCAAATTTCTAGGCATGGGTGCAGTAGGCATTCTCATAGGTCCTTCCATGAGAATTTCTTAAGAGGAAAATTTTCTAGTACTGTTAACTGCATTATGAAATAAAACTAAAGATGATTAAAATGGCCATTTATGAACATTTTCCTCACACAGCTTTATAAATCTGATTTTCACTGTTTGGTTCACCCTTTCAACAGTTATTGAAGCTTAGGGTCTATATGGGTAATGGTACTACACATTTATGTTCAAAAGTTTGCTTAATAGTTGTACTACTTGACTTGTAAAATGTGTACCTCTGTTGGACTGGATGCAACAAAGAATAACACATGTGGGTATACGTTCAAACAAGAGTTTCTTGACATTAGTCACATCATTTTTGGCACCAGGGTAAGCTTCAACCCATTCAGAAAAAAAAAATCAACAACCATAAAACATATATTAAACTTCTGTGTCTGTGGAAGTTCAGTGAAGTCCCACTGTATACAACAAAAAGGACCCCACAGCTTTTTCAAAGACTGTGTAGGTGCAGGAATACTTTTTGGCATGTTGTACTTTAAGCAAAAACATGTATTAATAAAATGCTGAATGACTTCTGAAATATCAGAATTTGTTTTATTAATGCATTTTTCCCAAATAAAAAGGCAAATGATATGCTTAGACCAACTGAATTAGAAAAGCACACAGGGCTACCAGCCTCCCATCCTGGTGGCATTACAATAAATCTGGAAAACAGCTACAGCCATCATAGGTTCATAGTTGTATACTAAGCTAATGATCACTAGCTACAGCCATCATAGGTTCATAATTGTATACTAAGCTAATGATCACTAGGGCCCTTAAAAACCTATCTGTGCAACTCAAATGTGACCCACACATTTGATTTATATTGATTTGTAGGTGGTGATTTTCTCCTGATTCTGTCTATCAGAGGCACAAGAGCCACACCAGAGGTGAATTTCCAATTATCCATCCATTGGTCTACATTGTGCTTAAATAGGGATAAGGAGGACTTTGGCTTCACATGGATGGGGAGCCTGTTCCAGAGACTGATAATTCTCTGTGAAACATCTCTCTCTCTCTCTCTCTCTCTCTCCAACATATGCTAGTTATATTGCAAGCAAAATTTTGGTATTTTAATGTAGTAGTTCTGATGCTGTTTATTTTGGAAATGTGCAAAAATTCATCAAAACAGAGTCCAGGGATTTCTTGTATTCCAACCATCACCTCTCAGAAGTCTGTATGATACCAAGTAAAGAGACAGGGCTTTGAGGTAATCAACATAGGACATTGTGTTTACTCCCTTGTATTCATTTTGTAAGGAACCTTTGTGGATATTCCAGTTGCTGCATGTGTCTGGTCAGGTACATACTGAAGGGGGCATTATACTCTATGATGGGTCTGATGAGGGCTGAGTACAGTAGTATGATGACCTCTCTGGACCTAGATGCCAAGACCTTGCAAGTTGAGTAACACAGAAGAATTTTCTTACTACCTTGGACACATGTTGGTCAAAGGCTAGGTTACTATGTATTCCCAGATCCCTGACTAGTGAATCAACATTTAAGGGTATTTTATTGAAGACATAGTTACTCAGGGTGGCAGACTTCTCAAAAGATACTAGTTAGCATTTTTTGGTACTGAGTTTTAAACCATGGCTTTGCCACCAAGTGTTTGTCTGAAGGGTGTTCTTGTCTTGGGGGAATTCAATGACTGCTCCCAGTTTGCAATCATCTGCAAACTTGGTTGGCCAGAGGCCTCTGACAATGACCTTGACATCCGAGAAGTAGATGCCAAAGAGGAATGGGTCTAGCAGAGAGCCCTGGTGGACTCCACTCATGATTGGCCTCTTTGTAGAGGTGGCATCATGGATTCTAACCTCCTGTGTCCTATCAGTGAGCCAGCTCTGGCTATCTAGTGTGTTATAAAGGGGTTTATACCTACTTCTGTAAGTTTGTTGACAATACCACAGTGAGGTATTGTATCAAATGCCTTAGCCAGATATAGGTAGGCAGTAAGCAGCATTTTTCCCTCAACCATTGACTTAGTGACCTTTTTAAAGAAGTCCACCAGATTCAGTAAGCATGACCTTCCTTTGACAAAGCCAAACAAGGATGGATCCAGTGTCTGGACATTTTCCTGTGTCCCTGTTGATGATTTCTATGACAATTCATCTGATGTTGTCAATTTTCATTCTATCCTCAACCTATGGGTCTGGATCCGATCCCTTGGACTTGACTCGTCTATTACTATAGCTCATGGTAACCAAAAACTCTCAAGTCTAACCTTTACCCAGCATGCATTAGACCTCAAATCTCATTTGCTGCTTTGCAAGTTAGACGTGGTTACACAGTGCTCTCAAGCAGATAAGCTGTAAATTTTTATTATTTGCTTTCTTCTCAAAATATTTACCCTTCACCTATTTTATCGATTACCACTGTTTCCCTTACCTAGCAAACTACTCAGAGTATGTTCTATTTTAAGTGCTTTTATTTTTATCCTCTTCTGATTTCAGTACTCTGGTTACTGCTGTTTGTAATTTTCTATTACCTTCAGTGTATTTCTAAGTATCACTGTTGATATTTCTTTTGTCTCTTTCTCTCCTAGCCTTTAAAAAATTCTCTCTTTCCTATTTTTCTATTGGTTTGTATTTTGTGTGAAAGAGATATGGCTGAAAAGGATACAGCTGGTTTTAAAAAAATGTCAGAAGTGTGGCCATAAATACCCTATTCTGACTCTCATAATCTCTACTTATATTGTTTGGCACTACTTCACCTTCAAGAAGATTGTTCTGGGTGTCATGTTGTTCTCATAGAGCCTTGACTGAAAGTAAAAAACTTATTTTAAAGGGGCTATTACCTTCCCCCTTTAGAGAGACCCTATCTGGAGTTTCTCTTTTAGAAAAAAACAAAAAAGGGCAAATGTGATATTTCCAGCCCTTTACCGACCTCCTCAAAAGCTACAACAACCGAACTAAACTTAACTTATAAGGCAAAGAAGACTCACAAAATATACACTTTATTAAATAGTAAGCACTTTCGTCCAGTAAATACCAGCCTTCATCAGACATTTTTTAATAGGTCATATGACCCTATTTAAATAAAATCATCAGATGACATAAGCCAATTAAAACCCCATGCATATAAACTAATCACATCAAAAATAGTTTTACAAAGTAAAATAAATAAAATGTTATAGAGTTTTATATATATATATATATATATATATATATAAATAATAAAAATAATATAAACATAAAATAAAAAATCCTATTGTTTGAATATTTTACCAGTTATACTCCGCTCACAATTTTTTTTTTTTTTTTTTTTTTTTTTTTTACAAATCAGCATTTACCTATCATAAGTTTTCATTTTCAACACACTAGATATGGAATATTTCATAGCATTATTAAGGCCAGGGGGAAATGAGACATTTAGAAATATAACCCACCGCAATTCACACTGCTCTAATAAGATGTTCTAGAGACCCTCTCTGGGGTTTACTTGTACCTGTTCTAAAACAAATTTAAGCACATGATCAGAACAATCTTGAATGTGTTTAAAAAGTGCATTAGTCATCTTACATGTTTGAATATCATAATTGTGTTCGTAAATGTGCTGCTTCAATTTCCATTTTTTTTACCTACATAATATGCAGAACAAGAGCAGCACTTTGCAGCATAAACCACCCCCTTAATATGGCAGGTAAACTAGCTAGAAATAGCAATACATTTTCCACCAAGAATCAAATGGTCACTGTCAAGGACAAAACTACACTGAATACACATTCCACATGTTATCATTTTCCCTGAATGTCTGACCTTAGGTAGGGATAAACTATCACACAAATTTTTGAAATTCTTCTCTCTCTCTCTCTCCTATACACATCATTTGGATAACCTCCCAATTTCTCAAATAACAGTTAGATTTTAATCAATTCCCATTTTTTGTGGATAATATCCAAAATACATTTACTATCCACATTAAAAGTGGTAATAAATGCATTCTCTGCTAGATTCCTTTGCCTGGGATGGTGGATTAATTCACTCCTTCCAAGTAAACCTTTTTCCTTAAAATATTAACACTTTATGGTGTACCCATTAATTCAGATTGTAGTGTTGTACAATCATCTGAA
The DNA here is from genome assembly GCF_019279795.1 of Protopterus annectens. NCBI lineage: Eukaryota > Metazoa > Chordata > Ceratodontiformes > Protopteridae > Protopterus > Protopterus annectens. The sequence goes on along the minus strand of NC_056731.1, from coordinate 1,128,637,561 downwards.
TAAGATGGACCTAAGTTTTTATAGCCCGCAATAAAATTCAATAAGGGTACTTCACCCCATTGGTCTGTACACTAAATTGTACACAATTTGATGATGGTCCCAATATTGGTAAATACTGGCCAGACACTCTCTTATTACCTCTGATTTTACAGCATCAACCATGAACATAGGAAAACCCTATTTAAAACATTTGGACAATAAAATGGCATTCATCAATAAAATCCTTCATATCTGTGATGATCCTGGCCGCTCTCACCATCTGGCCTTTAATTATGGCTTTCTTGACATGAAAGGGGTGGTTGCTGGTAAACTGCAAAAAAATTGTTGGAATATGTATTCTTCCTGAAATATTCTTCTTTCATACATCTGTCTGATTTACTTAAAATATCAAGATAAGCTATACAGTTTGCTCCTACTTGATAAGAAAACTGTAAAAAAAAATTAGTGGTAGTATTGATAAAAGTCATAAATAATGGAATGTTTTCATAAGGGCCAGCCCATGCAATAAAAATATAGTCCAAAAAACAAGCATACAATTTTGTATGCCTAAAGAGAGGATTGCTAAATAAATCATGAAATTCCCACACTAACATCACGACATTGGCATAAAGCAGCCCACAAGAGGACCTCATAACAACCCTCGTTAATTGTTTAAAATAATAGCCATCATAGTAAGAATAGCTATTACACACAAAACAATTTCCAATAAATGAGACAAGGTATTAATTTTGCCTTGTCCTATAGAACGATAATCTGTAAAAAACTCTGTAAACCATTTGATGCCAATTTCATGAGGGATGCAAGAAAAAGGTCCTTTACATCAACAGTCAAAAAAACACTGTCCGAAAATGGGTCAAACTTTTTGCATTTCATAAAAAAAAAATCTCAAGAGTCTCAGCATAAATGTGCAGTGTTGTCTAAATAGTGTTTTAAGTGGTAATCAACAAATTTTGCAATATAATAAGTTTTAGAGTTTATACCATCAATGATGGGGTGAAAGGGAGGATTATTCAAGTCCTTATGAATTTTAGGTATACCAAATGTGGTTGACAATGTCGGTGCACCACTGTACATAAAATTATACTCCTCCAATGTTATTTGCCCCTGTGTTAGCATATCATGCAGGAAATAATCCTATTATAGGAAATATTAAGCTCGTTGATGGAAGCTTCAACTTATGTTTCATCATATAACATTCTCTGATTATAGTCCACTTGGTCCATCACAATCAAGTCCCCACCTTTGTCGGGTTGCATAAATCTAAGGGAACTTGATGCCCTGATGTATTCCACTAGTCGTACAGTTGTTAAATTGGGGGGCATATTGTTGAACAGGTTGCGAAAGTAAAAACATAATGTCCAACTCACATATTTTTTCAAGGGTTTTAAGTGTAGGTTGTAATTCCGTATTAAATGTGCTAGGTATTCTAAGACCATGGTCAAAGGAATTCAGTTGGTAAGTAGAACCATAAAACACAGCAGCCAAATTAAATTTCCTTGTAAATAATTTTAAGTCAATAACACCTTAGTTAAGTTTGCTCTTCTTGTAGGGACAAACATTAAGCCTTTACTAAATAAATCAGCATGTGCATTAGTTATGTCAAAGCTGCTATAATTATACACATTAAAATTGGCAGTAGAATTTTAACCAACCAAAAAAGAGTTATTATTGTGAGATGGACCTATCAATTCTGCAGAGACCTCTCATTGGGGTAAGATGTCCTCTGTGGTCGTTGTGGGCCATAATTCAAATTCACATAGCCATTGCTGGGATTCCCTCTCTTGTTCCAAATTCTCTCCGAACATCATGGTAGAGCATAGTCTAAAGGGGGCTGTTGGTTCTGGGCAGCAGAATTTATAACAGTTTTTTGGTCGTTATAACCAGGGGTATTGGATTCATATTTCAACCCTTTCCTCTGCTGGCCTTTAGGAGGGCTAGGATTCACCTTCCCACTGACATAATCCAATTGGTCCAGCTCCAATTTCTATTTTTTCCATTGATGAATAGCATCACACATTTGGTCTAACTCTGAAAAACATTTTTCATAGCGAGTTTTATATTGTGGAAAACAGGTATCCTAAACTGTTGTGCTATCCCAACCTCTTAATGTTAACATACAGCTGATCCATTTCTTTAGAATTGTGTTGTATAAGCAGTTCTATCAACTAGCATCCATGCCTGTCGTACATATGTAAAAAATCTTAATGGAGAGGGAACAAGACTGGTGGGATATTTCCAATTATGCAGTCCCTTAGGGACCTGCCTCCACTTAATACATTCTCTAAAGTACAAATTTTCATGATGTAATTTCCGATACCTGGTTAAAAGATCCTGATAAACCAAAGTGGACTCAATTGCTGGTGAGAAAAATTAATTCACAGAAGGTATAGGTATATCCTGAATTAACCACTGGTCCAAGAGAGAATTCCCAGACTCACTACAAACCATGGATGCTTTAGAACCATTGTTTTCTTGTGCTTGAAAGTGTTCTTGTCCTGGTGGAATACCGTCAAAAGACAAATTTTTAAATTATATATATATATATATATATATAAAACCCTATACAGTTTGGTATATTTTATTTTATATCACTGTTTTTTCATGTAATTAGATTATATGTGTAGGGTTTTAATTGGATTATGTCATCTGATGATTTTATTTAAATATGGTAATATGACCTATTAAAAAATGCCTGATGAAAGCTGGTATTTACCGGATGAAAGAGCTTACTATTTAATAAAGTGCATATTTTTGCAAGAGTCTGCTTTGCCTTACAAGCTCCTCAAAAGCTACTAAGAAGAAGAAAAGACCTGCATCGATGCCAACTTGTCCTTCAGCTCCGACATCAAAAAAGCAAAAAACCTTAGTTCCTACTACTTTTTCAGATCTGAGCAAAAGCAGACATATATCCCCGACATCAAATGATCATTTGGCAGAAAAACATAATTCTAGACATAGTTTGGAGTTGACATCTATGTCAGACCCGAAGAATTCGTTGAACCAAAACCTTTGGAACTGAACGCTCGATCCCCTGAATTGGCACAGAATGTCACTTTTTTGCCAAGGACTAGGTACTCACCTTCCATAGACCCGGTTCTGTCTAAAGTGCCTTCACCCATTTTACAAAGACCGAAATTTCCTTCGATAGTTTCCACTTCTTCTTCCAAGAGCAATACAGAAGATGATATGGAGAAATTGGTGAGAAAGATTCTTTGGGCGCAGGGAATTACACCAGATCCTTCAGCTCCTTCCCCCTTGGGTTGGGAACCACATATTACCACTACTCCAACCTTGCATCCACCTCTGACTTTTTTAAAAGCTTCTGGGTCCTTGGATCCTAATCTGCCAGCACCATCTTTCTTGGATCCAAAGTTATCTTTGACTTTGAGAGCTGCTCTGAGCTCTTTGTTCCATTCTGTTATAATCGTAAATAAATAACATTAAGAATTTACCTTATATGCCTTCAGTCAGGAGCAACACTTCAGGATGTGCAAACAGAAATTTTATTTTTACAGCGCTGGGAGACAACCTTCAAAGCAGTTGTTAAATCAGTCTCTCTGAAGAGAAACAAACTACATCTTTTAGACATTTTTCTTATTAAACCTGGTCATGCATTTTTATTACGTTACAATGACTCTGGCTAATAGAAAACTTTGCAAATGTCCTCATTCCTTGTAATTTTTGCATCAGACTTCACGTGAACACTTTTCTATACATGATCCATCTGCTTTCAAGGGGTCTTGTTTCTGAACTTGGATGTTTCAAATCTTCCCTAGCAACAACACTCTCCTAGCATGGAGGAGTCAGGCTAATAAATTCCTTTTGTAGTGACTAATATGCCTCGACTTTATGCAACACTTACATTTCCCTTATTGCATATTAAAAGAATACAGTTAGCGCACAGTAATAACTTTAGCTTATGAAGCTGTATTTTCCCAGCCCTGCATACAATTTATATTTGCTTTTTAACAATCATATTATAGCATCATTAATGAAATGAAATTAATATACATTTTGATAAGCTGATCTTGTCCCATAACAATTCGGAACCAGACACCTCTTGGCACCATTATAGTCGACTCCAAAGTTTTCTGAGCCTTCTCTATGGCTTGGAATCTCAGCGTGGATGAGCTTGGCTCCAGCTTTGACCACAGAGAGACTTTCTTCGGAGCAGAGAACGACTATGGTTTAGAAGTTATTCTTTCTGAACCAGGGTCCTATTTGTCTCTGGAGAGGTCGGCTTTTGAGGCCTTGGAAAGAGCCATGTCTGTTCCAGACATTCAGATGGTTTCAACCCCTTCGCATCCTCAGCCCTCTCTGCGCATAGAGTCTCAAGCCATCTCTTCACAAGGACAGCGAGTAGCAAAAACCCAGGCTTCCCATCAGGGTGTCCACTCTTCTTCCAACACCTCTCCAGAGAATCCCACTGGCAAGGTCCCTAGGAAGAAGAAGTGCAAGAGGAAGCACTTGGATTCCCTGGAAGAATCCATCACCGAAGACACCAACATCGATGAAAGTGAAGGATCCTCCTGATGATTTCTCCTTTGGAGACATCCTAGAAAATCTTAAAGCAGAGAGTGACTGGAAATCCAGCAATCTTTCACCCTAGGAGTCGGTATATCTGGAGGCTTTTGGTACTCACCAGTCTACCTCCTGGGCAACTCCACCCGCTGATGAGCACATTGTGTTTATCTCTCAGTGGGTATGGAAGGCATCTGATACTAATGAACCAATTCCCTGGAGACCAGACAAAATTATAATAGCTCTAGAAGATAAGCAATTTTGGTCTAAATGTTTGGCTAATGATTATATGGTTGTGGTGGCAGCAACTAAGAAGGAACCTGCCACAGAGTCTTGGGCAATGGATAGATTTGAGAAGCGAGTTTACACTTCATCGACCTTCGCCTTATGGTCCTTGAATTACCTGGCACATTTTTCAAGAGTGCAGAAGGACCTGATCAAAGCACTTTCAGATACCCTCACAGGGTCCCTTGCTAAGGATGTTCAAACATCTGTTTCTTCTCAGTTGGCTACCCACTACAATCTATGGGACTCACTTCTCATGTAGCTGAAGGGATGATGAGAGCTGCGGGTTTACATGTTTCCATAAGAAGGCACTCCTGAATGCACTTGTGTGATTTTGCTGAGCCCTTCAAGTCTTTGTTTGTCAATGCTCCATTCAAAAGTACATCCTTGTTTGGCCCTAAGGTAAAAGACACTTTATCCAGGTGTTAGAAGATGGAAAGACCTTGTCTGCAGTGGGTGTATGTTTTTTCAAATCCTCAGAGATCTTTTTCCAGGAATCAGAAAGGTAATGGAAATATGTGGTTCAAAAAGTCCCAAGGACCTTTTCAGGACACATGTGGTGTTAGTTCCCCCAAGGGCAGAGGGGGGAACTGTATGGCAGACCCCACCCTCACATTACAGGTGGCCCGCAAAACCAGGGATCCAGAGATACCTTCTTTGGGAGGTCCTTCCAGCACTCCTGAAAGAGGGCACAGTTGCCTTCTTCTGAAAGCAATCAGGGTTCAAGTGTCCCTGCACCACAGAGCCTGGCTACAAATAACATCCAATACCTGGGTGCAGAGGATCAGTTCCAGAGGTTATATTATATTTTACCTTCCTCCGCCCATTCATAAAAAAATCCTCAATGTTCTTCCCTGTGAGAGAGAACAAGCAGCACTGCAAATACAAAAGCTGCTAGAAAAAAAGAGTCATCCAAGAGATCCCACTGGATCAAAGAGAATACAGAACTTACGCAAGATTCTTTCTAGTGCCAAAGAAGACAGGGGACTGGAGACCAATTCTGGATCTCAGCATTTTGCATAAATCAGTTCAGCGCACCAAATTCCGGATGGTCACAGTTCAATCCATTCTTCCCTTTCTGGAACAGGACAAGGGGATGTGTTCTATAGACCTTCAGAATGTGTACTACCATATAAAGATGAACAGGTAGTCCAGAAAGTTCCTTCGCTTCTGGCTGGGAGCCAGACATTATCAATTCAGAGTTTTACCCTTTGGTCTCACCACAGCCCACAGGCCGTGCACCAAAATGTATGGCAGTGTTAGCAGCTCACCTGAGACTGCAGGGATTCCAAGTGTTTCTGTACCTAGACAACTGGCTCATTTCTTCCCCCACCAAGCAGCAACTAGTGGATGCAAGATTCTAGGTTCACCAGACATGTTTCTATTTGAGGATAACCATAAATCACAGAAAAATCTCACCTGACTGGCTCATTTCTGCCCCGGCCAAGCAGCAACTAGTGGATGCAAGATTCCAGGTTCTCCAGACATGCTCCTATTTGGGGATAACCATACATTACAAAAAATCTCACCTGGAACCAACTCAGACTTTAGAATTTATAGGAGCAATCCTAAACACAAAGACAATTATAGCCTCTCTTCCCCCATCAAGACTAGACACAATAAGATCACAGATAAAGAAAATAATTTGCAGCTCCAAAATTTCAGCATGCTTGGTGCTTCGGGCTCTGGGATCCACAGTGGCCTCAATAACTTTAGTTCCATTGGCTAGGTTTCACATGAGGATTTTACAATGGCTGCTTGCAACTCAATGGTCTATACTTCACCAACCAATGTCAACCCCAGTATCAATCACCAACACATGCAAAAGGAATCTCAGATGGTGCATACAGTCAGATACTATCCAGCAAGGTCATTTCTTTATTCCCACTCAGTCCAAGGCCACAGTGACCATGAATGCTTCCCAGTTAGGGTGGGTGGGGGGCATTTTCTGTGGAAAACAGTCCAAGGCACTTGGTCCCTTGAAGAGGTCAATCTGCATATTAATGTTCTAGAGACGAGAGTAGTTCTTCTCATGTTGCAGGCTTTCCAGAACGCTCTCCCCTTGGGAACAATTGTGATTCAAACAGACACCATGTCAGTAGTTTGGTACATCAACAAACAAGGAAGAACCTGGTCCTACCCCTTGTGTTGAGAAGCCCTCAAAGTGTGGCAATGGGCGATCTCATCCAACTGCTTTCTTATAGCATCGCATATTTCGGGGAAGTCCAATGTGATAGCAGTCAAGTTAGGCAGAGGTAGTCTTCTGCCTCACGAGTGGTCGCTCATTCAGACAGTGGTGGAAAGGATTGTGAGCACAATGTTCACTATGTTGGAGCCTCTAGTGGGTGTATTCACTATTTGGTCAAGGGTGTTTGTATTTACGAAGCCAAGAAATCTCTCTGCCAGTAGATTTGAGGCAGTGTAGGATTCCCAGTCTAAAGAGGGGTAATTAAAGTCTCCCATGAGTAGGGTGTTAGGTTGGATAGTAAGCATCTCCAGTAGGTCCAGGTATGCATTGTGAGCTTTTTGGGACATGGGGGGGGGTGACTTGCAGCTGGCTAGGATATGGTACAGGATTTTGTGTATGGTGATCTGCATGTGGAGGAACCCCTGCATGTCATCCTGTTTAACCACCCCAGAGGTATCTTGTTATTGATCTATACTGAGACACCTCCACCTTTAGCCCTCATCTGTGCAGCGACTGGTATAAAAGTGTGAGAAGCACTGAAACCTTGAACTGCCATGGTACACTCTGCTGCTTTAAAATCATGTTTTGGTAACTGCACAGATATCTTTATTCTCGAGTGTGAGGAGAGCTTGGAGGAAGTGTAGTTTTTTTTTATTTAGGCTCCTCCTGGCATTGAGCAATAACACCTTGAAGTTTTGTTGAGTTGATGTTGCTATGTCTGTACGTTTATCAATTTAGCAGTGCCTAAAAAAGTCACTATGGGGTGGATAAAGTTTTAGCCATTATAAGAAAGCCTAGAGGAGAAAGGTGTAGACCATCCTTTGGCAAAGCAATGTGGTCTGTTGACCATGTCCGCCCAAGTCGACAAATATTGGATTCCCTTTGAATGACACCAGAAAGACAGCCAGTTGCTGAAATCAATTTTTTTTGCTCATATTGTGGCATCATTCCCAGTCATGGTAATATGGTGCTTAGTGCTAGGTTCATACCAGCCTGAGACACACAGTCTGAAAGCTTCATTATGTCTCTCTTCATATAGTTCAGGGAGGTACATCTCAGGTAATGTACACAGGGTCTCCTTCAGTAGACTGAAATCCCACTTACCTGACTTTCAAAATGACAAGACGATAACGTCTACAATCCATAACACCAACGGCCTGGAACACCGACTTTCCACTCAGGGTAAGTATCTGCTTGGCCAACCTGAAAAACAAATTACAACCAAAGCAAACTAAACCCACCCATGTGGGGGAATGCACCTCTCACACCCCCACTAACTAAATATACCAACTCCAAGATCGCACTACTGCTGGGGTAAGGGGCCAACTTCAACATGGTGGCCAAGCAGTTACTTACCTAGAGTTGAAAGTCAGTGTTCCGGGTTGTCAGTGTTATGGATTGCTGGCATTGTCGTCCTGGCATTTTGAAAGTTGGGCAAGTGGGATTTCGGTCTACTGAAATAGCCCCATTACACCTACATGGATGATGTGGAATCATACTGGTACCTGTGGCATATTGACTAGAGTGCATGTGTGATTCAGTGGCTCCAAGCTCCAGATAAGCAACTAACAATTATTTTCTTCTTGTTCAGCCTAGTTACAAGGTCATTAGTATATCTTACAATGAAGTCTCCTATGATGAGAGTCCTGGGAAGTGTGTTTGCTTGCCTTAGGGGGTTAGTATTTGGGACTCCACTGAGAGTGACAGTGTGGTGTTAGGTGTTATTTTTTCTGAGTACCTTTGGACTTTGTGAGGCATAGCTTTAACAGCAGATGGTCTAGGTGATCTTTGTTGTTTAAGAAGATTGCTTTTAAGTGCCTTAGCATACGTTAGACTGTGTGTGTGCTATGTGAGGTCAGTGGTCTGTGTGCAGTTTTGATAACCTGATGTGGACTTGTATGTGAGAATTTAGCCTCCAGTGTCATTGTGTAGGTATATCTTCTATACTTTGTCTGATTCTTTAAGGATTATGTGGTTGTCAGTAAACATGGGACAAATGCTACATTGTCTCAAGATCCCCATATCCACCAAGCAGGCTACAGAGAAGTTAGGAAATTGCATATCCATTCTGTTCAGTCCTTTGATTTGTGAGCTACTTGGGGGGGGTGTATTAGAGACAGAAGGCTATTAAGGGTGCTTTGTTTGTGCAAACTAATAAAGGTGCTTACTGGGGCAGATTATGCTAAACCATACTAAATTCTACTAACTTTAATGTTTACACAGTACTGTTTTGGCACTTGAAGCCCAACATGCTATGCTAAGCTTGTCAGCACACAAGGTATTTGCACTATATTGCCGCTTTACAGGTTTCCATTCTGTGGACCGTTCTGCACAGGTGCTTATTACTGTACAGTGCTCAACTAAACCATGCAAATGTGAGACATTTACAGCAGTACAGAAAAAAATAAACCACATAATGAACCCTCTAGCCAATAAAATAACTACACTATGAGTTAACTGTATATTTCCCAACAACTCCTGCCACAAGATGAATAAGGGCAGCCTCCCAATGTAAAAGCACAGTAGAAAAGACACACAAGTCAAATGCTAATACAAACCACTTAAACAACTACCTGGAAATCCCTCACCAAAGGCAATTTCAAGTCAGTAACAGAGAGAGGAAGAGCACTTAAAAAAAAAAAATCTGTGAAATACATGTACAAAAGCGGGAACCAAAAGCGATCACTCAAAATAACTTAAGTGTCTGATCTTGAAATGACAATTCCTGTAAAGAAACAGGAATGTTAGTTTTGTGTAATTGCTGTAAAAGTTAAACCTGAACAGGATAAAACAATGCAGCTTGTCTGGCTGCCAAAACTGCAAAACTGTTGCCTTATGAAAATTATGAATTGTCAGTATCATGTGCAAAACACTTGACCACAGCTACATACCTGCTTTTGTAACAAATGTACATGCAGTAGTTCATGAACAAATACAGTTTTTAATAACAGCTCCTGCTGATGTTGTTAGGTACCCTCTTTCTCTCCAGTGTCCCAAAATCATGAACTACCCCCATAGGTATAAAATCTGTAAAGACTGTTACAGTCTTGTCCTTTGCTAATTTACATACTTCGGTAATGGCTACAAGTTCATCTACTTCAGCAGACACATTTCCATTTAATTGTCCTGTGACCAAGACTTTATTCTGCACATGGAAAATGCTGCAGTTAATGTATCGTCTTCCCTTCAGACAAAGAATCCATTGACAAAAAGAACAGACTTGGTATTTGGTATCAGGACATCTTTAAAATCAGAACTAAGAGGAAACACATGGTTAACTATAAAAACACAGCCATGTGGTTCTCCTTCATTCACTACAGGAATTAAAGAAACAGGATTAAGAGGTGGACATCGGATAATCTGTAAAGAAGGGATGCTAAGTAAAGACAATTCATATTAAGACAATTGTGGAACAGATAAATATTGCGTTCCAGTTTTCAGTAAGAGTGTTTCTATAGAATGTGGAACTGCCATAAAAGTTTTGTGCGCAAGAGTTAGGGCAGCCATTATTTTTACTAAGCGCCCCACTGTGGCCACCACAGTAAGACAGTGGGGGAGGGCTGCCACTACAGGATCAAGATTTGTACTAAACAAGCAATTGGTCTAAAATATAATTTTTACATTGTACAAACGATCCTAACCCTACCATATTTTTTACAACAGTACAGGAATGATCTGGTAATCCAAGATCAGGAGGGTTACAGAGCAAAGTTTTTAGTTGGACAAAACTTGTTCTTGATGTTTGTGCCAAGAAAGTGGTTCAGGAGTGTCTTTCTTTTCTAATTCTAATAATGGTTTCACTACATATGCATGATTAGAACTCCATTGCTGGCAGTAACTTGTCAGTCCCAGAAAAACTTCTTGACTATTTTAATGTTGTGGGCATGGTACGGACTGAATATCAGTGATGTGTGAGGGTAGAACTGGCCTAGAACCTCCCGAAAAGAGATGTCCGAAATACTAAACTTGTTATTTCCATAATTGTAATTTTGCCTTATCAACCTTGAATCTTAATTCTGCCAATGTAGTTAAAAGAAAAACAGTATCTTGTCTACAGCTATGGTAAGAATCCGAGTCTAGACACAGATCATATATGTATTGTATTAGAGCAGACCCATATGGAAACGTGATTTTTATCTTTTTTTTTTTTTTTCTGCAGAGAAGAGTAGAAGATTCTACATATCCTTGTGGTAACCTTGCCCATGTATACTGTTGTCCCTTTCAGTTATAAAGGCAAACAATTATTAACTGTCTGGGCGTATGAAGGTAGAGAAGAAAGCAGAAAAATGTTCTATCACTGAAAAGGTGGTAGCTGTTGGCAGGATAGAACTTACTATTGTAAAAGGGTTAGTTACTACAAGAAAAATCATCACTACTACTGTATTAATTGTTCTTAAATCTTGCATGAATTTATAGCTTATGGTAAGATTGCATCTTTACTATTAAGGGTTTAGTTTGTTTTCTTATACCCAAGTTTGGAGCATACACACAATGTGCCCTTTGAATTAACAATTCCTGTTGTGGAATACCAGTCCAGTTGCTTATTTGTACTTTCATAAAATTAATAAAGTTTGTTCCTTCAATCTTCTTGGGTAGAGCAGAAAATCTTAGGTTTTCCCTATGTTTTCTGTCCTCTTATTTTTTGAAATATCTCTTCTTGAGCAGTCTCATATTCAGCCAGCCTTTTCTTCATTTCGACCTCTGAGTTTTACAGCTTTATCACTTTCTCTGAATATCTGTTTAAAGTTTCTTCCATTTTTTTCCAGCTTTTTATTGTTTGAGTTACTATACTCCATCAGTGTTTCATTTATTTTAGTCAGGTCTGTGTGCAGTTGCCTTATACTTTCCTCAAGGTTAGTGGAAGTCATGTCTGGAGCTTTCACTACTTTTTGCTGAACAGCTACAGTACTCTTGCTATTCAGGTTTTTTTTGTCACCTGCTGATTTTCCTTCAGGTCCTCTGTATTTGTTTTTTTCCCGGCATCCAGGAAGTGCACTCACTAGCCAATTATTGAAATTTTTACCAAGAAATCTAGGTTCACTGACTTCCTCTGCTAAGTTTCGTTTTCACATCCAAAGAGCTAGAATTATGCTGTTGCTCAATGTGCAGTCATCTTAGAGGTTTCTTCTGGTATTGTTAGTTTCAAATCTTCTCTTTAAGTTTTGCAACTATCTCTGCATATGTTAAATTATGTTATAATACTATGCTAGACTTGTTCCTTGCATCTGGCTACTGCACTATTCTGTCTGCCTCAATAATTTGTTTCCATTGTTTAGGATCCCTGTTTATTAATCTCCTTTGCTGCTCTTTCTTTTGTCCCCTTCTTTTCTCTTGTAGAGTATATCCTATTGGCGGCAACATAACACTGCCAGTTTCTCTATTCTGGGATATTATCTATGTGATATGATGTGATGTTGTTACCCATTGTGATGTCCCAACCTCTGGGCCAGTAATAAATGAGCCTCATTCCTTACCACTGGCACCTGTGGGGAACATTCACTGGGAGGATAACAGGTACACACACAGTATCTCCACATGCAGCTCTCTGCATCAAGCACAATTTCCCTTAAGAGCACACAGAGAACACAGTCAATCTGGGGACTGGTTCCTCATCCTTTTTCCAGATCAGATCCTCAGCAAAACTCTCCACTGGCACAGCTATAGAGCTGAGTCCTTAGCCAGGGTTCCAAGCCAAGTTTTCCAACACTCTCATCGTCCAACCAGTGCTTCATGTCCCTGCCCAATCAGCTGACGCACACACTCTGAGATCTGATTTGCACGCGCACACACACCTGGGAAAGGCTGTCACAGGTTTACTAGTTATGCCCCCTTTTGCCCAGACTATAAGGTAGATATCACTGCCACCAGAACCCCTCACCAGCTACTTTAAGGCCCTTAACAAAGGGTGTCCAAATTTACTGTGTAATATTAATACTAATACAAATTGTAGTTTGACCAAAACCAAAGCTATTAGGAGTGGCCCACACAGTGTCACCAAATAAATATGCAAATACTCTCAAAACTTAAATATCTCCACAAAGATCAGCCACAATGAAAGGTTTACATATATTTAATAATAAATAACAAAAGAACAAGACAATACTAAATATCTATTCACAATGACATCAGAGTTCAAAATCACAGGAAATATTTAAAATAACACTGAAGGACAGACTCGTACAAATAAAGAAAAACAATGTCTGAGCTAAGCTTCACTATATTCCTGACTGAATCTAAGAGAATTATACTATTTCCTAATAACTTACTTGGGCAAGGCAAGATGAAATACATGAGCAGTCTCTCTAGTCAGGCTCCAAACAAAATACTCTGTCTTACCAAGAGACTTCTCAAAATAATATCTAAAATATTACTTCTGGTCATATGACTTCTAGTTTCTATGCAAGCCCCCATTGCTGGAAGCTGGCAAAATTTAGCACCTACCTGTAAAAATACACACACAAGTGCTTTTGCTCAGATCTGTGGCAGGTGCTGGAAGTCATAAAACAAATTCATACCTCCAGAGTAGTAATTGGCTCACTCCAAAGGCAATACAAAAAGCTTCCTAGTATAGACTTTGTGTCTCTGGCTGCACTGAAACCTGTGAGATAGCATCTTTATGGCCTAGCCCATAAAGTGATTAATTTCAGATATATTTTAAAGTTTGCTGGACTGAAGTTAACCTCCTATCTTCCAGTTTCCTCTGTTAAAACATATACATTTAAACAGTTACAGCAGTGCGTGTACATTTCTGTTCTCTCTCCAGTAGGGCACACCATAGATACATTTCAAACACAAACACCTGTACAAATCAATTTGGTAAAAGCATGACATACAGTTCTCATACAATTGTAACACATGCATCTTGTATAAAACCGTTTCTTCTTCTTTTGGCTGCTCCCGTTAGGGGTCGCCACAGCGGATCATCTGTTTCCATTTCTTTCTGTTCTCTGCATCTTGCTCCGTCACACCAAACACCTGCATGCCCTCTCTCACCACATCCATAAACTTTATCTTGGGCTTTTCTCTTTTCCTGTTACCTGGCAGCTTCATCCTTAGCATCTTTTTCCCAATATACTCTGCATCCCTCCTCAGCACATGTCCAAACCAATGTAATCTTGCCTCTCTGGTTTTGTCTCCAAACCTTCCAAGCTGGGCTGACCCTCTAATATATTTATTCCTAATCCTGTCCACCCTCGTCACACCTAGTGCAATTCTTAACATCTTTAACTCTGCCACGTCCAGCTCAGACTCCTGCCTTTTTGTCAGTGCCACTATCTCCAACCCATATAGCATAGCTGGTCTGACTACCCTCTTGTAGACCTTCCCTTTCACTCTTACTGGTACTCGTCTGTCACAAATCACTCCTGACACTCTTCTCCACACACTCCATCCTGCCTGTACCTCTTCTTCACCTCTCTTCCACACTCACCATTACTCTGAACTGTTGATCCCAAGTATTTAAACGCATCCACCTTTGCCACCTTTACTCCCTGCATCCCCACCATTCCTCTATCCTCCCTCTCATTCACACACATATATTCTTAGTCCTGCTGACCTTCATTCCTCTTCTCTCTAGAGCATATCTCCACCTCTCCAGCGTCTCCTCCACCTGTTCCCTACTCTCACACTACAGATCACAATGTCATCTGCAAACATTATAGTCCACAGGGACTCCTGTCTGATCTCATCTATCAACCTGTCCATCACCATTGCAAATAAGAAAGGGCTCAGAGCTGATCCTTGATGTAATCCCACCTCCACCTTAAATGCATCCGTCACTCCCACCTCAGACCTCTCCTCTGTCTCACTACCCTCGTACATATCCTGTACTACTCTTAAATATTTCTCTGACAATCCCGACTTCCTCATACAATACAACAACTCCTCTCTAGGCACTTTCTCTAAGTCCACAAAGACTCAATGCAACTCCTTCTGACCTTCTCTGTACTTCAACAGATACTTCTGTGTATCAACACTCTCAGAGCAAACATTGCATCTGTAGTGCTCTTTCCTAACATGAAACTATACTGCTGATCACTAATCATCACCTGGCTTCTACTACTCTTTCCCTTAACTTCATGCTGTGACTGATCAATTTAATCCCTATGTAGTTACTACAGCTCTGCACATCACCCTTATTCTTAAAAATCGGCACCAAAACACTTTTTCTCCATTCCTTAGGCATCCTCTCACTTTCCAAGATTTCATTAAACAATCTAGTTAAAAACTCCACTGCCATTTCACCTAAACACCTCCATGCTTCCACAGGTATGTCATCTGGACCAACAGCCTTTCCATTCTTCTTCCTCTTCATCGCTATCCTTACTTCCTCCTTGCTAATCCACTGCACTTCATGATTCACTATCCGCACATCATCCAACCTTCTCTCCCTCTCATTCTCTTCATTCTTTAGCCCCTCAAAGTACTCTTTCCAGCTGCTCAACACACTCTCCTTGCTTGTGAGTACGTTTCCTCATTATCCTTTATCACCCTTATCTGCTGCACATCTTTACTAGCTCAGTCCCTCTGTCTAGCCAATCAGTACAGTATCTTTTCTCCCTCCTTAGTGTCCAACATTTCATACAACTCTTCATACGCCTTATCCTTAGCCTTCGCCACCTCTCTCTTTGCAATGCACCTCATCTCCTTATACTCCTGTCTACTTTCTTCATCTCTCTGACAATCCCACCACTTCTTCGCCAACCTCTTTCTCTGTGTACTCTCCTGTACTTCCTCATTCCACCACCAGGTCTCCTTGTCCTCCTTCCTCTTTCCAGATGTCACACCAAACACCTTTCTAGCCATATCCCTTACTAGCTCTGCTGTAGTTACCCAGCTATTCGGTACTTCTTCACTGCCACCCAATGCCTGTCTTAACTCTTCTCCATCTCACAATTACCCTTTTTTAATTTCCACCATTTGATCCTTGGTGCTGCCCTCACACTCCTCCTCTTCTTGATCACCAATAAATCAGTTTGATATTCACAAATGACATATAACTATTTACAAAATTCCAGCTAGCTGTGCTGACAGTAACTCCTATCATTTATTTATTTGCAGTTTGTTTTCCAAAATAGTCCATTGGGCTACAAGGAGACGATTTTCAGTGGAGTCCTGGTGAGAAAAGCTCCAGAGAAATGCAAATACATAGCACAGAAAGAACACAAATCCATAATATACATTTCAATTAAATGTTAAATACATATTTTGTATAGTACAAACCCATATTGCACAATTCAAAAAATGTTACATATTACAGAAATAAAAAAGATTTTCATTAGGAAACTTACATCAGGTTAATTCAGTAAACAGTAGTTTTTTTTTTTAGGGAATTACAATGAGGTATTTTTTTTAGTCATTGGTCGAATATGTCCCAAGGGATGTAAAACTTTAGGATGTAGTGACAGGCAACAAAGTTTGGAAAGTTAGGAAGAAAGTCTGGTAGAATTAGGTTGGATGAGAGCAAGAGCATTTCCATTGTGAAGTAAGGTGCGAGTGCAGTGAGGTTTTCAACAATGAGAGACTGCTGATAGTGTGGATGGGAGAAGGGAGAGAGTTCCAGAGGCATGCAAGAGAGAAGGCCATCAATTGATTCCCAGCAGGATGTGTTGGTTTATGCAATTTAATTAGGTTTTGGGAATCTATCTGGTTTATGCATTTCAAAGGTATTTGCTAGGGAGGGGCAGAGAGATAGGTTATGAATGAGTTTGTGTGCTTGAATGAGCTGGGTATATGTGAAGAAGTTTGGTAATTCTAACCAACTTAGCTGGTAAAGGGAATTACAGTGGTGAGAAGAGGCTCTATGACCTGACACAAATTTGGATATTTTGTTATAACAAGATGAGAGTTTTGTTTTGAGGCAAGATTGTAGGCTGGTTAGGATAGCTGCACCCTATAAAAGGGATGGGATGAGGTATGTATTAGCTAATGTAATCCTGGTGGTGGGAGAGAAAGAGTGACTGTGGCAGTAAAGCATACCTAATTTTTTATGTTTTTTTTTATATTTGCTTGTAGATACTTATCAAATTTTAGTTTATTGTCAATGATAATTCCTAGTAATTTTGTGTCAGAAACTAGTTCTGGGGAGGTATTATTACTGCTGGTAATTATGAAGGATTGTTTTTCTAGGAAGAGGTTTTGGATGCATTGAATAACATGTTTTGTTTTAGTTGCATTAAGGGCTAGATGGTTGTTGAGCATTCACTGTTCAGTGGAAGAGAAGGTGGCTTGTGTGGCCTTGTCTTCACAATAAACAAAACATGCTGGAGGGATAGGTTCTTGACCCAGAGACTCCCCAGACTCTGGAACAGACTGCCCATACATGTCAAGCAGAGCGCCTCTTTGGCCCTCTTCAAAAGAAACCTTGATGATTGGATGGGAGAAAGGAAATTCACCCCTGCTACACAGGGTCCAGGGAAGTAAATAGTGTGGGAAGAAATAGCCAGGGAATTGTTATGGCTAGGCTTGTATAGGCCCTACAGCCGATAGCCTAGTACCAACCTATGAACCTAAGTTACATTGTTAAAAGAGTTGTGATGGAAGGGGAGGAACAGATTATAGTAGAATCATCGGCATATTGGATGAGACTGGAGTTAGGAATGGCTTGGAAGTAATCATTTATGAATATGTTGAATAGTAGAAGGCCTAGAATAGAACCTTGAGGGATGCCTGGCATGTATTAAGGAAGGGTGAGGTAGCTTTTTTCCATTTAACTGCTTGTTGCCTGTTTGTGAGATAGCTTGAGAACCACTGGGTAGAGGAAGGGGATAGGTTAAGTTTAGAGTGTTTGGTAAGAAGGAGGTTGTGGGAAATAGTGTCAAATGCCTTAGAGAGGTCGAGGAAAAGAGTGAATACAAAGTGGTCAGAGTCGCGGGCTTTGTTGATTATTTCTAGGAAGGAGAGGAGGGCATCATCACACCCATCACCTGGCCTATTATCTTTAATGTGCTTTACAGACCTATTTTGTCTTGGATTTCATTATGCCTTTCTGAAAGAGTAGCATTTATATTATTAAGCCTAGTATATTGTACCCCATATCAATGTTAGCAATCTAAATTGAGTAGTTTTAAAATATTTCTGCAAGTCTGGCATCCCCGTCCCCTTTGTTACTTTGGTAATATCAGCTTTTCCAAAAGAACTCTTTCTTTTTTTTTGTTATTCAAAAAATAAATAAATAAAAACTCCAATTTCTTTTATGATGAAGGTCTTCTGATGGGGAGTAGAAATACACATTTTCTGCATAAATGATCAAAGATGCTAATATCATTAAAACTTGTAACTTATTCTCTGTGTCCATTATCATCAACTTTTATTGCCTTATTTTTTATATTATTTGTTGGGATACGTCTTTCCACATCTCTGTAGTTGCCAGGCCTATATGCTGTTTTAACCATAGACCCACATAAAGCATCTTGTTACGTCCCCACAAAAGGAGAATCTTTGCACCAGTTTATGTGGGTCTTATGATTCACCATTATTGTTTTTAAGTAATTTTATATCCAACTTACTTATCAAATCCTGTCACATGCATGTTAGTCTTGTCTGTTTCTGTAACAAAGAGTATAAGGTTACTGGCAAACAAAGCAAGTTTTTCATTTGCATCTTTCCATTTATACCCTGCAATATTATTTTCCTAATTTCTGCAGCCAATGGCTCTGGGTGAATAGCAAAAAACAGGGACAAAACCAGGTAACCTTGACTGAGCCTCTAGTCAAATGTAATACATTTAATAATCTTCTACCACATTTCAAATCTGCTGCCGCACCTGCATAAATCCTAAGTAGTATCTTTATCCCTCCCTAAGCACAATGAAAGGCTTCCGATTGTTTTTTCTTTTCCAAACATTTCCAATACATTTTTTTTAGCATCTGGTGCAATCACCATCAGTTTATTTTTGTTTACTTCAATATCTCTATCACCAGGGTTCTATTTATGTTGTGAAAAGCTTGCCTTCCTGCAGTGATATCAGGCTGATCTGGATCTACAGTTTTGTACATTATTTTTGCCAATCTTTCAGCTAAAATTGTCACAAAGACTTTATAATCATGATTTAAGAGTGGTATATGCTGAAATAAACCAGGATAATTCAGGTCCCTACATTCCTGAAAATCTTTCTGATATTTTTTCTGTCTTGATGTTATTTTACAAAAATGAAATTAAAATCTGTTTTTTTTTTTTACTAAAATTCAAGATGCATTTTCTCCTTTATGGTTGAGGGTGAGAGCCTAATTTAATGGATTTCTGTCAATAATTATGCATTTCCTAAAAAATGTTGAACCATTTTTGAAGACAAAAGGCATTTATATTAATTTGGCAAAATTAGACATATAAACAAGAATATAACAGCAATCCTCATGAAAACAGTAATTAATAAATTGTTTAACTTTTAAGGTCACTGGCGTGCTCACTATGTATAAAATGCAGTAGCAAAGTCAGCTGGACACCTGACATCAAAGCTCATTCCAAAACTGAAGTAGTAATCAAGGCAAATCCTGTGCAGCCCTCACCAGATACCAGAGGTTCCAACACTTTCACCTCCTCTGGGGACAAACAACCTACAGGAAAGTCACGTTCACATTTTTTAATGTACATACCTCCAACATCCTAAAACCTTGAGCGATTCGAAGCTTGCTACTTCTGGCAAACCATTATGTTGTTGAAAACGGGATGAGCCAGAGCCCAATCTAGCACTCAAGAGTGTGCAATATAGCAATAACCCACGCCTGGGTGTGGGTAATGCTGGATTTACCCATGGTTGTTGTGGTTTAGTCACGAGGGCGAAGCCCAACTGGCCAAACAAAGCCAACCGTGGGTAAATCCAGCATTACCCACACCCAGAAGTGGGTTATTGCTATTATACAATACAATGACATTATTTAAGAAAAAAAAAAATTACTTTTCTTAAATAATGGCATTGTATAATGCCTCCTTGCTGCCCTTCCTTAGCTGTCTGGTATTCTGCGGCAGTTCTGATGTACTGCGCATGCGTATGCCTACGCAGTACATCAGAGCTGTGGGCAAAAGTAACGAAGAAAGCAAGATCTCTGTTGCTTTTTAAAAACTGTTTCGGTATGTTAAATGGGTTTAACATAGCGAGACAGCTTTAAAAAAAGCAACGGAGAATCTCTGTTGCTTTTTTAAAGCTGCCTCGCTATGTTAAACCCATTTAACTTAACAAGACAGTTTTGAAAAAAGCAATGGAGAAAGCAAGATCTCCGTTGCTTTTTACGAACGGTCTTGCTATGTTAATCTCGTTTAACATAGCGAGACAGTGTGAAGCAACGGAGATCTTACGTTCTCCATTGCTGTAAAAAAGAGTTATAGTAATGGAAAAAGTCCAGGCGACCGGACCTTTTTCCATTACTATAACTCTGATTTACAACGTGCACGTTTTTGAATATTAATGGGGGATCGTTGTATAATGCAGAATTACAAACACTGGATGGAATGAGAAACCTACTGCAGCGCCCTCAACCCTGTCCCCCCCCCAAAAAAAAACTTACAAGACATTGACTTCAACATGTGAGAAAGCCAGAGCACTGTGCAAAAAAACAAAACAAAAAAAAAACATAGGGTTGCCACCTTTTCAAATGCCCAAAGTGGGACATTTTTGGTACAAATGTCAGAATTTGCAGGGCAAAACATACCCACGGTCAGTACAAACGAAAGAACTTCATTTTTTGGCTAAATAAAAGCTTATTCTTGCAGCATTTAGTTGCTTATTCTGTTTCTTATAATATCTAGGTGTTTCAAATACAGAATAACTGTTTTATGCAACTACTGCATAAAATATAGGAAATACGTTCGTCCTAAAAATCTCAAGACATTTGCCATTTTTTCGATTTCTTTGCCCGACACAGCTGCCCAAAGAGGGACTGTCGCACAGTGGGACAGGTGGTAACCCAACCAATGCAAGCATTAAGACTGCACGTAGACTCAAAGAAGGCACCCCATCAAGCAGCGATCTTTGGTACAGACAGCGATTACAATTGCAGTGCCACAGGGCCAAAGCTTCCATATTATCATGGCAGTTAATACCGTAAAGTATAAGTGAGCCAAACAGCATACTACTGATCCACCAAATTGCAGTTTGAACTTATGGATGATAGCGAAAGAAATATATCCGGGAAAAAGAACGTCCGAAAAATAGTTTGAACTTGTGAATGGTAGCGAACGAAATATATCCGGGGAAAAAGAACGTCCGAAAAACAGTTTGAACTTGTGAATGATAGCGAAAGAAATATATCCGGGAAAAAGAACGTCCGAAAAAAATTGTTTGAACTTGGGAATGATAGCGAAAGAAGAACATATCCGGAAAAAAGAGCCCGAAAAAAATGAAATAACGTCCATGTGACAAGGGTTACGGCGGCAGCACGTATAAACAGGAAGTTAATACTTTCTGTTTTGGTTGTTCAGCTTTTATGGTTGGTGATTAACTCTGTTAGTAGCTTTGAGAAATTTATTGTAACCATGGAAGAAGAGTATTATTTAGAATTATGTCAGAACCCCGTGCAGTTTGAGAAAGCATCATCGGTTAACAATGTATTTTTTGACGAAGCTAATAAACAGGTTAGTGAATAGGGCAATAGCAATGTAGTATAGTTAATTGTGTATAACTTATTTACAAGGTAATGAGCCGTAAAAGAAACTGTTTTAATTCTAAGTTCATTTTAATATGGTGTAATAATCCCACCAATAGTTATTTTATTTTTTTGGAAATTTACATGTAAAATGTATAGCTTTGGTGTGCAGAGTGTGAATAAATTGCCACAACAAACTGTTCTGAACTGTTTACCTTAATTCTTGTAATCAAAACTTGAAGTATTCGATGTGAATTTTGTAATTGCTATAAAAAGAGTCCTTGCAAATGACAACAGTTATACTGTACACCTGTAATTGATATTGTATGATATTTAATGCTGTGTAGGAGATTAGTGCAAACGGTTTATATTGTATTGAGAAATGTCAGTCTTCGAGGTTTTTTAGATGTTTGATAAGATGGTTATATTGTAAGTGTATGGTCAAAGTGTTTAAAATTGTAAAAGTTGTATGACATTTACATTTTCTCCAAATGTGCTTCTTTTTGCTGCATGTGTGGGTATGTCTTCATTTTATTTATTTATTTATTTATTGTTTAATAAATTGAATACTTCTTCCAAAGATCTTTATATTAAAGTCAATGACCTCTTTTTTTTTTTCCCTGGATGAGAACCCTTTTGTGATGAGGTGTGCCACGTAGAAGGATTTCCTGACTACTGTGGCGATGTGATTATCAAAGGAGAGACTGCTGTCCATCTGGGTTCCAAGGTTTCTTGTCACACATTCGGTGTTAAGTAGACTGCCGCCTATGTGGTAGTTCATGGGTACAGAGTTTTTACTAAAGGGGATGACGATGCACTCTTTGGCACTGAGCTTGAGGCCATGGCTCTGACACCAGGCATCTGTCTCAGTGAGGCCCTTCTGTAGGATGTCCACATCATTTGGAGACATGACTATGGCTCCTAGTTTGCAGTCATCTGCAAACTTCATTGGCCAAAGGTCTTCTGTGTTAGCCTGTACTTCAGAGAAGTAGATTCCAAACAGGAGAGGTCCCAGGACTGAACCCTGTGGTTCTCCACTTGTCACTGGTTCGAAGTCAGATTTGGAGTCTACAACATTTACAGCGTGGGCTCTGTCAGTGACCCACTTGGCAACCCATCTTGTGACGTAGGGATTTATACCTAGTTTAATGAGTTTAGCTATAATTCCAGAATGGGGAATGGTGTTGAAAGCCTTGGCGAGGTCAAGATAGGCTGTGTGAACCACCTTACCCTCGTCTATGGCTTTGGTGACTGCCTCAAAGAAGTCGATTAGGTACAGGAGGCATGATCTGTCTTTCACAAACCCAAACTGTGTGGGGTTTATTGATTTTATTCTTACTGTTGGAGCTTTTCTTCCCAGAGCTTTACTGAAAAGGGTATTTTTCTTGCCCATTAAACTATGTGTAAATAAATGCATGTTATTTATGTATTTAATGACAAGAGGCCGTTTGAGCCAAGGCTTTTTTTTATTATTATACACTTTTATTGAATTATTACTTTGTGACATAGGTACATTTGCATTTATATAAAGATAATCAAACTGTGTTAAGCTCACATTTACAAACATTATACTTTACATATATTGCTCTATATCATATAACCTAACATTACAACATTTTTATTAAACCATCTCTTATGATATAGACAATCATACATTTATATAAATGAAAACAAACCACACAGACACAATCCTTGTTCCAAGCATTTTACATCACAAACCATGCTGACACACTCCCACTTGCAAACATTTTATATCTCTTATAATCTACCCAGTCATTTTCAGTCAAAGATTACATAGCTCATTAAGTTCTGCATTCTTTTAAACATCATTCCTTCTCTGTATGTATTGTTGCGCATTTCCCATTTTTCCTATGTACTTTTCTCCTACCCTTTTCTAAAGATCTCAATTCCAGTTTTTTTTTGTGTCTGTTACTATATTCACTACTTCTAGTGTAGCCAGTTTACATTTTGATTTCCATTTTCTAGTAATTGCTTTTTTGGCAGCCACCATAATTAGACACAGCAAGGCATTACCATGTCTAGGCAATTCTAATTCTGTATCATAACTCAGAAAAATCATCTTCCTCATCACAACAATTTGCCCACCCAGCATCTCCAACAGTGCATTCCGCAGGGAGTCCTTAAAGTCTGCCAATTCACAGCACTCCCAGAAAATATGTTCCCAATTACCTCTTTCTTCCCCATCGTACCTCCAACATTTACAGTCTACCTGAGGAAAAATTCTCTGGCGTGTACTTGGAGTATAAAATTATCATTGTAAACATTTCCAAGCAAAAATCCTAAATCTTCTAGATTTTGTTGCATATTTGGGAGACGTACATACATCCTCCCATTGTTTGTTTATTTGTGAATTGCTTATCCAAACTCTCTTCCCAATACTTTCTAACTTCCTCTGATTCGTATAGTTATCATGCAGTATTTTATATGCTGTATTTATTCCTCTTTTAATGGCAGCTTCTATTTTAGATTCCATTAAAATGCTACCAGTGCTGGTCTTTCATTCAGAACCCCCTGTTTCTTTCTCTTTGCCTATATTCTGACATCAAACTTGCAGTCAGAATGGGAAGATGCCAATAATTTATTCAATCATCTTTCCCTCTCTAGTTGTTTGCTGCCAATACCTTTGGTTCCTTTGCCAGTTTTCTCCAATAAATTCCAGTCCCCTCTTGCCTGTTGTCTATATCTGTAATTGCAGTCATACATATCGGCAAAATCTCTTTTCTTCATTTCCATGTTGGCTTAGTTCTTAGAATACTTTCTGCTACTTTAGATATATAATATTCTATATTATTGTTATTATTCTTAAAGGCCTGTATCCAAAATTGTAGTCCCTCCTTGTTTCTTGAGCCCCCCCCCATTTCATCATCATCCCTTTCTGCTTTGAATTATAGTTTTCTGTTTGTGTTATGTATAGGAGCCTTGACTGTGTAGCTCTGAAATAGGTTCATAGGTTCATACTAGGCTGTCTGCCCTAGGGCATATATAAGTCTAGCCAAAGTGTGTTTGGCTTTCGCCACCCATTTTAAATGAATTTTGCTATGCCCTTTTTCGAGGTTAGTATACTGTGCCTCTGTCTAACAGTGACACAGAAGTGATACCCTGGGTAAACCTACTATCTCCCATCCACTCATCAAGATTCCTCTTGAAGAGAGTCAATGAGGGACTCTGCCTAACCTGGACTGGGATTTTATTCCAGAGTGAAGGGAGCCTCTGGGTTATGAATCTGTCCCTCCAGCATGTCCTATTTATTTCAGTGCTGAGGTTCAAGTCTCTCGAGCACGTAGCTCAATGGGATTTGGATTTTCTGAGGTGCAGCATGTCCATTAATTCCGGGTTGGACATGGCTTTATACGTCTGGCACAGATCGCCTCTGAGCAGGCGGTATGCCACTGAGTAGAGCTGGAGTTTCTTTAACCGGGCAGCATATGGCATCTGTTTGAGCCCTTTGATCCCTCTTGGTGAGGTACTTTTGGGGTCTTTCCAGTTGCTGCAGATGTCAGGTAAGGTACATCCCAAAAGGGGCATTGTACTCAATTATGGGCTTGATGAGGGATGAGTAAAGAGGCACGATGACCTCCCCTGATCTACTTGTGAATCCCTTCATGATTAGGTGGGCTATATAAAATGTTTTTCTAACCACTTTGGCCACGTGGTTGTCAAATGAGAGATTGCTATCAACTTGGGTCCCCAGGTCCCTAATTACTTCTTCCGTACTTAATGGATTACCACCGATGTGGTAATTTGTGGGCACTTTGTTTTTGCCAAAGGGGATGACTATACACTTTTTGGCGTTTAGCTTGAGGCCATGGCTCTGGTACCAGTTGTCTGTTTCTATGAGGCCCTTTTGTAGGATGCTTGTGTCGGCTGGAGAGTCGATTATGGTACCCAGTTTGCAGTCATCTGCGAACTTGGTCAGCCACAGTCCTTCCGTGTTAGCCTGTACCTCCGAGAAATATATACCGAACAAGAGAGGTCCCAGGACTGAGCCTTGTGGGATGCCACTTGTAACTGGTTTGGAGTCTGACATGGCTCCAGCAATTCTAACCATGTGGATTCTGTCCTTGAGCCAGTTTGCAACCCATCTAGTGATATAGGGGTTTATATTTAAGCTGGTGAGCTTATGTATAATGCCCGAGTGGGGTATTGTATCGAAGGCTTTTGCAAGGTCCAGGTAGGCTGTATGGACCACCTTCCCCTCGTCTATGGCCTTGGTGACTGTTTCAAAGAAATCAACCAGGTTTAAGAGGCAGGATCTACCCTTAACAAAGCGGAACTGGGTAGCATCCAGTGTCTGTAGGTCCCCAATATCTTTATTTATGAGGTCCATGATGATCCTTTCCATAGCTTTGCAGACCAAGCTAGTCAGGCTTATAAGGCAATAATTTCTAGGATCCGTTGAGGCACCACCTTTGTGGAGAGGGACCACTGTTGCTGTACGCCACTCTTTGGGTACATATCCTGTAGTAAGGCTGAGATTGAACAGTAGTTTTATGTTTGGGTTTAGTTCTTCTTGGAGTTCATGTAGGGCAGCCCGGGACACCATCTGGTCCCATTGATGCTGTGATTTTTGCTTTGGAGAGGGCGGCTCTTACCTGAGCATCTGAGATGTCAGGGGCAGCACTCTGCTGGGATAGATATTTGCCCTTTTGGTGGGGAACGGTGGGAGAAGTTTGCGCTGAACCTGTCAGCTAGGATGTTGGCAATGCCTGTGGGTTCGATGTATTTTTTGTCATTTTGGACTAATTCTGAGCATATCTGGGAATTCCCACCCAGGTTCCTAACGTAACTAAAGAAAGCCTTGTGATTATCCTTAGTGTCCTGTGCAATTTCTCTCTCGAAGCTGGCCTTAGACGATTTATGAGTGCCCATAGTTTTTTGCTAATACTGATCGGAGATGCTTTATCTTTTTGGGATTTTGCTCTATCATGTAGTAGCTTCCTCCTTCTATTGTATAGTTTTTTTATGGCTGGGGTCCACCAGACAGGACGCCTAACTTTGGAGGATTGGGTCTTGGTTTTATTTGAGATTGCATGATCCATGCATTCCTGAAGGTGTTCATAGAATGCGTTTATAAAGGATTCTGCGGTCTGGGCCGTATTTCGACAGGCCTAGGGGCTTTGAAGGATTCCACCTCAGTTTGAGGAGTGTGAAATTTGCTTTAGAGAAGTTTTTCACTGTAGTTTTCTGGGCAGGGGCTGGGGTCGGGATGTGAATATCTAGTGAGATTAGTTTATGGTCTGATCTTAGCAGTGAGGGATACACTTCTGGGCTGGAGCTTAGAGACCCCATGTTGGTGATGATCAGGTCCAGTATGTTTTCCCCTCTTGTGGGAGTGGTAACAAGTTGTTCCATAGCATTTGAGTTTATAAATTCTAGGGACCTTCGGGCTAGGGTGTTGGAGCTAGAGTAATGCTCCCAGTCTATGTTAGGGTAGTTGAAGTCGCCCAATATAATGGTGTTTGGAGAGACCTTCATATTTTCCAGTGTTCTCAGGAAGGCCGAGTGGGGTTCCTGGGTTTTTGGGGAGTGTGGTCTGTAGCAGGCTATAAACTGGAAGGCAGTTTTACCCACTGTTAGTTGCACATGGATAGTCTCTGATGCTTTGTGCTGTGCCACCAACTTGGAGGTGTGGGTATCTTTGACAAATATTGATACTCCCCCTCCTTTTGTGGTTCGGTCCAAGTTTTGGGGATGAAAAACATGGTATGAGGTATAACCTGTTAGTGCTGGGGTGCTCTCGGGAGCCTTGAACCAGGTTTCTGTTACTGCACAGATATCTATGTTCTCCATGCTAAGGAGAGTTTTGAGTGCGTGCATCTTGAGGTTTAAACTTCTGGCGTTGAGTAGCATTACTCTTAGTTTCTTATCCCTTGTGATACCTATGGAGGTGGGTTTGTCTTTTGAGCCTTGCCTAAAAAAGGCACTATGTGGGTGGCAAGAGCATTTGCCAATATCCAAAAGCCCAGGGGTGACAGGTGCAAGCCGTCCCTAGCGAAGCATCGTGGCTTGTCGAGCATGTCATCCCAGGCAGACAGTCATTGGATCCCCTTTGAATGACACCAATACTTAAGCCAGTTGTTGAAATTGATCATCTTGTCTTCATATTGTGGCATCATTCTTTGTGAGGGTAAGATGCTACTTGAGGTCAGGGTCATACCGGCCTGGGCTACATGCTCAGAGAGCTCCTCTGTCTCTTTTCCTGCAGTCCAGGGAGGTATGTCTCAGGTCATTCACACCAGCATGGACAATGACGGAGTCATATTTGTACTTGCCTTGGAGTGACCTGAGTGCTTGTGTTATGTGGCGGATCCTAGCGCCCGACAGGCAGCTCACAGTGACCTCTCCTTGTTCAGCCTGGTGAGTGGGACGTCAGTGTGCCTGATGATAGTCACCTATTACAAATGTATCAGGTGTGTTGTTTAGCCTTAAGGGCTGTGACTGTTCGGCGCACTGGCTTTGTGAGCTATGTGTTGCACGTGTTTTGTTTTGGGGTAGCGGTTGCTTGGGTGTCTGCTTTGGACGTCTCTGCTGCTTAGGCAGATTTTTGTTTAGAGCCTCCGAGTATGTTTTTGTGTGTTTATGTGTTTGGTTTGCTGTCGTGGTAGGTCTATGTGAGACTGGAATTGTAGTGAGTGTGGTTTCCTTCTCCTCCTGACTGGTTGCGCCAGTACTGAGTTGAGAGAGCGTAGCCTCCAGTTTGGCTATATGGTTGCATCTCTCACATGTGCTGGAATTTGTTGGGAGGAGGAGAGGGTAGTCTGTGTACATGAGGCAGTTGTAACATTGCCTCAAGATTCCCAGATTCACCAGCTAGACCGGAGAGGAGATTGACAACTGACCTTTGGACATGCTAGAATAGTATTGGGAATTCCTTTATAATTGAAAAAAAGGGCCAATGGGGAACAAAGTACTCAAGGGGAGTTTGTGAGGGTGTAGTGCTTTTAATTTTTTAGTGCTGACTTATATAATTGCTTTAGTGACCAAGTGCCAGGCTTTAGAGTGGGAATAGGGTGTTTATTATGAGAACTAGATCAGTTCTAACGGAAAAAGTGAAGAGCAGACTTTGTGGAGCCGAGAATGGTTTAAACCCAATTAAGCGGCGCTGCCCGATGCTGCGCTATTCGCAAAATCGTGCAAAGCCACGCTAAAGCAGGTTTTATACAGGGGGACTTGAAAGAGCTAGAAATTGGCCCAAAACTGCCAATAGACTACCAGATTCTTGTGCTGGGAACACTCCTCCAGGGATAGATGGGCTGCTCCAAGCTCCCCACTGCCACTGGTGAACAAAAAAGCCTCCCTTTATCCAAGAAAGGAAATGGGCAACACAGGAACTTTCCAAAAGTCCAGAATACAGCAAAGCCTGTATTTGGACTACTCTAGGTCAGGAAAGATGGGAAACAAGGATCATTTTTTTTTTTTTTTTTTTTTTTTTTTTTGCAACAAACAGCAGGAAAGTGCAATAAATATGTAACACAGGCTAGCGCACTTGAGTGTGTAGCCTCAACAGGTAAATGCAACAAACAGGGCAAACTTTAAAAGTGCAGGTGCAAAAAAACAACTTTAAACAGTTTAAAACCGTTCAAGAAATACTTGCAGTTTAGCTAGATCGGACAGTCAGGTAGTAGCAGGAAAAAAAACACTTTTATCAGGTTAGCAGTCGCTCTTTTAGCCTCTCTGCTGCTAGCACCACTCTGCAGGACCACGAGGAGCTTGGCTGAGTAGTAATAAGCGCACAAACCGCTCCAAAGTGGGTTTTATACAGGGGGACTTGAAAGAGCTAGAAATTGGCCCAAAACGGCCAATAGACTACCAGATTCTTGTGCTGGGAACACTTCTCCAGGGATAGATAGGCTGCTCTAAGCTCCCCACTGCCACTGGTGAACAAAGAAGCCTCCATTTTATCCAAGAAAGGAAATGGGCAACACAGGAACTTTCCAAAAGTCCAGAATACAGCAAAGCCTGTATTTGGACTACTCTAGGTCAGGAAAGATGGGAAACGAGGATAATTTTTCAAATTACCCCTTCAAATCAGGTAATCCCAATCAGCCCTGTTCCACTGGAAGAATAACCTTACCCCGCTTGACTCTTGCTGTTCTCCTCTCCTAGGTAAAGACCTTCAGCTCTTTATTAAGTGCTATCCACAGCTTCTCCTCTGGTTGGTAAAATATACATGATCTATACGACTAATGGGGACTAAACATTTTAACTGCTTGTATCTTACTATCCATATCTATATAGTAAATATTCCATTTTGTCAGTTTTTCCATTATTTTTTGTTTAGTTTCTTCCCACATATCCATATGCCACACCAGAACCATTTTTAATTCATACTCCTAAATACTTAATTTTATTATGTCCCCAGAAATATAGATATTGCTGAACCAATTCATATGTGGGTACATAATTTACTGCTATTGCCTTTTAGTTTAGTTAATTTTATATTCAGAAAAGATTTGAAACTGTCTCAGAATGTTCCACAACACTGTAATGACTCTTTTTGGTTTTGCCAGGTATAAGATAATATTTCTGAGTCCCTTATTTTGTTTGCCAATTGTACTAAACAGTATAATGCAAATAACAATGGGGAAAGAGGACACCCTTGCCTGGATCCTCTAATCAAGCAGAAGTTATCAGAGAGGACCCCACCCACTTTAATTTTTGCCTCTCATCCCTTGTGTATCCTCCTATTCAACCTGCTTCCATTGCCCTGCTGATAAAGTCCCAGCATTACTCTGTCAAATGCTTTCTCTTTATCAAGACCCAACAACAACAGTGGTATTTTCTTACATTCTGCTTCCCTCTGGATCATCAGTGTTCTGTTAATATTGTCAAACATTTGCCTCCCCTCCAGAAAACCACATTGATCCATATCTATCAATTTTGGCATTACTTTTGTCATTAATTTGGCCATTTTAGACATGAACACTTTGTAATCATGGTTTAGTATTGAAATGGGTCTGTATGAAGATGGATCTTTACCATCTCTAGGTAGTGCAGCTACCACTGATTTCTTCCAAGACGTGGTACTTCTCTTCCTATTGAGCAAAACTTTCCAGATGTTAGTTTTCCCCCCTCCTAGCCTCCAAACTTCCACAGGAATACCTTTTGTTCCTGGGGACTTTCCTGTTCTAGATCACAATTTTTATCTTGTATCCTCCTGTCCTAACCGTTAATAATTGAGCGTCGTCTACCTCTAACCTTGGCATATTTAATCCTTCTATAAACATTTCCATACAGACTTTTATAGAATTTCCGAAATGTTTATAATACCGCTATAGGATCTGTAGTTACCTTTCTTGTTATAGTCTCCTTAAGCTTGGCAATAGCCCTTTCTACTTTCTGTTGCCTGAATCTTTTTGCTTTAGTGTTATCGAAAAACAATTGCTTAATAGCAATCTTTCTAAACTCATGTATATTATCGAGGCAATCACTTTCCTGCTTGGCATTCTGCATTGATTCTCTTCTTGTTCTGTAAGACTCCCCCTATTCTACAGTGCTTTAACATTTGTCAGTCCCTCTGAATAATTCTTGTTACGTCTTAACCATAGCTCCATTTCTTTTATTTCCACCTTTATTTTATCCCAGTCCCTAGCTATATTTTCAGAAGTAATTGCTCTCCTCTCAAGTAGCTCCTGAATAATCTTCACTAGCCATTCCTTAAATTCCTCTCTTCAGCAGATCGATGGGAAAATACAAGTGTCTCATTTTTATTTCATTACCCTGTATTTTTGTTTTCTTTATTATTGGTGCATGATCTGAAATAGTTATTGGGGGTGTGTATCACTACCTTCAATTAAATGCACATATTTCTGTGAAATGTAAATTCTGTCTAGCCTAGCTCTTTTTTTTTTATATCTTTCGGAATAATATGTAAATTTACTCAACTCCTATTACTGAATTGACATCTTCGATGTCAAATATTTTGATACATTTCTTCAAAAATGTACCCTCCTTTGTTATACTTTCCCTTCTGGTTTCCCCAGGAACACCTTCACTGCTGCAAATCAAATTCCAGTCCCCACCTATAAGTAATATTGCTGAAAACTGAATATTTCTCCCAGGATTTTCTTAAGCTCCATTAAGCAACTTTAGGTGGAGTATAAATGCATGCCATTGTAGTCATCCTCCCTTCCCAGTAGCTCTTTAACACTACAAATCTGCCATTATTATCTTTTTTTATCCTCTTCTATCACTATTAGAGCCCCTCTTGCAATTAATATAATAATACTCCTCCTTTCCTTTGACTCAGATATTCTGATGAATAACTATCCTGAAAAAGTTTCTTAATCAAATTCACATGCTCAGTTCTTTCCCGGTATGTCTCCTGTAACATAGCTATTTACACCCTACATTTTTAATTCTTTTGTTTTTGTATTTATCTGTGAGACCACTGGCAAAACACTGCATAAAAGTATTATTGTATTAAAAAGTTATTATTCCCACTTTTTATGTATAACATCTTTTTTGTTAAATGTCTAGTTCCAGCTTTTGTGTTGCATGCATAAACTGTTTGGAAGGTTGAACTTTTATATAGTCGTTTCTTGTTATATCCATTTAAGCCTATATCACAGCTTACAAAACTTTTTGTTCTATTGAAAGTTCTCAAAAACAAAACACCCTAAAACCTATTCATTTAATACTAACACAGAAAACTGTGTACACCTTTTAAATCCTAATGTTTTACTCACCTGATAGGAACAAATGTCCCAAACTGACAGCCATACTCTGACTTGAGTTAGCCTAAAAGAAAGGTTGTCCATGCTGAGACACGTGGTGCAACCTGTGCTTCTACTAAGTGCTAACTTGTTTTGTCTTATATTTATAGGTTTCCAAGCTGGAAAAAAACTTGAATGCTTTCAGAGAACATACCTCCTAATCAGTTTCTCTTTTCTTTTTTTCCCCAGCCAGTCACTCTCCGCCAGCCTATAACAATCAGATTGTCTCCATGAACACATGAGAACCAGACAGTTTTTCTCTCTATTAGATTTGTTTCCATGGAGGCATGAAGGTCAGATACAGAATTACTGCCAAGCCTACAGTCATTTGCTAGGAAAAAAGCCTCATAATATTCAGTATTTTGTTCATTTACTTGCTTTCTCTTAAAATGTGTTACTAAATCAATCCAAGGTCCTTAATCCAGTCATCCCATATACAAGAATGAGAAATAGCGCATTCATTTTTATTTTGTCATGCTTTAATCAGGCTTTTTTCACATTGCAGTGCCTACAGTTCTTAACCGAACAAGAAGAAAGAGAGAAAGAAAGGAGAAAAAGACAGCAGCACCTATTTAACTTTCTTTCCTCTGTTTCCCTCCCCAAAGGATTTTTCAGAACATTAATGCCGTGGAATAGGGTATATACTTTAGAGTCCCTCACAAATCCAACAGATTCTGAAAAAGTCCAATATTTCCAGATTTTCTTGTTCTATCAAATTTCACAAATATAATTATTGCATTGTAACATCACATTAAGTAACTGGTTTCCAACATACTCTCGATTCTTCTAGTCAACTCTTGTGCTCCCTTCCTTCTGTACGACATTTTCAGTTGAAACAATGGAAAAGGTTTCACAGGTAGTCTCTCTCTGGTCTTTATTAAGAGAAGAACAAGAAGCAGAGTCTCCTCCCATTTCACTACTTTTTGTTGGAGAAACTTTTGAATTTCCTCAAAAAATTATTTTTTCCCTGCATGGAAGAATACCTTGAAGAGAGCTAGGTACAGCAGTTTGAATCTCACACCTGCGTCTTGACACTCCCTTTATTAGTGGAATGAAATTACTCCTCTTCTGCCTGGTGTACAATGAATAGCCATTCTCCACAAACAGTCTGCTCTCTCCCACTGTTAGTATTTTGTCCTTCTGCCACAGTTTTGTCAGCATCGGCTCCTTCTACTGGTAGGATTGCATCTTTACTATTGCAGGTTTGGAGCATACACATGATGTGCCCTTTCAACTAACAATTCTTGTTGTGAAATACCAGTCAAGTTGCTATTTGTGCATTCATAAAAGTAATGTACTCTGTTTCTTTCTGCTTCTCTGGTATAGCTAAAAATCTCAGGTTTTCCATATGTGCTTTGTCCTTTAATTCTATTATTTTTTTAATCATCTTTTGCTGTGCAGTCTCATATTCAGCCAGCCTTTTTTTTTCAGTTCAACCACTAATTCTTGCAACTTTATCACCTCATCGGAGACTCTGTTTAAAGCTTCTTCCATTTTTCAAGCCTTTTGTTGTTTCTGTTGATATACACCATCATTGTTTTGTTTATCTTAACCAGGTCTGTGTGCAGTTGTCTTGTATCTTTCTGTAGGTTACTGGAAGTCATGTCTGGAGGTTGCATTGCTTTTTGCTGAACAGCTGCAGAACATTCCCCAGTCAGTGTTTTTTTTCTGATTTTTCTAGCTGATTTTTTTGCAGGTCCTCTGTATTTCTTTTTTCCTGGCATCTAGGCAGTACACTCACTAGCTAGTTACTGAAATTTACCCAGAAACATGACAGTTTACTGGCCGGCCTTCTCTGTTGAGTTTCTGTTGACACACTGGGAGAGCTAGAGTTAAGCTGTTACTCGCTGTGCAGCCATTGTGGAAGTTCTGTGCTAAGGCTGTTTTGTAGGGAAACCACTGGGCTAAAGTTTTTTTTTTTTTTTGATGAGGGTACCTAGGTTGTAATACTTGAAAAAAAAATTACAAACCAGTTGTAATGTATTTGTAGATAGTGCATTATTACAAGTAAATCTGTATTAATATAATTAAGTAAACATTTATAATCTCAGTATTTATTTGTATGAAATAGAATGCAATGCAATGTGATCTTCTTAAATAAGAGCATGCTTCAGTGCATAATAGTATTGTATGTCATTGCCACATATAAATACTCTTTTATATACCACAACTTTTATTTCATTTATAAAATGCCACCCTTCCAGCAAATAAAACTAGATAAACTAAATTAAATAAAACACAGATGTCCCTCTCACCAGACGACAAGAAGGTCATGGTCAGCTGCCTATCAGTTGCCAGCATCCGACAAATCACTCATGCACTCAAGTCAGTCAACAACAAGTACCGTTATGACTCTGTCATAGTTCATCTTAAACTGAATTAATTCAGATGTACCCTTCTGGACTATATGAAGAGAGAGATGTGACAGAACTCTCTGGTTATGTGTCCCAGACAAGTATGTCCCAAGCCCTAAGCAGTATCCTACCCTCACCCAGGATGATGCTACAATGTAAACAAAAAATGATTGAATTAACACAATTGGCTGTGCTTCTGGTGTCAGTCCAGGGGGATGCAGTATCTGTTAGCCTGGGAGGATATGGTAGACATACCTCACTGCTTTGCTAAAGATTGTCTGCACAATGTCCTCCCTAGGCTTTTGGGTAATGACAAAGGCCCTTGCTTTCCCCATATTGCCTTTTTTAGGCAATGCCAAAACAACACATTTT
This sequence comes from Protopterus annectens, assembly GCF_019279795.1. NCBI lineage: Eukaryota > Metazoa > Chordata > Ceratodontiformes > Protopteridae > Protopterus > Protopterus annectens. The sequence continues at coordinate 1,128,602,526 of NC_056731.1, read as the reverse complement.
CCAACATAAAATCTGTTCTAGACAAACTCATGATTGTGCTACTTTAATGCTGGGAGTTTAAACACAAAACTACACTCCTTGGAAGCACTCCTTACCTTGGAGGATGCTAACATTTGTGCAGTTACCGAGACTTGGTTCAAGGCCACTGAGAGCACCCCCAGCCATGCAAGTCTACTATGCCTTCCACACATTCAGACCTCAAAATGATCACGAAGGAACCAAAGTTTGAGGTGTATCTATCTTCATTAAAACCAAATACCCTTCAAGACTGGTTAAACAGCATGACTCTCTTGAACTTTTCCATGTCCAGTTAACTGCTGGGAAAGAACCATACCACATCATTGTTGGCTACATGGATCCCCCACCGTGAACCAGGATAAGCACATTGCTTACCATGATTTACTGGAATCCATCACTATACAGCCCAACACCTTAGTCATGGGAGCTTAACTATCCTTCTATAGACTTGGGGATGTACATGAGCAAAAACACATTCACTCAAAGGTTCCTGGACTTTAACACAAATGCTCTGGAACAGATAGTCTGCACCCCCAGTTTAGGCTGTATTGTTCTGGACATAGTACTCACCAATTGGGGGGGGGTGTCACTGTACTTCCCCATTTGTGATGCCCTACCTGGTTAGATTAGACCACAAATCTGTCTCGTTTGGAACTGACACCATCACGGGAACAAAAATTATAAAAAAAGACTTTACTAAAGCTAACTACAGTGTACTGAGCAATAGTATAAAAAGCTTCATACCACCAGCAATTGCAGGCATCAGTGATCATTATGCAGAAGTGTACGCAAATGCCCTGTACAAACATTTAAGTGAATGCATAAACTCTGCTGTACCTGACCAGATCAAAACCAGGTCTTCCCATAATAAAAAGCCACTGTGGTGGACTTCAAGTGTAAACAGATTTTATAACAAGAGGAAGAAACTGTTGTCCAAAAGCAAGAGGGATATCACTCTGCAGAGGAAGAGCTCCTTCTTGAGCCTAAACAGGAAAATCTAATATCTTGTCAAGTTTTCTAAAGCAAATTACAAAACTGAAGTCCTGTCTCTAGCAAAGGATAATCATAAGGCATTCTTTAACTGTGTCCGAAATCTAAAAGGGAATACCCAACTGGTTGTAAATGGGATCACTCGTACTACACTGGAATATATAGCCTACCTGCTAGCTGACAGATCCAATGCAAACTTCACCCCCTATCCCCACGTCCCATATCCAAAAGCATACCTGACACCAGTCCTCTGCCTAATATCTCTAGAGAACTGATTATCTCTTGAGCTTGCCAAGACCAAAAACACAGCCTCACTGGGACCAGGTAATATCCCAAGTTGTTTAGTAAACAATCTAAAGCAAAACCTAGTGGACCCACTTTGCATTCTCTTTAATAATAGCTTGAGAACTGGCTATGTTCCTGCAGAATGGAGAACAGCAACAGTAATCCCCCTGCACAAAGGGGGGCCATCAACTGACCCTGGGAACTACAGACCCATAAGTCTAACCACCCTCATCTGCAAGGCCATGGAAATAATTATCCTGGACCTTATCAACAAGGACATAGGTAACCTCCAAATGCTGGACCCAACCCAGTTTGGCTTTGTTAAGGGTAGATCATGCTTATTAAACTTGGTAGACTTGTTTGAGAATGTCACCAAAGCCATGGACAAAGGTAAGACAGTGCACACAGCCTATCTTGACCTTGCCAAGGCTTTTGACACAATTCCCCACTCTGGCATCATTGAGAAACTCTCCCAGATAGGGCTTAAACCTTGTGTTCTAGATGAGTAGCCAATTGGCTCACCAACAGAAAACACACTGTCAAAATTGGTGACTACACCTACACCAGTAGACCTGTCACCAGTGGAGTACCACAGGGGATCTGTGCTGGACCCCTTACTGTTTGGCATCTATTTCTCAGAAGTCTAGGCCAAAGTAGATGGCCTTTGGCACACCAGGTTCAGTGAAGATTGCAGGCTGGGAGTGATTGAGTTACCCAACGATATCGACATGTTACAAGAAGGGCTAACACAAATGAATGGTGCCAAGGCCATGGTCTAAAACTAAATGCAAAAAAAAAAAAGCATCATTATTCCCTTTGGCAAAATGGAATTCCCTGCAAATTAAAATATTGACAGAACCCCCCCCCCCACTGTGTTCCAACTCAGTGGTGCGACACATGGGAACACATGTTGTTAACAATCTGAACTTTGACCACCAAGTTTCCATAGTGGTAAGGAAAGCCTTCTACATAGAGCACCTCATAAGCAAGGGCATAGCATCCAGGTCAAGGGATGTTATAACGCCTTTGTACTCTGCTCTCATCAGAACCCTAATGCAGTATAATGCACCCTTTTGCATGTACCTTGCAAGACACCTGCAGCAGCTGGAGAGACCTCCAGAGGTTTCTCGCTAAGAAAATACAGGGACTCCAAACCATGACCTACACTGACATGCTGAAAGCCATGTTGCTTTACTCTGTATCTTATAGGCTGCTGAGAGGTGACTTTTGTGCCTGGCCTATAGGGCAATCTCCAACCCTGCCCTAATGGTAATGCTGCACATCTGCAAGTCAAATGGCTCAAGAGTCGCTTGTTCTAAGGATCTTGACCTAGCTTGTAACATTAACAGGTCATGCTGGAGCGACAGATATGTCACCCAGAGACTGTGTTTCTCTGGAATAGGCTCCCTATTCATGTGAAACGGAACTCCTCACTGACCCTTTTCAAACACAAACTAGATAATTAGATGGGAGTCTGCAAATTTTGCCCCTGGGGTGACATCCATGTCTCTAATGGACAAGACTAGCCTGTGTTGATCACAGACCCGGTCTGTTCATAATTTCTTTCTGCAAACTACCAAAAAAAAGAACAAATGGGGATACTTGGAATTAACATGGCTAGGCTTGTAAAGGCTCTAGGGCTGCTAGCTTAATAACCTCCTATGAATCTATGAACCTATAAATGGGTGTAAGCAACAAAGAACTGTAAGCCATTATTGTAAAGATAAGAAAAAACCCCAGTGATTAGACTCCGTTTGTCCGAACTCACAAAAATGTGACTTTTCATTAAAGACGAATTGGCAGAAAAAAATGAGGTAATGGTGGCATTTGTGCAACATTTATAACTGCAAGACATTGTAAAACATCACACCTGGCATCTCTTACTTTGATGTCAGTTGTTATGTTAAACCAGCTTCAACAGTGAAATTGTCCGGCTAAATTTAGGACCATGTCTTAATTACTGCAGCTTAATTTTTTTTTGCTGTGTTGTAGAAGCACTCCATATTGATTTGAATATATTTGTTTGTTTATTGCCGTTTGATTACTGGAAAAGTTCAAATGGGTAAAAGATCATTTTCAGCAGAGACCCGGGGAAAAAGCTCCAAATTATTACAACATATTTTAAGAACAATAAGTTTACAGTCTTCAAAAATAAAACAAAAACATCTGTAGTTTAAATAATTATAGCGAATTCGACATAGTATAAAATCCTTGGTTAAGAATTAAGAATCAATATAGTCATTTAATATTTAGAGGAATTTTAGACAATTTGTAGAGAAATTAAAGGTAAGTTAGTGTAATACAAATAGGAATTGCAATATAAAGTGAGAGAAAAACAGGTTTATTGTATATTTAGAGAGAAAATCGGAGAAGAGGAGTAGATAGCAGTAAGGAAGCAAGTGAATAAGGGAGGATAAGGAGGTGTAAGGAATAAAAAGGTACTTGTTCACATTTAGGGATGTAAGTTATCCTGGTGTGGAAAAATAACAGAGACAGATTTTAGCTAGGAAGGCTTTCAGAGTGGTTTGGGAAGATGGGTATAGACCTGATAGAAGTAAGGAGTTCCAGGCCTTAGCAACCTTGTACAAGTATAGACAATGCTCAGCAGATTTGCTGAGTTTATAGACAAATAGGAGTTTTGGTCACTGGATTACAATGACCAACTGGGGACATAGTTGTATTGAATGTTTTTAGTGCTGGACAGGCAGATGGACGCTAAATAATTTTACAGGTGGTAAGAAGTTGTGTATATATTAGTCGATGTGGCAGTTCTAACTAGTTTAGGCTTTTCTGTGCTGTACAGTGGTAGGATCTGAAAGGGGTATGTGCTGCAAATTTAGCAGCTTTGTTATAGCATTGTTCAAGTTTTAAATTTTTGTAAAGCCTGGAGGTTAGTAAGGATGGGAGCACCATAAAGAAGAGTGGGGAGGAAATAAATATTAGCAAGTATAGTTTTTGTTGCATCGGTGAGAAAGTTTTTGTCTCTGTAAAGCATCCCTAGTGTTTGAGTTTTTCTTATGCAATTTTGTATATGCAGGTTGAATGTACGGTTATCGTCCTATGAGAAGTGACTTCAGTGGTTGTATCATCAAAGGAGCTGACTTTAAATTTATTTTTTTTTCATGAGAGGGATTTAGGGAAAAAGTAGGAGTTTGGTCTTTTTTGGGTTGAGCATGAGTTGTGAGTTAGAGCCGTTTTTCAGTGTCTGCTAAAGCTTCTTGAGTACATTTTTGGGGGTGTACCACATTGTCAGATCTACAAATGAGAGTGGAATCATCTGAGTATTGTATGTGTGGCCTGTTTTGTGAAAGTATAGAGAGTGTTAGTGAAAATGTTGGGGGACTAAGGACAGAGCCTTGTGGTACACCAGTGGTGACTAGGAGGTAAGGAGAGAGTGTAGAGTGCCACTTTACTGATACCTATTGGACAGGTAGCTTTCGAACCACAAAAGGATGGCTGAGAGCGATCTAATGAGGACATTTGAAGAAGTTTGCTCTGGCAAACTGTGTTGAAGGCTTTAGACATGTCTAGAAATAAGGAAGAGGCGTGTTTGCCATTAAATGTAGCTTTATTGGCAGTATCTATATAGAAAAGAAAGGCAGTGCTAGTACCATGGGAAGGACAAAAGCCATGTTTTATAGGGGATTGGAGATGTTCCTGCAGGCGATAGTCTAGCAATTGTTTTTGAATACATTTTTCAAGTATTTTTGGTGAGGGGAAATAAGATTGCTGTAGATCTAAAGTTATTAATGTATGAATTTCCTCCTTTGTGCTGAGGGATAATGTGTGACTTCTTCCAGATAGGTCAATCCAGGAATCCCACATTCCCCCTATCTGTAAGGATTGAGACAGGGTAAGCAATGCTATTGGCTGCTATTTTTAGGTACTTGCTTGGAAGGTCATCTGCTGAAGAACACCGTTTAAGTTTGAGTAGTTTTATATTGGATGTGGGCACAGTTTTGAAGATGAAAGTGGATGTGGTGATATGTGGCTGTTGGGCAGGGCAAGGATTAGATGTTGAGGAATCATTGGTTAGAGATATACTATCTATAAAGTAAGAGTTGAACTGTTTTGCAGTTTTGAGTGGTGAGTTATTGGGAGAGTGGTTTGGGTTGAATTTTTGGCTGGGACGTAAAGATTTCTTTAATGGCTGTCCAAAATTGTTTATGGTTGCATTTAGTATTATGTTGAAAATTATTAGAGTATTGTTTTTTTTCTTCAGTCATTTAATTTTTAGTATGATTGCAAAGCATTCTGATATTTTTGAGGTATTGAGGTTGTGACGCCCGTGCCCTGGCCCGGCAATCAAGGAGCCTCAATCCTCACCACTAACACCAGATATGGCATCTCATATAGGAGAAAAGGATAACAAATATACAAAGTAAAGTGCAATTTCCTTTGAGAACACACAGAGGTCACAGTCAGTCTGGGGCTGTTTGCTCCCTCCCTCCAGGTCCCCAATAAGACTCCCCACTGGCACAGTTATAGGTTCCAGATCTCAGCCTAGCTGACAAGCTAACCTCCAGTACCCTCTCTGTCCAACCAGTGCTTCGTGTCCCTGCCCAAGTAGCTGACACACACACACACACACACACACACACATATATATATATATACACACACTCTGCGATAAGTATTTATACAACTTCACAGACACTCCTGGAAAAGACTGACACAGATTCTCCAGCTGTGCCCCTATGCCCAGACTATACGGTAGTAATTCCTGCCACCACCAGCTAATAATTATCAGCTACCCAAAGGCCCTTAAAAGGGTGTCCAGTTATTACTATGCAATATTATTATCCAATTGGTAAGTGTGGCTAATCAGTCAAGGCTTATTTGTAGTGACTTGCACAGTAACCTCTATAAATATGCAATGTATTCTAGAGCTTAAATTATCTCTACATAAACCACCCACCGTTGAAAAGGGTTTAAAAATATTTAATAATACTAAAAACACAAGACAATACTACTACACCACAGTGCTATTCAGGAGTTCAGAGATCACACAAAAACTTAAAATAATTCAGTAGTACAGTTCTGACATAACAGAAAAACAGTCTAATCTTTTCTAATTCCTAGCTATTGCTATAAGAAAACATACTTCTAAAGTAACTTGCTTACATAGAGCATAAGGCATTGCTGAGTTGGATGTCCAAGATCAAAATGCTTAGTCTCTGTCTGAGCAATAGTTTTTAAAATCACTAACAAACATGTCTGCTGGGCCCTCCCAGATTACATCATTTTTGATACCTAGTCTGGGGTTCCCGGGCCAACAGGCTACATTATTTAGCAAGCTAATACCTGCTCCGGAAGCTACAGCAATAAAAGACATTTCACATGTACACTCTAGTAATTATTCCTTAAGTTAAAACAATAGAAAGAATATGCTAGCCCAGACTGACTCCGCGCTCTGGAGATCAAAGGATAGATTTGAAATGATTTTAACTTCAAAAGAAAGATTTGAAATGCTTGACTTAGTTTTCCTTACAGCAGATGGCACTGTTGCTACAATCTTGGAAGTTCAACATTTTTACAGTATTTTCTTTCATTTCAGAAACAAGCCTGTATTTTACATTCATATATACAATTGACAGAATTATGTACCAAATTCTGTTTGACTAGGCTGGCAGAATTCATCCATCTCTACCCAATCTGCACATCTCTTCACCCATCTCTACCCAATCTTCACAGAGATCTTTATATTTTTGCCATTCTTTCCATGCTTTTTCTTTGTCTTTCATTAGCATTCTGCTCTTTTCAGATAGCTAAATTGCATTATTTGTTTTCAGTCTGTTTCTTCTAGGAGGTGCAAGGCTATTTAGGATATTCAAAAAAAGTTGTATTGAATTCAGTTACAGGATCGTCCAAGGGGAGGATTTTAGGAAGTTCCAATTAATAGATGGTAGTGTAGTAGTGAACATTTCTGCATTAAACTTGGAATGATTGTGTTGTTTTATAAATATGCTGTTTAACTGGATGTATGAGATGTCTAGTTGTATAGACTGGGAGATGATCACAGAGAGAGTCTAACATTGTACCTGTGGTGGAGTATTTGCTTGAGTCTGATACTAGTATCCAGTCTAATAAAGAATTTGATGTCTTGGTATAATATGTGAGGCTATTAATTAGTTGTGTGAAACCATACAAGTCCATGCTAGATGTAGGAAAGTTTATGTCTAACCAATTGACATTCACATCACCTAGTAATATTTTGTCTTGTGAAAATGTTAAGGATGTCCAATGTAGCATATCTTCCAGTATAGCTGTATTGTCTCCAGGAGGGATATAAAGGACAGTAATGCATATTTGTTTGTAACTGTTTATTTTGAGGAAAGCAATAAGTTTTGCTGAACTGAATTTTGGTGTTTGTTTGCTGTAAGGGGAAATGTGGTAGGTATTAGGAAATATTAAAGCAATCCCACCACCTTTCCTCTTTATACGGTCATTATGGATGATATAGCTAGGAGGCAGAAGTTCTGAGTCGTTTATGCTGGGTTTAAACCAAGTTTCAGTTACAGCGATAACATCAGGTTTATGTTTGGTAATCCAGGCATGTAGTTCAGCGGTTTTATTTCTTGTACTTCTAACATTTATTGCATTAAAAATTAGATCACCAGGGTTGGAGATTTGGCTGTTGCGTTACAGAACTGTGTGGAACAGAATTCTCTTTGTGTTCATTGTGAAAGGTGAGGCCAGGATTAGGGTGAATATCTCCTCCTAGAAGGATTTTAGTATATTGGGGAATAATGCATACTTGTTTTCTGGAGAGGACTCTTGTACCTTTGTTGTGGTTTGAGTTGTAGTGCAATTAATTGGCCTATATTTGGAGTAAAGGTGAGGTGCAATATTAAATAAGTTTGGTGCAGCATGTGGAGATTGTAAAGAGGAAGTGGTGGTTGGGACAGAGTTGGAGAGGTATTGTGATATATTATTGAGTCATGGTAGGTTGACAGATGGCACAGTAAATGGAGAAGAATAGAGGATAAGCTGAAGAGTAGCATAATTAAGTGCAGGGGTCTGTATTTTATAGATGTCAGGTTGTGGGAAGGTAGCAATGAAGAAGGAAACCAGAAGTTGCTGGACAGTAGGAGATTCAGTAATGGTGGATTCTGAAAGGTAGAAGAGGATAGGCAAGAAGAGAAGCATTTTCTATAAAAGAAGAGAGGTAGGTAGTCCTACTTTCTTTGCTGGAAAGGAATAGAGGGGTATTAAAGGCCAAAGTATAATGATGTAGTCAGGTCAATTTATAACTGAGAGCAATCACTTTAGAGCCAGAACAAAGCAATTAACAGAGAAATTTTCATTTCCTGAGAACAAATACCTGGCATATTTATTTTATTTATTTATTTTGATATTTGTTGACCAGGTTAGTTCAAGTGGGCAGATGCCTTTTTCTGTGGAGACCAGAGGACAAAAGCTCCAATTGTTATAAACATTATAAAAGATAAGCATAACAAAAAACACATTTACAGTGTAACATTAATTGCCATGTATGTTTGCTCTGAGAGTGTTGATGGAGAAGTACAGAGAATGTCAGAAGGAGTTGCATTGTGTTTTTATAGACTTAGAGAAAGCATATGACAGGGTGCCTAGAGAGGAGTTTGTGGTATTGTATGAGGAAGTCAGGAGTGTCAGAGAAGTATGTAAGAGTGGTACAGGATATGTACGAGGGTAGTATGACAGAGGTGAGGTCTGCGGTGGGAGTGACGGATGCGTTTAAGGTGGAGGTGGGGTTACATCAAGGATCAGCTCTGAGCCCTTTATTTGCAATGGTGATGGACAGGTTGACAGATGAGATCAGACAGGAGTCCCCATGGACTATGATGTTTGCAGATGACATTGTGATCTGTAGTGAGAGTAGGGAACAGGTGGAGGACACCCTGGAGAGATGGAGATATGCTCTAGAGAGAAGAGGAATGAAGGTCAGCAGGACTAAGAATATATGTGTGTGAATGAGAGGGAGGATAGTGGAATGGTGAGGATGCAAGAAGTAGAGGTTGCGAAGGTGGAGGAGTTTAAATACTTGGGGTCTAACGGTGAGTATGGAAGAGAGGTGAAGAAGAGTACAGGCAGGATGGAGTGGGTGGAAAACAGTGTCAGGAGTGATTTGTGACAGACAAGTACCTGTAAGAGTGAAAGGGAAGGTCTACAAGAGGGTAGTGAGGCCAGCTATGTTATATGGGTTTGTGTCAGTGGCATTGACAAAAAGGCAGGAGTTTGAGCTGGATGTGGCAGAGTTGAAGATGTTAAGATTTTCACTGGGTGTGATGAGGGTGGACAGGATTAGGAATAAGTATAAGTGGCATTGACAAAAGGCAGGAGTTTGAGCTGGATGTGGCAGAGTTGAAGATGTTAAGATTTTCACTGGGTGTGATGAGGGTGGACAGGATTAGGAATAAGTATATTAGAGGGTCAGCCCAGGTTGGAAGGTTTGGAGACAATGCCAGAGAGGCAAGATTATGTTGGTTTGGACATGTGCTGAGGAGGGATGCTGAGTATATTGGGATAAAGATGCTAAGGATGAAGCTACCAGGTAACAGGAAAAGAGGAAGGCCTAAGATAAGGTTTATGGATGTGGTGAGAGAGGACATGCAAGTGGTTGGTGTGACAAGAGCAGGATGCAGAGGACAGGAAGAAATGGAAACGGGTGATCCGCTGTGGCGACCCCTAATGGGAACAGCCGAAAGAAGATGATGATGATGAATTACCATATAACTAACAAATGTATAAAGTATGATTGGTCCAAACTTTATAAAGAATAAAGTGCAACACTAATCATATAACAATTGCATCCTAAACATAAGCACAGTGCAATATTTATAGATTTAAAACATGATGTAAGGTCAGAATAAGATGTAGTATCACATCAGGGACATAGGCCTCTTTTATGGTAAAGAAGCAGGCTTGAGATAAAGCAAGAGAAAGGAGGAGTTAGTTGCAGTAGAGGAGGATGTAGTTTATGTAGGGTCAGAGGAGGAGGTAGTTTATGCAGGGTCAGTGCAGTAGCAAGTCCAGGAGTTTAATAGGTTGTCCTTTTAAGGTCTTTTTGAAACAGTAAGTGTTGGAAATCATTCTCATATGTAGGGACAGTTTGTTCCATGCATTGGCAGTTGAGTGATTGTAGAGAAGTTTGCCGATGTTGTTTTTATTTTGGTGGGGGGTTTGTAAATCTCTAGGAGGTGTTCAGAGCTATGGAGTGTGCGATTAGGAGTGTAGAGAGAGATGAGAGTTGAGAGTGCTGGACAGGAGTTGAGCTGGTTTAGGATACAGTGAGTTAGGTGTAACCGAGGCAAAATAAGTTGGGGGAATTCTAGCCACTGAAGGTTTTTAAGAGATGGGCATGTGAGTGATAGGGTTGATTTGAAGCAAATTTAGCAATTTTATTATAAGTGAGTTCTAGCTTAATCAAGGGATTAGTTTGTAAGTTAGTAGGAATAGGGGTGGCATATAATAGAGTGGGTAGTAGGTTTCTACAATGGAGATTTTAGATTCATTTTGTGAGGACTTTAGAGCAGGTCAAGTTTTTGATGGGTCTTTTTAATGTAGTGCTGTATGTGAAGATCAAATTTTAGTCTATTATTACCCCTAGTAGTTTGTGTGGGATTCAACCTTTATAGTTGTGTTGTTGAGGGAAGAGACTGCAAAAGTAGCTTTGAGGTGTTGGAGAAATTTGGGGAGGAAGAGAAGTTTGGTTTTATTTAGGTTTAGAAGGAGATGGTTGGAAGTTAGCCAAGTTTTATCTGAGTGGAGAGATTCTTACATAAGGGTGAGGAGGTGAGAGAGATTGTCAGAGGAGGAAGTTATTGTAGAGTCATCAGCGTACTTTATTAATGAAAGAGTGAAGACAGGAAGTGCAGAGGGTTGTTAGTGAATATGTTAAATAGTAGGGGTCCAAGAATGGAACCTTGGGGAACCCCGGTGTGGACTGGTAGGAAGGGGGAGGTTGCAGAGAGGCAGTTTACAGACTGAAGTCTGTTTGAGAGGTAGCTAGCAAACCAGGAAGTAGCAGCGTTTGAGAGATTAAAGCTAGTAAGTTTTGATAGAAGAATGTTGTGTGAGACAGTTTAAAGGCCTTTGAGAGGTCAAGGAATAGACAGGAGATTAGTTTATTGCTGTCTTGAGATTTGGAGATAACCTGTGTGAAAGATACTAATGCTGTGGAAGTACTGCAGTAGGAGTGAAAGCTGTGTTGGGTAGGGTTTAGGAGATTATCTTGTAGAGAATGACCTAGGAGCAGTTTATGAATGCACTTCTCAAGTATTTTCGGTAGAGGAGACAATAGCAATAGGCCTGAAGTTGGAAGGGTCAGTGGAGTTTCTTCCTTTATGTAAGGGTAAAACATAGAATTTTTTCCAGATATCCGGTATAATGTTTTATTGGATAGCTCTATTGATTAGTATGGAGATGGGATATGCTATGTCTTGTGCAGCAAGTTTTAAAGAAAAGAGGTGGCAAGTTGTCAGCAGAAGGGGAACCTGTCTTGAGTTTGCTGAGAAGAGCTTTGATATAAGGTGTGGGGACAGGCTTAAGAGAGAAAGGGGGGGTTGTGGGTGAATGTAGAGGTAGAGAGGTAGGTACTTGTATCTTTTTTAGTAAGTTTCAAGTAAGTTTCAAGTTTAGATTCAATAAAGTATTAGTTAAGAAGTGTAGCAGTGTCTAAGGCAGAGCTGTTGGGGGGGTGGGGGTCTATCTGACTGTAGAAGTTTTTTATTGTTTTCCAGAATTTCTTTGGGGGTTGGAATGGGGGTTGTTTTGTGGCTTTAGCTAGAGGTTTCTTTTATCATGATTGACTGACTTGCTTTTTGTTAAATTATGGAGTTCTCTGTAGTATTGAAGATTGGAAGGAGATCTCTCTCCAGGAGTTCTATTTTGCACATGAGGAAACAAGTCTACTGAGTTATCCAAGGTGCAAAGTTAGATTTAATTCTAATTTTCCTGACTGGGGCTAGGGAGTTTAGGATGTTTAGGAATATGCTGTTGAATTTTAGAACAGCATCTTCTAGGGTGAGGTCTTACAGGAAGGACCAGTTCATTTGAGGATATCAAATAGTTGAACATGTCTTGGCTGAAGTTAGAAAGTTTTTGATAGTCTTTGTATCAATGTGATTTATTAAATTGAAGGGAGTGTCTTTGAATATGGGTAGGAAGGTGGTCATTTATGGTATCTGGCAATGTGTTGGGGTTGTGATAAAGGTTAGGGTTGGAGGTGAGGATCCAGACATGTGTAAAGCTGGTTTTAGTATGTTTAGTCAGAGGAGTGAGGGAAGTGATTTAGTTTTGAGAAGCCAAAGAGGTTTATACTGGCACTGGGAGAGTTAGTAGTTAGAATTCCAGTCAATGTTAACATCACACAATATAATAGTTTTGTAGGAAGTAGTTTGTGATATCCAGGAACGAAAGTGTTCGAGGACAGGGATGTTGTGTCCTGGAGGAATATAAGTGGAAGCAATAGCTAGTTTTTATGATTGTCGGTTTGAAGTTTGCATGTGCGGTATAGTCTACTGATCAAGCAGAAGGAGGCAGTGGCCAACTTAGTAAGAAGTTCACAGAGCAGGCATATATATAACTGATTAAAGTTAATACATGGCATGGTTCTTCATGATAGATATCCTTACATGAAACAATGACAAAAGTCTCAGTCAGTAAACTTGTAGGTATAAGCCTTTGTGATGGAGCTCCTGCAGTATCGAGGTCAGATGTAGTGTCTGCAGGCTCTGAAATAAAGGTAAAATAAACTCTACTTAAGTTGTAAAATTATATCAAGCCAATAAAGTTAGTACTTATTAAAAAAAAAGAGAGCGAGATTGAGGAAGGACCACAGTAAGAGCCAGAGAATATAAGGGAGATATGAGAGTCAGAGCAAGAGAATACATGGGAAATATGGGACTAGAGTGATGGTAAAAAAGTGTATGCATGTAAGCTCAAAGTAGTTGTAGCAGAAAGTATACTGATATAGAACCACAGTAATGCAGTGTAAATATACAGCTGCATTAAACAAATTATCAGAACATGGCACTGCACTGATGGGCACGATATAACACCATCACTTAGAATAATTAATGGAATTAACCAGTACGTCAAAACAATGTAAAATATATATACATACATGAAGCTTATCTGATCTGAATAAAATTGTTACAAATATAACACACTACCAAAGTCTTTTCACTGTTTTACAAAGTCATAGAAAGGTAATTACTTGTGACACATACCTGCTCTATGAAGGAAGATAGTGACTGAGGAGATATTTAATGTTTTCATTTGTTTATTCATATCTGATAAATGGATACAGCTGCCTGAGACTTATTGGTGTTTATGGAGGGAAAATGTGAAGTGTTATTCTTACTGATGGGAAGTCATGGTAGTATAAGAGGAGAAACGCCACTTCTGATAAGTGCCATGTGATCATTGACAGATGACCGCTGTTTTAATGCCTCGTATGAAGGACAGCATCTGAAGAGTGTAACTCTCCTCTTTTGCTGTACTACATTTAGAAGCATTAAACATAGGCAAGGCAATTGTATGATACTGCCATATTGGGTCATTGCTGTAGGTGTGCATTTTGGCTTGTGTGTTATGTTATGAGAGGGGAGTTAGGCAAGAGTGAGTAAGTTCTTTTAGAAACAAATGCTATACAGCATTGAATAATAGAATAATTGTGTATGGCTGTTAGTTTCGCGTATATAAAATGTGGCAGTTTTAAGTGAAATGCAACACACTCTGGCTTCGGGCCAGAACACTCTATTTCAAGATTTAGCACTTTTGTTTCTTGTCCTTAATGAAACTTAGTGAGAAATATTCCTGTTAGCCCATCAGTATAAGGAGGAGGGATGGACTGGAGATGTCTTGATTTTGTAGTGTAGCTTAAGTGGAGTAGTCACTCTTGAGTTGTTGCCCTTTGGAGGGAAAAAAGCAGTAAATGATGGTCATATCAGCCTAAGTTGGTGGTACATCAAGTGGATGGTAATTACTCCTTGGCACTTACCAGAAAGGGAGTTCCTGTTCATTTCCTGGTCAAATTTCCCTAGTCAGTAGAAATACCACCTCATGTCTCCCTAGTCAGTAGAAATACCACCTCATGTCTCCCCTGAATAAAGGCTAAGTTCTCAGCTGTACCCATTCAGTTAATGTAAATGTTGTTCTCTTTCGGCTTTTCCCAGTTAGGGGTTGCCACAGCGGAACTCCGGTCTGCTAATGATTGGCAGTAGATTTTCACGAACACCAAGGTGCCAGCTTGATGTGCAACCTTCAATGAAGGCACACCCATTTACGCATGTCTTTTTAATGCCCACCCACGAGGAGGATATGCAGACTCCACACAGAAGGCACTCCCCACATTCCAGCTGAGAATCGAATGGGAGAACCTCTTGCTGTGAGGCAACAACGCTACCGCTGCACCACCATGGAAGTCTCATTCAGTTAATGTAAATAAAGAAACTAAATACTTTGTTGGGTAATTCCTGTCTAGAAAACTGAACTGTAAATGCAATAATAAGAAGTGGACCTAAATGTAATGTAAATTATGTGGGAGCTCGGTATATTTTTTTCAGTTCTGCAGCTACGAATGTTGCTGCTACTACTACTGCTGCACCTTAAAAGTGTGTGTGTGTGTGTGTGTGTGTGTGTGTGTGTGTGTGTGTGTGTGTGTGTGTGTGTGTGTGTGTGTGTGTGAGAGACTCACTGTCTAAAGCAGGGACCTATCTTTTTCTCCCCCCAAAACAATTACCTGCTTTTTTTCTCTGTTTCTTAACTCATTTTTTCACTGTATATATTTGTTTTGTTGAGGAGTGGGGTGGCATTTTATAAGAGAAAGAAGACCTTCATTGTGTGGTTTATTGCCTGTGAACGGCATGCCCAGGTGCTAAAGGCATTCAGTGCAAGCTCTTCAAGCCTTATTAAGAAAGGGGCATGCTTTTATCTAGGCTAATACACAGTGGGGCATGGTATAGATATTGCTGTGTGCTCAGGAGTGTTGTGAGGCATGAAAAGGGTCCATGCCTCACAATACCCCCTGGGCATGTAGTAATATCTGTACTGTGTCCACACACCTCAGTGGCCTCCTTGCAGTTACAAAATTAGGTGTATGTATTTTTTTTTCAATTTGAATTTTCCATTTAGTAGTTTATGTATAATTATTCTTCCATCAGTATTGACTAATTGATTGTTATGCAGTGTTTTTTTTAATTTATGTGAAATTTTCAAATAAGTTCAGGAACTCTTCTCTCATAATGTGGCACTGCACAGTTCCATTTATAATTACCACTTTTAGCACCTTTTATTTTAGATGCAAGCTGCACAAATTAATTGTCATAGGTAGTGGTGGCATCATTGATTTGTAGATGGTGTTTTGAAAATTCAGTTGCAAATATTTTGGCAATGTTATGGGTATTTTGTTTAAAAAAGGTGTTAGCCTATCACAACAGTTAGTTAAAATGGGTATCTATAATTGTGTGGAATTGTAAGAAATTTTCAGGCTATTCATTTTAGGAACCCTTTTGTTTGCTGTTGTACAGTTCCATTTATTTGTAAATGTCATTTTGCACTTCTTTCTGTTTGGATCTGTGTTGCATGGATTCAGTATGGTAGTTCAGGTGCTAGTGGTTGGTAGATGGTATGTTGAAAGTCTGAGCATTATGTTATTTTCCGATTTGTGAGCCTTAGTTGAAAATAACACTTAAAAGGTATTTATATTTGTATTGAATTGGCTTTCCACTGAAAGAATCATTCTTACAGTTTTTGTGGTAATAGTTTTTATATTTAATTTCTGCTTTTTTTTAAGAGTATGTGGAAGTTGACTGTGGAGTCTTCCATTGCAGGCTAGTTAGTGAGAGAGTGAGAGAGTGAGAGAGAGAGAGAGAGAGAGCGACAGACAGAGAGAGAGAGAGAGAGAGAGAGAGAGCGACAGACAGAGAGAGAGAGAGAGCGACAGAGAGAGAGCGACAGAGACAGACAGAGAGAGAGAGACTTTGAAAGCTGTGAAAGAGCAGGTATCTCTCTTGAATATGACTTCTAAGTGGCCTGCAGTAGTGTTCCTTTGCACATGGAACACATTTGATGCAGAGGTAACTAACAATATGTTTGGTCAGTTTGTTTTTTCGTGCTCATTTTTAACAGATAATAAACTGGGGTCTGTATTATATGTTTGAAGTTTAACGTCCTATAATCGAACTTATATGACGGAAGTTTTAAAACTTCGAACATATAAAAAAAAAGAAACTTACCTGAACGTTGTAAGCAAGGAGGCAAGCCCCCCTGCATCCCCACTACTTAAATATACCAACTCCGAGACAGCACTACGCTGAAGTATAGGGAAATATTCCCTATGATGATCTCACTTCACTGAAGTGCGGTCTCGGAGTTGGTATATTTAAGTAGTGGGGGGTGCCCCAGAGAAAGGTAAGATTCTGAAATGGGCAGTGGTATTTGATCTCTCTCACTCCACTGCATCTGTCCCAAGTTGTAGGTGCAGTTCTTGTCTCCTTCAAGACTGTCATGGGGGGACCTGGGAAGTGACATGGTGGCAGCATAACTTTGGAGGTATGGTCCTCAAATGCAAATTTTCTCCTCCCATGCAAAGACAACCACATTGTGCAAGTTGCAAATCTTGTTTCTTTGCAGTGCTGATCCTTTGAGACTTCAGTACTCCGTGTTTTTCCACCATCTCCAGGACTGCCACAGACCCTGTATTATGGCAGATCTGCAGATGTCATGGGAACAAAAACTTGATACTCTGTCATCCTTGAACACACAAGAAAAATTAAATAGTCAGCAGTTAAGAACCCCTATTCAAACATTGTCAACAAAAGTGGACTTTCTTCAATTGGCATCAGCCCTCCATGTGATTTCTATCCAGTCTCTACAGTCAGCAGTGGCAGCCCAAGATAAAAAGATTTTGCAACTGAAACAGCAGTTCGATGATGTGGAAAAAGGTACCACAGGAAGAACTTGTGGATCCTAAGCTTAAAAAGTACAGAGGGGACTGATATGTGGGACTTACTAAAACAGTACCTTCCACGTGCCCTTTGGATCCCTGATCAAATAAGTATAGAGAGGGCTCATAGGACAGCCAAATCAAAGCCACTGACCATGCAACCACCAAGGCACATTATCTTCCAGCTGCTCAACTTTATGGGTAAAGAGTGCCTATTAAGGGCTGACCCTTCCTTCGTGGCTGCTTTTTTTACTGTTGGGCCGACAGGTACGCTTGGTGCAAGACTAGTCAAAATGAGCGCTGGACAACTGAAAACAGCTTGCACATGTGTGTTCCCCATCTTTTAAAAATGGATTTCCTACATATTTTAAATTTCTATCACCTCTGATACTAATAAATAAGAACTGGATATGCACTTTACCAAAACCCTGACCAAGCACTAATATTTGCAGCAAATCTTGCCAGCATGTGATGTGCATAATCTGTCACAGCCACCTGTCCGTTCTACTTGTACAAATGCAAGAAGAATGGAGATGGAAAACTCCCTTCTCTGATTCACCCCTAGTCTATCATCCATGAAGGAAGAAGTATGCCCAATTATGGAAATTTGCAGAGGTGCAGGTAGCTCCCAACCAACTGCTTGATAGCCTGCAGCTGAGACCTCTTCACTGAATGATGTATGCGGTCCAGACAACCTGCTTCATAAGACTGTCTCCAGATGACTTTCTGCAACGTAAATGAGGAACTAGCAAGTGATTGCGTCGCCCTTGATCCAACTGGAGGAGAGGACTTCACAACAGTGTCCTCGTCAGCAGAAAATTGCCAGCTGATCTACAGCCTTCATCAGAGTATGAGATTAAGAAAATGTATCACTTCTTTGCCAGCTCCATGGGGACGGTAACCCACCAGGGCATTGACACAGAAAATACAAGTACCAAAATGAAAAAGGGGAAGCAAAAAAGGGATGCAAGACCTGAGTGGATCTGTGTTTCTGCTAACATTCAGGAATTAGCCTCATTCACCCTGTAAGCAACTTTGTGAATTTGGCCACTGCAGGGAAGTTGTAAGTTTTTCACATTAGGACAAGCTTGCTGTTACTAGCACCATAGGGTGGGATACGTGAGGTATTCTTACTAAGTTGAGTACTTTTATCTAGCATTATAGCTGTTTAATTGATGCTGTATAGTTTCACTGTTCAGATTTATTTAGATTTTTTTCCTTTTACAGGACATTAGTCCTACTTTTAAGTTATTTTACTGTTGAATGCCTTACCCTTAAATGTTGTTGGACTATGTTCCAAAATAAAAAAGGAATATACTTCCAAGCATGGCTTAGGAATAAGAATGATATAGTGATGACCTAGGAACTAAAAGTTGGCAAGAAACCTCATTGTTGCATACGTAACATCTTAAAGGAACACAATATGGTCAGCCTTGCTTGGAGTAATAAAAAGGGGGATTAACAGCATTTACTCAACCTAGACCTGCCTGGAAGCTGCTGGACTCTGTCATAGATTCTGAGGGAAGGTGGGTCATAGCTTAGTTTGAAATACCTGAAGGTTAGATAGTAATAAGCACACTGTATGTCCCTAATGAGGAAAACCCAGAGTTCACTGCTAAGTTTTGGGCAGCCCTGGAATCCTTTAACCACTTACATCAGCCACTTAGTCTTATAAGGAGACTTCAATGTAGTATAAGACTTTGTATTGTATTGCACTAACCCTACATCCAAGAGGCACATTTGGGTGCAAATGTTAGCATCGAAGGGTATAGAAATGTAGGGATTTAAAAGTATTTGGAAACCATTTCTTCCAGTGGACCCAGGTTTTACATTTACTCTCCGTTCTGATGAACATAACAGTAGACTACATCATTTCCTATTATCCAAGAATTTGGTGGATAAGGTAGATAACCCAGAAGTGGTCTTGTGACCTTTTACTGAACACAGGGGGTTGGATTTATCCTTAAATGGAGTAACTCTCTCAGATTAAACCAGCTAAATTATGGAGATTGGATCCTTTGGTTTTGACCGACCCAGTGATCTTGTCCTATGTTTGGCAAGAAATAAGACTTTCTCCTCTGCTAAATGCCAATTTTCATATGGTGGGAATCTTTTTTAAGCTTAATTTGAAGGACGTCTGTGCACCTGTCAAAGCTAAATTATTGAGTACATTGGATGCCCACATTAGCGCATCAGAATCACAAGTACAGTAGAGGTTTAACCTTTTAAAACAGTGTAGGTTGAAAGATGCCCATATAACTCAGAGATGTCAACAGCTAACACTAACTTAATGAGGTGCTGCAGGATAAGGCATAGCACTACCTGAAAAGGGCTGCTTTGCAGGAATCGACATAAACAGATAAAGTGAGAATACTACTAGCTTACAGATAAGTGGGAAACTACTAGCTTACTGAGGAAGGCAGAGGAGGGCATGTGCCAGAATAGATTTTATTCAAACCGTGACAGGGAACTTGTGTGTCTGACCCTATTTCAATTAATGAGTTTGTTATATTAGGAGCTCTGAAAGTGTGACAGTGGCCCTTCTACCCTCCTCAGACCTTATTTTTTCACAAGTCACAGCAACCCATAATACTATGCTGACTGGGGAAATTATAGAAAGGAAATCTGGATAGCCATCAATAGATTACCTTCCGGTAAAGTTACTGGCCATGATGGCTTGAATGCTGCACTATACAAGTCTCTTAAAAAGCCATTGACACCAGTCCTCAAAAATGATTTAACACTGTTAAACAGTTTGAGCTACATGCCAGTCTCAATGAGGGCATCTGCAGTAGTAGTTTTCTTGAAACCAGGGAAAGACCATACTAGAGGGCAATTACACGCGATTCCTCTTTTCAATACAGAAACTAAACTGTATTCCTGAATATTACATAACAGGTTAAATAGTGTTTTACTATTACAGCTGGGTTTTGTGAAGCATAGGTCCAGCTTTGACCATCTCCACACCTTATTCCTGTATCTCCAAGTTGTCAAGAAATATAAAACAGCAGAAGTGGCACTGTTGATGGACTTTGAGAAAGCATTTGACCCCGTACAGTGGAATATATGTGTCAGTTTTGTGCAAAATTTGCTTTTTCCCCAGACTTTATCACTGATGTTAAGGCCCTTTATCGCTCCCCTTTCGCAAGAGTGTTGACAGATCAGTTTATCTCTGCCCCTTTCCCCCTAAGGAAGAGAACCATGCAGAGGTGCTCTTAATCCCAATATCTCTTCTTAACTATCGAGCCTTTAGCTCTCCATATCAGAGTATGTCAGGAAATAAAACAATGGGAGCTAATGGGACTGGAATCCTGCATGTTTTTATTTGCCGATGACTGCACATTATTAATGGAGAATCCAAAGAAGAATATCCCCTTGTATCTAGATATTTTGAAAATGTTCTGTTTTGCATTGAGTCTAAAGGTAAATTGAATCAAATGTGAGTTATTCCCTGGAAATCCTTCAGCAGTGGGCCTACAGAAATTGGGATGCTACTCCAAGGGTCTTGGTACAAGAGTCCTCCTAAGTACCTGGGTATATATATCTAGCTAGTGATCACTTACAAATGGCGAATTTGAACCTAAGGGCTCTATGGGAAATTCTGTACCTATTGGTCCACTCCTGGATATGGCTTAAACTATCCTGGTAGGGACAAATTTTAGCTGTCCAAATGGTGTTCTACCCAAGCATCTCCTTACTCTACCAACAAATAGCTGGCTTCAAAAGTTAAGATGCCTAATGATTCAGTTTGTTTGTAATGGGAGAAGACATAACTTTCCAGTGGATGCCCTAGTTCTTTCTTGAAGATGTGGAGGATACAGTTGATGGATATATGTCAAGGAGAAGTAACGGCAGTCCTATCCTGTATTAATCTATTACCTTCAGACGTCTGTTGTGTGCCAACCGTAGAAGCGCATATCCAAGGAAGTATAACTCCTACCATCCTCGCCTGCTGCAAAATGTCACTCCAACACTTGCAGGGATGGGTCACCTTAACCATAACTCTCTTTACAAGCAGCACCTACACCTAGATCTTTGGCAATCTGCTGTTAAATATAGGAGAGGAATTGACTCACTAGAGATGATGTGCATCAATGGGAATTCGTACAGTAGGTCGACTACTCAGGGAGACGGGTATAAGTGTGAAAATCTTCTCTTTGCCAATCTACAAACCCTGTTTCAGCTTTCTTCCACTAAGATTTGGAGGTACTTACAGTTAAGACATGCCTTCTTCAGTTTTCCCTGCCATACTTCATTAGCATGCAGACAGACAATCCAACAACAAAGGGTAGGAGATATATGGGGTACCAAAATGTGCCTCCTCTCTGAAAATTACTCATATATACTTATTGCTGTCTCAGTTGCTTCTCAGTAAAACTACCCAGTGGCAGTAGGTCATTTTAACAGATTCAAAGGAGAGACAGAAGGGGAAACTCCAGAGAAGCTTCTACGTTTGGGTTTGTTAGTGAACCCCCCCCCCCGCCCTGAATCAGGCTGTTAACATATCAACTAAAGCTTATGTTCCAAGGATACTGGCCCCCAGGTAGGTTACAGGAAAATGGTTTCAGTTCATCTGGGATTTGTTACAGTTGCCCAGACTTTAGCCAATGAGAACAATAGGTTCTGGGTATGTAAGTGTGTACAGCTAATCTAGTTTCGATGGTTGGAGGCCTGAACTGTGCAAATATTTCCTCTTTAAGGGTCCACCCACTAGCATATCCATTTCCAGTGCACACAAGCTCTGGCTCCTTCAATTTTCACTGATAGTGTGATTGTATATAGCCTCAGAATGGAAATTCCCCTCACTTTATCAAAGCACCATTTTTTATGGAAATATGCTAGCCTATTGAAGGATGAAAATTCCTCCACAGATTTTCAAAGGTACAAAGTAGGAAGGCGCACACTATCAAAAACACTGCTCTAAACCAGCTTTGGAGTAGATTAGTATCATAGCTGAAGAGCTACTGGCAGACCAGGTATGACACTGCATGGTCACGAATCATTACTTTTTTGTATCCTGAACCAGTACTGTCTGTAGTTTATACCTGTGTTCCCAGACATTTAGGAGCTAGTCCCAATGTTTAATTGTTAATGTTTGGAAGGTTCTTTGAATATTTATTTGATTCCTTGTAATAGTGGTTATATGGCTAACTTTACACCCAGCCTTTAATGCTGTATATCTGTTTAATAACTACTACTGCTTATTTTTTTATGAAATTACTGTTGCTGTATCTATTGCTGTTATGTAATGCATGTTATTTCTTGAATAAAATGTCATAGATGCAAGAGCAAACTGTGGGTATCTCCAAAATATACTTCTCAGAAGTTTGCAGACTTCTCTGCTTAGAGTTGACTAATGTGAATTGGGTGGTTTGGAAAAGTTTCATTATTTGGTTCAGTGATGAGTATGTATCGCATAATAGATACATTTAGATAAATTCTTTGTATTATGAATAGCTTAAGTATGCAGTCCATCATTTTGGAGTGTAATTTGGACTTCATGTGTCAGTAATTTGGTTTGTTATGGTGTCAAGTGTTCTGGACTGGCTACTGTTTGATCATTTTTTGTGGTGGAATTCTTCCAATGATCTTGAGCTGGTGCTCTGGAGGAATAGTAGCCTTACTTGTCCCATAGTAGTATATCTTGTTCAGCATCAGTCCCTTTGGATATCGGTACAGATGATTCCTGTAGACTAGTATCCCCTTATAATTCATCTTGGACTTCTATGTTGAACTGTTTGCCTCTTGTCATGTTTATCCCTTTTGCCTTGTGTCTTTTGAGACTTGGTACAACCACGCTCTTAATAGAACTGATGAAAGGTTTTAGCTCCACTGGTACAATTCCCACCACATGCAGTATAAGTTTAGTTTGCACAAGCATCTCTGTAGCAGTCAGGTGTCACCTGTATGTAGGTATCTTCCCTGTTCTTTGGTGCTTGCCTCATTCAGGTGTGGTGTTGTTTTTTCCCATGGTGCTCCTAGGGAGTTGCTTTAGTTTGCTTTGTGGTACTGCCCAGTCTTGTTCAGAATTTATTTTGCCTGATTATAATGAGTTTCTCTTTTGTGTTAAGTAGATGACTTTCAGACAACCTTCCATATTGATCCTAGTCTCACTGGGTTTATGTTTTGTCTGGTGGTCTTAGGTCTTGCTTTTTAAGATTACAGAGCCCTCATCTTCTCTCAGGTAGGCCTTACTCCAATTCTGAAGAATCAATCATTAGACTCTGAGAACTATTTGTATTCGTTTGTTTGTTTACTTATTGGTTGGTTCCATTAGTTGTTTCAACTGAGAAGGCCTATTTCCAGCAAAATCTTGGGGTTAAAAATCTCCAAGATGGTGCAAAATAGTACAGCTTGTTGGAAATGGTAACACTCAGATATGTGCCAAGGAAGTTCAAAATGTTCAAAGTATCATTGTACAAATAAGATGTCATATGCAGATATAAAAATGACAAACCAATGATGTGGCAAACTAAAAGTAGTTAGACCTAATATGTGTCCAGTTGAGCATAGTTAGTGCATATATGTCAGCATAGGAGACTTGTATTGAATACTTTAGATGAAAACAGTTCAATTCCATAGTGTTCCTGATTTTTCTGGTCAACGCCTGTGCTTTTCTCTGTCTCAGAAGAATTTTTCTTTGAAACACTAGAAAAGGTTTCACTGGCAAAGTCTGTCCATGTGCTTTATCAGAATAATGCAAACCAGGATCCCCTCCCATTTAGCTCATTATTTGTTGGACAGACTTTTATATTTCCTCCTTAGCCTATTTTCCATCAAAGATTGACTTTGATCCTCCAGGAAAAATATTCTGAAGACAGCTGGATATAGCAGCTTGAATCTCACACATGCCTCTCAACATTCCCTGATTACAGCAGTAAATCTTGTTTCTCTTCTGCTTGGTGTACAGCGAATAATCATTTAAAACAAACACTCTTCTGTCTCCAACTTTTATTACTTCACCCTTTTGTCATAGTTTTGTCAGGATCAACTCTTTCTACGGGTAGGTTTGCATCTTTACTAAAAAAGGTCTTCACTGCTTTCTTGTGGCCATTTTTGGCGCATACACATGGTTATGAAATACTAGTCCAGTTGCTTATCTGTATCTTCAAAAATTAGTGCAGTCTGTTCCTTCTGAGATTTTCTGCTGTACCCAGACACTAGATTTTCCCTACTTGGTTTATCTAATTCTACCATTTTTGAAACCTCTGTTCTTGAGCACTGCACCCTCATACATAGCCAGCATTTTTTCATTTAAACCACTGATTTTTTGCAGTATTAACAGCTCATCTGAATATCTTCTTAAAGTTTTGTCTATTTTTTCTAGCCTTTTGTTATTTGTGTTGATATACTCCTTTAGTATTTTGTTTATTTTAATTAGCTAGTACATTTTTACTTATTTTTTTCTTCTAGATTACTTGAAGTCAGATAGTGCACCAAAGCTGGAGTTTGAATTACTTTTTGCTGAATAGCTGCAAGATTCTTTATAGTCCATGTTTTCTCTTCACCTATTTAGCTGGTCTTCTTTCAGGTTGTCTTACTTTCATCTTTGCAGGTGACCAGGCAGTGTACTTACTAGACGGTAACTGAATTTTATTCAGATTGACAGTATCTTTGGCTACAGTTTCTGTTTTCACACTGGGAAAGCTGAAGTCAAGCTGATGATCAGTGTGCAGCTATCTTCGGAGTCCTCTAGTGAAGTAATAGCGAGACTTCTTAATTGAGTTGACTTATGGAAGGATCAATATTGTTGAGGTGAGGTAAAGATGTACAGTACTTTTTAACAGTGACTGTCAACTTGGATTTTGTTTTGCTGGTGTTAAGATGCAGTCCTAAGGTAGTGAACTATATATCAAAGCTATGCTGTAGTTTATTTCTTGGAGAACCTAGTGATATTATCTGCTAGACTAATAGAAATGTTGGTTTAATGAATGAGTTTTGACGTTATACATGGATTATAATCCCGTTTATGAAACTTATGAGCAGGAATGAGCACTGAACAGATTCTTGTGGAACTCCAACAGCCATAGTCACAAGTAGAAAAGCGGCATTATTCTAACTCTACTATTGTCCCTTGATTTCATATGTTTGTAGGAGAACCATGTGATGGCACTAGCTGTGAAGAGGTTGGAGTGATAGATGACATTGGATGTGTTCTGAGTATGTGACATTGGTGATGCCAGCTCTTGTTTGGTTGTCTCTGAGTAAATTCCACAGTGTTAAGGAAGACCTTAATAGTACTGTGGTTGGATTTGAAGCAGAGCTGGCAATCAGAAGTAATATCTGAGTTTAAGATGCTGCAGGAGTTTGTGTCCCTAAGGTGAGGGTGTTGGACTGTGTGGCTAGGATGTAGCAATTTGATCGGTGCTTTTCTGAAATGTATGCGGTTTATTACCATATTATTGCACATCAAAATAGGAGTTTTTACTGGCTAATGTGACATATATTTTGGCTGATTTTTTACTTTCTTAATTTTACGTGGACAGATTCCTGATTGGATATTCACTAGAATGCATATAATGTGTTTGTCATTATTTAATTTTTGGATATGATCCATGGTAGCTTCATGGATCTGACCAGATATGATCCATGCTATAGTTTCATGGATCTAATCAGATGACTCCAACACATCTCCATCCTTCCTTTCATACTTGGACTACCCTCACCAAGGTTTTTAGTGATTTGCTTATGGCTTGAGACAAGAGGTTTTATTGGTCCTGAATTCTCCATGGTCTTGCAGCAGCTTTTGGTACAGTGGACCATGGTACCCTTCTGGATTGTTTAGCCAGCTACTACAACATCACATGAACTTTTCTGGAGTGGTCTGTGCACTACTTTTCATTTCATTCAGTTTGTTTCCGGCGTTAATTTATCATCTTCCTTTCCTTCTTCACCATTGTATGCCACAGGGATCTGTTATGTGTTTTGTTCTTTTCAAAGACTTTACTGTCCCTTGGTGATCCCATTTTATAGATGACATAGAGCTATACCTCTTCTCTCTTGGGACTATGTATCAACTCTGGGTTCCATTGCTGAATACACACATTACATCCATTGTTACTGGCGTAGTAACTGGCTTAGGCTGAATACTTCTAAAATTGTTGCCACTGATTTTCATCCCACTTTCATGTTTAATCTTCAGCTTTTAAACCTATGTGTTTGAATGAGTCGCGTGTTTGAATTTATTTCCAAGACATGCAGTGTTGGTGTTATCATTGATAGGTTCATAGGTGTTGTTGTTGTTTGTCTTTCGGCTTTTTCGCAGTAAGGGGTCGCCACAGAGGAACTCGGGTCCGCTAATGATTGGCAGTAGATTTTTACGAAATGCCGAGGTGCCAGCTCGACGCCCAACCTTCAACGAAGGCACGCCCATTTATGCACGCATGTCTTTCAATGCTACCCAACCGCGGGGAGGACATGCAGACTCCACACAGAAGGCACTCCCACGCCAAGCCGAGAATCTAATGGGAGAACCTCTTGCTGTGAGGTAACAACAATACCGCCGTACCACCGCGGCATAGGCTAGTGACCACGAAGGCTTCTAAAAGCCTAGCAGTGCAAACCAAATGTGACCCACAAATATGATTTGTATAGGGAGCGATATACTGACTGCCTCGGTCCATCAGACATAGGCACCAGACCATGGATGAATTTCCAGTTATCCATCCATTGGTCCAGGTTGCATCACATGGATCGGGAGCCTGTTCTAGAGAATGGGAACTCTTTGAGAAACGTGATTCTTTCTAGTTCCAATGTTACTTGTTTTGTAGATGTGCAAAAGTTTCATTAAAACGGGTCAGGAATGCTTGTATGCCAGGCAAACATAACCTCCCAGAAGTCTGTATGATACCAAGTAAAGAGACAGTTTTGAGCTGATTAGCATAAGACTTTTAATCCCTGTATTTTTTTCTTTTTAATAAGGAACCTTTGTGGACATTCTATTCTGGTCTGGTACACACCGAATGGAAGACCGTGCTCCACGATGGGTCTGATGAGGGCAGAGAACAGAAGTACGATGGCCTGTCCAGATCCATATGCTAGGCTGTTGTTAACAAGTTCAGAAACACAGGAGTTTTCTCCTATGCTGGACACATGTTGGTCGAAGGCTAGATTATTATCCACATGACTTCTCTAATCCCTGACTAATGTATCAACTGTTAGAGGCATTTTATTGATGACCTAGTTACAGTACTTATTCACAGTGTTGTGGAGAGCATTAAGTCAAAAGTATTACCTGATTGTTCAGCTGTGTGAAATGCTTATCCTAACAGCACATGTTTTTCACAGGTACCTCTTGCAGGAGCTAATATGCCCATTATGTTGACCATTCACTGTTTTAATTATGTTTTATGCAATGGGAATGACCAACTTTCTAACAACTGTTTTTATAACAAGTGCAAGCGCCATCTAAAAATTATTTGTCTTGTTGCAGTGCTTTCCATTGTATTTTTCAATACAAAAATGACATCCCTTCAGGTTTAACAGTTCTGCTTAGTACATTATCAAAAAAGAGAATTGGAATACACACTGTATATGCAATGGAGATTAACATTTTCTAGCTGAATGGACCTTTACATGTCCTGGTGATGGCTTTCTGTAAGCAGAATAACAGTAGCATGTACAGTAGGTAGGGTAGTAAGACAATGACTATTTACAAACTTTACTTTCATACCTTTTGTGAATAATGTCCTGGTTTTCTGATACCTTTTGTTTTCTCCAAATAAAAGCTCACTTCTCTATGCACATCCAAAGCATGTAATGCCCTCTCCTACATTGATTTAGAGAAAAACATAGGAATGAAAACTGCCTGATTCAAGGAAATCTCTCTTCTTCTTTTTGTTTGTAAGAGGTGCTGATGCGAAACACCCTATCCTTGTGAAAACAGGGTGAAGGTCTGCCAGGAAGGACCATGGGGCTGGTTCAAGATATTTTGTTCTTTAAGCCCTAGTACATGTATGCACTTTGCGAAGCGTCGGGGAAGTGATGTGAATGAGCTGACCACAGAAGCCACCTCCTGACTTCTGCAAGGGGCATTCTCTTCAAGCAGTCCTAACCCTTCCCATGAAACAAGAGCAGTGGCTTCCCTACTCTTCACCAGAAAAATCACACTTGTCCCCCCCCACCACCACCACCACCACCACCTTGCTTGGTTTCTTCGGTATCATTGATGGCAGGTTGGCACTTTGGGACCAAGTATGTGTCATAAAAATCTGTATGCTTTCCATTCTGAAATAATTTCCATATAAAATTTCTTTTACCACCTGAGGACCTGGATTGGAGTCATGATACTTGTGGACCAAATGTATTTTATAAAGTCTGCAAGCTTTTGTCTATGGAATATTTTCCAAATTCAGTCATAGGACCTGGGTGTGGTTGCTCACACCCTAGTTTCATTGCACATGGCCTACTGCAAACTTCTGTAATGAGGGTTTCTAGACTATGAAGTTGTGATAGTTCTTTCACTCGGGTGACAGCTGCATTGCTTAACAATGTATACCATGATGTTGCTTAACTACATAAAAGTGCTTGTCCCCCAAGTAGTCTGCCAGCCAGCCTTTTTCAGCTCTTGATCCTTGCTATTGCTGACAAAATTTCCTGTGTTCATATAACTTTGAATTATTTTCTTTTGCATTTCTAAATTCAGTATGAGTGGTGAAGGAAGGCTTCTTATGGGACCATTATAGGGGATCATTTTCAGTATGCATCAGGTGGCCCATTGTCTTGGCAACTGAGGCTTCTCTTGGAGAATTGACTTTGGCCTTATCTTTCTTAATGTAGATTTGTATTGATTCTATTCTTTCAGGTTTCTCAAGAATAGGGATTAACCTGATTTAACTAGGGTTGATCAGATTCTGGTCTTTCATTTCAGTGAAGAACATGAGATGGGGGGGGGGCATAGCTCCTATCCTGATGCATTCTGGAGTGATTGTTACTTCTTTCTTAATCTAATCAGCTTGGCCCTATTTCCACCCAGCCTTATTACAGGGTGTGATCCCTTAAATCATGTAAATGTGGAACTGGGGGTATCCTGGAGCATGGCTTACACTTCTAAGGTTGCCTCAGTCTTGTAGCCCTTTTCTCCAGGTTACCTGGAATGGTTGCTGCAGTAGAGAAGGGGCTACAGAGTGACCATACACCAGGGACTTTGACCCAGCCATCTTCTGTT
The DNA here is from genome assembly GCF_019279795.1 of Protopterus annectens. NCBI lineage: Eukaryota > Metazoa > Chordata > Ceratodontiformes > Protopteridae > Protopterus > Protopterus annectens. The sequence goes on along the minus strand of NC_056731.1, from coordinate 1,128,573,133 downwards.
AAGCTGTTGTTTGACTGGTAGTAGATAGAATTATGAGAGTGGAAGTTCACCCTTAAGGACTTCAGTGAACACTGTCATAACAAAAAGCTCTTTTTGTCCAGACTCCTCATGCATTCATTAGCATGTGTAATAGCATGATTATGATTTCAGAGGTATTGGAGGGTATAGGTGTCATCTTCCCAACTTGGTTCTCTAGGGGAGGACTGCTTGAGAAGCTTTCTTTTATGAAACCGATTAAATCTTGGGAGTTTTTAAGTTAATCAAACCAGCTTGTGGTGGGATACGTCATTTAAGCAAGCAAGGTGGTACATGAGATTTTTCTCTTCCCTTGCCTTGGGTTGTTCCTGGTATGCATTTCCAGACTTCCTGGCCAGCCCTCCTTTTAGAGCCAGTTATCATTGTTATATTGTCATGGAAGCCTCTGTTAGTACTGTGGCCTTGTGGAGAGACAGTACTTGCTGTTATTCCATGCCCACTGCTAAGGATACTATTGGTGGATTACCCTACCTAAGATTTTTGAGATTCCCAGTGGGAGCTTACCTTAGGTTCCTTGTTGGAAGTCAGATGGCAACTTTGGCTGTGGGATCTCTGTGCTGATGTCCAGGTATGCCCATGTTAGGCAAGGAACTTTTTTTCTCTTCTGTTATTTTGTGTTTTCCTGCAGTGGGCCAGCCTTCTCTTTTCTGGTAGCTTGAGTGTGTGGGTGATATGGGCTGTCTTTATTGCTGAGTTGCTCCCCTGTTCTTTTAGTGTGTCTTGACTTTCTACTTGCAAGTTGGCTGAGGACTGTGGTGGGGGTTGGGGCTTGGCTTACTCACTTTGGAATCCCATGGATCTTGGTTGAGGCCTAAACTTTAAGCAGGTCTTCCCCTTTTGCTTTCTGCCAGTTTCCTTTTGGGGTCTGCATCTAGGGTGGAGGGAGCTTTTTTTTGGGCCTCATTAAATTCTTTGCTGGTCCCTAGGCGTTCCTGCACATAAGGTTGATTTTTTTATTGATACTTTCCTAGCTTGATAAGTGGTCCACTAAGCAGTTCCCTGTTTGGGGTATATGTTTGCCTCGCTCTTTAAGGGGTTCCCCTTTCTCACACCTCCAAAAAGCCTGGGGCATCTAGGTTGGATTCATACAGCAGTTTAGATTTCAGTGAAATTAGATTTTTTGGACAGCCTCTTAGGTCTGTCTTTCTGGTTTCCTCAGGACAGGGGAGGTTCTGGCTTTGTGGCCAGGACAGGATTGGGACTCGCCAAATGTGGCTCCTTGACAGGTTTTATCTGCTTCTTGTAGGATAATGCCCCCCCCCCCCCCTCCATTTTTGCTGTTGTTGCAGGACAGAGAGAGAAATGTTTGTAGCTATGCTCCTTCTGGAGGTGAGAGGTTTCTGTTCTGTAGTCTTCATTATGCTTAAGAATGTAGCTGTTTTGTCCCTAACACTATTGAAGGCTGAGGCTAGATGTGTATTTCTCTTGTATGGTAGCTATAACCCTCATGAGTATTGGCCTGGAGAGTCTACTTCTCTTGTTGGGTGACTTTGAGCTCCATTTTGGTGCCTAGCTGAGGGTTTTCTTTTCCAGGTCTTAACCAGTACTTGCATACCCCTCTAAGGAGAACCAGTGGGCAGTGTGTTTTCATTTACATGGAGTGCTACAGTAAACATTTGCAAATGCCTAGGACATTATGGATGCCTTTTGCTGTATCTCTGCTCATTAAATTCCACTTTGGGGAGCAAAATTAGCTTTTTACATTCCACTTCAGAGAACAGGATTTTGCCCTGCCCTCTATCCCTGAGGGTAGAATGGAGTCCCAATTGTGGATATTCTAGTAGCCTCCTCCCCTTTAGGAGGGCTGCTTCCATTTTTCTGTGGAGATCCTTTTCCTTAGGGAAATGTAATCTTCTGCTTTAACAGGCTTGCCTATGTATAGGTTCTGGGTAGAGTGTTATGGAAGTTCATCCCTTTATAACTCACAAACAAGAAGCCAACTAAGCTGGATTACAGCAATAAAGGCAAGCGGCCTTCCTGAGAGTTTTGCTTTTTTGTAATGCATCATTTCACCATCTTGTCAGAGTGCACCATCTTTTCTCCCAAGGAGGAGGCCTCTTTGCACCTTCCCTTCTTTGCTGAGAATAATGATGCTACCTGTTCAACTTCCAGGGACTGTGTGGTCTTTAAATAGGGTCTTTCCCTGAAATGGCTGTGCTATGGTTACTTTACCATGGGCAGGCTAGTAGTTTGTCTTCCGATTTCAAGAAGATTATGAGGGTTTACAGCTACCTTTACTCAGATTTTATCATTAAAGGGAATTTTAGCAATGCCACTGGGGTGTTTTTCTTTCCTAATGCAGGGATCTAATCTGGTGGAAAGTCTGTAAGGGTAGTTGCCTCCAGTGTTTAGCCTGTTGTTTGAGTGGTGAAGATGATATAGACAAAATGCAAAATTTTTTTTTAAAACAAGTTTATTAATTGAGGCCCTTTGGGTCCATGACAATTTCCTAGTTAGCTTTCTGTCTGTAGCCATATAGTTGAGCCTTCTGGGTTGGTATTTCCTTTGCTTATCCCGGTGTGGTCCCCTGGGGTTTTCCGCCCTGATGGCTTTATTGTGTGGGAATCAGCCCAACTGTACAATGCATTAAAGGAGGTCATTGATGTTGGCTATAATAAATGCATTATTCCTGTATCAGATGATCTTCAAAGAGAGGGGTAACATGAAGCCATCGCCCTAAGAGTGGACAGTTCCTCCAAAAATCCTTGGCTGTTGGAGCTCCCCTTATGTGGGTTATGTATGTACCAGAACAGCAAATAACATAAGATTAATTCTAATTGGCGTACAGATTAAACCCTTTTGTAGGATCTATCAACTGGTGGTGTCTTCTGTAGGTCAACAAATACATTTAGACTGTGTCTGATACAGAGGAAGTAGAAGGTATATAAAATGGTCAGGAGCACACCACATACATGTGGGTACTGATGGGATTCATACCCAAGTGTTCAGCTTCACATATCAATTCCTTAACATCTGGAATTGAAGGAACCTGATATAGGACAAAAGGAAACTGAAACAGTTTTTAGATGGACCAAACACATTTTGCTGTCCAAGTGGCAGCTTCTTTTATCAGTAGCATACCAGAGTACATGGTACATGATGTGTAGAAAGAATGAGAATTTTGTCGTTGCTGTTGTCCTCCTTTTTTTTTGAACCGAGAAAATCTAAATAAATGTACAATGTGATAACAACTGAACATAATAGTCAAAGACGTTCCTGGGATAGAAGATGTTAGAGAATGAGAGGCAGGATTAAATCACCCAAAGTTTAGGTTTCTCATTTTTCTTTGAGTAAATTTAGGGTGCATATGATTGTAGTAGCAGAAAGGTAAAGCATGCTGGGAATGTAGTGAGGGAGTTGAGGGGGGTGTATAGTTCAGCTAGGTTACAAGTGGGAGGCTGGGTTAAGGGAAGCTTGACTGAGTAAGATAGTAAAATGGTGAGGGGAGGTAGGTGGTATTTGTATAAGTGGCAATATAGAAAGGTTAGATGAGAGGGAAGGCGTGTCAGTCTGGATTAGAATAAGAATATAGCGAGACATTTAAGAATTCTTTTAGAATGATTTTAAAAGAAGGTAGACTAGTTGTGATTATGAACCTGACTTAAGTAGAGACAGAGTTCCAGTTTTTGGTGACATGTCAGTAGTACAGCTTGGGATCTGCTGAGTTTTGTGGTTTAATGGTGACAAGGACATTTTTATCATTAGATAGTACTGTCTATGATACGTTTTTGTAGGATATTACTGAGAGCTGTACAAGCAGAGGGTTTATTTATGATTTTATGGGTTTCAACTAGCTGAGAGTAATTTAAGAAGTGAGGAAGTTATAATCAGTTTAATGTTGTCTTGGGTATGGTACAGTGGTGGGCTTGATATGGTTTGGTTGTCAGTCTAACAACTTTATATTTGCATTGTTTTAGCTTTACTTTTAGAATTGAATGTTTTGTGAGGATAGTTACTCCATAGGGAAGTGAAGGTATGAGTTTGGTGATGGCTAGAATTATTTTGGTAGCATTAGTGAGGAAGGTTTTAGATCTATATAATTTTTTAAATACTGTTACCTGTAACACATTGCATTTAAGTTACCTGGCACTTGCACAGTAAGTCAGCACTAAAAAATTAAAAGCACTACACCCTCACAAACTCCCCTTGAGTACCTTGTTCCCCATTGGCCCTTTTTTCAATTATAAAGGAATTCCCAATACTATTCTAGCATGTCCAAAGGTCAGTTGTCAGTCTCCTCTCCGGTCCAGCTGGTGAATCTGGGAATCTTGAGGCAATGTTACAACTGCCTCATGTACACAGACAACCCTCTCCTCCTCCCAACAAATTCCAACACATGTGAGAGATACAACCATATAGCCAAACTGGAGGCTAAGCTCTCTCAACTTGGTACTGGTGTAACCAGTCAGGAGAAGGAAACCACACTCACTACAATTCCAGTCTCACATAGACCTACCACGACAGCAAACCAAACACATAAACACACAAAAACATCTGAGGCTCTAAATAAAAATCTGCCTAAGCAGCAGAGACCTCCAAAGCAGACACCCAAACAACCGCTACCCCAAAACAAAATACGTGCAACACATAGCTCACAAAGCCAGTGTGCCAAACAGTCACAGCCCTTAAGACCTGATACACTTGTAATAGGTGATTCTATCGTCAGGCACACTGACGTCCCGCTCACCAGACTGAACAAGGAGAAGGTCACGGTGAGCTGCTTGTCGGGCGCTAGGATCCGCCACATAACACAAGCACTCAGGTCACTCCAAGGCAAGTACAAATATGACTCTGTCATTGTCCATGCTGGTGTGAATGACCTGAGACGTACCTCCCTGGACTACATGAAAAGAGACATAGAGGAGCTCTCTGAGCATGTAGCCCAGGCCGGTATGACCCTGACCTTGAGTAACATCTTACCCTCACCAAGAATGATGCCACAATATGAAGACAAGATGATCAATTTCAACAATTGGCTTAAGTATTGGTGTCATTCAAAGGGAATCCAATGCCTTTCAGCCTGGGATGACATGCTCGACAAGCCATGATGCTTCGCTAGGGACGGCTTGCACCTGTCACCCTGGGCTTTCGCATATTGACAAAAGCTCTTGCTACGCCGATAGTGCCTTTTTTAGGCAAGGCTCAAAAGACAAACCCACCTCCATAGGTATAACAAGGGATAAGAAACTAAGAGTAATGCTACTCAAGGCCAGAAGTCTAAACCTCAAGATGCACGCACTCGAAACTCTCCTTAGCATGGAGAACATTGATATCTGTGCAGTAACAGAAACCTGGTTCAAGGCTCCCGAGAGCACCCCAGCACTACCAGGTTATACCTCATACCATGCTTTTCGGCCCCAAAACTTGGACCGAACCAGAAAAGGAGGGGGAGTATCAATATTCATTAAAGATACCCACACCTCCAGGTTGGTGGCACAGCACGAAGCATCAAAGACTATCCATGTGCAACTAACAGTGGGTAAAACTGCCTTCCAGTTTATAGCCTGCTACAGACCACCCTCCCAAACCCAGGAACCCCACTCGGCCTTCCTGAGAACACTGGAAAATATGAAGGTCTCTCCAAACACCATTATATTGGGCGACTTCAACTACCCAAACATCGACTGGGAGCATTACTCTAGCTCCAACACCCTAGCCCAAAGGTTCCTAGAATTTATAAACTCAAATGCTATGGAACAACTTGTTACCACTCCCACAAGAGGGGAAAACATATTGGACCTGATCATCACCAACATGGGGACTCTATGCTCCAGACCAGAAGTGTATCCCTCACTGGTAAGATCAGACCATAAACTAATCTCACTGGATATTCACATCCAAACCCCACCCCCTGCCCAGAAAACCACAGTGAAAAACTTCTCTAAAGCAAATTTCACACTCCTCAAAACTGAGGTGGAATCCTTCAAAGCCCCCGGGCCTGTGGAAAATACGGCCCAGACTGCAGAATCCTTTATAAACGCATTCTATGAACACGTTCAGGAATGCATGGATCATGCAATACCAAATAAAACCAAGACCCAATCCTCCAAAGGCAGACATCCTGTCTGGTGGACTCCAGCCATAAACAAACTATACAATATAAGGAGGAAGCTACTACATGATAGAGCAAAATCCCAAAAAGGGAAGGCATCTCTGATCAGTACTGGCAAAAAACTATGGGCAACTCCACCCAAGGTACGCGCACGCCGGACAACGTGCACGGCTCCAAAACCAAGTAAGCATTCAAAAAACATGAGCCAGCACGTACGGTTCCATCGAACCAACTTTATTACTATCCAGATTCCTTAAATAAAGGAATCTTAATGAATAAACAGCATACCGGTTTCGGCCATGTCATGGCCTTTATCAATGCAGTTCAGAAAAAATAATAAGGAAACCCGACCCTGGTGACCATCCTTATATACTCCATATTTAAAGGGTACAAAATCTTGTATAATGAACAAATACATTGGAGCAAAACAGCACATAAATCACATCATATAACAAAAACTTCAACATAATAAACATATGAACCATGTGCAATATCATCAAAAAATAAAAATAAAAATAAAATAAATAATATAATATGAAAATATTGTACAAAAATTGTGAAATATTAATACCTGGGGCATCTAGGTTGGATTCATACAGCAGTTTAGATTTCAGTGAAATTAGATTTTTTGGACAGCCTCTTAGGTCTGTCTTTCTGGTTTCCTCAGGACAGGGGAGGTTCTGGCTTTGTGGCCAGGACAGGATTGGGACTCGCCAAATGTGGCTCCTTGACAGGTTTTATCTGCTTCTTGTAGGATAATGCCCCCCTCCATTTTTGCTGTTGTTGCAGGACAGAGAGAGAAATGTTTGTAGCTATGCTCCTTCTGGAGGTGAGAGGTTTCTGTTCTGTAGTCTTCATTATGCTTAAGAATGTAGCTGTTTTGTCCCTAACACTATTGAAGGCTGAGGCTAGATGTGTATTTCTCTTGTATGGTAGCTATAACCCTCATGAGTATTGGCCTGGAGAGTCTACTTCTCTTGTTGGGTGACTTTGAGCTCCATTTTGGTGCCTAGCTGAGGGTTTTCTTTTCCAGGTCTTAACCAGTACTTGCATACCCCTCGAAGGAGAACCAGTGGGCAGTGTGTTTTCATTTACATGGAGTGCTACAGTAAACATTTGCAAATGCCTAGGACATTATGGATGCCTTTTGCTGTATCTCTGCTCATTAAATTCCACTTTGGGGAGCAAAATTAGCTTTTTACATTCCACTTCAGAGAACAGGATTTTGCCCTGCCCTCTATCCCTGAGGGTAGAATGGAGTCCCAATTGTGGATATTCTAGTAGCCTCCTCCCCTTTAGGAGGGCTGCTTCCATTTTTCTGTGGAGATCCTTTTCCTTAGGGAAATGTAATCTTCTGCTTTAACAGGTTTGCCTATGTATAGGTTCTGGGTAGAGTGTTATGGAAGTTCATCCCTTTATAACTTCCTTCCTGAGAGTTTTGCTTTTTTGTAATGCATCATTTCACCATCTTGTCAGGGGAGTGCACCATCTTTTCTCCCAAGGAGGAGGCCTCTTTGCACCTTCCCTTCTTTGCTGAGAATAATGATGCGACCTCGAACTTCCAGGGACTGTGTGGTCTTTAACGAATAGGGTCTTTCCCCTGAAATGGCTGTGCTATGGTTTGGGCAGGCTAGTAGTTTGTCTTCCGATTTCAAGAAGTGAGGGTTTACAGCTACCTTTTGCTATGGTTTTGTGGGAATTTGAGCAATGCCACTGGGGTGTTTTTCTTTCCTTGCAGGGATCTAGTCTGGTCCTCTGTAAGGGTAGTTGCCTCCAGTGTTTAGCCTGCTTTGAACAAGTTTATTAATTGAGGCCCTTTGGGTCCATGACAATTTCCTAGTTAGCTTTCTGTCTGTAGCCATATAGTTGAGCCTTCTGGGTTGGTATTTCCTTTGCTTATCCCGGTGTGGTCCCCTGGGGTTTTCCACCCTGATGGCTTTATTGTGTGGGAATCAGCCCAACTGTACAATGCATTAAAGGAGGTCATTGATATTGGCTATAATAAATGCATTATTCCTGTATCAGATGATCTTCAAAGAGGGGTAACATGAAGCCATCGCCCTAAGAGTGGACAGTTCCTCCAAAAATCCTTGGCTGTTGGAGCTCCCCTTATGTGGGTTATGTATGTACCAGAACAGCAAATAACATAAGATTAATTCTAATTGGCGTACAGATTAAACCCTTTTGTAGGATCTATCAACTGGTGGTGTCTTCTGTAGGTCAACAAATACATTTAGACTGTGTCTGATACAGAGGAAGTAGAAGGTATATAAAATGGTCAGGAGCACACCACATACATGTGGGTACTGATGGGATTCATACCCAAGTGTTCAGCTTCACATATCAATTCCTTAACATCTGGAATTGAAGGAACCTGATATAGGACAAAAGGAAACTGTTGCTACATATCAGTTTTTAGATGGACCAAACACATTTTGCTGTCTTAAGTGGCAGCTTCTTTTATCAGTAGCATACCAGAGTACATGGTACATGATGTGTAGAAAGAATGAGAATTTTGTCGTTGCTGTTGTCCTCCTTTTTTTTTGAACCGAGAAAATCTAAATAAATGTACAATGTGATAACAACTGAACATAATAGTCAAAGACGTTCCTGGGATAGAAGATGTTAGAGAATGAGAGGCAGGATTAAATCACCCAAAGTTTAGGTTTCTCATTTTTCTTTGAGTAAATTTAGGGTGCATATGATTGTAGTAGCAGAAAGGTAAAGCATGCTGGGAATGTAGTGAGGGAGTTGAGAGGGGTGTATAGTTCAGCTAGGTTACAAGTGGGAGGCTGGGTTAAGGGAAGCTTGACTGAGTAAGATAGTAAAATGGTGAGGGGAGGTAGGTGGTATTTGTATAAGTGGCAATATAGAAAGGTTAGATGAGAGGGAAGGCGTGTCAGTCTGGATTAGAATAAGAATATAGCGAGTCATTTAAGAATTCTTTTAGAATGATTTTAAAAGAAGGTAGACTAGTTGTGATTATGAACCTGACTTAAGTAGAGACAGAGTTCCAGTTTTTGGTGACATGTCAGTAGTACAGCTTGGGATCTGCTGAGTTTTGTGGTTTAATGGTGACAAGGACATTTTTATCATTAGATAGTACTGTCTGTGATACGTTTTTGTAGGATATTACTGAGAGCTGTACAAGCAGAGGGTTTATTTATGATTTTATGGGTTTCAACTAGCTGAGAGTAATTTAAGAAGTGAGGAAGTTATAATCAGTTTAATGTTGTCTTGGGTATGGTACAGTGGTGGGCTTGATATGGTTTGGTTGTCAGTCTAACAACTTTATATTTGCATTGTTTTAGCTTTACTTTTAGAATTGAATATTTTGTGAGGATAGTTACTCCATAGGGAAGTGAAGGTATGAGTTTGGTGATGGCTAAAATTATTTTGGTAGCATTAGTGAGGAAGGTTTTAGATCTATATAATTTTTTAAATACTGTTACCTGTAACACATTGCATTTAAGTTACCTGGCACTTGCACACTAAGTCAGCACTAAAAAATTAAAAGCACTACACCCTCACAAACTCCCCTTGAGTACCTTGTTCCCCATTGGCCCTTTTTTCAATTATAAAGGAATTCCCAATACTATTCTAGCATGTCCAAAGGTCAGTTGTCAGTCTCCTCTCCGGTCCAGCTGGTGAATCTGGGAATCTTGATGCAATGTTACAACTGCCTCATGTACACAGACAACCCTCTCCTCCTCCCAACAAATTCCAACACATGTGAGAGATACAACCATATAGCCAAACTGGAGGCTAAGCTCTCTCAACTTGGTACTGGTGTAACCAGTCAGGAGAAGGAAACCACACTCACTACAATTCCAGTCTCACATAGACCTACCACGACGGCAAACCAAACACATAAACACACAAAAACATCTGAGGCTCTAAATAAAAATCTGCCTAAGCAGCAGAGACCTCCAAAGCAGACACCCAAACAACCGCTACCCCAAAACAAAATACGTGCAACACATAGCTCACAAAGCCAGTGTGCCGAACAGTCACAGCCCTTAAGGCTAAACACACCTGATACACTTGTAATAGGTGACTCTATCGTCAGGCACACTGACGTCCCGCTCACCAGACTGAACAAGGAGAAGGTCACGGTGAGCTGCTTGTCGGGCGCTAGGATCCGCCACATAACACAAGCACTCGGGTCACTCCAAGGCAAGTACAAATATGACTCTGTCATTGTCCATGCTAATGTGAATGACCAGAGACGTACCTCCCTGGACTACATGAAGAGACATTGAAGAGCTCTCGGAGCATGTAGCCCAGGCCGGTATGACCCTGACCTTGAGTAACATCTTACCCTCACCAAGAATGATGCCACAATATGAAGACAAGATGATCAATTTCAACAATTGGCTTAAGTATTGGTGTCATTCAAAGGGAATCCAATGCCTTTCAGCCTGGGATGACATGCTCGACAAGCCATGATGCTTCGCTAGGGACGGCTTGCACCTGTCACCCCTGGGCTTTTGGATATTGGCAAAAGCTCTTGCTACCCCCATAGTGCCTTTTTAGGCAAGGCTCAAAAGACAAACCCACCTCCATAGGTATAACAAGGGATAAGAAACTAAGAGTAATGCTACTCAAGGCCAGAAGTCTAAACCTCAAGATGCACTTTCGAAACTCTCCTTAGCATGGAGAACATTGATATCTGTGCAGTAACAGAAACCTGGTTCAAGGCTCCCGAGAGCACCCCAGCACTACCAGGTTATACCTCATACCATGCTTTTCCCCAAAACTTGGACCGAACCAGAAAAGGAGGGAGTATCAATATTAGTTAAAGATACCCACACCTCCAGGTTGGTGGCACAGCACCGAAGCATCAAAGACTATCCATGTGCAACTAACAGTGGGTAAAACTGCCTTCCAGTTTATAGCCTGCTACAGACCACCCTCCCAAACCCAGGAACCCCACTCGGCCTTCCTGAGAACACTGGAAAATATGAAGGTCTCTCCAAACACCATTATATTGGGCGACTTCAACTACCCAAACATCGACTGGGAGCATTACTCTAGCTCCAACACCCTAGCCCAAAGGTTCCTAGAATTTATAAACTCAAATGCTATGGAACAACTTGTTACCACTCCCACAAGAGGGGAAAACATATTGGACCTGATCATCACCAACATGGGGACTCTATGCTCCAGACCAGAAGTGTATCCCTCACTGGTAAGATCAGACCATAAACTAATCTCACTGGATATTCACATCCAAACCCCACCCCCCTGCCCAGAAAACCACAGTGAAAAACTTCTCTAAAGCAAATTTCACACTCCTCAAAACCGAGGTGGAATCCTTCAAAGCCCCCGGGCCTGTGGAAAATACGGCCCAGACTGCAGAATCCTTTATAAACGCATTCTATGAACACGTTCAGGAATGCATGGATCATGCAATACCAAATAAAACCAAGACCCAATCCTCCAAAGGCAGACATCCTGTCTGGTGGACTCCAGCCATAAACAAACTATACAATAGAAGGAGGAAGCTACTACATGATAGAGCAAAATCCCAAAAAGGGAATGCATCTCTGATCAGTACTGGCAAAAGACTATGGGCACTCATAAAATAGTCTAAGGCCAGCTTCGAGAGAAAAATTGCACAGGGCACTAAGGATAATCACAAGGCTTTCTTTAGGTATGTTAGGAACCTGGGTGGGAATTCCCAGATATGCTCAGAATTAGTCCAAAATGACAAAAAATACACCGAACCCACAGACATCGCCAACATCCTAGCTGACAGGTTCAGCGCAAACTCCCCCCCCCCCACCAAAAGGGCAAATATCTATCCCAGCAGAGTGCTGCCCCCCTGACATCTCAGATGCTCAGGTAAGAGCCGCCCTCTCTAAAGCAAAAAACACAGCATCAATGGGACCAGACGGTGTCCTGGGCTGCGTCCTACATGAACTCCAAGAAGAGCTAAACCCAAACATAAAACTACTGTTCAATCTCTGACTTACCACAGGATATGTACCCAAAGAGTGGCGTACAGCAACAGTGGTCCCTCTCCACAAAGGTGGTGCCTCAACGGATCCTGGAAACTATTGCTCCATAAGCCTGACTAGCTTGGTCTCCAAAGCTATGGAAAAGATCATCATGGACCTCATAAATAAAGATATTGGGGACCTACAGACACTGGATCCTACCCAGTTCGGCTTTAAGGGCAGATCCTGCCTCTTAAACCTGGTCGATTTCTTTAAAACAGTCACCAAGGCCATTGACGAGGGGAAGGTGGTCCACACAGCCTACCTGGACCTCGCAAAAGCCTTCGATACAATACCCCACTCGGGCATTATAGATAAGCTCACCAGCTTAAATATAAATCCCTATGTCAATAGATGGGTTGCAAACTGGCTCAAGGACATAACCCACATGGTTAGAATTGCTGGTGCCATGTCAGACTCCAAACCAGTTACAAGTGGCATCCCACAAGGCTCGGTCCTGGGACCTCTCTTGTTCGGTATATATTTCTCGGAGGTACAGACCAACACGGAAGGACTGTAGCTGACCAAGTTCGCAGATGACTGCAAACTGGACGCCATAATCGACTCTCCAGCCGACACAAGCATCCTCCAAAAGGGCCTCATAGAAACAGACAACTGGTGCCAGAGCCATGGCCTCAAGCTAAACGCCAAAAAGTGTATAGTCATCCCCTTTGGCAAAAACAATGTGCCCACAAATTACCACATAGGTGGTAATCCATTAAGTACAGAAGAAGTAATTAGGGACCTGGGGACCCAAGTTGATAGCAATTTCTCATTTGACAACCACGTGGCCAAAGTGGTTAGAAAAACATTTTATGTAGCCCACCTAATCATGAAGGGATTCACATCTAGATCAGGGGAGGTCATCGTGCCTCTTTACTCATCCCTCATCAGGCCCATAATTGAGTACAATGCCCCTTTTGGGATGTACCTTACCAGACACCTGCAGCAACTGGAAAGACCCCAAAAGTACCTCACCAAGAGGATCAAAGGGCTCAAACAGATGCCATATGCTGCCCGGTTAAAGAAACTCCAGCTCTACTCAGTGGCATACCGCCTGCTCAGAGGCGATCTGTGCCTGACATATAAAGTCATGTCCAACCCAGAATTAATGGACATGCTGCACCTCAGAAAATCCAAATCCCATCGAGCTACACGCTCGAGAGACTTGAACCTCAGTACTGAAATAAATGGGACATGCTGGAGGGACAGATTCATAACCCAGAGGCTCCCTTCACTCTGGAATAAAATCCCAGTCCAGGTTAGTCAGAGTCCCTCATTGACTCTCTTCAAGAGGAATCTGGGATGGGAGATCGTAGGTTTACCCCTGGTATCACTTCTGTGTCACTGTTAGACAGAGGCACAGTATACTAACCTCGAAAAAGGGGATAGCAAAATTAATTTAAAATGGGTGGCGAAAGCCAAACGCACTCTGGCTAGGCTTATAAATGCCCTAGGGCAGATAGCCAAGTATGAACCTATGAACCTGTGTTAATCTTGAATGTGGAGCTCGAATTTATCATCTGTGGTCATTCATAGTAGTTTGTGTGGGAAAACTTCAATTTCATTGTTTATTTAAGGAGATTTTTTTAAATTGTTTGTCTTGAATATGTGATTAGCAGTAGAAAAGAAGTTTAGTCATTTTAGACTTTTTAGTTGTTGCCGAACCATTTTTCAATAGAGAAGTGTTTTGTAATGTGTTGGAGATGATTTAGGTTAACTGATGAGCATACTGGAGTGGAATTGTCTGTGTATTCTATGAAAGATGCTTATTGGACAGATGTGGGGGAATTTTTTAAACATGTTTATTAAATTATCACTTAAGGTATAGGCCCCTATACATTAATAGAAAAGAAAACAACCATGTTAATAACTTCATTTTGCAATACATGTTCTCTTTCTTTATAGCCCTCATTTAGTCCAATGTTATGTAAATTGTTCAACTTCTGCCTTCCCTTAAACATGACTCCTCTTGCCGAACATTATTTTTCATATATTGTACCCACAAATTCCATTTATTTCTGTCCTTTTATCTTTCCCTTTTCTAAAGATCGAATTTCCAGTTCTTTTATCTCTTTTACAATGTTCAGTACTTCAAATACATTTGGTTTAGATTTTTATTTCCTTTTTCTAGTAATTGCTTTATTGTTGTGCAGGCAGTTCAGATCCTGTTTCCCAGGTCAAATGAATAATTTCCTTGGTTGTAGTCATTTGGTCCCCCAGTATTTCTGACAGAATATTCTGTAGGGATTTTTAAAAATTGCCAGCTCATGACACTCCAAAAACACACTCATAGTTATCTTTTTCTTTGGCCGGGGAAGAATTTTTCCTCAGATAGATAGAAAATGTTAGGCTGTTTGTGGTATAAAAACGCTTATACATAAATCCAAAACCTTTTGGACTTTGTTGCACACATGGGAGCCATACATATTTCCTCCCATTGCTCCACTGTCTCTTCCCAATCTTTCCTAAATTCTTGTTGTTTGATTTTTATAGTTATCATGCAATATTTATTTGCCCTACTAATCGTCCCCTTTTTCATAGCAGCTTATGTTCTAGATTCAGCTAAAAATTCTACCATAGAAGGCATTTCACTTAGGACTTCCCTTTCCCTGTATTCTTCTTTATCTCAGTCCCTGGTAGAGAAGGCAGTCTCTAACCTGAAGTCCAAACTTCTTGGCCTAATCTAACTTGATTACTTTTCCCTCTGTAGTTGTTTGCTCCCAGCTCCATTGCTTCTTTGTCAGTTTTCATGAGTAAATTCCAGCCCCCTTGCCTATTATCTGTACCCCTACTAGTAGTCATCCCTATTTGCAATATTTAATTTCTCCATTCCCGTGTCGGCTTAGTTCTTAGAATACTTTCTGTAACTCTATGAATATGATGTTTTGTTGTTGTGTCCTCAATGATCTGCTTCCAAAATTCCACCCTGTCCTTATTTCTTGAACTTCCCCCTGTCTCATTATCATCCCTTTCTACTTTGAATTATATCTTTTTTTGGATATGTATAAGAGCCTTGCCTGCTTAGTTTTAAGATAAGATAATCTAAACCATCTTTTTTCTCCTCTTTTCCCCTCTGTCAGTCTCTCAACATATACTCAAAACTGGCTTGCTTCATGTATCACACAAGACCAAGTCCTAAAAGTGATATCAATAGCTAAAATACTGCATCATTGAGGCCTAACAGTCTCTCTGGATGCATCTTTAATTGCATGAAGCATGGGTCAGCCCCACTCACAACAACACTGTTCAATCTCAACCTCATTATAGGTTTTATACTAAGTGAATAGAGAACAGCTGCAGTCATTTCCCTTCATAAAGGAGGACCTTCCATAGACCTGGGCAATTACAGACCCATAAGTTTGACAAGCCTGCTATGCAAAGCCATTGAAAGATTCATCATAGAACTAATCAGTCAGGACATAGGGAACCTCCAAACACTGGACCCATCTCAGTTTGGATTCATCAAGACCAGGTCATGCTTACTCAACCTGGTGGATTTTTTTGAAAAGGTCACCAAAGCAATGGATGAAGGCAAAATGGTACATGCCACCTACCTTGAACTGGCCAAACCTTTTGACACAGTTCCCCACTCGGGTATAGTAGAAAAGTTAAACAAACTTGGAATAAACCGCTGTGTTACCTGCTGGATTATCAACTGACTCACAGGACTCGGGAGTTCAAAATAGTGGAAGTTACCTCGAGACCAGTCACCAGTGGAGTCTCTCTAGGGTTCTGAGCTGAGACCTCTCCTGTTTGGCATCTACTTTTATGAAGTAGATGCCAGTACCAAGGGGCTCTGCCTGACTAAGTTTGCAAATGACTGCAAGCTATGAGCAGTCATTGAATCCCTAAATGACTTTGCCATCCTGCAGGAAGGTTTATTCCAAATAAATAACTGGTGCCAAAGTCACGGACTGAAACTAAATACCAAAAAATGTATGGTTGTATCCTTTCGGAAGTCATCTATCCCTGGGAACTACCACATTAATGATAAGAGTTGACTCAGTTGTTCAGGATTTGGGAACTTGTTTGAACTGTTACCTAAATTTGACCAACATGTGCCCATTGTTTTATGAATGTCCTGTATTGTACTTCTTGTAAACAAAGGGATTGTGTCTAAATCTAGGGCTCCCATTGTCCCTCTTTGCTTATCCCATATTAGGCCAACCATCGTATGTATTGTCCCCTTTGGTATGCATCTGTCCAGACACATGCAACAACTGGAACACCCACAGAGATGCCTTATTAAAAGGGTACAAGGCCTAAACAAAATAAATCCTACAGCATGCTAAGAGGAGACCTGTGTCTGAGAATATAGATCATTCTCTGATCCAATACTGATGGATTTACTATATGTCAGCAAATCGGATAGCATTAGAAATGCTCAGTCTAGGGATCTAAACATATTCTGCAGTGTCAGCAGTATGGTTTGGAGGGACAAGTATATCTTGCATTGGATATTGTTGCTCTGAAACAGACTCCCCATCCACATAAAGTAAAGTTCAGCCCTACCCGTAATTCAAGCTCAACTTAGAACTATGCATGAGAAACAGCAAATTTACCCCAGATCTGCCCCCTATACTAATGGACAGCGATAGCTCTTAAATCCTTTATCCCATGCATTATTCCCCTCGTATTGTCTTTGGTATGCTCCGCAAGGGCAGCTAGCCTAGTACTTCCCCATGAACATTAACTTTGTTCTACTGGTAGGATCAGTTTTCCCACTTAATTTTGCTTTCTTCCCGTTGCAGATAAATTCCTTCAGCTGTTTTAATCTGTTGCCCACAACTTCTCCCCTGGTGGATAAAAATATGCTTGACCTGTGTAGGAAACCTAAAGGGACCAAAACATTTTAACTACTTGTATCTTACTATCCATATCCGTAAACAATAGTTTCTTTTTTATTATTATTATTATTGCGTACTCCTAAGTACTGTGGTACAGTTATAGCCTTTGTTTTATCTTCATTAATTTTATATACTGAAAAAACTTGAAAAAGTCTTAATGTTCCCAAACACTGAAATGTCCTTTTATGGATTTATCAAGTACAAAATAATGTCATCTGCAAATAAAGCCAAATTTCTTGAGTAATATGCTAATTGTATCCTTGAATTTCTGAGTCCCTTATTTTCTTTGCATATATTTTTTAAATAAAGCAAAAAAATTGGAAGGAGGACACCCTGCCTGGTTCCTCTGTTCAAACACAACTTGTGCGAAAAATGTGGGGAGATTGTAAGTAAAAATATTGAACAGGAGAGGACCAAGGATGGAGCTTTGGGAGACTCCCGTATTGACGGGTAGGTAAGGGGCAGAGGGTTGGAAGTCCTATAACAGATTTGTGTCTGTTGCACAGGTAGCTACTGAACCATTGGAGAGCATATTGTGATAGACCTACAGAAGACATTTGTGACAGCATTTGTGACATGAGTTTGTAATGGGATACAGTGCTAAAGGATTTTGACAAGTTCAGGAATAGTGAGTAGACAAAATGTTCTCCTTTTCCTGGCTTTATGAATATTATCTGTAAAGCAGTTGTTATGCTATAGCTTGGGCAGAGGCTGTGTTTTGTAGGTGACGAGTTGCTTCTGTCAGAGATATTGGAGTAGTTGCTTCTGAATGCGTTTTCCAGTATGTTTGAAAGAGACTAGAATGCAGCTACTGGCCTGAAATTAAGGCGGTCACTAAGGAATTTGGAGAATGTTCATGAAAAGTTATATTTCCTAGGGTCTGAAACCATTATCCAGTCTAGTAGTGTGCCCTTATTTGATTTAGTATAGTGAACAAGTGTGGAAATTGTTAGTCATATAGGTTTTGCTAGAGGTGGGGAATTTTGAGGTAATGATTTGCCAGTCAATATTAACATTGTCTATTTTTTTTTTTTTTTCATGATAGATGGTGTTTGATATCCAGGAGGGTATGTCTTCCATTATGGCTATGTTATTTCCAGGATGGGGGGGTTACAGAGAATGACAATACATAGCTGATTGTGGTTGTTTATCTTTAGGAAGGTAATGAGGAATTCATTGTGGAATTTATGTATGGGACTGATATGAGAGAAGAGATCATACATATTTGGGCACATAACCGATACTCTGCCTACTTTAGTTTGATATCAGTTGGCTCTAATGATATTGTAGCCTTAAGGTAATTTTTAGAGTCTTTTATGTTATATTTTAACCTGGTTTCAGCAATTGCGTGGATGTCTGGTGTAGAGTGGGAAATACGAGCATGAAGTTATGTGATCTTGTTATGGATGCTACTGGTAGTTATGGCAATGAAATGCAATTCTTTGTGTGCGATAGTACTTCTGTAGATAAAGATTATAGACACAGTAAACTATGTAGATCCTTACTTTAAGCTGATTGTTAAGATTGTACTTTTGTTTATTTCACTCATAGAATTTCCTTGTATATATTTATTCTTTGTAATTTTTTTGTAATTTCAAATTTTAAATCAAATTATTAATTTCTTGTACTGTGGAGCTTTTCTTCCCATACCTCCACTGAAAATGGGTTCTGTAGGACCAGTGGAATTCCCTGGTAAACAAAACGCAAATAAAATAAATTAATTAATAAATGTAGAAGAAGGGTCAGGAGGAGCTGTTGGAGGGGGGGTCTAGATAGTCATTTACATTGGTGGAGTTAGTAGATTGTCTGGGGTTGTGATAAATGCCTGTGCATGAGCTGTATATAGTTTTGTTTGTTTTGAATCTGTTCCATCTTTGATAGGTTTGGAGTTATGAATTTTGTATTTGGGATACAGATTGTTAGTGTTATTGATTTATCCGCGGTGGTACACCGGTTGCGTTGTTGCCTCACAGCAAGAGGTTCTCCTGTTCGATTCTCTGCTGGAGTGCCTTCTGTGTGGAGTCTACATGTCCTCCCCGCGGTCGAGTGGCCTCCGACAGACATGCGTGAATGGGCGTGCCTTCGCTGAAGGTTGGGCGTTGGGCTGGCAACTCGGCACCATAAAAATTGACTGCCAATCATTAGCGGACCCAAATTCCGCTGTGGCGACCCCTAACCGGGAAAAGCCAAAAAGACAAACAATTGTTGGTGTTATTGAGTAGATTCTTTCACTTTTTATTTTATTAATTTCACCCAATGTGTAAATATTGGGAAGGCTGATTGTAGGGGAGAAATGTTTATGGGTTTGTTTATGGTGTAGTAAGTTGTAAGATTGGAAAAAGGGAGGAGAGAGGTAGCTGGCAAGCTGAGGAAAAGCATATATCTCCTGTTTTGATTGGAAGTTAGTGAAGAAGTGATATCTAGGAGTTTGTGGAGGAGTGATATATGGAGTTGCATTAGTGGAGGAGTAATATATAGAGTTGCCATTAGAGAGGAAAGATGTGTGGTAGGGGAGCTGGTAGAGAATAACAATGTGAAGATGATTGTTTTTGTAATAAGAAGGATGAACTAAGGCTGGTTTAATGGAAGAGTAGGAGGAATGGGTGGGAATTCAGGGTTGGATAGAGGAGCAGAATGGGTTCCAGCCATTCTGAGTAAGGAACACTACAGAAATTCCTCCAGAAACTATCAGCTTGGATAGGGGAATTAATCCCAATACTGAAAGGTTATTGTTTAAAGTTTTGTACAGGGCAAGACTGTGATGTTGTGCAGCTTTAGTTAAGTACTACAAGAGCAGAAATGCCTTGAAAAAGATGTTCTTGTCTTGCATGCTGTTATGTACATTAGCTCTAGTTTTTTGCTCGCTTAGAAAGACCAGACACTGATAATAAGTAGGTAGATAATAAGTAGGTAATAAGTAGGTAGATAATAAGTAGGTAATAAGTAGGTAGTGAAATAGGACCAGCTAAATGAATTCATGCAGTATCTAAATAACTCTACTGATTTTCTTTCATTTACATTTGAGGCCAGTAACACTGAGTTACATTATTTGGACATTAAATTATGCAAGAATCCTAAGGGAGCTGGATTAATATCCAGTATTTTCCGTAAACACACTTATTTGAACAGTTTTCTGCATTTCGAAAGCGGGCATCCTTTGAAACAAAAAATGGGCATAATCAAGGGCCAGCTCATAAGGGCATCAAGAATATGTAGTACTAACTTGATGTTTTTGCAGGAAGTAGATTTTCTAAAAAAGTTATTCTTAAGTAGAGGGTACCCAGAACAATTATTTCAATCTATTAAAGATGAAATAACATCAAAAAGAGAGCAAGAATATCCCCCGCTATTAAGCACTAGGACTGAGATTAGCAAAAGGAAATCAGCTGGTGTCATCAATTTTACAAAAAATTTTGTGTATACTTTTTCTGAAGATTCTTTAATGATAGAAGGAACCATAAGGAATTTATGGCCAATGGTAACCATGCAGGAGGAAATTTCAGGGCTTGTTCCCACAAAGGTAGGATTTGTCAAAAAAGCAAACATTAACCTCAAAGGACTATTTGAAAGAAATTTAACAACTGAATTAAAACTAAGGAACAACACGACCACTGTACAGAATGGAACATTCCCCTGTGGAAAATGTAATCAATGTCAATACATTTTAAAAGGGACCAAGGTGCACATCAGGGCAAGGCATACTACTTTATATGCAAAGGGACATTTCACATGCAACACTATAGGGGTGGTTTACATTGGTCTATGCCAGGCCTGTCCGGCATTTTATGTCGGAAAAACTGACAGGGTGTTCAGGCGTAGAATATACGAACACCAATATGATATTATCAAAGGCAAGGACACAAATGCCTTTCACAGACACTCCTTAGCTTGTCCACAAATGAGCATAAGGTTCTTTGTGATTGACAAAATACAACAAGATCAAAGGGGGGGGGACTGGGAAACCCTCTTAGCTATTAGGGAACTCACATGGCAGTTGCAGTTAAATGCAACCAAACATCCTGGTTTAAATGAGGCTACAAGTTTGGCACCAGTATTGAAAAAGAAAAGGAGTACATTATAATGCCCTACAACTTGGTCTCAAGTTTTTTATTCAAAGTAGTTTTTTACTGTTTGGTCATTTTTATTTTTTCTTTTCATTTCATTTTTACATTTATTTTGTTAAGCATGTTATTGGTTAAATAGTCCTTACAAATAGTTTTACTGTTTTTAATGCATTTATTACAAACAAATGTGAAGAGTGAGTAGTTTTTGGCACAAAGGGGTGCATTTGGAAGCACACCACTGAACTGACCCAAGCCCATCTGACATATTACCAGTTCATAACACATTGGAATGCAATAGCAGGTCAAGCTCATTCACAGTCATTTCATTTAACAAAAGTTAATTAATGTGAGCACTTTTTAATTATATTTAAAGGAGTAATAACATTTTTAATGGAAAATTTTAAAGATACATTTTTTTTTCAAAAATCTTTATTTAATAGTTTTTAAAGGGCATCCAATAGCAATTATATGTGTTGTTTAACCAGGCATTTTTTGCACAAAAAAAATTTTGGAGGGATAAAATCCTTGACTCACAATCAATTAGGTATTTTTCACAATTGGTGTGATGTAATAATTTAATTACAATTAGGGCAATGTGCTTTTAGTATAAAAGCTTGTCGCTTTTAACTTAGTTACACTTGAAAAGCCTGGTATGACCAGGCGAAAAGCGTGACTAAATCAGTTCTTTCTTGCTGTTCGTTGGAATAAAGCCTTTGTTTTTGAACTGTTTGCAGAGCTTTTATACGCAGTTTAAAGTCTAACTGTGTTTGAGGGTTTGTTCAATCGGAACAGTATTTATACTAGCAGTATTGAGTGGTGGTCTGCAGTGTGCTTGTCACCGGATTTCTTGGATCCTTCTCCGGTGGTTTTCTACGTAACGGTGGTTCTTTTTGTATTATTAGTGAAATAATTTATATTCAGAGATTTCTAATGGCAGCACATTGCATATTAATCTAATAAATGTATCATTTGTCTATTACAAGTGAATACATTTCATGAGTTATGCCAGTAAAAACATGTATACACCACAGTCAGTACCACTAAGGTATACTGGGAGGTATGGGGAAGGAGAAAGGGGTTACTTCCTCAAGCCAGTTCATAGGAAAGTAAGTCTGTAGGTAATTCCTATTGCAGTTAGCTCCGATACACTAGTGAGGTATCCAGATACTGCATGGAGATTAACTGTTGACTGCCACAGGAACCAACCTGCTGCAAAAGCCTGGTAGTTAAGTAGTTACAGTGAGTGTTAAATATTTAAAGGCAATGCTCTTGCATCTATTTCTGTTCACTGGGATGCAGCTTGGGTGCACTGGGTCATGCAATTGTAGCAGATAATCTGCCTTTTCCATTTAATTTCTTTAGAAGGGAAACAGTGGAGCCATTTGCTAGTTGAACTGGCCTCAAGGGAACTTTGACTGATGATCTGCAGATGTCCCAAGAGAGTGCCAGAGCTGAATATCAAGCTACAATTTTTAGGCTGGAGGGACTAGAAGTTGATTCCTGATTTGAAACTATTACCGGAGTAGAGTAATTGGATGGATCAAACACCTTATTTTATCTTTAGTGGGTTCTTTGATCAGTGATACCAGAGAACATAGTTTTCCTATACTTTTTATTCATTATCAAAACAGCAAAGGCAGTAAAGGGTATGTATTTTAGAGAAGCAGCACTATGGGCTATCTTCAAGGCAGGACATGTTATGTTAGCAAGTCTAATACAGACCCCTGTGGGAGAAAATAGATGAGTAAATCCATCCATCCACATCACTTTTTTCCCCATAGGGTTGGGGTGTCATTTCAACAGTGAACATCATCTAGAGCCAAGGTTTACATCACTGGGTGGCACAGTAATTCTTACAGACACACTTAGAGTATCCAGTCCACCTGTTGCATGTCTTTGGAATGTGGGAGGAAACCAGAGCAACTTGAGAAATGCATGTGAACACAGGGAGGACATTCAGAACCCACACAGAAGGCACCCCAGCTGAGAATTGAATGAGGGAACCTTTTGCTGTCAAGTGACAACACTGTCCAGTGCACCACTGTGCCACCTAAAATAGGTAATAGATGAGTAGATTACCCTGTAAAATGGTAATAAGAAAGGACCTGAAAATGCCATTTTTGTTTTGAGCCTGCATGCTGCGGTTGTGCCCACTTAGAATTCTGAAATCTACTTGAAAAGGAGTTATCAGTGCTCAACTGTTTTGAAAAATGCATGGAAAGAAGCAGTATTGCACATACATTTCTAATTAGGTTAGATTAAGCAGGATGGCATTTGAGTGTTTCTATGCCAAAGTAAGATTCAAAAATGAGGCTTTACTGTTGGAGAGCTGTCCAGAAAGGAAACGTTGTTTAGTTCATTAGACTGCCTTCCTTTTCTGGAAAAGTATAAGGATACCTGGGCACACACTACTGTGATATGAATCCTTTGCAGAGAGTGGAACCTCCATAGGAACACTGGCTTTAAGAGGGTCTGGGCTATCCTGAGGGATTATATAATCTTTGGAAGTAAATTAGGTATAAAGAAAAACACTTACAATTCCTGAGGCTTCCTAAATGATGAACCTTCTTGTCTAGCTCTTGCCCAGATATTTTGTGAGCAAATGGGACAGCTGACCAATAGATAGTCTAATGGTTGGCTGGCATTATTTGGCAAAAAGCTTAAAGAAACAGTATATAACTAAACAGTCTGAACTGAGGCAAGGAAGTCAAAATAGAGAAAGGTCCGTTTTGTTCATTAATGAAGTGAGTTCTAAAATGACTGTCAGTAGTAGTGGAACTAAACAAGGGTGCCCACTGTCTAAGTATTTATAGATTAATATGTGGTAGCTGGAACTTGTTGAGTACTCTGTTTATTGACTTTGGGTGAAGATGCCACAACCCATTGAAGTCAGTGAGTGATCTGTGCTGTACTCTACTTACACCTACCAAAAGGAATTTCATAATCCAGTAACTGGTGGGACTGTAGTATTGGTAACAGTGGTGGGACTGTGGTATTCGGAAGTAATGGAACATGGAGGTGAAACATTTTAGTTTTATTCTCAAAAGGTTAAGAACTGGTGAAACACTTCTAATTAAGAAGCCATTTAGATGATTTATTTTCCTTAGTTAAATTGTTATGATCATTAAGGAAGTCAGGTAGTTGCGGCATGCATGTGTGTGTGATAATCCATGTTTGTTGACTGTCAGGAAGCAGTGGTTTGATTCAATTAACTGGATTCAGTTATAGTAGTGTAATTGAGCTTGTTCATCCATGATAACATATAGAATTATATAAGTACTATTTTTATATAAAATGTAAAAGTAATATAAAATTTCCTGGGGATGAATAAGGTTCAAATTCCATTAACAGCTTCCATTGATACTTATTCTCATTGTCCTGTAAGTGATATTAAAATTGTTATATTCAATTTAAAAAAATGCACATGGTTTTAAACTACAAATTAAATATATTATTTTATGGATTTGCTTTATGTTACTTCTTACATATGAAAAGATTTTTCTTCTTTGGAGCTCAAACAAATGTTCATAGTAGGACTACGAACTAGCAGTAGTATTTGGCAACAAGGCATGGAAACATAGCTCAGGCAACCACTTTAAATGACTGAAAAGTAGACTTGTAATATCAGACTATATTAAGGAGGGCTATTGGGTGCTGGAATGTACAGTACAATGGAAAGCACTGCATTTCTAGCCCTTCTTAGAGTTGATTGGTGAGATTTTATATGCAGTGGCCTAATGGTGGCTCTTTCTTTCTTTAAGCATCCTAAAAGAAGACAGCTCAGAAGAAGAAATGGATCTGGTAAAAGGTTTAACCAAATGTCATATTAACAGACTAGAAGAGTGTGGTATACTCAGTGTATTCAGAGCACTTTTTTTCTGACCTGTTTAGAAATTTTGTGTGTTAGAGAGAGAATTAATAAATATAGATTTACATTCCCTGTTATAAGTTTATAGAATTGAAAAATGGGCACTAAATGTTGTAGAAGGTAGCGTGTAAATGGTAGACCTGAAGTAGTTTACTTCATTTGGTCTTCAGCCTGTGGGAATACAGATCTGTATTGGATCTGAGCCGGCAAAGATTACTAGCATCAGCTCCGAGCTCCAGACTCCTCTCCTTACCTGTAATAAACCTCCACTACCTTCCATCCCCAGATCTCGTTTGCCGCGATTTGTAAAACATCGTGTCTCTAGAGCTCCAGCTAGCAGGGTGATTCTGACTGTAAGTTTTTCTAAAATTTCTGTTACTTTTAGCCGTTTCAGGTTAATGTAGGTACCCTTTCTCTCATCCCATCACTTTGGAGTTGAGTGTAGGTTTGTAGTTGTAATTAGAGTAGCTTGTCTGTGGTGCCCCCCCCCCCTTAGTCAGTCTAGTGTGGTGAGTGGGTGTGTGTCAGTCTAAAGAAAGTTTTTACCTGTTCCTTTTTGTTAAGGCTTCTTTCTTTGTACTATGACTGACTGAAACGCTGATCTTTAAGCGCTGCACAGTGTTTGGCCATAAGCTCTCCCCGGCGGTTGGCCACACACTGTGTGTGTTGTGCTTAGGTGTGGCCCACTTTAATGTGGATCGCTCCATTTGTGCGGGATTCAGTCCCCAAACTTTGAAGGATAGAAAGGCCAAGTTGACCCTCAAAGGTCTTCTATCTGCCAGTGAACCTCCTTCCTCGTCTTCGGCTTCAGTCACAGCGGCTGCTGTGACTGCCTCTCCCATTACTTTTCCCTCTGGCCTCCCCTCCCTCCCAGGCTGGGACTCAAACTCCTGAATTTAAGCCTGTGGCTCCGGTCTCTGAGGTTCTCCCCAGAGCTGGAGGAGGCATGTTTAGTCTCCTGGGCCTCGGTTCCCTGACCAGCCAGGTTGGAGTCCGTGGCCTCGTCACGGTCGACCCGTTCTTTATCGGACATGGATCTGGATAAGATGATGAGGCGCTTTATCCTTACACAGATCCAGATGGGGGTCTTGCCAGCCCCCCTCCCTCAGGAGAGGGGAGCTTGCTTCCCTTTTTTCAGCCTATTTCTCCTTCCCCGATCCGACCTTTGGCTTCAAAGTTCTCTGGTCCGAGGTTGGCCTTGGTCAGGGGGTCGGCACAGACTGTCCTTGCGTCATCAATACCAGCAGCTTCCTGGAGCATCTTTGATCCACCCAGTTCGGATCTGAGCCAGAGCCTGGGTGTCGGATCTGAGGGAGTGGAATCTTTTGGGCCAGGCTCCCGCCCTCGGACCTCCGTCCACTTTAGGTCTGGCTCCGATTCTTGCGTCAGACTCTGGGAGACTGGCCTCCTTATTAGCTTCCCAAGAGGTCCGCTCTTCTTCGGCATTTGATGTAGTAGAATGGGTCCTCTCCATCAGATCGAGGCCCCTGACTGCCCTCTTGGACTCTGCCCAGACCCCCTCGGCTCTGTCTGCGGTTCCCATTGTTTTACCAAAGGGACAGCCTGTGCTCGAAGAGCCCCAGACTGCTCCCCCAGAGGAACGGATGGCTTGCAAGCACTCCCCGGAGAGCCCCACAGGAGATGTGCCTCGCAAGCATACATGTAACAGGAGGCAGTTGGACTCCCTCGAGTCCCTAACCGAGGACACAGATTTAGATGATGGGAGGGCTCCCCAAGATCATTTCCCGACTATGTCTCCTACGCCAGCGGGGAGGTTGGTTTGCCCCCAAGCCCTCCTCTGAGTCTGTGTTTCTGGAGGCTTTTGGCACAGGTCCAACTACATCTTGGGTGTCCCCACCCACGGATCCTTTAGTGGATTTGATCACCTCGCTGGTGTGGAAGGAATCAGATACCATGGAGCCGATCCCCAAGCCCCCCAATAAGGTTTTAAGTTCCCCTATTGACAGGCTTCCTGGAACAAGGGCTCCCCAGTGGACGCCATGGTGGTAGCAGCAGCCACGAAGAGGGAGCTATCTCAGGAAAGTTCTTCGGTCCACCCTCCTGACTGAGAGTCACTGATGATGGACCGCTTAGGGAAGCAGGTGTATGCTTCGGCTACCTTTTCAATAAGGGCACTGAACTACTTAGCCCATGTCACGAGACTCCAACGTGACCTAGTGAAGGAGCTGAAGGAGTCTCCACCCAAGTCCATGTCACAGGAGGACAAGGCTTCATTCTCCACGAAAATGGCCACTCTGAGAGCAGTATCAAATATGTCCATGTGACTACTCTCCCATGCTATGGAAGAAGAGGCTAGGGCAGCTGGGTCCAGCGTGTCCATGAGGCGTAACGCCTGGCTCAGGTTGTGCCAATTTACTAAACCCTTTAAGGTGTCCTTTGCCAATACCCCTTATGATGGCTCGAATCTTTTCGGTAAGACCATCAAGGAGACACTAGTCCAGAGTGAGAAGGACGGGAGGACACTGTCTGTCATCGGGATCTGCTTCTCTAACCCTCAAAGGTCCTTTTCCCGGAACCAGAGAGGACAAAAGAAGATGTGGTTCTGGAAGTCTCAGTATTCCCGGGACACTCTGTGCTTTTCTTCCCCTAGAGGCAGAGGGGGACAGAATGGACGCCGGCCCAGAGGCCGAGGGGGTCAGCAGAACTTCTGGTCTTGAGAACCATTCTCTGACAGACCCGGGCAGCAACCCTAAGGGGTTGTCTGGCTGCTCTACTCTGGAGGCAGTCGAGGGACGATTGTCCTTGCACCCAGCGGCATGGGAGTCCATAACAATGGACCGCTGAGTGCTTCAAATCTTATTCAGAGGATATTCTGTCCCCTTCATGGGTTCCCCCATAGCTCCCAAACACCTCCTGGATGTTCCACCCATGCAAAAGGAGGCGGCAGCACAGGAAATTTTCAAGCTGCTAGGAAAACGAGCCATCGAAACTGTCCCCTAGATCAGTCTGGATCGGTCTTCTACTCCAGGTTCTTTTTGGTGCCAAAGAAAATGGGGGACTTAAGGCCCATTCTGGATCTCTCTACCCTGAACCTGTCAGTTGTCAAAGAAAAGTTCTGGATGGTCACACTACAGTCCATCATGCCGCACCTGCAAGTGAGCGACTGGATGTGCTCGTTAGATCTCCAGGATGCTTACTATCACATCAAAATGCACAGAAGCTCCAGGAGGTTCCTCTCTTTCTGGCTAGGGGCCAATCATTATCAATTTCATGCCCTACCTTTGGTCTCACCACAGCCCCCAGGGTGTTTACCAAAGTGATGACAGTTGTAGCGGCTCACCTGAGGCTTCAGGTCTATACGTACCTGGACAGTTGGCTCCTCACTGCTCCCACCAGGCATCTACTTTCCCAAACCAGGGATTACTTTCTCACACTTGCTCTGAGTTTGGGTGTCATAGTCGGCACATCCAAATCTCTGTTAGAGCCTATACAGGTGATAGACTACATTGGTGCCAGGATAGACCCACTCCAGGGCAAAGTGTTCCTGACCTCGGAGAGAGTTCAAAACCTTAGGATGCATGTCTCCCTCATTTACCGTTCTCACCTCCCAACAACAGAATCAGTGTTGAGTACCCTAGGTTCGATGACGGCGACCCTAACTCTTCTTCCATGTGCTCGGCTACACATGCAGATTCTTCAGTGGACTCTATCAGTTCAATGGTCTCTGTTGGATTTACCACTAACCTATCCTATCCACCTAAGTCAAGTGCATCGTTCGTCCCTCCATTTGGTGGATGAGCTCTCTGGACATCTTGGAGGGACGACCCTTTGTTCCAGCCCCAGCCCAAACCACAGTGACTATGGATGCCTCCCAACTCGGGTGGGGTGGGCATTGTTCGGGTAGGACAGTCCAAGGCCTGTGGGCCCCCATAGAGACCAGCTTGCATATCAGTGTCCTAGAGATGAGGGCGGTCCTTCTAGCATTGCAGGCCCTTCATGCCTTTTTTCATCTGGGAACGATTGCCATTCAATCAGACAACATGTCAGTAGTCTGGTATATCAACAAACAGGGAGGGACCAGATCTTATCCCCTTTGTTGCAAGGCTATGAGAGTGTGGGAATGGGTGATCTCCACCAGTCTCTTTCTCATCGCAATGCACATTCTGGGACAGTCCAAGTCAGACCATTCTGATGCCTTACGAGTGGTCTCTGAATCTATCAGTAGCGGAATAGATCTTCAGCGAGTGGGGTCAACCTTGCTGTGATCTCTTTGTATCTCCTTCCAACGTGAAGTGCACCAACATTTTCGTTCTGAACCCCCCCCCCCGCCGGGAGAGTCCCCAAGAGACGCATTAGTTCATGCTTGGCCTCCCGGTCTTCTGTATGCTTACCCTCCAGTTCCTCTCATCCTGAAGTTTCTGCAGAAAGCAGGTTTTTCGTTCTGAACCCCCCGCCAGGGGAGTCCTCCAGAGACTCTCTAGTTCATGCTTGGCCTCCTGGTCTTCTGTATGCTTACCCTCCAGTTCCTCTCATCCTGAAGTTTCTGCAGAAAGCTTATCAACTTGGGAACAAGGTGATCCTCATTGCCCCATTCTGGCCTCAACAGGTTTGGTTTCACCTTCTGCCGCCACCTTGGATCCTAGATCCCATTCAGGATCTGATCTCACACCCATCGGGGGTGCCTCATCCAAGTCTGGACAGCCTGAAGCTCATGGCTTGGTTGCTCCAGTTCCCGTGATTGGTAGGACTTTCCTCCTCAGTTAAGTCTATTTTGGTGGCTGCTCATAAGTCTTCAACCAGAAAGGTTTATCGCAGCAAGTGGAAACATTTTTCTTTCTGGGCCTCTGAGGAGTTTAGATCCTTTCACAGCTCCTATTTCCGCCATTCTTGATTTTCTGATATTTTCCGGCATGGTGCTAGTTCTTATACTGTCAAAGTTCAGTTGGCTGCCACTTCTCCTTTTCATGTGGGCGAGAATTCTGCATCCTTGGCATCCTCTAGACTGTGTAACACCTTTATCAAAGGCACTTTTTCACTACACCCCCCCCCCCCAGTCAAAGATCCTGTCCCCCTGTGGGACCTTACTATGGTTCTCCAAGCTCTGGTCGTCTCACCTTTTGAGCCTGCCACAACTGCAGATCCAAAATTTCTGTTGTGGAAAACAGCTTTTCTGGTCGCTATTACCTCTGCTAGAAGGGTTTTGGAATTACAGGCCTTGTCCATAAAATTCCCGCACATGATTTTTCATAAAAATAGAGTTTCCCTTCAAACCAACCCATCTTTTCTTCCTAAGGTGTCGTCACCAGTCTATATCAATCAGACTATAAATTTGCTAGTGTTCTTTCCCAGTTTTACCAATAGGATGGAATACAAACTACACATGTTGGATGTTCGTAGACAGTTACGATTTTATTTGCACAGGATAAAAACTTTTCGTAAATCGGATCAATTGTTTGTTTCATTCTATAGACCCTTTTTGGGCAAACCTATTTTCAAGGTCACTGTAGCTAGATGGATTTCTTCATGCATCCTGCAGGTCTATAAGGACAAAAAGGCATGTTTCCTCCAGGTCAGGTTAAAGCTCATTCCACTAGGTCCATGGCTACGTCTGCAGCTTTCTGGTCTAGGGCGTCTTTGGATGACATTTGCTCTGCAGCTACCTGGTCCTCATCTCATACGTTTATTTCCCATTTATAAATTGGATTTGACATCTAGAAGGAGAGCATCCTTTGGCTCTGTGGTGCTCCGGAATATACTTTCATGAGGGCCTCCCAGGAGTTTAGAAGCTGGGGACTCTGTCCCACAGGTTGAAGACCAAATGAAGTAAACTACTTCAGATAAAGAAGTTATGTACTCACCATAATGTTCCATCTGAGTAGTTGTACTTCATTTGTCTTCAACCATCCCCCCGATCTTGGTGCATGTTCAGCCTACGGGCTGCAGTATAGGTTGCAATTATGTTATCCGGTCAGGTTCTAAGTATAAGTTCAGCAAATTCGATCTGGGGATGGAAGGCAGAGGAGGTGTATTATGGGTAATGGGAGGAGTCTGGAGCTCGGAGCTGATGCTAGTAATCTTTGCCGGCTTGGATCTGATACAGATCCGTATTCCCACAGGTTGAAGACAAATGAAGTAAAACTACTCAGACGGAACATTATGGTGAGTACATAACTTTTTTTTTGGAAGTAGATGTAATTTGTGTGTTTTTTTTTTTTTAATACGAGTCTGGGAGAGATAGAAATGTTAGATAAAAACAAAGTAAACTTCTGGTTATACCCTTACACCCTTGAAATGTTAGCTTCAGTTACCTGAAAGAAACTGTACTGCAGTTTAGTGGCATCCTTTCATTTATCCCTCACAAGCTGCATTTGTCACCAAAGAGTAGGTAAATTATCTAAAGGTATCTTGCACAAGAAGCACAGCATGTATGTGTTTGTGGCGATTTAACAGTAAGTACATTTTTGTTGATCTTAGAAATGGCAGATGATATACTAGGCATCCTTTTTTAAGTTGATGATTGGAACAAATGCAAGTTAGATCTCTGGAGAGGATAATCTCTTAAATTCTAGGAGAAGAGATTCTTATTTATTTTATTTTTTCGTAGCAGTTGATCATCAGCTGCTTCCTGGTGCCTTTTCTTGATCTCTGGGTCTGCTAGCTCTACTATTTTCCACCAGACCTGCTTTATTAGCTTGGGTCTGGCAAGATCTTCAGGCACCCTGGTGCAGTGTCATAATGCTTTCTAGGGTATTATTTTCTTTATTTTATCTACCTCTGTGCATAGCCATTAGCATCCCCAGGATAGAATGTGCAGTAAGCATTAGCACTGGACATCCCTAAATTTCTGCAAGGGGACAATGTCAGCGGGACACACTACTGACAGGAAGCACCTTATGGTTGTATCCACCCAGGAAATCTAAGCAGGATTGTGTGCCCTGAGTGCATGCCCTTCTATCCTCCCCCTAATATGGGCATTGCCATCCATCTCTGCCAGCTACTAAGATGCCAGAGTTGCTGATTGTACCTGGTTTGCCTAGACTGCAGTCAGGGCTTTATCTCTCTATGCCACAATGCAGGCTGGTAGGATGATGATCTGCAGACATCAGATTCTGTCTATGTGATACATTTCCTTGAGACTATTATTTTATTTGCAGGTGTTTGCAGTTCGATCTGGAGGTGCTACTGGAGTTGTCGTTAAAGGTCCAGATGACAAAAACACAGTTTCTTTCAGGTAAAGTGTATTTGCATAATGTGATTGTGGATGGGAATAATTGCAGGTTTATTGTATTACTAAATGTCATCTTGTTTAATTTTAAGTAAATAAGCCAAACAAAGTTACTCCTGAATAAAGCAAAACAAGCGCATCTGGAATGAAACCGAAAATACACCCATGGATTACATTGCTAGAGTTTTTGTGGTGCCAGGAATTTTTTCAAACATTCATTGCTTCTGTTCTTTGGTTTATTTACTTGTGCTAAAAGTGACAACCTTTTATCCTTTCAGGTACTGGAACTGAATTGTTGGATCTTAAAAGTGCTTTTTTATTGCTTAGTTTTTAAGTAAACCCTTAATTCCTGCGTCAGCTGCATGAGTTGCTGAAATGTGATTTGTAATTCTTAATTCATCATCATTTGACTTATGGTTGCTTGCAATTTACAGGCAGTTTTATTATTTACTAAACCCAAGATGCATCTCTACCCATTTAGAATCAGTAAGCAACCCAGTTTAGGGTTGCGGCTTGACAGTGTCTATCCTGGAAACACTAGATGTCCTTCAAGAATGCAACTGCAGTCATAACATGTGGGTTGTCCTGCCTCAGGCAGCCCTCGGTCGGCCGGATTCCAAAGTCTGGGTCCGACGTCGGCTGATGTCGCATTTCTCTCCGACGTCAGAGCGGCTGGAGTATATAAGCATCAGCCGACGCCATTTTCTTCAGTCTTTCTTGCCGCGCGGTGCCCGAAGCAGAAGCAGTTCGCAAGTGCTGGTCGGTCAGCTCCTGTATTCTACGATACCGAAGTCTTCAAAAAAGTTAAGTACCCCGTTGGGGACCTTTTCTTGCCTCAGCCAATGTCAGAAATTACTGAAAAAGTTAACAATTGCCTTTTTTGTGGTAAACAAATACCTCCATAAGGATTTCCACTCTTACTGCCTCCCTTGCCTGGGCCCAGACCACGACGTCTCGGCCTGTGTAGCCTGTGCTCGCTTCAACAAGCGCACTCTCAGGCGCCGGGCGGAGTTCGCTGAAGATTTTTTCGGCGATAAATTTGGTTACACCATGCCGTGGATCTTCCGACGCCATAAACTCCCAAAAGCGAAAAACGGGACCGACATCCTCGGCCAGCGTCTACCACCGACTCCACGCCAAAACCTAGCGCAGTGCTCCGGTTCCCCTGAGACAGTCTCTCCACCGCTCCGAACCGAAGACACCGCATTACCGATGACTCCGATTCCAGACATTACTCCAACGCCAGTTATAGACTTTCCTCCAGATACCGAAACCGAGGAAATGCCCGAGACCATTGCTGTAGACAAGGTCACTCCTGCACGTGGAGCTGCCAGGCCTCCTATGGCCATGTCTATTAAGGCCTACACTAGGGCTAAGGCAGCCAGCAAAACTAAGCATATTACTTCCAAATCCTTACCTCAGCCGACTCTGGAGAAACAAATTATGTCCATGGCTGCTGATTTAATTTCCATGATTAGAGGTTCACAGGCCCATCCTGAGAGAGCATCCCAGCCTCCTCCTGATAAAAGCCCCGGGTTGAACCCTCTGGGGTCAGGAATATTCTGATTCTAGGAAACGCCTTAGGACTTTCCTTAAGAAGCCTCAGCACAGGCCCTTAGCTATTCCTCCTGTACTTGATGTTCTGGATGATTTGTATTCTGATTCTAGTGCTACCCCTGATTCTCTTCCTCCTGCTCCAGCCAAGCCAGACAGGTATTACAGGGTCCCAGAAACTCATTCCCATTTATTCAGGGCCCATACTGCTGATTTGGAAACTATTTCACAGGGGCCTAAAGGAGTTTCAGCCTCCACCTCAAAAAATCCTTTGCCCTCCAACAAGGAAGCAAGGTCATTAGAGAGATGGGGTAAAACAGTTTACACATCCAATACCTTATCTATGAGAGCTTTAAATTGCCTTTTCATATGTTCCAATATCAGGATTATCTCTTAGAAGATTTACAAGAAACATTAGCTTCTCCTGATCCTTTAGACAGGAAGACTTTGCAGGAAGCTATACATAACACTCAGCAAGTAAGCAATCACTTCCTGCAGTGTGGATATGATGCACTGGAAGCTTCATGTAGGGCAGCTATGACAGGGGCAGTGATGCGTAGACATGCTTGGTTAAAAGATCAACCTCTACCAGATCATGTAAAAGCAAAACTTCTGGATGCACCTTTGGAAAAGAACAAGCTTTTTGGTGCAAATGCTAAGGATGTGTTAAAGACCATCGAAGAAAAAGCAAAATCAGTTCAAACTGTGAAGGATTTCCTCCAGGTTCAA
Organism: Protopterus annectens; assembly: GCF_019279795.1. Lineage (NCBI taxonomy): Eukaryota > Metazoa > Chordata > Ceratodontiformes > Protopteridae > Protopterus > Protopterus annectens. Next base: position 1,128,538,792 of record NC_056731.1, on the reverse strand, counting down.
CCCCCCAGATTCAGTAGGAATTGGCCTTCAAAAAACTGGTCCTTTCCTAATCAAGAAAAGTTTCAAAGGGGTAAGAACAGGCGTGGCCGAGGAAGAGGCCAATACAGAGGCCCTTACAGGGGACAACAATGGCAGCCAGGAAACCAAAGAAGTGGCGCAGGGGTTTCACCTGCCCAACAACCACAAACTCAATGACTTTCCTCTACTACCGCCTACCAGGGAACAACTAGAAGCTCCCTTGGCGGAAATTATCTCTGTTTGCAGAAAACTGGCACAGACTGACAAAGGACAAATGGATTTTGGACATTATAGACCGAGGGTACAGGTTTCATTTTCATACCTTACCAAGAAAACAAGGCATGCCAAATCTACCACAACATCAAAGGGCAGAGGCTATCAAGCAAATCACTCTGCTGACTCGAATGAAAGCAATAGAAAGAGTTCCACAACAAGAACAAGAACAGGGGTTTTACTCAAGACTGTTCCTTGTTCCAAGAAAAGAATCTCAATGGAGACCAATACTGGACTTGTCCGCATTAAACACCTTTCTCATAGTACCAAAGTTCAAAATGCTGACTCTACAGCAACTCCTTCCCATGCTGGGCAAGGAGTGGCTGATTACTCTGGACCTCAAGGAGGCATACCTGCATGTCCCTATCAGACACAGCTGCAGAAGATACCTCAGATTTCTTGCAGGACCAGAGCATTATCAATTCTCAGCATTGCCATTTGGCTTATCTACTGCGCCCAGAGTGTTTACAAAATGCCTGGCTTCAGTAATTGCTCATTGCAGGCTCCAGGGTATACAAATTTACCCGTACCTGGACGACTGCCTCATACAAGCGGACGACAAATTGATGTTGACAAAAAACCTGGATTATGTCATACGATTACTTCAAGCTCTGGGATACACAGTCAACTTCCAAAAGTCAAGACTGCAGCCATCCCAGCAAATAATCTTCTTAGGAGCCAAACTAGACACAGCCTCTCAGATGGCCTACCTGACAGAAGACAAGCAAGAGAAGTTAACTCAATACTTCAAAGGTTTAGCAAAACTCACCCAGATGACTGCAAGGAGATTCCTACAGGCCCTGGGTTACATGGCATCCTGCATTCTACTGGTTCCATTAGCAAAACTACACATGAGAAAGCTTCAGTGGTACCTAAAAAGCATTTGGTCTCAACACAGCAACAACTTGGAGACAATCATACCACTCATTCCATGCCTACAAAAGGAATTCCTATGGTGGGCCTTGGTGAGCCAGGAAAACACAGGTATGTCATTCAAAAAACCACAGATAACACAGACCATGACTACAGACGCCTCAGACCTTGGATGGGGGGCGCACATGGAAGGCAGGTGTATACAAGGACAATGGTCTCCAAAGGAAACACATCTGCATATAAACCAAAAGGAAATGCTGGCAGTAATGCATGCTATCGAGGCTTTTCAAAACCAACTCCAGCAAGGCCACTTAATGATACGGACAGACAACACCACTGTGATGTGGTACATAAACAAGCAGGGGGGCACCCACTCTTACCCCCTTTGCAGACTGACAATGCAGCTTTGGGAGAAATCACTGAGTCTAAACATCCAGTTACAATCCCAGTTTGTTCCAGGAAAAGACAATGTGTTGGCGGACAGCCTAAGCAGGAATTTCACAGATCCACACCAGTGGAGGTTACATCCGAAGGCTTTCAGGCATCTCACTTCGACATGGGGCAAGCCAGAAGTGGACCTATTTGCCTCTCACCTCAATCATCTTCTACCAAAATTCTGCACAAGGACATACCATCCAAAGGCTTGGAAAATAGATGCCCTTTCATTCAACTGGAACACCCTAGCAATCTATGCATTCCCACCTCTGCCACTGATGACCTCAATATTACTAAAGATCAAAGCAGAGAAGCCAAGGGAATCATAATAGCTCCGGATTGGCCAAGACAACACTGGTACCCACTACTACGGAGCATATGTCACACCAGGAGGTGGGCCCTCCCTCAGTGGCCTCTACTTTTGACTCAACACAATTTCGAAACACTGCATCCAAACCTTCAGACACTGCAGCTAACAGCCTGGGAGATCCCATAAATAACTTCAGCTTATCTCTCTCCAAGGAAGTTCAGCGGATACTAACAGAGGCTCGAAGACCATCCACCAGAAAGGTCTACTTAGCAAAGTGGAAAAGATTCAGCAATTGGAATACCAGCAAAGGACATGATGCATCATTACTGAACATCCCACTTATCTTGGAATATTTGGCAGATATGTTACAGAGCGGCCTCTCATATTCTTCAATAAAGATACATGCATCTGCTATTTCAGCTAGATACAGCACTGATCCTCCTGTTTTCTCTCACCCCTTACTAAGACAATTCCTCAGGGGAATCAAGAACATTAAGCCACCAAGAAAGGCCCCAGTGCCAGCCTGGGACCTCAATTTTGTCTTAGAAAAACTGACTCTACCTCCTTTTGAGCCAGCAGCTTCAGTTGACTTGCAATTTCTCTCATGGAAAACAGCTTTCCTGTTGGCAATTACCTCAGCAAGAAGGGTTTGAGCTACAGGCCCTAATGGCAATACCACCCTTTATTATTTTCCACAGAGACAGGGTTTCATTAAGGACCAACCCTACCTTTATGCCAAAGGTGGTATCTAGGGTTTCTCTAAATCAAGCCATTCATCTGCCTGCTTTCTTCCTCAATCCTGAGAATAAGGGGGAAAGACTTTTGCATACCTTGGACATTCATAGACATCTTCGATACTACCTGGACAGAACCAAGGCCAGTAGGAAGTCTGAACAGCTTTTTGTATCTTACGCCCCTGCAGTCCAAGGAAAAGCAATTTCAAAACAGACTATTTCTAAATGGATTGGACATGGCATCAGATTCTGTTATTCCTTTCATGGAAAGACTGTTCCAGCCTATGTCAGACCACATTCCACCAGAGCTACAGCCACCTCTACAGCATTTTTAAGAGGGGTGCCTACAAAGGACATTCTAGAAGCTGCTACATGGAGCTCTGTGCATACATTCTCCAAACACTACAATCTCCCTCTATATTCCAGATCCACAGCAGGCTTTGCTTCGGCAGTCCTGCAGGGGTTGATTGCCACACCATCTCTTTCCTAGAGTATACCTCCTCCCCCAGCTAAGCTATGGTATTCTACCCACATGTTATGACTGCAGTTGCATTCTTGAAGGACATAGTACAGTTTTGTACCTACCATAAATGTAGATGTCCGATAGACATGCAACTGCAGTCGGGTTTTCCCTCCCTCCATACCCCTCTATGCCTATGGTCCACTCCTATCCCCCTTACTCTTAGCTGGGGATGTCTGTTATGGTGTATTTGTTTTATTGCTCATGTATTTCTTTGGAATCCTATTTTTGTCTTCCAATTTGATTACAGCCTTCCTTGGAGGGCACCTGGCATCTGGGGCAAGAAACACTGAAGAAAATGGCGTCGGCTGATGCTTATATACTCCAGCCGCTCTGACGTCGGAGAGAAATGCGACATCAGCCGACGTCGGACCCAGACTTTGGAATCCGGCCGACCGAGGGCTGCCTGAGGCAGGACAACCCACATGTTATGACTGCAGTTGCATGTCTATCAGACATCTACATTTATGGTAGGTACAAAACTGTACTTTACAAGGTAGGATACACCATGAAATAGACACCAATCCATTTCAAGACGTCACATGCCACACACACACACACACACACACACACACACACTTGTAGGTACAGTTCCAGACACTAGTTGATGGAAACAATTTACTGTAAAGACAATAAATGGGCCACTGGCACTAAAATGCATAATCAGCTCCTCTAAGAAACACTGTGTATGTATACAAAACTGTCTGGGCCAAGTTTTGGTTACTGTTGGTAAGGCAGAACTGGAAGACACTGGGATGAGAGTAAGGCTGATGAAATCCTGGGAAGCTAGTGGTATATATTGGTCATAATATGAGCTAGCTATGTGCATTTACCATGCCATTTTAAGGCCAATCATCTCGCATATTAATTGGCAGTCAGTGATGTGGATTGTGAGACCATAGCCCCTGACCGTCACAGTGACATACACAAATTCATCAGAGAACAACAAGGTAACAAAGTAATAGTTCTTTGGTTTGAACAGCACAGCTCAAGGCTATTAAAAAAAAAACAGAGATAAACACTTCCTGCTCAATACATACTACCACAAGACACCTTGTAAATTTCTATTCTACATACCTATGGAAATATTTTATAACTGTTTTGCTCTGGGGCAGACTTTATGACTTGGGTTTACTGGGAAACAATACTACTGAAACAGTAACTTCGGAGATCATAATTTTAAAACCGTTATAAGTGCACACAAAAATTCACCCTTTCCCCCAAACTCTGCCTAAACTGACATGCAAACACCTTCCCAATTCCAACCCTTCAGATAATCTCTCATCTGCCTTATAATGTTCTGTAATAACAATGCTTAAGAAAGCACAGTAAGAAAGTGGTGCACATGCTAAGCAGTCTGGCAGCACAGCAGGATTACAGCTACTAGCTGCTAAGAAAGTATATGCAACAGATTTCGGGACAAAATCCCGTAGTCTCTAACAAGAAAGTACAGGAAAATGTATGCAAGTCACTTAACCTTTAAATTAGTTAACTAAACCAGTTGATTATGAAGAATAACTTTTTCTTTGAACCATACATACAAAAGTTCTAATACATCCATGCTACTTTGTGCTCAATGACATGATGGTTACTCAAACATACTTTCTACATGTGGCTTTCTCCAGCATTCAAAAGATATACTGGCAGGTGGACTCCCAGTTCTAATTCAGCCACAGTGACACATGTGCCCTAACTAGCATCATATCTGGAGCTGGTTCCTATCTTGTGCCCACAGCATTCCAGAATAGACTTCAGCCCCAACAGCCATGAAACAAATAACACTGAAATAAAGTGGGCATATATAATGGATGAAGTGCATCAATGGCAATAAGTGACCCAGAGAAATCAGTCAGTCACAAAAATGCAATTACTGTCTGCCTTTAATTAAGCCAGGCATAATATACTCACTTGTTAGCTGTGGCAAAAACCATCACTCTTTCAAAGGAGAAGCTAACAGTTAATATACCAAGTTTTAATGAAGATTACCCTTGTGTCGCTTTTTTGTTGGTAACACGAATAAACGAGGCTTTGTGGGTTCTGTTTAAGCAGCTGTATTCTATACAAACACATCACTGTAAAGACTTATTGACTATGACTTGCGTAACTTTACAAACTACTGCAATCATACATGCTTGCTTACTGGCTGCTTCTACAAAATGCCACTAGGGATTGCATGTATCTGGAATTTATACATGCACGCACAGCCTCACATGCTTCTTAAAGACATAGCACAAGACATGTTACACTCTGCTCTGCATCTTCCCTCTTTGAGAAATAGATCATGCAATTTGTCGTGAGACTATTTTAGCATGCAGAAAGCACAGGTAATTGATAGACATGCATTATGCAATGCTAAGTATACAGATATACACAATGAAGTCTACATTGCTGTGTATTTCACACTAGGCTTGGAATCTCGTCCATATCGTGTGACATGAAATTGGGAATTAGATTTAACAACTGGAACAGTCTTTGCAAAATGGTTGACCTGTGGAATGTTCTAATCACTTTATGGAACAGAATCAGACTTTTGAACATATTCCGGTCTGGAAACAATGTCTGACTCCTTCTTTGATAAGTCATAGTTTTGTTTGTGTCTTTCGGCTTTTCCCGGTTAGGGGTCGCCACAGCGGAAACTCCGGTCCGCTAATGATTGGTAGTTGATTTTTACATGCCGAGTTACCAGCCCTGACGCACAACCTTCAACGAAGGTATGCCCATTCACGCATGTCTCCACGCAAAAGACACTCTAGCTGAGAATCGAACCGGACAGCGTCTTACTGTGAGGCGACAACGCTGTGATCTCTTAACTGTTCTAGTCTAGTGGTGGAGAAATTACGCACTGACATAACATCAAAGTCAAAAGTTTCAGCATTAATTCATTCTGTTTTGCTTCTAGGTGATCTGGATAAGGTATCAGTCAGAGCAATTTACTTTTTAGTATAGACTATTTTGAAATTGTACTTTTGCAATTTGAGCATCATTCTTTGTAATGTTGCTGGAGCAGAATGCATAGGTTTCTTCAGAATACTAACGAGTGGTTGATGATCTGTTTCAATCTGGATGGCTCAACCATAAATATAATCATGAAACTTGGAATGTGTGAAAACTATTGCCAAAAGCTCTTTCTCAATTTTTGCATAGTGCATCTCTGAGTCAGTGTCCTAGATGCATACGCTACAGATTTGCCCTTTTGAAGAATAACTGCACCAAGACCAAATTCCGCAGCATTACAAGAAAGAACAGGTTTGTTAACATCATAGTACCTTAACGTAGGTGGAGTGGCAATTTTCTGTTTATCAGATGCCTTCTGATGATGTTCTAACCATGACCGTATAACATTGTTGTGTGTTGGCTCTCTCAAAGGTGCTGTCAATTCACTGAAATCTGGGATTAATTTGGCTAAATAGTTTACCATGCCCAAAAATCCCTGTAAACTTTGCACGTTATCTGGTGCTGGCATCTCTAGAATGGCTATTTGTTTGGTAGGGTTGGGTTGTAAGCCTGTGTATGCACCAGCAGTATATGAAGGTGAAGGTGCAGACCACCATATTGTTGTACAAACTGAATCAAGGGGAGACCCCGAGTGTTTCCTCAAACATTTTGGAAATGTAGAGTATATTTTAGTGCATTTATTAAAACTGTATTTGCCTTAATATTGCTACAACTCAAGAGCTCTAGGTTGCACTGCATCTGAATTGTTTTAGCGTGTTTTAGCTGCTTTTCTGTATGTATAGACTTTTCTGTGTATGTAGACTCAGTTGTGCACTTGCCTTGCTTCATTCAAAAAGTTTTAAATTGCTAATTTTTTAGAGTTTTAATTGCATTTACTGTTTAGGGCTACACACTAAGTGCATTAGCCTTTTCTGTGTTTATTATTGTTTATTAATGCATTGTTTAGCCTGTTTTAACCAAAAAAATACTATCTTGTTTGCTCGTTTCATGCCTTTCATAGCTAGTATTGTCCAGATCCTAGGCTTTGCTGGTTTCAGGAATTTATTTTCTGTGTTCAGAGCTATCCAGACTTTGCTGTGGTAAAAGGAATTCCTACTGCTTACCAGTGGGAGTGGTGAGCATTGTACTACCTATCTAACACTAGAGTGATTTTTCGCTCTGAAATTGTAATTTTACTAGCCATTTTGGGCTGATTTCTATACCTTTCAACGTTCTGGCTTAAAAACGTGTGTTTGCGCATTTTTTGCATCGTGCACCACCGCGGGGCTATGTTTAAAATATTCCAGGTGCCAGAAAGTCTGCTCTTCAAAATTTTCCCTTAGAACTAGTTGGTTTCTCAGTAGTAGCACTAAACTCTGAACCCCTGTGACTAGTACTTGCTCTAGAACCTGCTGGAAAGCACTAGGAAACCTTAAACTGATACAAGCACTCAACTCAACTCTTGTTGTTGTTGTTGTGTCTTTCGGCTTTTCCCGGTTAGGGGTCGCCACAGAGGAACTCCGGTCTGATAGATTGGTAATTGATTTTTACGTGCCGATTTACCAGCCCTGACGCACAACCTTCAACAAAGGTATGCCCATTCACGCACTCAACTCAACTCTTGTTGTTGTTGTTGTGTCTTTCGGCTTTTCCCGGTTAGGGGTCGCCACAGAGGAACTCTGGTCTGATAGATTGGTAGTTGATTTTTACATGCCGATTTACCAGCCCTGACGCACAACCTTCAACAAAGGTATGCCCATTCACGCATGTCTCCATGCAAAAGACACTCTAGCTGAGAATCGAACCGGACAGCGTCTTACTGTGAGGTGACAATGCTACTGCAGCACCACCACCGTGGCTTAACTCTTCTTGTTAATAAGGAGAAATTAATCGTAGGCACTAAACAGCCTATAATTTTAAAAGTACCTGGCAAAGGTGAGAGAAAACAGCTCTTGTACTTTACAAAAAAGCACCTAAAACAGGCATGTCCAAGGGTCAGCTTCAGGGGATTTCTCCTGTTCAACTGGTGAATCTGGGCATACTGGGGCAATGCAGCAACTGCCTCATGTACACAGACAACCCTCTCCTCCTACCACCCAACACTACAACCCGTGAGAGATGCACTTACATAGCCAAACTGGAAGCAAAGCTCTCTCCACCCAAGATTGTGCTAGACAGTCAAGAGGAGAAGGTTAACACCTGCACTACATCTCAAGCAACACATAGCCCTTCAAAACCCACACCATCAACATCCACACATAGCAATACTAAAACCACATATGTGGAGGCTCTTAACATTAACCTGCTCAAGCAACAAGGACCTCCGATGCTGAAATGCAAACAAACACCAGTCACAACCAAAGTGACACACAGCTCACAACAGCAGTGTGCCACCCAGCAACAACCCCTAAGACAAGACAACATACCCAACACTTTAGTCATAGGTGACTCTCTATAGTTAGGCACACTGATATCCCACTCACCAGGCTGAGCAAGGAGAAAATTACAGTCAGCTGCCTGTCAGGTGCCAGGATCCGCCACATAACGCATGTACTCAAGTCACTCCATAACAAGTACAAATACAACTCTGTCATTGTCCGTGTTGGAGTGAATGACTTGAGACGTACCTCCCTGGACTACTTGAAAATAAACATGGAAGAGCTCTTGGATCATGTGGCTCAGGCAGGTATGACCCTAGACCTGAGTAGCATCCTGCCTTCGCCCAGAATGATACCACAGTATAAGGACAAAATGATTGACTTCAACAATTGGCTAAGCTTCTGGTGTCATTCAAAGGGGATCCAGTATCTGTCTGCCTGGGACGACATGACTGACAAACCACTATGCTTTGTCAGAGATGGTCTGCACCTGTCACCCCTGGGATTCAGGTTACTAGCTAAAGCTCTTGTCACTCCTAAAGTGCCTTTTTAGGCAAGGTTCAAAGGACAAAACCACCACCGTAACAGATAAAAGCATGCAAAATCTGAGGGTAATGCCACTCAATGCTAGAAGTCTAAACCTCAAAATGCACTCTCTTGAGGCAGTCCTCAAAATGGATAACATCGATATCTATGCAGTAACTGAGACCTGGTTCAAGACTCCAGCGAGCACCCCTGCAATTCCAGGCTACAACTCTTGCCACACTTTTTGGCCACCAAACTAAGATCAAAACACTAAAGGTGGTGGAGTGTCCATATTCACCAAGGATATTCACACCTCCAGACTAGTTGCCCAACACAATGCATCTGAAATTCACTAGGTAAGACTGCAATCCAAATTGTAACTTGCTACAGATCCCCCACCATGCCCCAAGATTCTCACTACACCTTTCTAAACATACTAGAAAATATTAAGATACAAACAAACACCCTAATACTAGGTGATTTCAACTACCCTGCCATTAACTGGCAATACTACTTTGGTGCCAACACCTTTTCCCAACTAATCCATTGTGACCTGGTCATTACCAACATGGGAGATAGATGCTCCACACTTGTGGTGACCCCTTCATTGGTCAGGTCTGACCATAAGCAAATCACCTTTGACATCCACATCCCACCCCTACCCCCCAGTAAGGAAACCTCCGTAAAAAACTTCTCCAAAGCCAGCTTCATACTACTAAGTCAGAAGTGACAAACTTCATGGCACCCATGCAGATGGGAGCTGAATTGCTGAATTCTACACTAAGGCACTGTACGAGAACATCCACTCGTGCATGAATTGTGCCATCCCAGGGAGAACCAAGACGCTAGATAGAAACCGCACTCTCCAAAGCTAAGAATACAGCATCCATGGGACCAGGTGACATCCTGGGCTGTGTACTACATGAACTACAAAATGAACTGGCACCTCACCTAAGTGTCCTGTTTAATCATAGCCTCACCTCAGGCTTCGTGCCCACTGAGTGGTGCACAGTTACAGTTATCCCACTCCAAAAGGGGAGATCCACCTTGGATCCCGAGAACTACCATCCCATCAATCTGATTAGCCTGATCTGCAAGGGCATGGAACGCATTATCATGGAACTTATAAGCAAAGACATTGGCAACCTTCAAACACTGGACCCCACCCAGTTTGGGTTCATGAAGGGCTGATCTTGTCTCCTGAACCTGATTGACTTCTTCAAATCGATCTCCAGAGGTGTGGACAAGGGTAAGGCGGTCCACACAGCCTATCTGGACCTCGACAAGGCCTTTGACACCATCCCCCACTTTGGAATCATAGATAAACTTACACAGCTGAGCACAAATCCCTACGTCACTTGATGGGTTGCCAACTGGCTTACTGACAGAACCCAGATTAAAAGTAGCGGATTCCAAATCCAGCTTCAGACAAGTGGAGTACCTCAGGATTCAGTCCTGGGACCGCTCTTGTTTGGCATCTTCTTCTCTGAAGTGCAGGCCAGCACTAAGGAACTTTGGCTAACAAAGTTAACAGATAACTGCAAACTGGGGGCCATTACTGAATCCCCAAATGATGTCGATATTCTACAAAAGGGCCTTACAGAAACAGATGCTTGGTGCCAGAGCCATCGGCTCAAGCTTAATGCCAAGAAATGTGTAGTTATCCCCTTTGGGAAAAAACATGTACCCATGAATTACCACATAGGTGGCAGTACACCGAAAGTATGATGAGAGACAAGGCCTCCAAAGCAGACACCCAAGCAACTGCCACCTCAAGACATAAGACATGCAACACACAGTTCTCAAAGTCAGTGTGCTAAACAGTCACAGCCCTTAAGGCCAAACACAATGCCAGACACACTTGTTATAGGTGACTCCATAGTCAGACACACTGACGTCCCACTCACCAGACTGAACAAGGAAAAGATCACAGTAAGCTGCCTGTCAGGCGCTAGAATCCACCACATAACACAAGCACTCAGGTCACTCCACAGCAAGTACAAGTATGACTCGGTCATTGTCCATGCCGGTGTGATAGACCTGAGGCGTACCGCCCTGGACTACATGAAAAGAGACATAGAGGAGCTCTCAGATTATGTAGCCCAGGGCGGTATGACCCTGACCCTGAGCAGTATCCTACCCTCACCAAGAATGATGCCACAATACAGAGACAAAATGTTCAGCTTTAATAATTGGCTTAATTACTGGTGTCATTCTAAGGGGATCAATGTCTGTCTGCCTGGGATGACATGCTTGACAAGCCATGCTGCCAAGGCGGCTTGCACCTGTCACCCTGGGCTTCGGATATTGGCAAAGGCTCTTGCCACCCCATAGTGCCTTTTTAGGCAAGGCTCAAATGATAAACCTACCCCCCTAGAAAACAAAAATGGAGAAAAACTAAGGGTAATACTGCTCAATGCCAGAAGTCTAAACCTCAAGATGCACGCCCTCGAAGCCCTCCTCAGGATGGAGAACATCGATGTCTGTGCTGTGACTGAAACCTGGTTCAAGGCTCCTGAGAGCACCCCAGCACTATCAGGTTATACCTCATATCATGCGTTCCGCCCCAAAATCCGGACCGAACCACAAAAGGAGGAGTATCCATATTCATAAAGGATACCCACACCTCCAGGTTAGTGGCAACGCGAAGCATCGGAGACCATCCAGGTGCAATTAACCATAGGTAAAACTGCCCTACAGTTTGTAACATGCTACAGACCACCTTCTAAAACTCAGGAAACCCACACAGCCTTCCTGAAGACACTGGAGAGTATGAATGTCTCTCCAAACACCATCATATTGGGTGACTTCAACTACCCAAACATAGACTGGGTACATTACTCAAGCCCCAACACCCTAGCCCAAAGGTTCCTTGAGTTCATAAACTCAAATGCTATGGAACAACTAGTCACCATTCCCACAAGAGGAGAAAATATACTAGACCTGATCATCACAAACATGGGGACAAAATGCTCCACACCGGAAGTATATCCCTCATTGGTGAGATCAGACCATAAATTAATCTCACTGGAGATCCACATCCCGCCCCACCCCCAGCAAAAAAGACCACAGTGAAGAACTTCTCAAAAGCAAACTTCACACTTCTTAAGACTGGAGTGGTATCCTTCAAGGCCTCGAACCAGTGGAAACCACAACCCACACTGCTGAAACCCTTAGAAATGCCTTCTACGAGCACCTCCAGGAATGTATGGATCAAGCAATCCCTAATAAAATCAAGACCCTTTCCACCAAAGGCAGGCGCCCGGTCTGGTGGACACCAGCCATAAACAAACTCTACAACAAGAGGAGAAAGCTACTACATGACAGAGCAAAATCCCTAAAAGGGAAGGCATCTCTGATCAATACTAGCAAAAAACTACGATCACTCATAAAATCATCCAAGGCCAAATTTGAGAGAAAAATCGCTAATGACACAAAAGACAATCATAAAGCCTTCTTTAGCTATGTTAGAAACCTGGTTGGAAACTCCCAGATATGCTCAGAATTAGTCCAAAATGATAAAAAAATCACTGAACCCACAGACATTGCCAACATACTGGCAGACAGGTTCAGTGCAAATTTCTCCCCCCCCTCCCCCCCCCAAGGAGAAATATCTATCCCACCCGAGTCTAGCCTCCCCAACATCTCAGATGCCCAGGTGAGAGCTGCTCTCTCTAAAGCAAAAAACACAGCATCAATGGGACCGGACGGTGTCCCCAGCTGTGTGCTACACGAACTCAATGAGGAACTAAACCCACACATAAGGCTGCTGTTTAATCTTAGCCTTACTACAGGATACGTACCCAAAGAATGGCGTATGGCAACTGTGGTCCCACTCCACAAAGGCGGTGCTTCTACGGACCCTGGAAATTACCGCCCCATAAGCTTGACGAGCCTTGTCTGCAAAGCTATGGAGAGGATCATAATGGAACTCAAGACATTGGGGACCTACAGACACTGGATCCTACCCAATTTGGCTTTGTCAAGGGCAGATCCTGCCTCTTGAACTTGGTCGACAACAGTCACTAAGGCCATTGATGAGGGTAAGGCAGTTCACACAGCCTACCTTGACCTAGCAAAAGCGTTCGACACAATACCCCACTCTGGCATCATAGAAAAGCTCACCAGCTTAGATGTAAACCCATATGTCACAAGATGGGTTGCAAACTGGCTCAAGGACAGAACACACAGGGTTAGAGTTGCTGGTGCCATGTCAGACTCTAAGCCGGTCACGAGCGGTGTCCCACAGGGCTCAGTCCTGGGCCCCTCTTGTTCGGCATTTATTTTTCTGAAGTGCAGGCAAACATAGGCGGATTGTGGCTGACAAAATTTGCAGATGACTGCAAACTGGGCACCATAATTGACACTCCATCAGACACAGACATCCTCCAGAGAGGTCTCCTAGAAATGGATAACTGGTGCCAGAGCCATGGCCTTAAGCTAAATGCCAAAAAATGTATAGTCATACCCTTTGGGAAAAACAAGGTAACCCCTAATTACCACATAGGTGGTAATCCATTAAACACAGAAGAAGTTATCAGGGACCTGGGGATCCAAGTTGACAGTAACCTCTCTTTTGACACTCACATTGCCAAAGTGGTTGGGAAGACCTTCTACATTGCCCACCTGATCATGAAGGGATTCACATCCAGATCAGGAGAGGTCATTGTACCCCTGTACTCTTCACTTATCAGACCAATGATTGAGTACAACACCCCATTCGGAATGTACCTTACCCGGCACCTGTAGCAGTTGGAAAGACCCCAAACGTTCCTCACCAAAAGGATAAAGGGGCTCAAACATATGTCATACGATGCCCGACTGAAGAAACTCCAGCTCTATTCAGTCGCATACCGTCTGCTCAGAGGTGATCTGTGCCTGACATACAAGGCCATGTCCAACCCGGAATTAATGGACATGCTCCACCTCAAAAAATCCAAATCCACCAGAGCCACGAGAGCAAGAGACTTAAACCTCAACACGGATATAAATAGGACGTGCTGGAGGGACAGATTCATCACCCAGAGACTCCCTACACTATGGAACAGAATCCCAGTCCATGTGAGGCAGAGCCCCTCACTGACTCTGTTCAAGAGAAATCTTGACGAGTGGATGGGAGATCATAGGTTTACCCTGGGAACCATCTCTGTATCACTGCTGGACAGAGGCACAGCAAACTAATGGGTATAGTATTCTCATCCTAAGGGGTGGTGAAAGCCACACACACTCTGGCTAGGCTTATAAATGCCCTAGGGCAGATAGCCTAGTAAGAACCTATGAACTTGGGGACACAGGTGGACAGTGGTCTCACTTTCCATAACCACATCGCCACAACAGTCAGGAAATCCTTCTATGCGGCACACCTCATCACTAAGGGCTTTTCATCCAGAAAAAAGGAAGTCATTGTCCCACTGTACTCATCCCTCTTTAGACTCGGAGTACAATGCCCCGTTTGGTATGTACCTTACAAGACATCTGCAACAGCTGGAAAGGCTACAGAAATACCTCACTAATAGAATCACAGGCCTAAAGCAGATGCCCTATGCTGACCGCCTAAAAGAACTCCAGCTGTACTCTGTGGCATATCGTCTACTCAGAGGTGATCTCTGTTTAACATACAAGGACATGTCAAACCCTGAGCTGTTGGACATGCTCCACTTAAAAAGAAATCCCAATCCCTCAGAGCCACACTCTCCAGGGATCTAAACCTTGTCATTACAATGAACAAAACATGCTGGAGGGATAAGTTGGAATAGACTGCCCATGCATGTCAAGCAGAGTGCCTCCTTGTCCCTCTTCAAGAGGAACCTTGATGATTGGATGGGAGATGGGAAATTCACCCCGGGAATCACATTAGTCGACAGGGGTCCAGGGAAGTAAATATTGTGGGAAGAAATTTTTGGGGAATTGTTTGGCTAGGCTTGTATAGGCCATAGGGCTGATAGCCTAGTACCAACTTATGAATGCTCTCTTTCTATGGCCTCAGATCCTGCTAGGTTTAACAAAATGAATGCCCTGTTACAGGCATCTCTATCTGCGTAAGCTGCTTGTATAAAAAATTTACTCTTGTTCAGATATTCTCCAGTTCTCAACAATATTCTGATCAAACACCAGTGGTTGAGGTTTTTGAAATCAGTCTGCCGTATTAACACATTTCAGTTAGAAGTCTTGCAATCAAGCATGAATACATGCGCACGCACACAGTTGCATAAGTAATTGGCACAAACACAACTTGCACAATGCTTTTTTGTATTTTTATACTTGTACTTGCTGGCTTTAAGGTTGCCAGAATTATACAAATAAACAGTTTCGTAGCACTCTCAAACAACTGAACTTTGCGAAATAACTTTTCGGCTTCTCAATGCTTTATGACGCTCTGTGAAGGAGCTTTTCAAATTTCTCGATGCCTTACTATACTTTGTGAAATAACTTTTAAGATTTCTCGATGCTTTATTGTGCTTTGCGATATAAAAACTTCTCAGTGCTTTATTGTGCTTTGCCAAATGCTTTCTTCAGATTAACAATGCTTTACAAAACTTTACTGAATGGCTTTTCAAACGTTTCGATACTTTACGGAGCTTTGCGAAATATTTTCTCGAACTGTTCGATGCTTTGTGAAATCTTCAATTGGTAAAGGCAAAAATGCTAAAGTCATACACATTTGAAATCGATAAAGACTGAGATGCTGAAGTCATCACATTGAAATTGGTACAGTCTGAAATGCAAAAGTCATTTGCTTGTGAAATTGGTAAAGCAGAAATGCTAAGGTTATACATTTTCACAGCTTCGGAATCTGTAAAGGTACAAATGCTAAGATAATTTATTCTCTGAATTAGTAAAGGTGAAATTGCCAAAATAATTGCTTGGAGCTTTATCGATGAAGGCAGGCATGCTACAGTCATACACCAATACTTGTTAAAGTCATCACTTTAAGAAACATTTGAGAACTTTACGTTGCAACTGGGTAATTCACAAGCACTGTAACACACTTGTAATTTTTTGCAACAAATACCGTGTTATCAATGCAAGAAACATGTCAAGCAGTTGTACAACATAAGTAAACTGGACCTGTACTGCTCAAATTCAGTGTCTTTTGAAGTGTTTGCACACTGTAAACGACTGTGCAGTACACTGAAATGTCCCCAAATTGGTGGTACCTTACCAGCCATCTCTTTACAGTAAAAGAAGCACTCTATAATGGTGACACTTTGCAAGTAGACACACCCAGCACAAAACATTTCCTCATATAACTCTGCTTTGACTGGATTTTCACAAAATAGTTGCATTTTGCACACAGTGAACTCTTTAAAATACATGCACATTAATAAGCACACATTAAGTACTTTTACACACACTGAGATACTTCGAGCAACATTTAATTATGCCCTTGTTGCAATGTGACATCATAGTTAAGCCCAAACACAGCACTTTGCCTAAACATTTGCAGTCACCTTGTTTTATTTTTGCTTACTGTG